>NC_140050.1:5172190-5808754 GCF_963513975.1 Fringilla coelebs | reverse complement strand
TGGATCCCCACCCCCACAGATCCCATGGATCCCCATCCCACAGATCCCATGGATCCCCATCCCACAGATCCCACAGATCCCATGGATCCCCATTCCACAAATCCCACGAATCCCATGGATCCCCATCCCACATCCCCATATCCCACAAATCCCACAGATCCCATGGATCCCATGGATCCCATGGATCCCCACCCCACAAATCCCACAGATCCCATGGATCCCCATCCCATGAATCCCATGGATCCCACAGATCCCCATCCCACGGATCCCCACCCCACAGCCCCCACCCCGGTGCCCCCCCAGCCCCGCCCGTGATGTGTGGGGCCGCCCCGAGGGTCCTGACCCCCTTTCCCCCCCGCAGGAGGACAGGAAGGTCCCGCACGGGAACGTCTCTGCCAAGAAGGTGCTGCTGGCCCGGGAGGGGGACGCGGCCGGGGGGAGCCCCCCGTTCATCAAACTCAGCGACCCCGGCGTCAGCGTCACCGTCCTGGCCCCCCGACAGTGAGTGGGGGTCCGGGGGGTCCCGGGGGCTGGGGGGGCGGGGATGGGGGGTCTGCATTTGGGGGGGGGTCCTGGGCTTGTCCTGCATGGGGAAACCTGGCTGTGGGCTCGGGTACCAGGGCTGGGCTTGGGGTTCTGGGTTTGGGTTCTGGTTCTGGGTTCAGGGTTCTGGGTTTGCAGTTCTGGGTTTGGGGTTCTGGGTTTGGGGTCCTGGTTCTGGGTTTGGGGCTCTAGGTTCAGGGTTCTGGGTTTGGGGTTCTGGGTTTGGGTTTGGGGGTTCTGGGTTTGGGGTCCTGGTTCTGGGTTTGGGGTTCTGGGTTTGGGGTCCTGGTTCTGGGTTTGGGGCTCTGGTTCAGGGTTCTGGGTTTGGGGTCCTGGTTCTGGGTTTGGGGTTCTGGGTTTGGGGTTCTGGTTCTGGGTTTGGGGTCCTGGTTCTGGGTTCAGGTTCTGGGTTTGGGTCCTGGTTCTGGTTTGGGGTCCTGGGTTTGGTGTCCTGGGGGCTGTGGGTGCTGAGGGGGGGGGGGGCTGAGGGGGCTGGGGGTGCTGAGGGGGCTGGGGGTGCTGAGGGTGCTGGGGGCTGGGGGTGCTGAGGGGGCTGGGGGTGCTGAGGGGGCTGAGGGGGCTGGGGGGTGCTGAGGGGGCTGGGGATGCTGGGGGGGCTGGGGGTGCTGAGGGGGCTGGGGGTTGCTGAGGGTGCTGGGGGGCTGGGGGTGCTGAGGGGCTGGGGGTGCTGAGGGGGCTGAGGGGGCTGGGGGTGCTGAGGGGGCTGAGGGTGCTGAGGGGGTCCTGGGGGTGCTGAGGGGATCCTGGGGGTGCTGAGGGTGCTGGGGGTGCTGAGGGGGCTGGGCGCCCCGCAGTGCTGGTGGAGAGGATCCCGTGGGTGGCCCCCGAGTGTGTCAGCGCCCCGGGAGCCTGGCGCTGCCGGCCGACAAGTGGGGCTTCGGAGCCACCCTCTGGGAGATCTTCAGCGGGGGGAACATGCCCCTGAGCCTGCTGGAGCCCCGGAGGGTGAGCTGATCCCTGATCCCATCCTGGATCCCATCCTGCCCCATCCCTCTGCATCCCATCCTGCCCCATCCTACTGGATCCCATCCTGCCCCATCCCGCTGCATCCCATCCTGCCCTCCTGGCCCATCCCGCTTGATCCAACCTTCTCCCCATCCCACTGTGGCCAGACCCTCCTTCCCCAGCCCTTCTTTCCTGGTCAATTCCATCCCATTTCCTCAATTCCACCCCACAAATCCCATCCCATCAATCCTATCCCATTTCCTGCTATGGATCCCACAAATCCCATCCCATCAATCCCATCCCATTCCCTGCTATCAATCCCATCCCATCAATCCCATCCCATTTCCCCACTATGGATCCCATAAATCCCATCCCATCCCATCCCCTGCTAGGCATCCCATCCCATAAATCCAATCCTGTCCCATCAATCCCATCCCATTTCCTGCTATGGATCCCATAAATCCCACCCCACAAATCCCATCCCATCCCATCCCATCAATCCAATCCCATCCATCCCACCCCATCCCATCCCATCCCATCCCATCCCATCCCATCCCATCCCATCCCATCCCATCCCATCCATCCCATCCCATCCCATCCCATTCCTGCGATGGATCCCATCCCACCCCATCAATCCCCCCCCACAAATCCCACCCCACAAATCCCATCCCGTCCCATCCCGTCCCATCCCGTCCCATCCCGTCCCATCAATCCCATCCCATTCCGTGCTATGGATCCCATCCCACCCCACAGATTCCATCCCACAAATCCCATCCCACAAATCCCACCCCACAAATCCCACCCCACAAATCCCATCCCATCAATCCCACCCCACTCCCTGCTATGCATCCCACTCCATTCCACCTCTCCCACCCCATCCCACCTCTCCCCCGCTCCCAGCGCCGTTCAGGGTCTCTTTTTGGGGTCCCACGCCCCGACCCCGTTCCCACAGAAGCTGGAGTTCTACCGCAGCCGGCAGCAGCTCCCGGCGCCGCGCTGGCCCGAGCTGGCCGCGCTGGTGGCCCAGTGCATGGACTACGAGCCCCAGCGCCGGCCCTGCTTCCGCGCCCTCATCCGCGACCTCAACAGCCTCATCACCTCTGGTGGGCCCCACGGAGGGTGGGGGGCACGGGGGGACCCCCACGGCCGCCTCACCCCCTCCTTCCCCATCCCATCCCATCCCATCCCATCCCATCCCATCCCATCCCATCAATCCCATCCCATCCCATCCAATCCCATCCCATCCCATCCCATGGATCCCATCCCATCCCATCCCATCCCATCCCATGGATCCCATCCCATCCCATCCCATCCCATCCCATCCCATCCCATGGATCCCACCCCATCCCATCCCATCCCATCCCACCCCACCCCATCCCATCCCATCCCATCCCACCCCATGGATTCCATCCCATCCCACCCCACCCCACCCCATGGATCCCATCCCATCAATCCCATCCCATCCCACCCCACCCCATGGATCCCATCCCATCAATCCCATCCCACCCCATCCTATCCCATCCCATCCCATCCCATCCCTTCCCATCCCATCCCCTCCCATCCCATCCCATCCCATCAATCCCATCCCATCCCATCCCATCCCATCCCATCCCACCCCATGGATCCCATCCCATGGATCTCATCCCACCCCATCCCACAGATCCCATCTCTTCAATCCCATCCCAACCCACCCCATGGATCCCATCCCATCCCACCCCACCCCATGGATCCCATCCCATCAATCCCATCCCACCCCATGGATCCCATCCCATCCCACCCCACCCCACCCCATCCCATCCCATCCCATCCCATCCCATCCCATCCCATCCCACCCCACCCCACCCCATCCCATCAATCCCATCCCATCCCACCCCATCCCATCCCATCAATCCCATCCCATCCCATCCCACCCCACCCCACGGATCCCATCCCATCCCATCCCACAGACTACGAGCTGCTGTCGGACCTGTCCCCCGCGGATGTGACGCTCCGGGATGGCTTCTGGGGACACGAGTGCCTGGCCATGAGCCAGGACCCCGAGCAGTTCCAGGAGAGGCACCTCAAGTACATCTCGCTGCTGGGCAAGGTGGGGGCACAGGAGGGACCCCAGCCCCAAAACTCAGCCTGGCTGCTGTTCCCTTCCTGGGTTTGGGGTGTGGGACATCCTGGCTGGATCCTGATCCTCCTGCACCGGCCTGCTGCCTCCTGCCCCGTCCCGCTTGATCCTGATCCTCCTGCCCCTCCTGCCCCATCCTGCCCCTCCTGCCCCATCCCGCTTGATCCTGATCCTCCTGCCCCATCCCGCTTGATCCCAACCCTCCTGCCCCATCCCACTTGATCCTGATCCTCCTGCCCCTCCTGCCCCATCCTGCCCCTCCTGCCCCATCCCACTTGATCCCAACCCTCCTGCCCCATCCTGCCCCTCCTGCCTCCTCCTGCCCCATCCTGCCCCTCCTGCCCCATCCCACTTGATTCCAAACCTCCTGCCCCATCCCACCCCTCCTGCCCCATCTTGCCCCTCCTGCCCCATCCTGTCCCATCCCATTTGATCCCAGCCCTCTTGCCCCATCCTGCCCCTCCTGCCCCATCCTGCCCCATCCCATTGATCCCAATCCTCCTGCCCCATCCTGCCCCATCCCATTGATCCCAACCCTCCTGCCCCATCCTGCCCCATCCTGCCCCATCCTGCTGGATCCCGACCCTCCTGCCCCATCCTGCCCCATCTTTCCCATCCCACTTGATCCTGCCCCTCCTGCCCCATCCCATTGATCCCAACCCTCCTGCCCCTCCTGCCCCATCCTGCTTGATCCCCACCCTCCTGCCCCATCCTGCCCCATCCTACCCCATCCTGCCCCATCCTGCCCCATCCCACCCCTCCTGCCCCTCCCTGTTCCATCCCAGTTTTCCTGGAGTTGGGATACAATCCCAATCCTCCTCAGGCTGTCATCCATTACAGTCACCTGGCTGAATGCCCCTCCTGTCCCACTCGGCTGGGATTAATTAATGATGCAATTAATGGGGTCATCACCAGCAATCCCAGGAAGTTCTTTTGCACATCAGCTGCTCTTTCCCGGCTGACGTGAAAATGCAGCTGTGGGGATTTTGGGGAGGGGGATGGATGGATGAGGCACTGGGAATGCGGGATGGGGACCCCGATCCGCATCCAGATCCCTGCAAAATTCCCAGGGGAATTTCGGGAGCGTGGAGCTGTGCCGCTACGACCCGCTGGGCGACAGCACGGGCGAGCTGGTGGCGGTGAAGAGGCTGCAGCAGGATTCGGCCAAGGAAATCCGGGATTTCGAGCGGGAGATCCAGATCCTGCACTCGCTGCAGCACGACTTCATCGTCCGCTACCGGGGCGTCTGCTACAGCCGGGGTGAGCTGGGAATGGGGCGGGAAAAATGGGAATGGGACTGGGAACAATGGGAATGGGGCTGGGAATGGGGCGGGAATGGGGCTGGGAATGGAGCAGAGAACAATGGGAATGGGGCTGGGAACAATGGGAATGGGGCGAGAATGGGGCTGGGAATGGGGCAGGAATGGGGCTGGGAACAATGGGAATGGGGCTGGGAACAATGGGAATGGGGAAGGAATGGGGCCGGGAAAACTGAGAATGGGGAGGGAATGGGGCAGGGAACAATGGGAATGGGGCTGGAATGGGGCGAGAATGGGGCTGGGAATGGGACAAAAATGGGGCAGGGAACAATGGGAATGGGACTGGGATGGGGCAGGGAACAATGGGAATGGGGCTGGGAATGGGGCAGGAATGGGGCTGGGAATGGGGCAGGGAACAATGGGAATGGGGCTGGGAATGGGGCAAAAATGGGGCTGGGAATGAGGCAGGAATGGGGCAGGGAACAATGGGAATGGGGCTGGGAAAACTGGGAATGGGGCTGGGAATGGGGCAGGGAAAACTGGGAATGGGGCTGGGAACAATGGGAATGGGGCTGGGAATGGGACAGGGAACAATGGGAATGGGGCTGAAAATGGGGCAGGAATGGGGATGAAAATGGGGCAGGAATGGGGCTGGGGATTGGGCAGGGAAAACTGGGAATGGGCTGGGAATGGGGCTGGAAGTGGGGCAGGGAATGGGGCAGCAATGGGGCTGTGAATGGGGCAGCAATGGGGCTGTGAATGGGCAGGGAATGCACAGGGAATGGGGCAGGGAATGCACAGGGAATGCCCAGGGACTGGGGCTGTGAATGGGGCAGGGAATGCACAGGGACCGGGGCAGGGATCCCGGATCCCGGGTCCCGGCTTTGTCCATCCCGCGCTGGATTTGCCCGCAGGGCTGCGCGGGCTGCGGCTGGTGATGGAATTCCTGCCCAACGGCTGCCTGCGGGATTTCCTGCAGAAGAACCAGCCCCGCCTGGAGCACGGCACGCTGCTCCTCTACGCCTGGCAGATCTGCAAGGTGGGATCGGGGCGAGCACGGGGGAAAACGGGGCTGCAACAACACCGTGGGTCAGCCCCAGGCCGTGGGTCAGCCCTGGGCGCTGTCCTGGCCGGAGCAATGCCACCGGTCACTGTCCAGCTCTGGGGGTGCTGCAGGACCCTGTCCCAGCCAGGACAGTGCCACCCTCACCCCGGGGGCTGTGCTCCAGCCGGGATGAGCCCCCAGGGACCCTCACCCGGGGCTTCCCCACCCTTGGGGACGCTGCCGTGTCCCCGCTCCCGTCGAGCCGCCGCCGCCTCCCGGCAGGGCATGGAGTACCTGGGGTCGCAGCGCTGCGTGCACCGGGACCTGGCGAGCAGGAACATCCTGGTGGAGAGCGACAGCCACGTCAAGATCGGCGACTTCGGGCTGGCCAAGCTGCTCCCGCAGGACAAGGATTACTACGTGGTGCGGGAGCCCGGCCAGAGCCCCGTGTTCTGGTGAGGGGGGCACGGGGCAGGGCTGGAATTCCGGCGGGATCCTGGGCTCGGAAGCTGCTTTTCCCAGAGATCGGGATCCCCTTTTGCGGGGACTCAGAATCCCCTTTTTCTGGAGCTCAGAACACGTTTTTCCCAGAGTTCAAAACCCGTTTGTCCCAAGGCTCTGGACCCATTTTTCCCAGAGATCAGAACCCGTTTTTCCCAGGACTCTGGACTCATTTTTCCCAGGGTTCTGGACCCGTTTTTCCCGAGGCTCTGTTCCCATTTTCCCCGGGGTTCAGAACCTGGTTTTCCCGAAGCTCTGTTCCCGTTTTTCCCAGGAATCTGGACTCATTTTTCCCGGGGTTCAGAAGCTGTTTTTCCCAGGGCTCTGGACCCATTTTTCCCAAACCTCAGAATGCCCTTTTCCCGGAGCTCTGGACCCGTTTTTCCCAGGGCTCTGGACCCGTTTTTCCCGGAGCTCTGGACCCGTTTTTCCCGGGGCTCTGAACTCATTTTTCCCGGGTTTCAGAACCCGTTTTTTCCAGAGCTCTGGACCCGTGTTTCCCAGGGCTCTGGACCTGTTTTTCCCGGGGTTCAGAACTCGTTTTTCCCGGGGCTCTGGACCCCTTTTTCCCGGGGCTCTGGACCCATTTATCCTGAAGCTCTAAACTCATTTTTCCCGGAGCTCTGAACTCATTTTTTCCGGGGGCTCTGGACCCGTTTTTCCCGAGGCTCTGAACCCGTTTCTCCCAGAGCTCTCAACTCATTTTTCCCGGCGCTCTGGCCCCGTTTTTCCCGGCAGGTACGCTCCGGAATCCCTGGCTGACAACATCTTCTCCTGCGCCTCGGACGCCTGGAGCTTCGGGGTGCTCCTCTACGAGCTCTTCACCTACAGCTCCAAGAGCCGGAGCCCCTCGGAGGTGCCGTTTTCCCCGGACAGCGGGAGGGGGACGATCCCCTCGCAGCCTCCCGGTGCTCCCGGTGCTGACGGGTGTCCCCGGTGCCGCAGGAATTCCTGCGGATGATGGGCACGGCCAGGCCGCCGCAGATCATCTGCCACCTGCTGGAGCTGCTCAAGGACAACCGGCGGCTCCCGGCTCCCCCCGGCTGTCCCCCGGAGGTGACACCGCTGCCCCGGGGCTGGCGGGGAGGGGGTCCCCGGGGTGCCCCTCGTCCCCTGATGGCCCCGCCGTGTCCCTTGTCCCCCCCCCCACAGGTGTACGAGCTGATGATGAGCTGCTGGGCCTTCACCCCTGGTGCCAGACCCACTTTTGGGGAGCTGTCCCCCAAAATCGAGGCGCTGCGGGATGGGCGGAGCAAAACTCGGGGGTAGCGCCCCCCCGGGATGGACCCCCCCCCCCCCCCCAATCCGTGGTGATGTTCCCCAGAGCTTTGAGGGGGCAGTGAGGGGGGACACAGCCCCCAGCCCCCCTTTCCCACATCGCATCCCTTCAGCTTTTCCCCCTTTTTTTCCTTGCTCTCCACGGTAGAATTGGGATGGGAATATGGGATTGATGGGATTCATGGGATTCATGGGATTCATGGGAAAATGGGATTTATGGGAATATGGGATTTATGGGATTAATTGGAATATGGGATTGATGGGAATATGGGATTTATGGGATTTATGGGAATATGGGATTGATGGGGTTTATGGGAATATGGGATTGATGGGATTTATGGGATTCATGGGAATATAGGATTTATGAGGTTAATGGGAATATGGGATTGATGGGATTGATGGGATTCATGGGAATATAGGATTTATGGGGTTTATGGGAATATGGGATTTATGGGATTTATGGGAATATGGGATTCATGGGATTTATGGGATTGGTGGGAATATGGGATTCATGGGAATATGGGATTTATGGGATTTCTGGGAATATGGGATTTATGGGAATATGGGATTTATGGGGTTTATGGGAATATGGGATTAATGGGATTTCTTGGAATATGGGATTTATGATATTTCTGGGAATATGGGATTTCTGTGATTAATGGGATTTCTGGGAATGTGGGATTTATGATATTTCTGGGATTTGGCAGGAAGGAGGCAGCAGCCGGCGGGGGGGCATTTATTAGAAAATAAAGTGTTTAATAAAAGAGCAGCTCCTGCTCCCTTCACAGCACGGGGGAGGGCGGCGGGCGGGGAAGGGGGAGCAGGAGACGGCGCGGGGACAGCGACAGGGCGGGGACAGCAGGAGGAGGAGGAGGAGGAAGAGGAGGAGGAGGAAGAGGAGGAGGCGCCCCCTCCCCTGCCCGCCTCCATCCAGTGTTTCCATTCACACCACGGCGGGAGAAGCCCGGGGGGGATCCCGGGGGGGTCCCGGGGGGTCCCGGAGCCGCTCAGGACCCCGCCAGGTAAATCCCTGCGGAGGAAAGGTGGGCACGGAGCAGGGAGGGCACGGCCCCGGCACGGCACGGCACGGGCACGGGCACGGGCACGGCCATGCAGCGAGCGGGGTGACACCGGGAACCACAAAGAGCGGGGACAGGACCCGAAATACCCCAGGGAAGGGACCCTGAGCAGGGAAAGGACCTGAAACACCCCAAAGAGCAGGGAAAGGACCCCATGAACCCCAGAGAGCAGAAAAGGGACTCCTGAACACCTCAAGGAGCAGGGAAAGGACCCCAAACACCCCAGGGAAGGGACCCTGAGCACCCCAAAGAGCAGGGAAAGGACGCTAAATACCCTAGGGAAAGGACCCTGAGCAGGGAAAGGACCCGAAACACCCCAGGGAAGGGACCCTGAGCAGGGAAAGGACCGGAAACAGCCCAGGGAAGGGACCCTGAGCACCTCAAGGAACATGGAAGTGACCCCAAATACCCCACAGAAAGGACCCCATGAACCCCACAGAGCAGAAAAAGGACTCCTGAGCACCTCAAGGAGCACGGAAAGGACCCAAAACACCCCAGGGAAGGGACCCTGAGCAGGGAAAGGACCCGAAACACCCCAGGGAAGGGACCCTGAGCACCCCACAGAGCGGGAAAGGACCCCAAATACCCCAGGGAAGGGACCCTGAGCAGGGAAAGGACCCTAAATACGCCAGGGAAGGGACCCTGAGCAGGGAAGGGAGCCGAAACACCCCAGGGAAGGGACCCTGAGCAGGGAAGGGACCCTAAATACCCCAGAGAAAGGACCCTGAGCACCCCAAAGAGCGGGAAAGGACACCATGAACTCCACAGAGCAGAAAAAGGACTCCTGAGCACCTCAAGGAGCACGGAAAGGACCCGAAACACCCCAGGGAAGGGACCCTGAGCAGGAAAAGGACCCGAAATACCCCAGGGAAGGGACCCTGAGCACCCCAAAGAGCAGGAAAGGACCCCAAACACCCCAAGGAAAGAACCCCGTGCACCGCAGGGAAGGGACCCCCTGTTCCCCCAGCACCCAGGGGATGGGGAGAGGACCCCACACTCCCCAAGGCCGTGAGGAAGGGACCCCCCAACCCCGTCCCCGTGCCCCCCCAGGCCGTACCTGTAGCAAACCTCTTCTTGACCAGCGACATGCGGTACCCGGCGCCCGCCAGCTCCACCTCCACTCCCGACAAGGTGCTGCCCTCGCTGCTGAACTGGGCAGCCACGGGACTGGGCTTACTGGGACCCCCCAGCGGCTCCCAGCTGGCCGAGAGACGCCCGCAGCCTGGGGGGGACCGCGCAGGGGTCGGGGGGGTCGGCACACGGAGCCCCCCGCCCCGCGACCCCCGAGCAGGGCGGGGCCGGCCTCACCTCCCTGCCCCGGGGCACCGGGGATGTCCAGAAGTTTCCAGAGCAGCCGCTTCTCCTCCAGGTTCCTGCCGGGGTCAGGGGGTGTCCTCAAGGCCCCACACCCCCAAATTTCAGCCCTTGCTGCCCATCCCCGCATCCGGCCTCCTGTCGGGGTCCCCGTTTCCCAGTCCAGGGTCCCCCCACCCCCCACCCTGGGCATATTCAGGACCCCCAGTCCTGTGCCCCCCCCACCCCTCATCCCCCACCCTGTGAAGTTTTGAGACCCCAGACCCTTCATCCCCCACCCCATTCAGCCTCAGGACCCCAGACCCTTCATCCCCCACCCTGGGAAGTTTTGAGACCCCAGACCCTTCATCCCTCACCCTGTTCAGCCTCAGGACCCCAGACCCTTCATCCCCCACCCTAGAAAGGTTTGAGACCCTAGACCCTTCATCCCTCACCCTGTTCAGCCTCAGGACCCCAGACCCTTCATCCCCCACCCCATTCATGCTCAAGACCCCAGACCCTTCATCCCCCACCCTGTGAAGGTTTGAGAACCCAGACCCTTTATCCCCCACCCCATTCAGCCTCAGGACCCCAGACCCTTCATCCCCCACCCTGTTCATCCTCAGGACCCCAGACCCTTCATCCCTCACCCTGGAAAGATTTGAGACCCCAGACCCCTCATTCCTCACCCTGGAAAGATTTGAGACCCCAGACCCCTCATTCCTCACCCTGGAAAGATTTGAGACCCCAGACCCCTCATTCCTCATCCTGGGAAGTGTTGAGACCCCAGACCCCTCATCCCTCACCCCATTCATGCTCAAGACCCCAGACCCCTCATCCTCCACCCTGGGAAGTTTTGAGACCCCAGACCCTTCATCCCTCACCCCATTCATGCTCAGGACCCCAGACCCTTCATCCCTCAGCCTGTGAAGGTTTGTGACCCCACACCCTTCATCCCCCACCCTGTTCATCCTCAGGACCCCAAACCCTTCATCCCCCACCCCATTCATGCTCAGGACCCCAGACCCTTCATCCCTTACCCTGTGAAGGTTTGAGACCCCAGACCCTTCATCCCACACCCCATTCATGCTCAGGACCCCAGACCCCTCACCCCGTTCAGCCTCAGGACCCCAGACCCCTCATCCCCCACCCCATTCATGCTCAGGACCCCAGACCCCCCATCCCATTCAGCCTCAGGACCCCAGACCCCTCATCCCTCACCCTGTGAACTTTTGCGACCCCAGACCCCTCACCCCGCACCCCGCCACAGCCCAGCCCCGCTCCCCCGCCGCTCCCTCCCCGCTCCCCCCCGCTCCCTCCCGGTCCCCCCGCTCCCTCCCGGTTCCCCCGGTTCCCCCGGTTCCCCCGGTTGCCGGTACCAGCTGGCGGCGGGCTGCAGCCGCAGGTTGGTCAGGGGCTCCTCCACGGGCAGCAGGACGTGCACGTTGCCCAGGGGCACGGGCAGCGCCAGGGCGGCCGCGTTGTAGCCGTACTCCACGCTGACCCGCGTGGCGCCGGGCGCGCAGTCCCAGCGCACGCACAGCCGCAGCGGCGCCGAGCCGGGGCCCAGCCGCGAGAACTGCGGCACATCGAGGGGTTCAGGGGGTCCCCCGACCCTGCCGAGCCCGGGGAGGGGGCGCCCCGCGGGGCTCACCTGGTATTTGAGCAGAGCCACGTTGTAGTAGGAGGCGGCCGGGCTCTGCTCCGCCTGTTTCTGCAGGTGCCCGGTCAGCGCTGCCATGTTCAGCCAGAAGTCCTTGGTGCTGGGGTCGCTCTGGGAGGGGTCGCTGGGGGCGTGGGGGGACAGAGGCGGCAGGGTTTGGGTACCCCCAGAAGCTGGCAGCTCGGTAGCCAGCTCCAAACGGTGCCCGGATGGCTGGGATCCCCAAAACTCAGCTCCCCATCGCTGCGTTCCCAGCATGGCCAGACCCCCAAGGATCCCAAAATCTCGATACCCAGCTCCCCATCGCTGCATCCAGACCCCAAAACCCGCCCCCATCCCTGCATCCATCACCTCCCAAGGTCCCTATATCCCCTAGACACCCCCTGCACCCCAACACCAGCCCCTATCGCTGCATTGATCCCCCCCCAAGGTCCCTATGCCCCTCCTGCACCCCAAAACCCACCCCTATGGCTGCACCCATCACCTCCCAAGGTCCCTATGCCCCTCCCGTACCCCAAAACTCGCCCCTATTGCTGCATCCATCACCTCCCAAGGTCCCTTTGCACCCCCTGTACCCCAAAACCCGCCCCCATCCATCACCTCCCAAGGTCCCTATGCCCCTCCTGTACCCCAAAACCCGCCCCCATCCCTGCATCCATCACCCCCCAAGGTCCCTATGCCCTTCCTGTACCCCAAAACCCTCTCCCATCCCTGCACCCATCACTCCCCAAGCTCCCTGTATCCCGTAGACACCCCCTGTACCCCAAAACCCGTCCCCATCCCCGTACCCATCACCTCCCAAGACCCCCGCACCCCCTAGACACCTCCTGCACCCCAAAACCCGCCCCAATCCCTGCACCCATCACCTCCCAAGCTCCCCGTACCCCCCTAGACACCTCCTGCACCCCAAAACCCGCCCCTATTGCTGCACCCATCACCTCCCAAGGTCCCTGCACCCCAAAACCCGCCCCCATCCCTGCACCCATCACCTCCCAAGGTCCCTGTACCCCAAAACCCGCCCCAATCCCTGCATCCATCACCTCCCAAGACCCCCGCGCCCCCTAAACTCCCCCTTCACCCCCACACCAGCCCCCCCGCCGCCGCCCCCCGCCCCTCGCAGGCGGTCCCCGCGGTGCCCCCCGCACCTGTAGAGCAGCTCGGCGTTGGGCAGGAACTGCTCGATGGCCCCGGCGTTCAGCAGGCGGAAACTGAGCACGGGCGGGGCGGCGGCGCCGCCGAACACCCGCACGATCCCGGCGGGGAAGGACATGGTCAGCTCGCCGGTCACCTTCACCAGGCAGCTACCGCGGGGGGGACACACCGGGGGTCAGCGGGAGCGACACGGCGGCCGGAGGGACCCCCGGGATCGCCCCCCGTACCTGTCGGCGTCGCGGCCCTTGAAATAGGCGTGCACGTACTCGGTGAAGGCGGTGGCGACGGGCAGCGCGTCCTGCGAGCCCAGCACCACGGGGCTGGGACCGCGCGACAGCCCTGGGGAGGGGGCAGAGGGGTCAGACCCCCAGACCACCCCCCCCCAAGCCCACCCTCCCACCCAGGATCCCCCCGGGACGCACCGAGCGCCGGCGGGGCCACGGCGAAGAAGCCGCGCTCGCTCAAACTGGCGGGGGCCGAGTGCGAGGGGCCGCAGCTCCAGGAGGGCGAGGGGCTCAGCGAGCGCGACTGCCGAGCGAGGGGGGGCTGGGGCGGGGGTCTGCACCCCCCAGCCCGAATTCCACATCCCTGCACCCTCGCAGCCCCGAATTCCACACCCTGGCACCCCGAATTCCACATCCCTGCACCCCCGCAGCCCCGAATTCCACATCCCTGCACCCCGAATTCCACACCCCTCCACCCTGAATTCCACATCCCTGCACCCCCGAATTCCCCATCCCTGCAGCCCCGAATTCCCCATCCCTGTACCCCCGAATTCCACACCCCCACACCCCCGAATCCCCACACCCCCAAATCCCCACACCCCTGAACCCCCAAATTCCCACATCCCCGAATTCCCACAACCCCAAATTCCCACACGCCCGAATCCTCACACCCCTGAACCCCCAAATCCCCACACCCCTGAACCCCCACACCCCCAAATCCCCACATCCCCAAATTTCCACACCCCCAGATTCCCCCACACCCCTGAACCCCCAAATTCCCACACCCCGAACCCCCACACCCCCAAATTCCCACACCCCCGAACCCCCAAATTCCCACCCCCCAAATTCCCACATCCCCGAATCCCCACACCCCCAAATCCCCACAACCCCAAATTCCCACATCCCCAAATTCCCACACCCCCGAACCCCCAAATTCCCACCCCGAACCCCCGAACCCCCAAATTCCCACCCCCGAACCCCCAAATCCCACCCCCCGAACCCCCAAATCCCCCCACCCCCGAACCCCCCCACCCCCGAACCCCCAAATCCCCCCCCCTCCCTCCCACCCCCCTCTCCATCACCTCCCCCTCCCATCCCCCACGGAATCTCCTCCCAGCGCCGCTGCCGTTCCCATACTGGGCGCACTGGGAAGCCGGGCCGTGTCTGCCCGCCCCTCCCGGGGGTCCCCTCGCCCCCCCCAGCCCGGGGGTCCCCCAAACCCCTCACCAGGTCGCTGTTGCTGCCCGGCCCCGCCGGCGGCCGCTTGGTGCGGGAGCGGCGCGGGGGCGCCACGAGAGGAACGTCCCGGGGGGCGGCGCTGGGCCAGGGGGGCACCGAATCTGGGGGGGCACGAACGGGGGGTGAGGGGAGAGCCCCGACACGGCGGGATCGCCCCCCACTCCCCACCGGGATACAGGACCCCCCCCCGGGAGTTGGGCAGGGCTCGGATTTGGGGTGGGGGGTGGAGTTGGGGGATGGGGGGGAGGTTTGGGGGTGATGGGGGGCGGATTTGGGGTTATGGGGGGCAGAGTTTGGGGTCATGGGGGGCACAGTTCAGGTTAATTTGGGGCAGAGTTTGGGGTCACTCGGGGCAGAGTTTGGGGTCATGGGGGGTACAGTTCAGGGTAACTGGGGGGCAGAGTTTGGGGTCATGGGGGGCAGAGTTCAGGTTAATTGGGGGGCAGAGTTTGGGGTCATGGGGGGCACAGTCTGGGGTAACTGGGGGGCAGAGTTTGGGGTCACTCGGGGCAGAGTTTGGGGGTCATGGGGGGCACAGTTCAGGCTAATTGGGGGTCAGAGTTTGGGGTCACTCGGGGCAGATTTGGGGGTGATGGGGAGCACAGTTCAGGCTAATTGGGGGGCAGAGTTTGGGGTGACTCAAGGCAGATTTGGGGATGATGTGGGGCACAGTCCGGGGTCGTGGGGGCAGATTTAGAGATAACGGGGGTGGGGCAGAGTTGGCGGCTGTGGGAGTCACATTCGGGGTAACCTGGGGCAGCCCCCCCACTCACCCGGCTCCGAGGGCAGCGGGGGGGTCCCGGCCGTGCCCCCCGGCCCTTGGCAGCCCCACGGAGAGGGGCTGGAGGACTCCCCCCCGCTCGGGGGGGCCGGCGAGGAGGATGACGAGGAGGCCGAGTTGGAGGAAGGCCGGGTCGGGGGGGGCTGCTCCCCACCGGGACTGCGGGGTCTCCCCCAAACCGGGGGATCCCCAAAAGGGTCCGGCGAGGGCGCTTCTCGCGGGGCGGGGCCGCTGAGGCAGCGGCTGCGAGCGCGGGGCGCGACCCCCGCGTCCACCCAGAGCCCCTCGGCGGCGGGGCCGCTGAAAACGGCGAAGTTGGGGGGCTCGGGGAGGCGGCCGGAGGGGCTGCGGGGCCGCGGCGCCCAGGCGGCGGCGGCGGCGGCGGGCGGCGGCTCCGGTTTGGGGCCGGGGCTCTGCGGCGTGCCCGGCTGCGGGGTCCAGGGCCGGGAGTCGGGCGAGGGGCCGGGCGCGGGGTGCGAGGGCGAGTCCAGCCCCGAATCCTCCACGTTCTCCGGGGACGAGGAGGAGAAGGGCGACGACGACGAGGTGAGCACGTACGAGCGGGGGGCTGCGGGATGGCCGCGGTCAGACGGGGCTCCCCCGCGTCCCGCCGGGGGTCTCGTCCCGTTCCCGCCCCCTCCCCAAATCCTCACCCGGGAATTCCTCCGCCTCCAGCGCCGATTCCAGCGGCGGCCCGAAGAGCGCGGCCGGGGGTGGAGTGTCCTGGGGGGGCTTCCCGGGGCCGCTGGGATGGGGAGGGAGTTGGGGGGCTCAGATACTGCCCGGGACCCCCCAGGAATGGGGGGTGGGCACTGCCCGGCGCCGCAATCCCTCCCTGTCCCCTCCCTGTCCCCTCCCTGTCCCCTCCCTGTCCCCTACCTGTCCACCCGCGCCGCCGGCAGAGCCCTCCCTGTGCTGTCACCTGTGGGGAGAGGGGACACTGCGCTGCACCCCCCAGGGACCCCTCGTGGGCCCCCCCAAATCCTCAGGACCCCTCCCCTGCCAGTCCCACCTGTCGCCAGTGTCCCCTCGGGGTCGGTGTCACCGCAGGCCGGGGGCAGGGACGCCGCGTGCCCTGCAGGGGGATGGCACCATGAGGGGACACGGGGACGCTGGGGTGGCTCAGGGAGGGCGGGGTGTCCCCAGGGAAGGGGGGCAGGAAGGGTGGCATTGTCCCCAAGGAGGGTCTGAGGAAGGATGAAATGTCCCCAAGGGGGGTCAGGAAGGATGGGATGTCCCCAAGAAGGGGGTCAGGAAGGATGAGATGTCCCCAAGAAAGGGGGTCAGGAAGGATGGGATGTCCCCAAGAAGGGGCTCAGGAAGGATGAGATGTCCCCAAGGGGGGTCAGGAGGATGAGATGTCCCCAAGGAAGGGGTCTGAGGAAGGGTGTGATGTCCCCAAGGGGCTCAGGTGGATGTGATGTCCCCAAGCAGTGGGGATTAGGAGGATGAGATGTCCCCAAGCAGTGGCTCAGGAAGAATGGGATGTCCCCAAGGAGGGGGTCAGGAAGGATGGGATGTCCCCAAGGGGCTCAGGAAGGGTGGGATGTCCCCAAGGAAGGGGCTCAGGAATGATGGGATGTCCCCAAGCAGTGGGGCTTAGGAGGATGAGATGTCCCCAAGGGGGCTCAGGAAGGATGGGATGTCCCCAAGAAGGGTCTGAGGAAGGATGAAATGTCCCCAAGGGGTTCAGGAAGGATGAGATGTCCCCAAGCAGTGGCTCAGGAAGGATGGCATGTCCCCAAGCAGTGGCTCAGGAGGATGTGATGTCCCCAGGGAGGCTCAGGAAGGATGGCATGTCCCCAAGCAGTGGCTCCCACCCTCAGTGCCACCCCCCGTGCCACCCCGCGCCCGCGGTGCCACTTACGGGACGCCTGCCTCCTGACGGTGCCCTGCAAGAGAAGGGGACAGAACTGAGGTGACCCCACAAATTCCTGTGAGGGGGGATCCCCACAGCCCCCCAGGCTCACCCCGAGGCCGGGGGCCAGGATGAGGTTTCCCACGGTGGCCTTGAGCTGCTCCACGGCGGCCTCGGCGCTGCCGGGCGCCTCGCGCGCCGCCGCCGGTTTGATGTGCACGTAAAACTTGCGCGGCTCCTCCTCGTCGTAGTCCGAGTCGCTGGAGGAGCAGCCGGCGTTCTCCGCCTCGCCTGAGCCCACGTCAAGGCAGTGCCCGGCTGGAATTGCCCTTGGAGCCCCCCAAAAACCCCGGTTGGAATTCCCCTTGGATCCCCCAAAAATCCCGGTCGGAATTCCCCTTGGATTCCCCCAAAATCCCAGTCAGAATTCCCCTTGGATCCCCCCAAGATCCCAGTCAGAATTCCCCTGGGATCACCCAAGAATCCCTGTCTGGAATTCCCCTTGGATCCCCCAAAATCCCTGGTTGGAATTCCCCTTGGATCCCCCAAAATCCCTGGCTGGAATTCCCCTGGGATCCCCCCAGTATCTTGGTTGGAATTCCCCTTGGATCCCCCAAAATCCCTGGTTGGAATTCCCCTTGGATCCCCCAAAATCCCTGGCTGGAATTCCCCTGGGATCCCCCCAGTATCTTGGTTGGAATTCCCCTTGGATCCCCCAAAATCCCTGGTTGGAATTCCCCTTGGATCCCCCCAAAATCCCGGCCAGAATTCCCCTGGGTTCCCCCCAAAATCCCTCTCGGAATTCCCCTTGGATCCCCCCAAGAATCCCAGTCAGAATTCCCCTTGGATCCCCCCAAGAATTCCAGTCAGAATTCCCCTTGGATCCCCCCAAGAATCCCAGTCAGAATTCCCCTTGAATCCCCCAAAATCCTGCTCGGAATTCCCCTGGGATCCCCCCAAAATCCCGGTCAGAATTCCCCATGGATCCCCCCAAGATCTCTCTCGGAATTCCCCTCAGTTCCCCCCAAAATCCCTCTCGGAATTCCCCTGGGATCCCCCCAAGATCCCTCTCGGAATTCCCCTTGGATCCCCGCTCCCTTTTCCAAGGATACCGCGGGCGCTCTCGGGGCGCACGGTGAATCCGTCCTCGTCCACCTCGGGGCCGCCCTGCGGGGACACGCCCGACATTCCCAGTGCTCCCAGTTTGGGAATGGCAGCGCCGGGGCCGGGCACTGGGACACTCACCAGGTCGGGATCCGGAGATTCCCTGGGGAATGACGGGGGAGAGTCAGGCGGGGAGGGGGAAAGGGGGTGGGAGGCAGGGATGTGGGGATTCAGGGATGTGGGGATGTGGGGATTCAGGGATGTGGGGATTCAGGGATGTGGGGATTCAGGGATGTGGGGATCCAGGGATGTGGGGATCCAGGGATGTGGGGATTTAGGGATGTGGGGATTCAGGGATGTGGGGATCCAGGGATGTGGGGATCCAGGGATGTGGGGATTCAGGGATGTGGGGATTTAGGGATGTGGGGATCCAGGGATGTGGGAATACAGGGATGTGGGGATTCAGGGATGTGGGAATTCAGGGATGTGGGGATTCAGGGATGTGGGGATGTGGGAATGCCGGGATGTGGGGATTCAGGGATGTGGGAATTCAGGGATGTGGGGATTCAGGGATGTGGGGATGCCGGGATGTGGGGATTCGGGGATGTGGGGATTCAGATATGTGGGGATTCAGGGATGTGGGGATTCAGGGATGTGGGGATGCCGGGATGTGGGGATTCGGGGATGTGGGAATTCAGGGATGTGGGGATTCAGGGATGTGGGGATTCAGGGATGTGGGGATTCAGGGATGTGGGGATGCCGGGATGTGGGGATGCTGGGATGTGGGGATTCGGGGATGTGGGAATTCAGGGATGTGGGGATTTAGGGATGTGGGAATTCAGGGATGTGGGGATTCGGGGATGTGGGAATTCGGGGATGTGGGGATTCAGGGATGAAACAATGCAGGGATGCCGGGATGCTGGGAATTCAGGGATGTGGGAATTCAGGGATGCAGGGATGCGGGAATTCAGGATGTGGGGATTCAGGATGTGGAGATTCAGGGATGCAGGAAATCAGGGATGTGGGGATGTGGGAATTCAGGGATGCAGGAATTCAGGATGCAGGAATTCAGGGATGTGGGGATGCAGGGATGTGGTAATTTAGGGATGCAGGAATTCAGGGATGCAGGGATGAGGGAATTTGGGGATGTGGGGATTCAGGGATGCAGGGATTCAGGGATGCGGGGATGCAGGGATGCGGGAATTCAGGGATGCAGGGATGCGGGAGTTCAGCAATGAAACAGTGCAGGGATTTCGGGATGTGGAACGTGGGGATGCCGGGATGCGGAACGTGGGGATGCCGGAACGTGGGGATGCCGGGATGTGGAACGTGGGAATGCCGGGATGTGGGAATGCCGGGATGTAGAACGTGGGGATGCCGGGATGTGGGAATGCCGGGTTGTGGAACGTGGGGATGCCGGGATGCGGAACGTGGGAATGCCGGAACGTGGGAATGCCGGGATGTGGAATGTGGGGATGCCGGGATGTGGAACGTGGGGATGCCGGGATGTGGAACGTGGGGATGCCGGGATGTGGAACGTGGGGATGCTGGGATGCGGAACGTGGGGATTTCAGGATGTGGAACGTGGGGATGCCGGGATGTGGGGATGCCGGGCTGCAGGAACTCGGGGACGCCGGGCCTGAGGCTCTTACACAGCGTCGCGCTCCCGCTCCTTACGGCTCAAGCCCGGGATCCGGAACGCTTTGCTCCGGCTCCTCTTGGGTCCTGGGGAAAGCGGGGGCGGGGTGAGGAGGGGTCTCCGCAGCCCCCGGCACGCCCGGCCGGGTGCAGACGTACTTGCCTTCCTGCGCTGGGGCCAGCCGGTACTCGTCGAAATCCAGCGCTCCTGCCATGGAGAGAGGGATCAGCCCGGGATCAGCCAGGATGAACCCAAATCAGCCCAGGATCAGCCCGGGGTCAGCTCGGGGAGAGCCCGGGGTCAACCCAGGATCAGCCCAGGATGAACCCAAATCAGCCCGGGACCAGCCCAGATCAGCTCAGGGTGAGCCCAGGATCCACCCAGGATCAGCCCAGGATGAACCCAAATCAGCCCGGGACCAGCCCAGATCAGCTCGGGGTAAGCCCAGGATCAACCCAGGACCAGCTGGGATCAACCTGGATCAACCCAGGACCAGCTGGAATCAACCCAGGACCAGCTCGGGTTGAGCCCAGGATCAAGCCCGGGATCAAGGCAGGATCAGCCGGGATCAGCTGGGATCAACCCCAAAACAGCCAGGATCAGCCTGGATCAACCCGGGATTAGCCTGGGATCAGCCAGGATCAGCCCGCAATAAGCCAGGACCAGCTGGGATCGATCTGGGATCAGCCCGGGATCAATCTGGGATCAGCCCAGGATCAATCTGGGATCAGCCCAGGATCAACCCAGGATCATCGTGGGATCAATACAGGATCAATCTGGGATCAGCCTGGGATCAATCCAGGATCAGCCCAGGATCAATCCAGGGTCAATCCAGGATCAGCCCGGGATCAGCCCGGGATCATCCTAGGATCAGCCCGGGATCAATCCAGGATCAGCCAGGGATCAGTCCAGGATCAGCCAGGGATCAGTCCAGGATCAGCCCGGGATCAGCCGGGATCCACCCAGAATCAGCCCAGGATCAATCTGGGGTCAGTCCGGGATCAATCCGGGATCAACCCAGGATCAGCCCAGGATCAGCCCGGGATCATCCCGGGATCAATCTGGGATCAGCCCGGGATCAGCCCGGGATCAATCTGGGATCAGTCCGGGATCAGCCTGGGATCAGCCCGGGATCAATCCGGGGTCATCCCAGGATCAATCTGGGATCATCCCGGGATCAGCCCAGGATCAATCCAGGATCAATCTGGGATCAGGCTGGGATCAATCCGGGATCAACCCAGGATCAGCCCAGGATCAATCCAGGATCATCCCAGGATCAATCCCGGATCAGCCCAGGATCCCTCCAGGATCATCCCTGGACCATGGGGCCCCTCCCCGCCCAGGTGTGACCCCCGGGCTCACCTGGCCGCTCCCTGCCCGTGCCCTTGCTCTCGGCAAACCTCCGCAGCAGCATCTCGGTGCCGATGTTCTCCACGTTCTGCTTGAACTCCTCGTGCACCTGCGGGGGGAAAACGGGAAAGGGGGCGTGGAATAAAGGGGGGGAATGGGAACGGGGCGGGGTCCCTCACCTGGGGACTCACCTGGCCGATCTGGACGTGGGTGTCCTCCACCGAGTGCGAGTAGGAGCCGATGAGCCCCTTCATGTGCCGCAGGTGAGCCTCTTCCACCTCCTGGAAACGCTGGAGCGGGAAAAACGGGGGGTCAGGAACGGGGGGAGGTCCCCAGGGATCGGCAGGGGGGCAGGGAAGGGGGTTGGGACGGGTGGGATGTGCCCAGGTGGGTGTGGAAGGGTTTGGGATGGGTGGGATGTCCCTAGGTGGGTGTGGAAGGGTTTGGGATGTCCCCAGGTGCGTGTGGGAGGGTTTGGGATGGGTGGGATGTCCCCAGGTGGGCAGAGAAGGGGGGTTGGGATGGGTGGGATGTCCCCAAGTGGGTGTGGAAGAGTTTGGGATGGGTGGGATGTCCCCAGGTGGGTGTGGAAAGGTTTGGGATGGGTGGGATGTCCCCAGGTGGGTGTGGAAGGGTTTGGGATGTCCCCAGGTGAGCAGAGAAGGGTTGGGATGGGTGGGATGTCCCCAGGTGGGTGTGGGAGGGTTTGGGATGGGTGGGATGTCCCCAGGTGGGCAGGGAAGGGGGGTTGGGATGGGTGGGATGTCCCCAGGTGGGTGTGGGAGGGTTTGGGATGTCCCCAGGTGGGTGTGGAAGGGTTTGGGATGTCCCCAGGTGGGTGTGGAAGGGTTTGGGATGGGTGGGATGTCCCCAGGTGGGTGTGGAAGGGTTTGGGATGGGTGGGATGTCCCCAGGTGGGTGTGGGAGGGTTTGGGATGGGTGGGATGTCCCCAGGTGGGTGTGGAAGGGTTTGGGATGTCCCCAGGTGGGTGTGGAAGGGTTTGGGATGTCCCCAGGTGGGCAGGGAAGGATTTGGGACGGGTGGGATGTCCCCAGGTGGGTGTGGAAGGGGGTTGGGATGGGTGGGATGTCCCCAGGTGGGTGTGAAAGGGGGGTTGGGATGGGTGGGATGTCCCCAGGGATCCCCTCTCTTCCCAAATCCCACCAACGCCCGCCCACACCCAAATCCCATCAGTTCCCATCCCTGCCCAGTTCCCCACAGTGCCCATCCCAGCCCTGCCCATCCCTTTCCCAATTCCCAGCAGCTCCCAGCCCTTCCCAACTCCCAGCCATGCCCATCCTTTTCCAAACCCCACCAGCTCCCACCCCTCTCCCAGCTCCCATCCCTTTCCCAGTTCCCACCAGTGCCCATCCCTCTCCCAGCTCTCATCTGTGCCCATCTCTCTCCCAGTTCCCACCAGCTCTCAGCCCTCTCCCAGTTCCCATCCTTCTCCCAATTCCCACCAGTGCCCATCCCTCTCCCAGTTCCCACCAGTTCCCATTCCTTTCCCAGTTCCCACCAGCTCCCAGCCCTCTCCCAGCTCCCATCTGTGCCCATCTCTCTCCCAGTTCCCACCAGCTCTCAGCCCTCTCCCAATTCCCATCCCTCTCCCAATTCCCACCCCTCTCCCAGCTCCCACCAGTTCCCATCTTTCTCCCAGCTCCCAGCCCTCTCCCAGTTCCCACCCCTCTCCCAGCTCCCACCAGCTCCCACCCCTCTCCCAGTTCCCATCCCTCTCCCAGTTCCCACCCCTCTCCCAGCAGCTCCCATCCCTCTCCCAGTTCCCATCCCTCTCCCATTCACACCAGTTCCCCCAGTTCCTCCCAGTTCCCCCCAGCTCCCACCCTTCTCCCAGTTCCCCCAGTTCCCCCAGCTCCCGCCCCTCTCCCAGTTCCCCCCAGTTCCCCCCAGTTCCCACCCCTCTCCCACCCCTGTCCCAGTTCCCCCAGTTCCCCCAGTTCCCCCAGTTCCCCCCAGTTCCCCCCAGTTCCCACCCCTCTCCCAGTTCCCCCCAGTTCCCACCATGGCCGAGTCCAGCATGCGCTGCTCGAAGTCGGCGCGGGCCGCGTTGTATTTGTCCACCGCCCTCCGCAGAGCCTCGCCCGCCTTCCGCGACTTCAGCTCCGCCTGCGCCGCCGCCGGGCACGGGGACAGCCGGGGACAGCCGGGGACAGCCGGGGGACAGCAGGGACAACGGCAGGGATCATCAGAAACGGGACAAGGGACAGCCGGGGACAGCCGGGGGACAGCCGGGAAAATGACGGGGATCATCAGAAACGGGACAAGGGACAGCCGGGGACAGCCGGGGACAAGGACAGGGATGGTCAGGAATGGGACAGAGACCACCCAGAGGGGACAGGGGACAGCCCCAGGGACAGCCAGGGGACAGGAATTGTCAGGGAGGGGATAGGGGACAGTCAGGGGAATGACAGGGATGATCAGGAATGGGACAGGGGACAGCCGGGGAACAGCCGGGGACAAGGACAGGGATGGTCAGGAATGGGACAGAAACCACCCAGAGGGGACAGGGGACAGCCCCAGGGACAGCCAGGGGACAGGAATTGTCAGGGAGGGGACAGGGGACAGCTAGGAACAAGGACAGGGATCATCAGGAAGGGGACAGTCGGGACAAGGACAGGGATTGTCAGGGAGGGGACAAGGGACAGTCAGGGGAATGACAGGGATGGTCAGGAACAGGACAGGGGACAGCCAGGGACAGCCAGGGGGCAGCAGGGACAAGGACAGGGATGGTCAGGAACGGGACAGAAACCACCCAGAGGGGACAGGGGACAGCCAGGGGACAGCCAGGGGACAGGAATTGTCAGGGAAGGGACAGGGGACAGCCAGGAACAGCCAAGACAAGGACAGGGATCATCAGGAAGGGGACAGGGGACAGCAGGGACAAGGACAGGGATCATCAGGAACGGGACAGAGACCACCCAGGGGGGACAGGGGAGAGCTGGGAAGAAGACAGGAGCCATCACAGGGAGGGGACAGGGACCTCTTGGTGGGGACAGGGAGCATCAGGGAGGGGACAGGGATCACTGTGGGACAACAGCAGCATCGAGGGAGGGTCAAGAATCACCGGGGAAGGGACACAGACCCCTGGGGGAGGTGACAGGGACCGCAGGGAGGAGGAACAAGAACCACCAGGAGGGGACAGAGACCACCCAGGACAGGACAAAAACCACCAGGAGGGGACAGAGACCACCAAGGACAGGACAAGCACCACCAGAAGGGGACAGGGACCACCAAGGACAGGACAAGAAGCACCAGAAGGGGACAGGGAGCACCAAGGACAGGACAAGAAGCACCTGGGGGACAGGGAAGAAGCACCTGGGGGACAGGACAAGAAGCACAAGGGGACAGGAACCACCAAGGACAGGACAAGCACCACCAGGAGGGGACAGGGACCACCAAGGACAGGACAAAAACCATGAGGGGACAGGGACCACCAAGGACAGGACAAAAACCATGAGGGGACAGAGACCACCAAGAACAGGACAAGAACCACCATGAGGGGATGGGGACCACCAAGGCAGGACAAGAAGCACCACAAGGGGACAGAGACCACCAAGGACAGGACAAAAACCACCACGAGGGGACAGAGACCACCAAGGACAGGACAAGAACCACCAGGAGGGGACAGGGACCACCAAGGACAGGACAAGAACCACCAGGAGGGGACAGGGAGCACCAAGGACAGGACAAGAAACACCACGAGGGGATGGGGACCACCCAGGACAGGACAAAAAGCACCTGGGGGACAGGGACCACCAAGGACAGGACAAGAACCACCATGAGGGGACAGGGAGCACCAAGGACAGGACAAAAACCATGAGGGGACAGGGAGCACCAAGGACAGGACAAAAACCATGAGGGGACAGGGAGCACCAAGGACAGGACAAAAACCATGAGGGGACAGGGACCACCAAGGACAGGACAAAAACCATGAGGGGACAGGGAGCACCAAGGACAGGACAAGAAGCACCTGGGGGACAGGACAAGAAGCACGAGGGGACAGGGACCACCAAGGACAGGACAAAAACCACCAGGAGGGGACAGTGAGCAGCCATGGGGACACAGGGACAGGGAGGGGGGTGGCACCTTGTCGATCTCCTTCTGGCTGGTGCCCTCCTTGCGCAGCCGCTCGTACTCCTGGCACTTGCTGTGGTAGCTCTCCTTGGACTTGGGCAGCAGCTGGGCCACCCCGTGCAGCAGCTGCACGGCCTCCAGCGTCCCTGCCACCTCCTCCTTGGACTGTGGGGACACCTCAGCGTGGGCAGGGCTGGCTGGGGACAGCGGGGAGGGGACAGGGGACGGCTCTGCTACCTTCTTGTGCACCCGGCCTTGCTCCTCGCCGTAGCGCGAGATCTCCTTGATGAGGTCGTGCAGCTTCTTCATCAGCTCCAGGTGGCACAGCGCCAGCTTGTCCGACGAGATGCGGAAAACCTCCCACAGAGGGGCGAAGGTGCTGCTTGGGGGGCCACCAAAAGGTCACCGGGGTGTCCCCAAAGCCACCTCGGGGTGCCCCAGATCCCCCCTGCTCCCCGTACCCCAGCTGGGTGCCGTTCGTGGCCATCTTCGACAGCTTCACCATGGCTTTGGCGTAGTTCTCCTCGATGGCAGCCCTGGGGAGGGGGATTTGGGATGGAGACAGGGTTTTGGGGATCCCCCCAAAAGGGTTTTGGGGACCCCCCAAAGGGTTTTGGGGAGCCCAGCCCCGGGTACCTCTCCCGGACGAAGTCGGCCAGCTCCTTGGTGGAGATCTGCCCGTGCTTCATGTTGTGGTAGAGGACGTCGAAGCCGTGGTTCTTCTCACCCTGCCAGGGGAGCCCCCTCCTCAAATCCCAAATCTCGAGGCACCCCCGCACCCCCTCTTCCACCTGGAGTGGCCCAAACCCCCCCAAATCGGGGGGCTGACCCCCCATCCCCTCCCCCCCCCCCCCAGGAACCAGCCCTGCTCAGGACAGGCTGGGCTGAACCCCAAAAATCCCCGCGGTTATTTTGGGTGCTGCCCACCCCCTCCCCCCCCCAAAAGCCTTCACCTCAACCCCCACCCCCTCCCCCAGCCGCGCTGGGGGTGCAGGTGAACCCCCAGGGGAAACTGAGGCAGGAGGAAGAGGAAGGTGGCAGCAGCGAACCAGGAAGCGCCGGCCACGCGACTTCCCCTCCCCCCCCCAGGCTGGGGACCCCCACGGAGGATGGGGGGGGGGGGGACAGCGATGTCACCAAAGCGGGGAGACCCCCCCAGCCCCCCTCCCCCACCGCCCACCCCCCAATTAATTAATTAACGGCATTAACGGAGCCACCGGGCCTTGAAAATTCACCTCCCCCAAAGGCGGGGGGGGGTCTCTGAGGGTGGGGGGCACCCAAGGGTGGGGGGCACCCAAAGGGGGGGGGATCCCAGCTTACCCAGAAGTGCTCGGTGAAATAGGACATCTTGGAGGGGGGAGGGGGCAGCGGCGCGGGGACCCCGCAGCTCAACTCCCGGCGCCCTGGTGGGGGTGGGGGGGGGACACCGGGGGTCTTACCGGGGAGCGGGGGGGGGCTCCGCGGGGTCGCACCCCCCCCCCCCGTTTTTATCGGTTTTCGCGGGAAAACGCAGCGCCGTGACCATGGAAACCGCAAGGTGCTCCCCGGCTGCGACCCCTCCCCAAGGTGCGCGGCACCCCGGGGTACCGGGGGCAGCACCGGGGGGGGCACCGGGGGGGCACCGGGGCGGCGCTGGGCCCGACACCGGATACGCAGATCAATAATAAATGAGCGGCTGCTGCGTGCGGCGGCGGCTGCTCCCGCACCCGGCCCTGCCCGTGCCCCCCAAGCCCCCCCAAAAACACCCCCGCATCCCCCCAGGGACCCCCGCCCCACAAAAAAAAAGAACCCAAAATCCCGACCCCCCCCATCCCCCCGTAAATTTACCGCGCTGGGGGTCCCCGAGCAGAGCAGCCCCCCAATACTCAGTGTGGGGGACCCCCAGATGTGCCCCCCACCCCAGGATGTGCCCCCCACCCCGGATGTGCCCCCCAAACCCGGGCTGAGCCCCCCCGCACCCGCTCCCCCTCCCCGTCATGCACCGGAGAAAAACAGGAAACCCCAAAAATTCGCGCCCGGTCGGCGCCACCGGGGGAGGCCCCCCCCGACTCACCCTGGGGTCTTGGGGGGTTCGCGGGGTCCCCCCGAGCATCCTCGGCGGGCCGGGGGTCTGGAGGGGTTCAAGGGGGGGGTCAGGGCACGCTGCAGCCCCCCCAAACCGGCTCCGGCCCCCCCCCCCCCGCTGCCGGTCCCTCCGCCACCTGTGTGACGAGCGGGGCGGGCGCAGCGCGGCCCCCCCGGTAACGGGAGGGGGGGAAAAAGCTGGGAGGGGTCTCGGGCGGGGGATCGGGACCCGCTGGACTCCCCCCAAACCCCATCCCCAGCCCCGCCGGTGCCGGGCGGCCGCAAACGCCACGAACGCGCCGCCGGCCAAAGTCCCCGCGGCCACCGAGTCCCCGAGCGGGACGGGGGGCGCGGGGCGGGGGGGCTGCGGCACCGGGACCCCCCCCCCCGCGCCCCAAAACCGGGCGGTTCGGGCCAGCCGCAGGCGTGACCTTCAGCGGGGGGCGCGGGGAACCCCCGGAGGATGCGGGGGGACAGGAGGGGGGCCCCGGTTGGGGCGGGTGGGGGGGCTGCGCACCCCAAAACCTCTCCGGTAACGGGAGGCACGGCGGGGGGGGGGGGTTATTATTGGGGCGTGCACCCCAAAAATGAAAAAAGGAGGGAAAGCGCCGAAGCGAGCCCTGCACCTGCAGCGGGGGGAGGCGGCGGGGGGGCCGCCCGCAGCACCGGGAGCGGGCTCGTGGCCAGCGGGGGCTGCACCGGTGCACCGGGGCGTTATTAACGGTGGGCGCCGGGGCGGTGCGGCGCGATGCGGTGCGGCGGGGCGCGGTGCACAGCTCGGGGAGACGGGGGGGGGAGATCTCCGGTACGGCGGGGGCGGCGCGGGGCTGCACCCCCGCACCCCGGCGAGGGCGATGCGGCGGGGGAAACCCGCGCGGGAACGGCGGGGCCGGGGGGCTGCGCGGCGGGGCCGCGGCAGGGGCACTCCGGGACGGGACCCCCGTGCGGGGCGCGGGGCCGGGGCGCGGTGCCCGCTCCGGGGAGGACGCGGGACTCACCTGCGGGGCCGCCGCCCCCGCCCCGCTCCGCTGTCGCCGCCGCCCCGGGACCGCGCCGGGACCGCGCCGGGGGCGGTGCTGGCCACGCCCCCTCCCGCCGAGCCGCGCCGCCATTGGCCAGCGCGCCCGGCAGCGGTGACCGCAGCCAGCGGCCGCCGCCTCCCATTGGTCGAGGCGCCGCCGCGCCGCGCGCGGGGAGGGGGCTCATTTGCATTTTTAAAGCGGCCGCCGCCCCGAAAGCGCGGCGGGAGCGGCGCGGGGGGAGATGCGCGAGCGGAGCCGCCGGCACCGGAGAGCGACACTGGAGCTGCCGCCGTCCCCCCGGCTGTCACCGAGCCCGAGCTGTCACCCCCCTGCCAGGACTGCCGCCACCGCAGCTCGCGGTGCTGCTCCCGGTGCGGCGGCTCCCACCCGCGCCCCCCCCCCCACGATCCCGCCGGTGTCACCGCACCCGCGGCTGTCCGTCCCCCCCCCCTCCCCGCCGCCGGTGCCAGCCGGTGCCTCGCACCCCGCTGAGCTCATGGCCCGGCTGTCACCGGCTGTCACCGGCGCAGCTGCGGGAGCGTCCCCGCGGGCGGCGGGGCGGGGGACATTCCCGGCGGGGGCGACATTCCCGTATTCCCGTCGGGAATCCACCGAACATCCCGCCCAGACGGGGAACGCGCCGGCCCCGCGGTGCCACCGGAGCCGGGACGGCGGGGACGTCACGCGGCGGTTTCGGTTACGCCGCCTTTTGTCCCGGCGACACCTGGCAGGTGCCACCGCGCCCGCACGGCAGTGCCAGGCCCGGCCGGTGGCACCGCGGCAGCGCCGGTGGGCTCGGGGCCGGGCCAAAGGGGAGGGGGGGACAACGGCGGGACCCCTCCCCAAAACCCAAAGCCACTGGGAGCGGTCCCAGCAGAGTGGGGGGCTCGGAGGGGGCTGGGGGGACAGGGACAGCCTCGGGGACAGCCGCGAGCCCGGGGCTCACACCGGGGCTCGAGGGGACCGAACCCCCCCGCCCTGCCCGGAGCCCCCTCCCCAAAACCCCCCCGCTGGGGCAAAGGGCTGGGAACGAGGGGATTTTGGGGAAGGGGAGGTTTGGGATCGGCTGGGGCGGGAAGGGGAATTGGGGGGTGGGCACGGGGGGCTTTGAGAGGCTTTTGTCCCCTGGTCGTGCCAGCCTCGTGCTGCCCACGCAGGGGTGGGGGCTCCGAATCCCCCCCAAAATCCCCCCCAAAATTCCCCCAAAATCCGGGGGGGGATGAAGGCAGCGGCTGCAGCCCCCTCCTCCTCCTCCTCCTGCTGCTGCTGGTGGGGCCGGGGGCGGCGGGGCTGGGATGCAGGAATGGGGATGGGGTTGTCATGGCAACCCCGCATCCAGCCTCAGCCTCGGCGCTGCCGCAGTGCATCCACCCCCCCCCCCCCACCATCGACCCCTCTGAACCCCCCCCACCTGACACCCTGCACCCCCCCCCAAATCCCCCCAACCATCCACTGCATCCCCCCCACCCCCCAAAAAAAACCCAAAATCCTTTTCCCACCTCGTGGTACCACCCCAAAATCCCCCCCAAAAACCGAACCAAACCCATATTTTTTTCCACCCCTTCCCCAAATCCATGGGGATCCCCCCAAAAAAATAAAACAATAAAATAAAAACACCACGGAAAAGACAAAGATCCACTGGGAATGATCCTCTTTAATGCTCATTTTCCACACAATTGCCAAACGGGAAGGTGGCGTGCAAGACGGGGAGCGTGTGCCTGTGGCCACGGGGAAGGGGCTCATTGAGGAGGGGGTGAGGGGGGTCACAGCCACCCCACCCACCCCAAAAAACTCCCCCCAGCATCCTCCAACCCTTCCAGCTGAGAAAACAAAATTATTTAAAGCACTAAAGGTGAAACATTCAGTGCCCCCTCCCCGAACACGTAGGACGATACAATCAAAGGTAAAAGCCCCCCTGAGGGCATTTATTTGGGGGGGTGGGAGTAAAGATAAATAGCCCCCCCCTCAAAAAAAAAACCAAAAAAAAAAGGTTTGGTTTCTTCATTCTTCACGATTTTTGTGTCTTTTTTTTTGTTTTGTTTTATCTTAAAAAGTCATTACAAAAAGAGCCACCGAGGAGCCTCCTACAAAAACAGCTTAGTGTTTGTCCTGGGGGGAGGAGGGGGGGGAATTTGGGGTGGGTCCCCCCCTTTCCCCACCCCCACCCCCAGCCTGACCCCCCCTTTTTGGTGCTCTCAGCTCATAAAACCCCTTAAAAATTGCAGGGTGGAGTTTGGTTCTGAAGGGATTCCTGCAGCTCCCGGGGGTGGGGGGGCTGCTCTTCACTCCTCACCCCCCCACCCCAAAAAAAAAAAAAAAGAGGGGCTGGGGGGTGCCTTTGTACAGCCCCCACCCCAAAATTTTGGTGGGGAAGGGTTGGGGGGCTGGGCAGGTCTCAGCCCGGGGGGGGGATGGGGGTTTAAAATCGATTTGGGGGCTGAGGGGGGGTCCCAGAAGTTTGGTTTTTTTTTTGGAGGGGGGGGGCACGACCGTTTTGGGGTGGGGGCAAAAAAACATCAGGGACAAGCCCACAGCAGCACCCCCAAAACGACCCCAACCCCTGCAGGGAGGGGACCCCCGAGGTTTTCCCAGATTTGTGGCCCCCTCCCCAAATAAAGGGACACCCAGCCCCTCCATCCCCCCAAAAAGGGACACCCAGTGTCCCCCCCAAAAAGGGACACCCAGCCCCCCATCCCCCCCAAAAAAAAGGGACACCCAGCCCCTCCATCCCCCCCAAAAAGGGACACCCAGAGTGTCCCCCCCCAAAAAAAGGGACACCCAGTGTCATTCCCCCAAAAAGGGACACCCAGCCCCCCCAAAAAGGGACACCCAGCCCCTCCATCCCCCCAAAAAAAGGGACACCCAATGTCCCCCCCCAAAAAAGGACACCCAGCCCCTCCATCCCCCCAAAAAAAGGGACTCCCAGCCCCTCCATCCCCCCAAAAAGGGACACCCAGCCCCCCCCAAAAAGGGACCCCCAGCCCCTCCCCACTTTGAGGGCTGTGGGTATTTGTGGGTAGGGAGGATTGTGGCGATGAAATGGGTGAAAAACCCCAAGAAAACACCAAAATTGACCCTGTTCCTTCCAGCCGCCCGCGGGGACAGCTCAGCCCCGCAGCTGCGCAGGGAGGGGGACACACCCCTGCCACCCCCGCCGTGTCCCCTCCCGTGGCCGGGGACCTCCCCGTCCCTCCCCTCCGAGCGCGGGGGAGGGGCTCGGCGAGGAGGAGGAGGAGGAGGAGGGTGAGGAGGGGCGGCGGAGGGCTCAGAACTCCACCTTGCAGGCGGGGAAGGTCTCGTCCTGCATGGCCACCGTGCTGTTGCTGCCCAGCACGGTGATGCCCAGCTCCTGCTGCCGCTCGTGCGTCTCCTGGTACCACTCGTGCATCACCGCAGAGTCGAAGGTGGGGATCAGGGTCACCTGTAGGGACGGGGCGGGGCACTCTGTCACCGCCCCCGGGACGGGACAGGGCACCCAGGGCACACTGTCACCAACCCCGGGATGGGAAAGGGCACCCAGGGCACTCTGTCACCAATCCCGGGATGGGAAAGGGCACCCAGGACATCCTGTCACCAACCCCGGGACGGGAAAGGGCACTGAGGGCACCCTGTCACCACCCCTGGGGCTGGGAAGGGGCACCCAGGGCACCCTGTCACCACCCCAAACATCAGGAGGGGCACCCAGGGCATTTTGTCACCACCCCAACATCAGGAAGCGACCCCCAGGACACTTTGTCACCCCACAGATATCAGAAGGAACCCCCAGGACACTTTGTCACCCTCCAGATATTGGAAAGGGCACCCAGAACACCCTGTCAGCCCCCCAACATCAGGAGGGGCACCCAGGACACTTTGTCACCCCCCAGCACCCCAAGGACACTTTGCCCCCCCCAAGGAACCCCGAGGACACTTTGTCACCCCCCGAGGAACCCTGAAGACACTTTGCTCCCCTCAAGGAACCCTGAGGACACTTTGTCACCCCCCAGCACCCCAAGGACACTTTGTGCCCCCCTAGGGAACCCCGAGGACACTTTGTCACCCCCCAGCACCTCGAAGACACTTTGTCACCCCCCAGCACTCTGAGGCCACTTTGTCCCCACCCAAGGAACCCCGAGGACACTTTGTCACCCCCAGCACTGAGAAGGAACCCCAAGGACACTTTGCCACCCCCAAGGAACCCCGAGGACACTTTGTCACCCCCCAGGGAACCCTGAGGACGCTTTGCCCGCCCAAGGAACCCCGAGGACGCTTTGCCACCCCCCAGCACCCCGAAGACACTTTGTCCCCCTCCAAGGAACCCCGAGGACACTTTGTCATCCCCCAGCACCCCGAAGACACTTTGTCCCCCTCCAAGGAACCCCGAGGACACTTTATCACCCCAAAGGAACCTCGAGGACACTTTGCCACCCCCAAAGGAACCTCGAGGACACTTTGCCACCCCCAAAGGAACCTCGAGGACGCTTTATCACCCCCAAGGAACCTCGAGGACACTTTGCCCCCTCCAAGGAACCCTGAAGACACTTTGCCCCCCCCCAAGGACCCTTTATCCCCCCCCAGCACCCCGAGGGAGCCCATCCCAGCCCCACCTGGATGTCGCAGCCCCAGTGGTGCTTGCCGGCCAGCAGGGCGTCGAGCAGCGGGCGCAGCACTCCCTCCTTCAGGTGATCGTCGCCGCTCACCACGTAGCAGAGCGCGCGGACCCGCCGGAAGAACTCCTCGTCCACCGTGCGGGCGCTCCACGAGCCGGGCAGGTACGCCAGGTCCACGTACACCGGGGGTCCCGGGGGGGCTGCCACCCTCGTGCCTGCCAGGACAACGGGACGGCGTCACACGGGTCCCCAGAGTGCCGCCCCGCAGTGCCACCCCAAAGTGCCGCCCCAAAGTGCCGCCCCCAAAGTGCCGCCCCAAAGTGCCGCCCCCAAAGTGCCGCCCCCAAAAGTGCCGCCCCCAAAAGTGCCGCCCCCAAAGTGCCGCCCCCAAAGTGCCATCCTGCAGTGCCGCCCCAAAGTGCCGCCCCAAAGTGCCGCCCCCAAAGTGCCGCCCCCAAAGTGGCACCCCCAAAGTGCCGCCCCAAAAGTGCCGCCCCAAAGTGCCGCCCCAAAAGTGTCGCCCCAAAGTGTCGCCCCCAAAGTGCCACCCCAGAGTGCCGCCCCAGAGTGCCGCCCCAAAGTGCCACCCCAAAGTGCCACCCCAAAGTGCCACCCCAAAGTGCCACCCCAAAGTGCCACCCCAAATGCCACCCCAAAGTGCCGCCCCCAAAGTGCCGCCCCCAAAGTGCCGCCCCAGAGTGCCACCCCAAAGTGCCACCCCAAATGCCACCCCAAAGTGCCGCCCCCGCCGTGCCACCCCAAAGTGCCGCCCCCAAAGTGCCGCCCCAGAGTGCCGCCCCAAAGTGCCGCCCCCAAAGTGCCGCCCCAAAAGTGCCGCCCCAAAGTGCCACCCCGCAGGGCCACCCCAAAGTGCCACCCCGCAGGGCCACCCCAGAGTGCCGCCCCAAAGTGCCATCCTGCAGTGCCACCCCGCAGCGCCACCCCGCAGTGCCGCCCCAAAGAGCCACCCCAAAAGTGCCGCCCCAAAAGTGCCGCCCCAAAGTGCCGCCCCAAATGCCACCCCAAAGTGCCACCCGTACCTGCCGGCGATGCCCGCCCTGCTCCGGACGCCGGCCGGGCTGCGGGGGCGCGGGCGCTGCTGGAGACCCCGCCGGAGGCGCCCTTCTTGTCACCGAGGGGTGGCCTGGCCTTGTCACCGCCAGCACCGGCAGGTGGCCTGGCCTTGGTGGCCGAGGGGACGCGGGGGGGCTCGGCTTTGGGGGCGGCGGGCGCCGAGCCCGCGCGGGACGGGGTCCTCTTCACCCTGGTGCCCGCGGGGTCGCGGCGGCCGGGGGGCAGCGCCTCGGGGTCCACCATGCAGATGCCAGGCTGGGCAGGGAGGGGACACGGGTCCTTCAGGGGGGCTGGCAGAGGGTCGCACGCTCTGGCCACGCCGCGGGGCGGCCGCTCCGAGTCCTCGTCCGACTCCAGCCCGTCGGCCAGGATGGACGGGCAGTCCTCGGTGGCCGGGGGGGCGTCGGAGTCGGACAGGGTGGGCAGCGACTCGCTGACCGACGTGGGAGGGGTCTCGCCCGGCCGGCCCCGGGGCGGCACCAGCTCCTGCGAGGGGTCGCTGTCCGACAGCTCCCGCGGGCTGGCGGCGGCCGAGGGCGACCGCTCGGATTTGGGGTGCTCGAACTCGCAGGGGGACACCAGGCACAGGTCCACGTCGTGGGGCGAGTCCGAGCGGCGGCCGGGCCGCGGCGCCGCGTCCCCGTCGGCCCAGGGCGGGTGGTGGCACGGCCGCAGCGGCAGCGACAGCCCTCCCTTGGTGGCCTCGGGCTCCTGCGCGTCGCCGGAGGCGCGGGATCGCCGCCCGTCCTCCGGGGGGGACTCGCTGACCGGCGGCAGCACCTGCTCGAAGGACACCGAGAGCGACTCGTCCACCTCGGTGGAGTGCGGCGAGCCCACCTCGGCCGGCAGGGAGGGCGTGGTGATGGTGGGGGACACGTCGGGGACGTCATCCTTGAAGGGGCTGAGGGACAGGCAGCCCGCCTGCTTGTCCTGCACCGAGCCCTCCTTGCCCTCCCTGCCCGCCGGCCACGCGCTCTGCTGCCGGGCCGCGCCCGTGCCCGCCTCCCCGGCGCCGTCCTCCACCGGGGACTGGTGGAAGGGCGTGTGGCCGGCGCTGGCCGGCCCCGAGCTGGCCGGGGACATCATCTCCAGGGTCTTCTCCTCGGAGCTGCCGCAGGGATCCTCGGCGCCCTCGGGGCCGTGGTTCAGCAGCCCGGTGGGCGTCAGGTCGAAGTTGACGCTGCGGTCGCTCTTGGGGGTCCTGGCCACGGGCGACGGGGGGCACACGGCTCGCAGGGGGCTGCTCTCCAGGTAGCGCAAGCGCTGCGGGCTCTCGGGCTCTTCCAGGCCGTTCTCCAGGCAGGATGGATCCCCCGGGCGCCGGTTCCCCCCGTTCTCCAGGGATGAAGGCTCCAGCTCGCTGTCGGCCGTGGCGATGCCTTCATCCGTGGATTCCTCCTTCCTCCTCCTCCCGCCCTCCCGCTCGGCCTCCAGCAGCATCTCCTCGGGGGAGGAGGACTTGGAGCCGTCCGACGCCCCCGGCTCCTTCGGGGCGGTTTTAGCCTTGGGTTTTTCCGGCTCTTTCTTCAGCGGGGACTTCTTGAGGCTGCCGCCCTTGGCCAGGGGCTTGCGGCTCTCCGGGGCCGGCGCCTTCCGGGCCGGGGCCTTGGCTGGAGCCTTGGGCTCAGCCTTGCCATCCTTGGAGTCCTTGCGCAGCGTCTCGGCCTTCACCTCCTTCTTCACCACCTTCGCCTCCTTCTTGGCCTCGGCGCCCTCGTCCTTCTTCGGGGGTTTCTTCTCCTCCTTCCTGGCCACCGGCTCCTTCTTGGGCGCCGCCTTCTCCTTGTTGGGCTTCGGCTTCGCGTCCCCCTTCGCCTTCTCGGCCGCCGGGTCCGCCTTGGCTCGGGCATCCTTGGCCTTCTCCTCTTCTGACCCTGTTCTGGCTGCATCCCCCAGGGATTTTGGCTTCTCCTTGCTCGCAGCTTTCACCTCCTTCCTCTCCACCTTCGGGGCCTTCTCCTTCGGCGCCGGCGCCGCCGCCTCCACCAAGCTCAGCTTGGAGCCCGACTTGAGGCTCTCCTTGCTCTCCGCCCTCCTCTGCTTCGGCGCCTTCTCCGCCGGCGCCGTCCCCTTCAGGTCATTCTTGGTGACCACGGGCTGCTTGAGGAACTCCAGGTGCTTCACCTTCTCCAACCCTTCCAGGATCCGCGCCTGGGGCGTGCAGCCGGGGAACAGCACCCGGATGATCTTCTCGGAGCGGCTGACGGGGTGCCACACCAGCAGCACGCACAGCGACGTCAGGCACTGCAGCGGCACCTCCTGCTCCTTGGGGAAGCCGTTCCCAGACCAGTGCTGCAGCAGGAATTCCAACTCCTTGGTGCCCTTCACGGGGTTCAACACGTACATATCCAACCGTCCCACGCCCATCTTCTGGAAGAGCACGGTGGGCTCGGCGCGGGGGCCGCCGTCGCGGGCCAGCAGCTTGGGCTGGATGCCCAACTTGTCCAGGTAGTGCAGCGTCAGCGCCGCCTCGTCGCAGCTCTTGAGCACCCTCGAGTCGCCCTCGATCTCCTTCAGCTTCTCGGAGGCGTTGAGGAAGACGACGCCCAGCTCGGGCGAGATGAGGTTCTTGGCCCAGTCGCCGTTGCCCTGCGAGCTCTGGGATGGATCCTCCTCCAGCTCGGCCAGCTTCCTCTGCAGCAGGCTGTTGATGCCGGGCAGGCTGTCCGTGCCTGCATGCGTCACCAGGATGGAGTCGATGCGGTCCAGGTGCCTCACCAGCTTCCAGAAGGAGGATTTGGGGTTGGAGCCGCCGTTGACCAAGACGTTGAAGCCGTTGACGGCGAAGAAAGCCGAGTCGCCTCTCCCTCCCGGGAAGATGTAGCAGCAGGGCTTGGAGAGCTTCAGGAATCCCACCATGGTGGGGGGCTCCAGCAGGTCAAAAGGGGACTGGGGCTCCAGAGACTCCGACAGGTACTCCATGAACTCCTCCAGCCCCTCCATCTCGGGCAGGACGCAGCCGGGGTTGTAGCGCAGCTCGATGAAGTCCTGCAGGTTGTGGTGCTCCAAGCCCGAGTCCCTCCACTCGCCGAAATCGGGGCAGCTGATGGTCAGCCTGGCCTTGGCAGAGGGGTCTGCAGAGCTCAGCATCTCGCCCACCTGCACGGAGGGGGGCACCGGGGTCACCCCCATCCCCACCAGGATGGACCCACGGGGGTGGGAGGTGTCCAGGGACACATTAAACCCTTGGATCCAACCTGCTGTCTGCTTTTTGGGGGGATTTTGGGGTGCCAGCCCCCTCTGCTGCTGGGCAGGGGGCTCCCAAGGAGGGGCTTTCCCTGACTCCCCGTCACCCTGGCTGAGGCTGTGGTCCCCCAGGGCTGGCAGCTGAGGATCTGCCCCCCTAAACTACCACGAATTGCATCCCTACATTACAAGAATCTGCACCCCTAAATCCCCAGGAACTGCTCCTCTGCATTCCCAGGATCTGCCCCTTTCCCTGCCCCTCAACCCCCTGGGATATTCCCACCAACATCCCCAGGATTTGCTCCGCAAACTCCAGCATCTGCCCCTGAGATTTACATTCCCAGATCCCCAGCACCTGCCTGACTAAATCCCCAGGATGGGCATCCCCTAAATCCCCATGATCTGCATCCTCCAAATCCCCAGGATCTGCATCCCCCAAATCCCCAGGATCTGCATCCCCCAAATCCCCAGGATCTGCATCCCCCAAATCCCCAGGATCTGCCCCCAAAACTCCCCTATATCCCCAGGATCTGCATCCCCTAAATCCCCAGGATCTGCCCCACAAACATCCCCAGCATCTGCCCCACAAACATCCCCAGCATCTGCCCCACAAACATCCCCAGCATCTGCCCCACAAAACTCCCCTAAATCCCCAGGATCTGCATGCCCTAAATCCCCAGGATCTGCATCCCCCAAATCCCCAGCATCTGCCCCACAAAACTCCCCTAAATCCCCAGGATCTGCATGCCCTAAATCCCCAGGATCTGCATCCCCCAAATCCCCAGGATCTGCCCCCAAAACTCCCCTACATCCCCAGGATCTGCCCCATAAACATCCCCAGCATCTGCCCCACAGAACTCCCCTAAATCCCCAGGATTTGCATCCCCTAAATCCCCAGAATCTGCATCCCCTAAATCCCCAGAATCTGCATCCCCTAAATCCCCAGAATCTGCCCCACAAAACTCCCCTAAATCCCCAGGATCTGCATCCCCTAAATCCCCAGGATCAGCATCCCCTAAATCCCCAGGATCTCCCCCACAAAACTCCCCTAAATCCCCATGATCTGTGCCACAAACATCCCCAGGATCTGCCCCCAAAACTCCTCTAAATCCCCAGGATCTGTATCCCCTACATCCCCAGGATCTGCCCCACAAACACCCCCAGGATCTGCCCCGCAAACATCCCCAGGATTTGCCCCACAAAACTCCCCTAAATCCCCAAGATGTGCATCCCCTACATCCCCAAGATCTGTATCCTTTAAATCCCCAGGATCTGCATCCCCTAAATCCTCAGGATTGGCATCCCCTAAATCCCCAGGATCTGTATCCCCACAAAATCCCCAGGATCTGTATCCCCACAAGCATCCCCAGCATCCCCAGGATTTGCCCCAAAGTTTTGCCCCGCACCTTGCAGGGATCCCCCTGCGAGGATGTGAAATCTCCACCAGCATCGCCAGCGAGATGCTCCAGGCTGGACGTGCTCAGACAGGGTCTCCATCCCCTGTCCCCTCCCTGTCCCCTCCCTGTCCCCTCCCTGTCCCCTGTCCCCTGACCTCCTTGTCGGCGAAGATCTGGATGAAGTCCCGCAGGCAGAAGCAGCCGGTCTGCAGCATCAGCTCCCCGGTGTCCTCCACGCAGGGCCCGGCGAACACCAGCAGCTTGTGCTGGGACACGTCTGTGATCAGGTTCCTCAGCTGGGGACACGGGGAGGGGACATCAGCACGGACAGGGGACGCTTTGGGGACGGCCTGTCCCGCCCCGCCTCACCTCGTCACACAGGGATTTGTCGGAGGGGTTGAGCAGCACCAGGGTCTCCAGCACGTCCCCGCGGTGGTGCAGGGTCCTCTGACCTGTGGGGGGTGACAGCGGTGCCACCCGACCCCAGTTTGTCCCCACGGGGGTGGCACTGCCCCACGGGGGTTTGGGATGTGGGCACGGTGCCGCCTGAAACCAGGGAGGGGTCAGGGAGGGGTGTGGGGGGTGGAGGGGGGGTCCCTGCAAAATGTGGGGGCGGTCCTGGGGGTCTGGGGGCAGATCCAGGGGGATTTGGGGCAGATCTGGGGGGACTGGGGGCAGATCCGGGGGGTCTGGGGGCAGATCCGGGGGGTCTGGGGGCAGATCCGGGGGGTCTGGGGGCAGTCCTGGGGGTTTGGGGGCAGATCCGGGGGGTTTGGGGCAAATCTGGGGGATCTGGGGGCAGATCCGGGGGGTTTGGGGGCAGATTTGGGGGGATTGGGGGCAGATCTGAGGGGTCTGGGGGCAGATCCAGGAGGTTTGGGGACAGTCCTGGGGGATTGGGGGCAGATCCGGGGGGATTGGGGGCAGTCCTGGCGTTTTGGGGTCAGTCCTGGGGGGTTTGGGGGCAGTCCTGGGGGGTTTGGGGGCAGTCCTGGGGGGTTTGGGGGCAGTCCTGGGGGGTTTGGGGTCAGTCCTGGGGGGTTTTGGGGTCAGTCCTGGGGGGTTTGGGGTCAGTCCTGGGGGGTTTGGGGGGATTTGGGGTCAGTCCTGGGCGTTTTGGGGTCAGTCCTGGGGGGTTTGGGGTCCGTTCCCCCTCTCACACAGCAGGGCCCCGCCCAGGGTGGGGTTTGGGGTGCAAAGAGGCTGCAGCACCCCCGGCTCCCTTCCCCCATCCCATCCCCCCGTGGAAAATCCCATTTTTCCAGGCTGGGAAAGGCAGCAGCTCCTCACGTGGGGGATCACGGGGTTGGGATGGGGGGAGGGCACAGAGCTCCCACAAAATCTGTGGGGGAAGGACGGGGAAATGGGGGGGATCCCTGATCCTCCAGGAGGAGTTTCCCCCTTTTTTTGGTGTTTTTTCCCCCATTTTTCACCTCTGACAATGCTGGAGAAAGTGGCCGAGTGCCGGGACACGAAAAGCTTCAGCTGCTCGTCCAGGTTGCAGCAGGTGAGGTCGATGTCCCAAGAACGGATCCCTGAGGAGGAAAAACAAAATTTAAAATTTGGGATATTGGGGAAGGGGCTCAAACCCCCCCCACGCTGTTTTTAGGGCTGAAATCCCCCCTCAATTCCCACCCCGAGGTGTTTTTTGGGGTGCCCCCGAGCCCGCCCGGTGAGCTCCTCCCGGTGAGTCACCGGCAAATCCCAAATCCCAAAAAAAATCCCAACCCCTCGGGGCACGGAGCGGCTCTGCCAACGCCTCGTTAGAGCCGCTAATTAAGGAATTAATTAAGAAGATTCGGTGCTACCTGTCAGCACCGGCACAGGTGCAGCATCCCCAAAAAAACCCCAAAAAACACCAAAAAAACCCCAAAAAACCCCAAAAAACCCCAAAAAACACCAAAAAAAAACCCCTCCGGGATTTCCCAGAAGGGATTTTGGGAGTTTATTCCCCAAATTTTGGGTGGCTCCGGGAACGGCCCGAGGGTGGGTGGGGGATGGGCGAACCGGCCCGGGGTTGCACAAGGGTTTGGGGCCGTTTTTGGGGCGGTTTCGCTGAGGTTTGGGACGATGGAGGGCGGAATGTGCCTCCCGCCCCGCGGGGGTTTGGGATCGGGCACGGCGGGGAGGGCACGGCCGCCCCCACCCCAAAATCCGGGCAGGGGTGTGGGGGGGCTGGAGGGGGGTCCCTGAAAAATGTGGGGGCGGTCCTGGGGGTTTGGGGGCAGATTTGGGGGATTTGGGGTCAGTCCTGGGGGTTTGGGAGGGCAGATCCGGGAGATTTGGGGGCAGATCCGGCGGATTTTGGGAAGATTTGGGGGCAGATCTGGGGGTTTTGGGGTCAGTCCTGGGGATTTGGGGTCAGTCCGGGGGTTTGGGGGCAGATCCGAGGATTTGGGGTCAGATCTGGGGGTTTGGGGTCAGTCCGGGGGTTTGGGGGCAGATCCGGCGGATTTGGGGCAGATTTGGGGGCAGATCCGGGAGGGTTGGGGGCAGATCCGGGGGTTTGGGGGCAGATTTGGGGGCAGATCCGGCGGATTTGGGGGCAGATCCGGCGGATTTGGGGTCAGTCCGGGGGTTTGGGGGCAGATTTGGGGGCAGATCTGAGGGATTTGGGGCAGACCCGGCGGATTTGGGGCAAATTTGGGGGCAGATCCGGGGGGTTTGGGGTCATTCCTGGGGAGATTTGGGGGCAGATCCGGGGATTTGGGGTCAGTCCGGGGGTTTGGGGGCAGATTTGGGGGTTTTGGGGTCAGTCCCGGGGGTTTGGGGGCAAATCTGGGGGATTTGGGGGCAGATCCGGGGGTTTGGGGGCAGCCCTGGGGGCAGATCCGGCGGATTTGGGATCAGTCCTGGGGGTTTGGGGGCAGATTTTGGGGGCAGATCCGGGGGTTTTGGGGGCAGATCCGGGGGTTTTGGGGGCAGATTTTGGGGTCAGATCCGGGGGTTTTGGGGCGGCGGGGAAAGGGGAAGATCCCGGGGCGGGCGAATCCCGGGGGAGCAAATCCCGCTGGAGGGACCGAGAGGAGAAAGAGCCGGAGGGCCGCGGCGGGCGAGGGTTTTGGGGCAGATCGGGGATTTCAGAGCGGCGAACGCGGGGCCGAGGGGCGGGAGGGGATCCGGGGGATGGATGGATGGGGGGGGCGGCAGGAAATGGGGCAAATCCTGGGAATTTCGGGGCGCAAACCCCGGGAAGCCGCAGGGGCGGATCCCGGCGGGATGGAGCGGGATGGATCATCCCGGTAGGGGCGATCACACCCCGGGAGCGAACGGGACCGAGCGGGGCATCCCCGGGGGGGCTCCTCCGGTGGAGGCGGGCGGGTCCGGGAGGATCCCGCGGAGCATCACGCGGTCTCACCTCGCTCCAGCTGCTGCAGGGCGGCGGCCCTGAGGCCGGGCCGGTGGCAGCCGCCGCCCACGATGGCGAGCAGCGAGAAGCGGCGCGGCCCCGCCGCCGGAGCCGCCGGTGCCACCGGAGCCGCCGCCATCTTCGGCGCCCCCCGCCCGCCCCGCTAGCCACGCCCCCTGCGTCACCGCCGCTCGGGACACACCCACTGATGTCACCGCCAGCCAATGGGAGGCGCCGGAGGGGAGGCGGGTGGGCGGAGCGGAGGTGGGGGAGAGGGTTCTTAAAGGGGCAACGCTGAGGGGTGGGGCAGCGGGTGGGGCCCGCGCGGGGGGTGCGGGGGTCTGGGTGGGGATGCGGGATTCGGAATTCTGGATGCGGGATTCGGGATGCGGGATTGTAGCTGGGGATTCGGGATGGGAATGCGGGATTCTGGCAGGGATTCGGGATCCTGGATGCGGGATTCTGGCCGGGGATTTGGAATTCTAGATGCGGGATTCTGGCCGGGGATTCGGGATCCCGGATGAGGGATTCTGGATGCAGGATTCTGGCTGGGGATTCGCAATTCTGGATGCGGGATTCTGGCAGGGATTCGGGATCCTGGATGCGGGATTCTGGCAGGGATTCGGGATCCCGGATGCGGCCGGGCTGGGCGGTGCGAGCCCCCCGCATCCCTCGCACCCTCCGCCTCCAGCGGCTCGGGAATCCCCGGTGCCCACGGGAGGATCCAGGACTCAGCTCCCTGCCGGTCTCTGCAGCGCTCCCGTTCCCGCCTCCCCTCTCCCGCAGCGGGATGCGATTCCCGCTCCCCGTCCCCATTCCTGCCCCACCCTCAGACTCCCGACAGGGGAGGGGGGCACGACGGGACCCCCACCCCCCTCAGGACCCTGCCCAGCGGCAGAGAGGGCCGGGAACCCCAAAATCCCCCCAAAAAGCAGACGGCAGGCGCGGATCCGAGGGTTTAATGTGTCCCGGAACCCCTCCAGCCCCACGGGCCGGTGCCGTGCGGGTCCATCCCGGTGCGGGGAGGGCGCCGGGACCCGCGGCTCCCCCTCTGTGCCCCTCCCGGGCGGCGGGCGGGTGGCAGCTGGTGTCCCGCCGTGTCCCCCGCTGTCCCCGCTCCCTCAGGAGCACTTGAGGATGAAGAGGTTGCAGGAGGTGCCGCGGGGGCAGCTGCAGAGCTTCCCGATGCGCGCCCCGCGCCGCACCGCGCACGGCTCCCGGGGCTCGCACTGCGGGGCGGCACCGTCAGCCCCGGTACCCCCCCCACCAAAGGGGGGGTTCGGGGTCCCCCTGAACCCCCAGAGTCGCCCCCCAGCCCCGCCGTACCCAGGGCACCCAGCTCAGCCTCTTCTCCAGCGCCGGCGGCTCCCGCGTCCCCAGCTCGTCCAGCACCTCCCGGAGCGCCTCCGCCTGCCACGGAGAGCAGCGGGGCACCCCGAAATGCCGGGGCACCCCGCGGGCTCCAGGGGGGCACCCCGAAATGCCGGGGCACCCCGGGAGCTCCAGAGGGGCCCCCCGAAATGCCGGGACACCCCGCGGGCTCCAGGGGGGCACCCCGAAATGCCGGGACACCCAGAGGCTCCAGAGGGGCACCCCCAATTCCCGGGACACCCGGGGGGCTCCAGAGGGGCACCCCGAAATGCCGGGACATCCCGGGAGCTCCAGAGGGGCACCCCGGGGCTCCAGAGGGGCACCCCGAAATGCCGGGACACCCAGAGGCTCCAGAGGGGCACCCCCAATTCCCGGGACACCCGGGGGTTCTAGAGGGGCCCCCCCAATTCCCGGGACACCCGGGGGTTCCAGTGGGGCCCCCCCAATTCCCGGGACACCCGGGGGCTCCGGATCCGTGTCACCCCGAGTCCCCCCGGCTCCTGCCCCATCCCCACCCCGCTCCGGGCTCATCCCGGCCGGGAATCGGGGCCGGGGCGGGACCGGGGGGGTTCGGGCTCTGTCCCCGGGGTGCGGCCCCGCGTCCCCCCCTCCGGTCCCCACCTCCCTCCCCGCCGGAGCTCAGGATGGGCCGGGGAAGGAAAAAACAACCGAAATTGCCCAAAGCAGCGATCCCCGGTGCTGCGGGACGTCCCCGGTGCCAGGAGCCTCCCGAGGGCCCCGCAGCAGCGGCGCAAAACCGGCGCGGGGGTCTCGGATCCCCCTCCCCAATTCCCCACTCCCCCCCTCCCCAAACCGGGCTGGGGGGAAGAGGAACACCCCGAAACGCCCCAAACCCTCACGGGGGGTGCTGGGGACCCCCTGCCCCGCTCCCCCGGCCCCTCACCAGCTCCGTCTCCTCCCGGCTGTGCCCGGGCAGGCTCAGCTCGGACCGGAGCTCCGGTACCGGTTCGGGGGTGCCGAGCAGGACGAGGCCGGAGCCCAGCAGGCAGAGCAGGCACAGCCGAGCGCTCTCCATGTTCCCGGTGCCGGCGGCGCCCCTGGATCCTCCGGGATGCGCCGGGCTCGGCTTTATACCCCGCACCGGACACCCCCAAAGCCGCGGTGACGCACACGGGGCACCGGTGTCCCCCCAAAGCCCGGCACCGGCACCGGGCTGCAGGGGGACACAGCGTCCCCGGGGACACGGGGGCCACCAGCCACGGACGTCAGCGCCGGGCCCAGGCGGGGACCTCCCGGTGACCCCCCCGGGCCGCAGCCGCCGCCAATTCCGTGAGCAAACAAACACCGGGCTGAGCCCCGGACACCGCGCGGGCGGCGGGGCACGGACGGGGGAGGTGGGGACAGACAGGGGGACGGACACGGGGACAGACACAGACGGGGAATACAGGTGGGCGGACGGACAAGGGGATGGAAAGGGGGACAGAGAGGGAATACAGACAAGGGGACAGACGGACGGACAGACAGGGAATACAGCCAGGGGGACAGACAGGGGACAGATAGGAAATACAGACGGGCGGACAGACAGGGGACACAGGGGACAGATAGGGAATACAGACGGGGGGGACAGACAGGGGACACAGGGGACAGATAGGGAATACAGACGGGCGGACAGACAGCGGACACAGGGGCGCCGCCGCTCTTTTGTCCCACAGTCCTTCCGGGCTCTGCAGCCTCCCCAGCGGGGCTCTCCGGTCCCGTTCCATCCCTGTCTGGTCCCTCCATGGTCCCCAGGGGGGTCCCCAAAGCCCGCAGGATCCCCGCAGACGGGGGGGGCACCGCCGCACACCGGCAGGACCGGAGCGGGGAGAACCCCGACCGCCGCCGAGCCCGCTCCTCCCTCCGGACCGGTCTGGCGGAAACCCCCAGTCCCGGTCTGGCCACCCCTAGCCCAGTCCGGTCCCGGTCCGGTGGCCCCTGATCCTGCTCCGGCTCCCCCCACTCGGTCCGGTCCCGGTTCGGTTGCCCCAGCCCAGGTCGGTGCCGGTTTGGTGAACCCCAACCCTCGGCCCCATTCCCGGTCCCGGTCCCGGTGCCGGTTTGGCGGCACCGCGCCCCGCCCACACCTCAAGACTCCGCCCACTCATGGACACAAAGCCTTCTGGGTAGTGTAGTCTCTGTTTAATGGCGCGGGAGAGGCGGGGCGCTGCAGGACTACACTTCCCAGAAGGCTTTGCGGCGGGAGCATCGAGAGGGCGGAGACGGCGCCGCCTGGCGGCTCGGAGGAGTCGGAGCGGGAGCGCGGCTGCGGTGGGACACGGGGGACACCGGGGACACGGGGGACACCGGGGACACCGGGGACGCTCCGCGGGGACACCGAGAGGGGACAGAGGACAGCGGCGACACGCACAGAGCGCCGGAACCGCCGTGGGCGGGGGGCAGCGTGGGAAATACGGCTCAGGACGCGGCCGAGGGAAACTGAGGCACGGCGTGGGCGCCCCCCGCGACCCCCCCGGGGGTTCACGGACCGGTGCGGCCCTGCAGCTGCGGGACCCGGGGCCAAGGCGAGGCGACCCCGGTGTGCACAAGTCGCGGGACAGCGGGAGGGTGTCCCCGGTGTGTCCCCGGTGTGTCCCCGGCAGGTGGCGGCCGCCGCCCGCGCGCATCACGGAGCTCCCCGCGTGTCCCGGTTTCCCCCGGCTCTGAGCGCACCGGCCCCTCCCGCCCCCGCCTGCAGGTCCCGGTGCACGGACCGACCTCCCCCGCGGCCCGGTGCGTGAATTGCCGCCCCCCCGGTGCAGCCCCCGCTCCACCGACAGACGCCCGGTGCAGCCCCCGGTGTACGGACCGTTCCACGGCCCACGAACCGACCCCTGCTGCCGTCCCCGGTGCACGGACCGACCCCCTGGTCAACGAACAGCCCCCGGTGCACGGACCGACCCCCCGGTACAGCCCCCACTCCACTCACAAAAACCCCGGTGCAGCTCCCGACCCCCGGTGCAGCTCCGGTGCCACGGACCGAGCCCCGCCGCGCAGACCCCTGCGCACCCCTGGAAAAGCCCCCGGTCTCAGGGGCCGACCGGTGCACCGACCGACCCCTGGAGCGACCCCCGGTGCAAGAACAGACCCTCGGAGCAGTCCCCGGTCCCAGGCACCGACCCCCCTGTGCAGCCCCCTGACCCACCGACCGACCCCCGGTGCAGGGAGCGACCCTCGGTGCAGCCCCCGGTCCCACAGATCACCCTCCGGTACACCGACCGACCCCCGGTGCAACCCCCGGTGCACGGAGGGACCCCCGGTGCGACCCCCGGTGCACGGGGCGACCCCCGGAGCGGCCCCCGGTGCAGTCCCCGGTGCACGGAGGGACCCCTGGTGTAGCCCCCGGTGCAGGGAGCGGCCCCCGGAGCGGGTCCCAGTCCCCCGGCCCGACCCCCGGTGCAGCCCCCGGTGCACGGAGGGACCCCTGGTGTAGCCCCCGGTGCACGGAGGGACCCCCGGTGCAGCCCCCGGTGCACGGAGGGACCCCCGGTGCAGCCCCCGGTGCACGGAGCGACCCCCGGAGCGGGTCCCGGTGCAGGGAGCGACCCCTGGTGTAGCCCCCGGTGCACGGAGCGACCCCCGGTGCAGCCCCCGGTGCACGGAGCGGGTCCCGGTTCCCCGGCCCGACCCCGAGCCCGGTTTCCCCCCGGTCCGGCCGGTCCCACTCCCGTGCCCGCGGGGGGGGGCGCAGTTTCAGGGCGGGGGTTTCCCCCGCGCTCTTCCCCCCCCCGCGTTTCACCCCCACGTGGGCCCCGCCGGCGGCGCCCAATCAGCGCCGCTCCCGTGGGCAGCTCCGCGCGGCGCCAGCCAATGGGCGAGGCGGGGGCGCCGCGCGAGGCCCCGCCCCTCGAGGGAGGCTATAAAAGGAGGCGCAGGGCGCGGCCGGGGCTCAGAGCGATCGCGCTGGAGCGGCGGCAGGAGCGGAGGGGGACCGGGAATCGCGATAGCGCCGCGATATCTCCGCGATATCCCCGCGGTAGCCGCGCTCGGGATTATTGCTCTTGGAGTTTGCCTTCTTCTCCTGCGGATTACAATTGCACCATGACCCTGGAGGAGCTGGTGCCTTGCGATAGCAGCAAGTAAGTGGCGGGCGGCTCGGGGATCGTTCGGCGGGGGGGATCCGTGTTGTCGCCGTCGCCGCTCACCGGCTCTGCCGTTCCTCCCGACAGGATGCAGGCGGTGAGCGAGGCGGTGGAGCGGGTGCTGGTGGCGGCGCAGCGGCAGGACCGCCTCACCGTGGGGGTCTACGAGTCGGCCAAGCTGATGAATGTGTGAGTATCGCGATAGGGCTCTGTCGGGGGGTTTGTCGGGGGGGATCTGGCTCGCGTGGCGGGGCTCATCGCGGCCCGCTTAGTGCAGAGCTGGGGCGTTTTACGGGTGGTAGAATTTGAGGGAGGGTTTGTCGCCAATTCTTAGCGCGATAGGGAGGCGACAGCTCCGCGGGAGGAGGTCCCACTATCGCGAGCTGTCCCGGTCGCCCCTAACCCTCCTCGCCCCCCTCAGGGACCCCGACAGCGTGGTGCTGTGCGTGCTGGCCACCGACGAGGAGGACGAAGGCGACATCGCCCTGCAGATCCACTTCACGCTGATCCAGGCGTTCTGTTGCGACAACGACATCCACATCCTGCGCGTGTCGGGCATGCAGCGCCTCGCCGCCATCCTGGGCGAGCCCGAGGCGGACTCCGAGCCCCGAGACCTGCACTGCCTCCTGGTCACGGTGAGCGCCGAGGTGACGCGCCGGTGGCCCCGTGATTCCACCGGGCGCCGCGCCAGGGGCCGGGGAGGGTGACGGGGCGGCTCGGGGACACGTGTCGGGGCGCCGGTGACACTAACCCCGTGCTCCTGCTCCCCCAGAACCCGCACACGGACGCCTGGAAGAGTCAGGGGTTGGCGGAGGTGGCGAGTTACTGCGCCGAGAGTCGCGACAGGAACCAGTGGGTGCCGTTCGTGTGTCTGCAGGAGCGCTGAGCCCTTCCCGGCCCCTTCCCGGCCTGGACTTGAAGGATTAAAAACCTTTAAAAAAAAAAAAACTAAACAGCAGGGGGAAAAAAAACCACAAAAAAAAAGAAGGAGAAACAGCCAGTTCCAACCCACAATGCCCCAAAACCCACCGATTTTATTTTTGTTTTGAACCGGAGAGGAGGAAGGGGGAGCGCGGCCGCTGCGGTGGGAATGGAGGGAGCGGAGCCGTGCCCGCAGGGGGACGCCGGAGCCCGCAGGGGGACACCGGAGCCCGCAGGGGGACACCGGCCGGAGCCGGGTGGACACTGGCCGGAGCCGCCGGCCCAGGAGTCGTGCTGGAGCGTGGGGAGCCCCGGGTGGGCGCCGCGGAGCGCGGGGGTGACCCCGGAGCCTGGACACTGTCGCGATTTTTTGGCAGCTGGGACGTGATGGAGGCGAGGACTGTAGAGAGCTGGATTTTTAATTTTTTTTTTTTTGGTGCAAAAAGTGCTTTTTCCAAGGAATTACGGACATCTGCACGGATGGACCTGCACCCCCCGGGTGCTGCTTTTGCACTTGGAGACCCTGAGCTAAACCTTTTTCAGAGTTTATTCTTCTACCGAGCGAGGAATTAAATTTATTTGCAATAAAATGTCTGACGTTACCGGTGTTTGCTCTTCCCTGTGCTCCGCTGGAGCCGTTCCCAAGGGAGCGGGAGCGGAATCGGCGCTTCCTGGGTGGGTTTTGGGGTGGGCTCCACCTCCCCTGGGGGCTTTTTATAGGGCCGAGGGTTCCCACCCGTGTGTGGCCTCGCTGCTGCTGGAGGAGAAATTCCCACCCCACCCTTCTCTGAAAAAGGGTTTTTCCAAGAAAAACACCCACGAGCTCCGTGGGAAACTGAGGCACGGCCCCACCCGCGCAGAAACCGCGGCTCCCGTGGGAACCGGGCCGGGGGCTGCCCGCGGGGGTGGGGGCGGGGAATTCCCTCCGTCCTCCGGGGGTGGGGACAAGGACAACCCCCGGGGGCTGTGGGGAAAGTGAGGCCGGGGGGCTCAGAGCGGCGTTCCCCCTTTGTGGGCACGGGGGATCCCTCGGCGGAGCGGCTCCGGTGGATCCCGGAGCAGGAGCTGCCCTGAGCTCGCCCGGTTCCCGTCACACGCGCGGTGTCACACGGGGTGGCCCCGGCGGGCCGGGAGCGGTGCCAGCCCCGGCTGGGGACACGGTGTCCGGCTGGGCAGGGACACCACGACCCGCCAGCCCCGGCTGGGGACACGGTGGCCATCCCAGAGCGTCGCGTGGCTCGGGGACGTGCCCTGTGCCCTCCTTTGGGGTTTTGATTGCGGGGGAAACTGAGGCACGGAGCCACCGCGGCGTGTGACAGCCCCGGCGGAGGCCACCGCGGGGACAAGATGGTGACAACACCCTCTGGGTGGCCCAAACCGCGACCCCCCCCAGGTCCCCAAGGTGTGGGGGCTCAGCTCGGGGTGGGGGGGACGATGGGGTGGCGCTGTTCCCCGGGATCCCCCCGGGAGGATCCCAAAGGGAAAGGGCCCGAGGGCGGCTGAGGCCGCCCGAACTCGTTTCACTGAGGAGGTCACGAGGCCATTCCTGTCGCCGCTGTCACCGCGGCTGTGCCACTCGTGTGACCGGTGTGTCAGGCGGCGGCCGTGTCACGGGGCTGCGAGGGGTTAAACCCCCCCAGACCCCCCAAAATCCTCAGGACAGCCCCGAGCCCCCCCCCCGGAGCTCACCCAGCCGGGACCACCCGCATCGACAGCGCGGGGTAATTAAACCCCGGGCGATAATTAGCTAATTAATAATGAATTCGGAATCGTAGCCAGCCCTGGGTGGGTGTTGCGCCCCCCCCAAAAGCTGACGCGGGGTTTTTGGGGGGTGGCGGTGACACGGGGAGCGCAGATGTCACCCCGAACGTGCCCGCGTGGGTGACACCGCAGCCGCCGTGTCACCGCGAGGGGGGTGGCAGGTCCCGGGGGGTGACACCGGGTGGGTTTGGGCACGGGGGGGGCACCGAGCCCCTTCCTGGCTCTGGGGCGGCCGCAGCCAGACAGGGCAGGGCCGGAGCCGCGCCGGAGCCGCTGATTTATGAGTCTGGCCTGGGTGGCTCCGGTGGCTCCGGCGGCTCCTGGCCCCGGGCTCCGTCTCCACCCTGGCAGCGACACCGGCGACAAGAAACCGGGGGGGCACCGCTCACCCCAAACCCCCCGAGCAGCTCGGCCCATCCCGACATCCCCAACCTCTGGAAATTGGGGGGAAACTGAGGCACGGAGCTGCCTCCCCTCCCCCCGCCGGTGACGCCCGGAGCGGGAAGTCCGTCCGTGATGTCACCGCGGCGGCCCCGTTGCGTCACGGGTGTCCCCGTGTCACCCGCGTGGGGACGTGGTGGCATCCTCCACGGAGTCCCCGCGGTCAGGGGGGTCCCCGAAAGGGGGGGATGACCCCGAGGGGGGGCCCCGCTCTGTCCCCGCCCCGGTGGCACCGCGGGGACACGCGGATGTCCCTGGGCCACCCGCTGCCGTCCCGGTGGCCGCGGCTCCGAGGGTAAGGAGTTAATTAGGCTGGCAGGGAGTTAATTAGAGCGGCAGCCAGGCTAAAAATAGCCCGGCGGAGGAGGGAGGGTTATTTTTAGCCGCTCCCAGCCCGGTGCCACCCGGCCGGTGTCGCTTTGGCGCTGGCACCGCCACCCGCTGCCACCTCCGGCAGCCAATTCCCGGCGGGAGGAGCCGCTCCCGGTGTCCCGGGGCTCCGAAGGGAATTGGGGACGAGTTCGGGATTCAGTGGCAGGGACCTGGCTGGGGGACAGTGACATCTGTTTGTCCCCTTGTCCCCCCGTCCATCCCGCTCTTCCCAGCGGCGTTTTTGGAGCAGACGCTGAAAAATCCCAACAATTCCCGGCCCGCGGCTGCAGCGGGAGCGGCGCATTCCAAGGATTCGCTCCCGGCCTGGATCCCGCTGATTTTCCAGCAGGAAGCTGGGAAGGGATCGCTTTTCCAGGGGAAAAAAAAAAATAAAAAAGAAGGAATGCAGCGCTGGGTTTGGTTTTCCCCGTGGGATGCGATGGGATGGCTCCGGAGATTCCCGGGAAAAAGGAGATTCCCAAGAGCTCCCGTGGAGGAGCCAGCAGGGAGGGAAAAGGGAATCCCTGAGAGCCGCGGGATTCCCAAGGGGGGATTTTTGAGGAGCTGAGACCCTGGAGGAGCTGCAATTCCTGGGAATCGGCATTCCCGATCCCACCTGAGCACGCAGGGGGTGGGGAAAAGGAGAATCCCCGGGAGCAGAGGGATTCCCGAGGGTGGAGAAGGGAATTCCCGAGGGAGGGTCGGGAATTCCCGACGCCCCGAGCGCGGCAGAGGAAATCGGCAAAATGCAAAGTGAGCCTTTTGTTTACTGTGTTTTCCATTCACTTGGGAACAACGATTCCACGAAATATTAAACACGGTGCGAGGAGGGGTCGGGGTGGGGGATATGGCACACGAGAAAGGGCAAAATCAACAAAACCAACCCAAAAAAAAAACCCCAAAAAAACGGGAATTGCAGACGGATGAGGATCCTACGGCACAGACACCGACCACTTCCTAAGGACAGTCCGGAAAAAAACGGGAATTGGGAGTTTTGGCAACGAGATCAGAGTTTGGCAAATCAGAATAATTAATGAGTGATAGACCAGAGAAAAGGAGAAAACGAGGAGAGCCAAGGATCCCACGTGGGCTGGGAGTAAATGGATTCTTGGGATTTTGTTAAATAAAGGTGGATTTGGAAGGAATTTTTAGGGGGGGAAATATAAAAGGGGCATTTGGGAGATCCAGAGGCTCCGGGGTGTCCCGGCTCCATCCCCTGAGACAGGGAGGGGAGGGTGAGGCAAAGGGAGGAAAACTGGAATAGGAGCAAAGTTTCCCTGGCCCTTTTATTCCCAGATTTCTATTTTTGGCACTGGCTTCACCACATCCCATAAAGAAAGGCCGGACAGATCTGGGCATGTGGTTAAATCCCAAAAAAAAAGGCTTTTGTGGAGTTGGGCTCCAGCTCCTCCTGCTCCCCCTTCCAGCACTTAAAAAGTTCTGAAAAGTCTTTTTTTTTTTTGGTGTTTTTTTCCCCCTTTTTCCTTTTTTTTTTTTTTCTTTTTAATTTTTTTTTTTGTAAATAAATTTATTTGGCAAATGCACTGAACAAAGTACAAGCAACTACTGGGAATCTGCACTTCTATTTCTGCCATACAAAAAAAAAAAAAACCACCCACGGCATGAGCACGGATTTACTTGGATGGACAAGGAGAAAATTCCGGAAAAAAAAAAAAAAAAGGTGGGGGAAAAAAATATAAAAAAAAAGAAAAGAAAAATGAAGGATTTTTTTTTTTTTCCCAACAAAAACGAGTCAGCCATGGAGACACCAGCACTGCCAGCAGCTCCCACCCCCAGCTCCTGGTGGGACCCTCAGGGAACCTGGAGATGCTCCAGGGCCTCTCTCCTGGCTCCCTGCTCCTTTCCCTGGATCCTCTTCCCTTCCCCCTCACCCTTTTCCCAGCTCCTTTTCCCTTCTCCCTTTTTTTTTTCCCCCCTTTTCCCTTCTCCCTGCCCCTGTTCCTTCTCCTGGCTCCTTTTCACTTTTCCCAGTTACTTTCCCTTCTCCCAACCCCTTTTTCCCTTTTCCAAACCTCTTTTCCCAGCTCCTTTTCCCTCCTCCCCACCTCTTTTCCCTTCTCCCATCCCTTTTCCTTTCTCCCAAACCCTTTCCCCTTCTCCCAACCCCCTTTCCCCTTTTCCAAACCTCTTTTCCCAACCCCTTTTCCCTTCTCCCCACCTCTTTTCCCTTCTCCCAAACCCTTTTTCCCTTTTCCAAACCTTTTCCCTTCTCCCATCCCTTTTCCCAACCCCTTTTCCCTGCTCCTTGCCCCTTTTCCTGACTCCTTTTCCCTTCTCCCAAACCCTTTTCCCTTCTCTCAACCTCTTTTCCCTTCTCCCAACCCCTTTTTCCCTTTCCAAATCTCTTCTCCCAACCCCTTTTCCCTCCTCCCCACCTCTTTTCCCTTCTCCCAGCTCCTTTTCCCTCTTCCCAACATCTTTTCCCTTCTCCCAACCCCTTTTTCCCTTTTCCAAACCTCTTTTCCCTTCTCCCATCCCTTTTCCCTTTTCCCAACCCTTTTTCCCTGCTCCTTGTCCCTTTTTCCCCCAGCTCCTTGCCCCTTTTCCCGACTCCTTTTCCCTTTTTCCCATCTCCCATCCCTTTTCTCATCTCCCTTTTCCCTTCTCCCACCCTTTTTCCCTTTTTCCCATCTCCCTTTTCCCTTTTCCCTTTTCCTTTTTCCCTCCTCCCAGCTCCAACGTGGTTTTGGCTGGGGCGGGACCCCAGCATGGGGGAGGCAGAGCAACCCCAAATCATCCAGACCCCAAAATCTGAGCCAGCATCCCTCGGGATCCCCATCCCGAGGAGGAGGAGGAGGAGGAGGAGGAGGGGGAGGAAGAATTCCCGGCTCCAGCCCCGGCTCCAAGGATAGCACCAAGCTCTGGTCTCGAACACAGAGGAAGAATCAGATCTGGAGTAGAAAAGTAAGGCTGGAACTGTCCCAGAGATTAAGGACGAGAGGGAATTCCCTCCTGGAGAAGGAATCCCGGGCTGGACTCGGGAGTGGCCGCGTCATTCCCGGCGGGCGGAGCTTGGGGCGGGATTTGGGATTCGGGATTTGGGATCAAACCCTCCAGAAAAGGCTTTGCTGGGGGGGAATTGCAAATTCCTTTCCCATGGGAATTGTCCCTGGCATTCCTAACCCCATCCAAAGTTTTCTGGGGGAATGGGGAAACTCCCAGGATTTCACATCGGCTGTGGCCAGGTTGTTTTTATCCCTCCTCTTCCCAAAAACCTGTGCTCAGGAGAACCATTCCCGGTGGTTCTGGGAAATCTTTTCCAGCCTCACGGATTTTGGGATTCTGGGAATGTCTCCCAGGAGCTGCTGAGCCCCAGGATGGGCCCTGGGGACGTGGATTTGGTTGGGACCCAAATCCCAGGATCTGTCCCTTCCCCACAGATCCGGGGGCCACTCCATGGAATTCCCGGAGCACCCAAGGCCTCCATGGAAGCGTCTCCTGCTCCCATTTCCCTGCTCCCCCTTTTCCTATTCCCATTTTCCTGCTCCCCCTTTTCCTATTCCCTTTTCCTGCTCCCCTTTCCCTGCTCCCATTTTCCTGCTCCCCCTTTCCCTGCTCCCCCTTTTCCCATTCCCATTTTCCTGCTCCCCCTTTTCCTGCTCCCATTTTCCTGCTCCCCCTTTTCCTATTCCAGTTTCCCTGCTCCCCTTTTCCTGCTCCCCCTTTCCCTGATCTCCCTTTTCCTTCTCCCCCTTTTCCTATTCCCCTTTCCCTGCTCCCCTTTTCCTTCTCCCCCTTTTCCTATTCCCATTTCCCTCCTCCCCTTTCCCTGCTCCCTCTTTTCCTATTCCCCTTTCCCTGTTCTCCTTTCCCTGCTCCCCCTTTTCCCATTTCCATTTTCCTGCTCCCCTTTCCCTGCTCCCCCTTTTCCCATTCCCATTTTCCTGCTCCCCTTTCCCTGCTCCCCCTTTTCCTATTCCCCTTTTCCCGCTCCCCCTTTCCCTTCTCCCCTTTCCCTGCTCCCCCTTTCCCTGCTCCCCCTTTTTCCATTCCCATTTTCCTGCTCCCCCTTTTCCTGCTCCCATTTCCCTGCTCCCCCTTTTCCTGATCTCCTTTCCCTCCTCCCCTTTCCCTGCTCCCCCTTTTCCCATTCCCATTTTCCTATCCCCCTTTCCCTGCTCCCCTTTTCCCATTCCCCTTTCCCTGCTCCCCCTTTCCCTGCTCCCCCTTTTCCTATTCCCATTTTCCTATTCCCATTTTCCTGCTCCCCCTTTCCCTGCTCCCCCTTTTCCTATTCCTCTTTCCCATTCCCATTTTCCTGCTCCCCTTTCCCTGCTCCCCCTTTTCCTATTCCCCTTTTCCCATTCCCATTTCCCTGCTCCCCTTTCCCTGCTCTCCCCTCCCTGCTCATCCCCCAGCCCTCCCAGTTCAATCCCAGTCCCGGATTCCCAAGGGATGGGATCAGAACTGGTCCTTCCCCTCCCCCTCCCCACCTGCCCTAATCCTCCCTGCACATTTCCCAGGCCCTGCATTTAGTGGGAAGAATTCCAGTGTGGAAAAGGGAGATGGGAAACGTGGGGAATTTGCTGATTTGGGTTGAAACTCCCCCAAAAGTCGATTTTTCCAAGATTCTGGATGCACCAGGAAGCTCCTTCCCTTCCCTCCCTCTCTGAATTTGGGGACAGCACAGAGACCCCCCCAAAATCCCGACCTCCCCCATCCTTGGGGCTCCCTAAAATTCCTCCAGGGATCTCTCCCAGCTGGGAATTCCCCTGCAGGGCCATCCCTGGATCCCAGCAGAGCCCTGGGATGCAGGGAAAAGCCTCCCCAGCCTCCCTCTGACCATTCCCAACAGGGATTTTTCCAGCTGGATTTGGGGATTTTGGGGTTTTTTTTTTTGGTTTTTATTTTTGTACTGATTTTCTACAAAATAATTTCCCACCTCACCCCTGCTCCAGAGGAAATTCCTGCTGATTTGGGCTCTGGGTCCAGCTCTCACATCCCACTGGGAATGACCCCCCCAGCTCCTCCTCCACCACCCCTTTCCCAAATCCAAATATCCCAATTTGGATCCCCCCCCCCCCCTTCCTTCCTTTCCTCCCTCAACCCTGGGTAAATTTTAAAATCCTGATTCCAATTTTTAATCCCACTTTCCTTCCCAGGAAGCAGCCACCAAACCCTGCTTCCAATTTTCTTTTTTCTGGATGTTTTTTTTGAGGGGGAAATTTTGTTGTTTTTTCTTAAGGTTTTGTTTTGTTTTTCTCAGATTTTTGTTTTGTTTTTCTCAGGAATTTTTAAGTTCTGCTCGAAGCCGGCGTTGAGTTTTTACCCCTGGGTGCAGGTGAAGGTGTGGAGGAGCCTGGATGGGGATTTTCCTTCCAGAAGGATCCACAGCTATAGGATGATGCAGGGTTTTTTGTCCTTAAAGGGATTCTCAGAAGCAGGAACTCCCACCAGGAGAGGATCGTTCCGAGCATGCTGCTCACAGTAATTCATCAGCTCCGAGGATGCTTTGGAGACCTGCATTTTGGGGATAAAAATATTTTAAAAAGCATGAATTTGGGAGATAATCCCACCTCAAAGTCACCAGCACTTCCAGGATTTTTGGGGTTTGACATCCAGCTTTTCCCAGCAGAAATTTTGGGGAGATGAGGAGAAAAAAATGGGAATTTTGGAGGTGGAAAATCGGATTTTACAGTGAGAAGTGTGGGGAAATGCCCCAGCTGGGAGATTTAAATCATAACAATCATGTATCCATGTTTGTCAGGGATATAAGATGAAAATCCCAAAATCTGAGGATGCTTTAAAGACCTGGATATTGGGGAAGAAAGCAGGAATTTATGGGAATATTCCCAGCTCAGAGTCTTGCAGGATTTTTGGGGGATTTACATCCAGCTTTTTTTCCCTTAAGGATTTCAAAGGGATTTATTGTAGCTGTGGGGTTTTTTTTTCAGGGATTTGGGATGAAAAAGTGAAGGAGAAGATTCCCTGAGTGCAGCCTCTTGATAAAGGTTTGGAAAACTTTAGGATCCATTGTTTAAGGTTTAGTTCCAAGCTGATTTTTTGGGAATGGAGGGATCAGAGGAGGCTCCAAATCCCCAGGGAGCTGCTGGAGGCTCAGGAGATTCCCCAATCCTGTTTTTTAATTTTAATTTCTTTAATGACACAGGGCAGAGATGGAGCCACATCTGGAGGTTTTCCAACCTTGGGCACTTCCAGGGATCCAGGAGGGATCCAGAGAGAGAATTCCTTCTGTCCACCAAGCCTAAAATTCCCCTCTTTCCATCCCAACCCCTTTGTCCTTGTCACCAAATCCTGGTGGGGATTCCTTGGAGGGAATCCTGGGATGTTGGGGAGATCCTGCTGGGGGAAACCCAGGGTCTCTTCCCACTCCCATCTGAGTCAGGAGGCTTTTTGAGCTCTTGGAGATTTATTTCACACCCAAGACAGCTCAGCTACTTTAAAAATCAACAATAAAATCAGCAAGGTGGCTTCTGTGGCAGTGTGGGAAACAAAAAGGTTTTAATAAAAGGAAAACTAATCTAGGTGCAAGAAGCTCTCTTCACAAAAACCAAAGTTTCTTTGTTCTCTTGTTTTTCTAGTAAATTGCCCAATCGAGACTTTTAACCATTTAGCATTCCTTAATGAAGTGCCCCAAGCCCTACGAGAGCCTTTTTCACCTCACTGAGAGAAACTTCTGAATTTATTTCCTTTTTAAGGGGAAAAAGGAGAGTTTTGTCACTCTGTCAACAAAGAGCACACTCCTAAAACATCAACAAGGAGAACATCCCTACAACGAGGAGCTCATCCCTACAACAGAGCTCATCCCTACAACCAGGAGCACATCCCTACAAGGAGCACATCCCTGCAACAAGGAGCACATCCCTACAACAAGGAGCACATCCCTATAACAGAGCACATCCCTACAACGAGGAGCACATTCCTAAAACAAAGAGCACATCCCTATAACAGAGCACATCCCTACAAGAAGGAGCACATCCCTACAACCAGGAGCACATCCCTACAACCAGGAGCACATCCCTACAACAAGGAGCTCATCCCTACAACAGGGAGCACATCCCTACAACGAGGACCTCATCCCCACAACCAGGAGCCCATTCCTACAACAAGGAGCACATCCCTACAACGAGGAGCTCATCCCTACAAGGAACTCATCCCTACAACAAGGAGCACATCCCTACAAGGAGCTTATCCCTATAATCCCTATAACAGAGCTCATCCCTACAACGAGGAGCACATCCCTACAACAAGGAGCAGATTCCTATAACAGAGCTCCTTCCCACAACCAGGAGCACATTCCTACAACAAGGAGCACATCCCCACAACCAGGAGCACATCCCTACTACAAGGAGCACATCCCCACAACCAGGAGCACATCCCTACTACAATGAGGAGCTCATCCCCACAACCAGGAGCTCCTCCCCACAACCAGGAGCACATCCCTACTACAATGAGGAGCACATCCCTACAACCAGGAGCTCCTCCCCACAACCAGGAGCCCATTCCACCCCTGTGCTCACCTTGATCCTCTCGATGCCGGCCTCGATGCGGAGCTGCTCCACGAGTTTCCGGGCCTGGGCTATGTTGTTAGTCGTGGACATTCTCTGCCATCGGCTCCGGGCCCGGCTCAGCAGAATCCTGCGGGAACACGGAGGGGCTGCAGCAGGGCAGGACCGATCCCTGGGCTGTTCAAATTCATCCCCACACCCAACCCAGCTCGGGACTGGGAGCTCTGACGTTTCCTGAGGTTGTTTCGAGTTCCCCTTCCCAGGGAGTGCTGTAAAAATCTCTGCTGAGGAGAGCGGAAAAACCCGCCTGGTTCTGCAGAGCGCCGCTCTGCCCCGGCACGGCCCCGGGCCGGCACCAAGGGGGGCTCGGGGGGCTCCTGCTGGCCTTGGTGTCCCTGGCACTGGGCAGGTGACACTGCAGGTGGGTCAGGTGAAGCTGCACACGGGGCTGTGTCCATGGCAACACATCCCACTGGCCCATGGGATTGGGGTCCAGCATTCCCATGGGATTGGGGTCCAGCATTCCATGGGATTGGGGCCCAGCATTCCCATGGGATTGGGGTCCAACGTTCCTATGGGATTGGGGTCTAACATTCCCATGGGATTGGTGTCCAACCTTCCCAAGGGATTGGTGTCCAACATTCCCATGGGATTTGTGTCCAATGTTCCCATGGGATTGGTGTCCAACCTGCCCATGGGATTGGTGTCCAACATTCCCATGGGATTTGTGTCCAATGTTCCCAAGAGATTTATGTCTCACCTTCCCAAGGGATTGGGGTCCAACATTCCCATGGGATTTATGTCCAACCTGCCCATGGGATTGGTGTCCCACCTGCCCATGGGATTTGTGTCCATCCTTTCCATGGGATTTGTGTCCAACCTTCCCATGGCATTCATATCCCACCTGCCCATGGCATTCATGTCCCACCTGCTCAAGGGATTTGTGTCCCACCTGCCCATAGGATTCATGTCCATCCTCCCCATGGGATTTATGTCCAACCTTCCATGGCATTGGTGTCCAACATTCCCATGGGATTCATGTCCCACCTTCCCATGGGATTTGTGTCCCACCTGCCCAAGGGATTTGTGTCCCACCTTCCCATGGCATTCATGTCCCACCTGCCCAAGGGATTCATGTCCCACCTGCCCACAGGATTCATGTCCCACCTGCCCATGGCATTCATGTCCCACCTGCCCAAGGGATTTATGTCCCACCTGCCCATGGGATTTATGTCCCACCTGCCCGTGGGGCCGTGTCCCTGCACCCCCACAATTCCCTGGCAGGCCCTGAACCCCACTCCTCTTGTTTTCACAGCAGGAACTGACGGATTTTTTCCACCAGACCCAAACAATCCCCCCTGCCCCGGGGGCAGACACCACCCCCAGCCCGTCCCCTTTGTGCCACCGCTGCTGTGGAGGTGTCACAGCCGTGTCACAGCCACCACCTCCCGCCGCTGACTCAGCCCCTGACCGTCCCTTCCCGGGGCACGGGGGGCAGCTCCCACCCCCACCGGAGCCGGAGACGATTCCAGGAGGGGAAGGAGCCAAAGCAAACACGGCTCCCGGCCCCACCAGCCGCCCACTGCAGCCCTTCCATGCCTTAATTAGAGGCTCCTCCAACTTCTCCCCGGGCCTGGCAGCTTCAAAGCCGAGCGTTCCCGGCGGGAGCGGGGTGGGAGCGCCCGTCCCATCCCAAATCCTCGCTGTCTCGCCTATGTTTAGACATTTGGGGAGTTTATTCCAGACCACAAGGGCACTCTCGGGGATGATTTGGCTTGGCAGCCGCAGCCCGGCGTGTTCTCGGCTCCTCAATCCCGGAGCAGCACTCGAGAATGGTGCGGGAAGGGCGGGGGGGAACGAGCGGCGCTGCAGCCCCGCGTTCCCGGAGGGAGGCAGGGAGGGAGGGAGGGAGGATTCCCTGAATTAACGGCGCTGTTTGGGAATCTCCGCCTCTCCCGTCCTGGAAGTTAAGTCAAGGCAGCACGGGGAAGCTGCCAGGGTGAAATCAGGTCCGGTTCTGTGGAAATGGAGGAGGAAGGAGGCTGTTCCCTGGGGAAGGAGCTCCTGCTTTGAGGCGCTCCAAAGCAGCTCCCCAGCAGCATCCCAGTGAATCCCAGCTTCCCTCTTCCCAGCAGGGCTTTTCTCCCCTCCCAAGAGCAGAGAGAAGCAGCAGTCAGGGGATCTGAACCCCTCCCAGTGCCAGGTCCTGCAAGGGGATTAGGAGCAGGGCAAAGTCCAGCTCCTCCTAACCCCGTGCAGCGACCTCGAGAGCCCTTCCTGCTGCAGACACTGCCAGAACAACTCTGCTCACCTGGACAAGAGTTAGCAGGCAGCTGGGGGAAAAAAATGCAAGGAATTTGTGTTTCCAAGTGTTTGCAGCAGCACAGGATCACCTGCCTGTACTTTCTCAGCTTCCTGTTTACGGAGTGAGGCCGATGAATCAGCCCAGGGAGAGTTCAGAGAACTTCTGGGAGCTGCTCCTGCCCCCATCCCTGTCCCTGCAGCATCCTGAGGATCCAAAAACAGGGCACTGCTGGATCCAAAACCAGGGCAGTGCTGGATCCAAACACAGGGCAGTGCTGGATCCAAACACAGGGCACTGTTGGATCCAAACCAGGGCACTGCTGGATCTACAGCCAGGGCAGTGCTGGATGCAAAATCAGGGCACTGCTGGATCCAAACACAGGGCAGTGCTGGATCCACAGCCAGGGCAGTGTTGGATCCACAGCACTGCCCTGATTTTGGATCCAGCACTGCCCTGATTTTGGATCCAGCAGTGCCCAGATGTGGATCCAGCAGTGCTCTGTGTTTGGATCCAGCACTGCCCTGTTTTTGGATCCAGCACTGCCCAGATGTGGATCCAGCACTGCCCTGGCTGTGGATCCAGCACTGTCCTGTTTTTGGATCCAGCACTGTCCTGTTTTTGGATCCAGCACTGCCCTGTGTTTGGATCCAGCACTGCCCTGGCTGTAGATCCAGCACTGCCCTGGTTTGGATCCAGCACTGCCCTGTGTTTGGATCCAGCACTGCCCTGTGTTTGGATCCAGCACTGCCCTGTGTTTGGATCCAGCACTGCTCTGTTTTTGGATCCAGCAGTGCCCTGTTTTTGGATCCAGCACTGCCCTGTGTTTGGATCCATCACTGCCCTGGCTGTGGATCCAGCACTGCCCTGTTTTTGGATCCAGCACTGCCCTGTTTTTGGATCCAGCACTGATCTGATTTTGGATCCAGCACTGCCCTGTGTTTGGATCCAGCACTGCCCTGTGTTTGGATCCAGCACTGCCCCGTTTTTGGATCCAGCCCCATCATCCCTTTGCCCTTTTTCTAAGGAAATCAGTGTTTGGGAAAGGACTGGGATGTGACGTCTGCACCCAGGCTGGCCAGGAAGGACAGTGGGGACACCGAGCTCTCCTGCACATCCTCCAAAACTGAAGAAATGACCCCAACAGAGGCAGAATTCCTTCTGCCAGGGGGGCAAACCTCGGGATCCTGGCTTGGTCCCACCTCCCGCTGCTGCTGGAGCCGGGCCAGCGCTGACTCTTCCCTCGCCTGGCTCTGCTCCGTGACTCAGCACCAGGCCCTGCTCTCCTCCGGCTGAGTCACCCCCAGCCCTCCTCAGCACAAACAAATCCTCCTCAATTCGGCAGCAGCGTTTGGGACAGGGAGATTTTCGGGAATGGCTCTGGCGGCGCTGTTCCTCACGCTGTGTCCGGGAGCTCTTCCAGCAGCGATGGAGTCACCCCGGGCTGCTCTCCCTGCTCCTCCTGGATCGGGCAGATCCCAGCCCGGGGAAACACCGACAGAAAGATTTCCCAGCAGCACTAAAAACCGATACAAACACAGGGAACACAAGAGCGCGGGCAGGGAGGGATCACCGGGGTGGCCCGAGGGCAAGGAGGGAGGGAGGTTGGGGAATCCGGGATCCGGGAGCGCAGGTGGGAGGTTTGGGAATGACACAAAAACATCTCAGGAGGGTCTGGCTGGGGTACAAACCCCCCGGGAGCGCTCCTGCCTGTTTTAGAGAAAACACCGAAGTCAGGATAAACCCTGGAACGGTCAGGATTTGGTTTTAAATCAGTTTGGATATTCTGGACTAAAAGCAGAATAGCAACATCCCCGAATCTCTCCTGGGTTGTTCCATCCCTACATTTCCAGGCTCACACCGTCACAAATGCCACGTTCTGTGCTCACATTCCCCCAGATGCTGCGGGTGGCACCGCGGGGAGCCGAGGCTGTGCCACCCTCCCGGTGTCGCGTCACGGCAGCACCGAGTGACGGCCGGAGCGGCCCCTCCGCGTCCCTTTGTTCCCGACAGCTCCCTCTGCGCGCCCGGCAGGCTGAGAAAGTCCCGATTTGGGCTGTTTTCATGGGAAAAAAGCGGCGCAAACCCGCGCAGCCCCTGAGTCAGCCGCGCGCAGCAGCGGCGGGTGACAGAGCGGTGACAGAGCGGTGACAGAGCGGTGACAGCAGCGCTGGCTCTGCCGAGCCGTGACTCAGCAGCGGCTCCGTGCTGGAGGAGACGCCTCCTCCTCCTCTCCCATCACGGATCCGGGCTGGCTCCGAGCAGCCTCTGCCCTTTCCCCGTTGATTGATCGATTTATTCATTGATTTATTCCCGGCGGGACGGAGGAGGCGCGGATCCCCCATCTCCATCTCCCTCCCTCAGCCGAACCTTTCCCAACCGAAACGCGGCCCCGGGATCGCGGTCACGAGGGTGAAACCGGCCGGGAAGCCGGGCCTGTCCCGGCCTGACGCCGGGAACCGGTCCTGGCACGGCTCCCGGGCAGCGCCGGCCCGCGGTGCCACCTGCCCGCCGCCGCACGGTGACGGCAGCGCGCAAAAATGCGCTGATCCCGCGCTCCGCCGGGAATTCCTGCCGTTCCTGCCATAGCTGCGAGCTGCCACTCCTCGAACAGCCAGCGGCTGAGCGGCACTCACCCTTCCAGGACCCCATTTACCTCTCAGGACTGCATTTACCCTTCCAGGACCTTATAAACCCCTCACCGTGGCATTCACCCTTCCAGGACCCCATTTACCTCTCAGGGTTGCATTTACCCTTCCAGGACCTTATAAACCCCTCACCGTGGCATTCACCCTTCCAGGACCCCATTTACCCCTCAGGGCCACATTTACCCTTCCAGGACCCCATTTACCTCTCAGGATTGCCTTTACCCTTCCAGGACCCTATAAACCCCTCAGGGCTGCATTCACCCTTCCAGGACCCCATTTACCTCTCACGGTCGCATTTACCCTTTCAGGACCCCATTTACCTCTCAGGACTGCGTTTACCCTTCCAGGATCCTATAACCCCCTCAGGGCTGCATTCACCCTTCCAGGACCCCATTTACCTCTCACGGTCGCATTTACCCTTCCAGGACCCTATAAACCCCTCAGGGCTGCATTCACCCTACCAGGATCCCATTTACCTCTTAGGACCTTCTCTACCCTTCCAGGCCCCCATAAACCCCTCACATTTACCCTTTCAGGACTCCATTTACTTCTCAGGACCGCATTTACCCTTCCAGGACCCTATAAACCCCTCACAGTCACATTCACCCTTCCAGGACCCCATTTACCTCTCAGGATTGCCTTTACCCTTCCAGGACCCTATAAACCCTCAGGGCTGCATTCACCCTTCCAGGATCCCATTTATCTCTCAGGACTCTCTCAACCCTTCCAGCCCTCTCTCAGCCCTCCGTGTTTTAGGATTTTGGGATGGAGCAGCCCCAGGGTCTCCAAGCCTTCTGTGTTTTGGGATTTTGGGATAGAGAAACCCAAGGATTTTGGGATTCCGGGATGGAGCAGCTCTGTGTTTTGGGATTCTGGGATGGAGCAGCCCCAGGGTTTTGGGATTGGGGATGCAGCAGCCCCAGGGTTTTGGGATTGGGGATGCAGCAGCCGCAGGGTTTTGGGATTGGGGATGCAGCAGCCCCAGGGTTTTGGGATTGGGGATGCAGCAGCCGCAGGGTTTTAGGATTCAGGGATGGAGCAGCCCCAGGGTTTTGGGATCGGGGATACAGCAGCTCTGTGTTTTGGGATGCAGCAGCCCCAGGGTTTTGGGATCGGGGATGCAGCAGCTCTGTGTTTTAGGATGGAGCAGCCCCAGGGTTTTGGGATTGGGGATGCAGCAGCCCCAGGATTTTGGGATGGAGCAGCCCCAGGGCTTTGGGATTGGGGATGCAGCAGCCCCAGGGTTTTGGGATGGAGCAGCCCCAGGGTTTTGGGATTGGGGATGCAGCAGCCCCAGGGTTTTGGGATTCCGGGATGGAGCAGCCCCAGGGTTTTGGGATTCAGGGATGCAGCAGCTCTGTGTTTTGGGATGGAGCAGCCCCAGGGTTTTGGGATCGGGGATGCAGCAGCTCTGTGTTTTGGGATGGAGCAGCCCCAGGGTTTTGGGATTTCAGGATGGAGCAGCCCCATGGTTTTGGGATCGGGGATGCAGCAGCCCCAGGATCTCCAAGCCCTCCGTGTTTTGGGATTCAGGGATGGAGCAGCCCCAGGGTTTTGGGGTCGGGGATGGAGCAGCCCCATGGTTTTGGGATCGGGGATGCAGCAGCCCCAGGGTTTTGGGATCGGGGATGCAGCCGCTCCCCCTGGCTGGAGCGGGGCCAGCAGCCGGGAGCGAGCCGGGAGCCAGGAGGAGCGGGGGGGGCGGGCGGGGGAGCCGGGATCGCCGGCCCAGAGGCGGCTCCTGCCGTTCGGGATGACCTCATGGCTTTGGGAACAGAGCGCGGCTGTTGGGGCCGCGGCGCTCGCTCCTTGTCTGGGCAAGAACAAAGCCGGCTCCATTTTCCCTTCACACTTCCTGCAGCAGCAGCTCCGCACCTCAATGAGCCATTGAATTTTTCCCTGACTGCAGCAAGTTTTTATTCCCTTTTTTTTTTCTTTTTTTTCCCCTTTCAGACCTCAAGATTTCTGTGGCGTGGGACCAGGAGGCATCGTAGGGTGGGAAAACTCCCTGAAAAGTTCCTAAAAACTCCTTAAAAACTCTTGGGCTCTGCTCAGGAATGGATTTTAAGGCGCTCCATGTCCCACCAACAGCATGCACGGACCCTCTGGAGCTGCTCCATCCCACTTTAATCCATTCAAACCTTAAAATCCAGGGAAACCTGAAGCATCCCCAAGGAATTCATCCCTTTTTTCCTGGGAAGCCCCCAGGAATTCACCTTTCTTTCCTTCCCTCCTGTTCCAGGGAGCTCAGGCCTGGCTGGAATCTCCTTCTCCCCAATTTCCTGGGAGCAGCCCCATAATTAACAGCCCTTTGCTAATGAAGCCTCAGAACCCCAAGGGAGAATCTTTTCCCTAAGGCAGGAATTCACCTGGAGGGGGAGAACTCAGCCCTGCTGGGAAGCAAAACCCCAAAAAGCTGAACCCCACAACTTCGGGATGAACATCCAGCTCCAGCTCCGGGCTGGAATGGGGACATGGAGCCACTCTGGGATCCCCATTCCCTACAAAAGGGCCCTGCTGGGATCAGGGATTGGGGCTCATTCCTGCTCTGGAATGGGGGGACAGAGCTGATCCAGGATCCTCACTCCCTACAAAAGGGCCCTGCTGGCATCAGGGATTGGGGCTCATTCCTGCACGGGAATGGACACAGAGCTGGTCCAGGATCCCCATTCCCTACAAATGGCCCTGCTGGCATCAGGGATTGGGGCTCATTCCCATTCTGGAATGGACACAGAGCTGCTCTGGGATCCCCATGCCCTATAAAAGGGCCCTGCTGGCACTGGGGCTCATTCCCATTCTCAAACAGAAACACAGAGCTGGTCCAGGATCCCCATTCCCTACAAATGGCCCTGCTGGAATCAGGGATTGGGGCTCATTCCCATTCTGGAATGGGGGGACAGAGTTGCTCCAGGATCCTCATTCCCTACAAACAGGCCCTGTTGGCACTGGGGCTCATTCCTGCTCTGGAATGTACACAGAACTGATCCAGGTTCCCCATTCCCTACAAACAGGCCCTGCTGGAATCAGGGGCTGGGGCTCATTCCCATTCTGGAATCCTCACTCCCTACAAACAGGCCCTGCTGGGACTGGGGCTCATTCCTGTTCTGGAATGTACACAGAGCTGATCCAGGATCCCCATTCCCTACAAAAGGGCCCTGCTGGAATCAGGGATTGGGGCTCATTCCTGCACTGGAATGGACACAGAGCTGCTCTGGGATCCCATTCCCTACAAAAGGGCCCTGCTGGTACTGGGGCTCATTCCCATTCTCAAACAGAGACACAGAGCTGATCCAGGATCCCCATTCCCTACAAAATGGCCCTGCTGGAATCAGGGATTGAGGCTCATTCCTGCACTGGAATGGACACAGAGCTGCCCCAGGATCCCCATTCCCTACAAACAGGCCCTGCTGGCACTGGGACTCATTCCTGTGCTGGAATGGGGGGACAGAGCTCATCCAGGATCCCATTCCCTACAAACAGACCCTGCTGGCATCACTGCCCAGCTCATTCCCATTCTGGAATGGGGACACAGAGCTGATCCAGGATCCCATTCCCTACAAACAGGCCCTGCTGGCACTGGGGCTCATTCCTGTTCTCAAATAGGAACACAGAGCTGCTCTGGGATCCCATTCCCTACAAACAGGCCCTGTTGGCACTGTGGATTTGGGCTCATTCCTGTGCTGGAATGGACACAGAGCTGATCCAGGATCCCATTCCCTACAAACAGGCCCTGCTGGCACTGGGGCTCATTCCCGTTCTGGAACAGACACAGAGCTGATCCAGGATCCCATTCCCTACAAACAGACCCTGCTGGTACTGGGGCTCATTCCCATTCTGGAATATACACAGAGCTGCTCTGGGATCCCCATTCCCTACAAACAGGCCCTGCTGGCACCAGTGCCCAGCTCATTCCCGGCCCTTTCCCGTCCCCAGGCCACGTGAGTGACCTTTGGGGCACCGCTGCTCTTTCCTCCTCCACCCATCCCCGCAGCCCCGTGACTTTCCCTGCCCAGCTTTGTTTTGATTCCTGCCGCAGCTCCAGAGGGTGACAACGATGACAAAGCCACCCTAAATCATCCCTAAACCCCATCCAAAGAGAGAAGAACCCTCAGCTTCAGAGCCTGATGACTCCTCTTGCGCTTTTGGGAGCACAAGCAGCCGCGTGACTGCCGCCGTTTTCCCGCAAAACCGCGGCTTTTTGGGCAAAGCCGATGACTGCGGCGTCATGTGAGGGGCTGCACTCCCTGCTGGGCTGGGAGGAAGCTGAAGGTTCTTTTCTTTTGGTCACACTGGGCTGGCAGAGCTCCAGGGCTGAGCTCAGGGCTGGGGTTGCTGCCAGAGGCTAAAAAAGGGAATTTTTTTCCCCGCTGTGTGAAAGGGAGGCACGTGAGGGAGCTGCCTTGGGGGCAGATTTGGGATGGTTGGGGTTTAAATTTAGAAAATTATCTGCTGCAGGTTGTGGGGGGGAAAAAAAGGGAGAGGGAAAAGAGGTGAGAGAAGGTTTGGGGAGAGATGATGACAGCCCTGCAGGGAGTGGAGGGGTTATTTACAGGGTGCCAGGATCCAGGGAACGGCTTGCAAAGTGGAAAAGGGGAGATTTGGGATGGAATTCCTGCCTGTGAGGGTGGGAAGGGGTTGGGATGGGATTCCTGGAGAAGCTGCAGGGGAGAGATCAGGAGGGAATGGCTCAATTAGGAGGGAATGGCTTCCAAACTGGAAAAGAGGAGATTTGGGAGGGAATCCCAAAATTCCCTTTGGGAGGGGCTGGGATGGGGTTCCTGGAGAAGCTGCAGCCTCTGCTGGGGTCTGATGGTGAAACAAGTGCAGAGGAGAGATCAGGAAATGATCAAGCCAAGAAAATGATCAGGAGGGAATGGCTTCCAAAGTGGAAAAGAGGAGATTTGGGTGGGATCTGGGAGGGAATCTCAAATTCCCTCTGGGAGGGGATGGGCTGGGATGGGAGGAGCTGCAGGCTCTGCTGGGGTCTGATGGTGAAACAAGTGCAGAGGAGATCAAGAAGGAATGGTTCAATCAGGAAATGATCAGGAGGGAATGGCTTCCAAACTGGAAAAGAGGAGATTTGGGTGGGATTTGGGATGGAATTCCTGTCTGTGAGGGTGGGGAGGGGCTGGGATGGGATTCCTGGAGAAGCTGCAGGGGAGAGATCAGGAGGGAATGGTTTGATCAGGAGGGAACGGCTTCCAAACTGGAAAAGAGGAGATTTGGGTGGGATCTGGGAGGGAATCCCAAATTCCCTTTGGGAGGGGCTGGGATGGGATTCCTGGAGAAGCTGCAGCCTCTGCTGGGGTTTGGTGGTGAAACAAGTGCAGAGGAGAGATCAGGAGGGAATGGTTTGATCAGGAAAATGATCAGGAGGGAATGGCTTCCAAAGTGGAAAAGAGGAGATTTGGGTGGGAGCTGGGAGGGAATCCCAAATACCCTCTGGGAGGTGAGGGGTTGGGATGGGGTTCCTGGAGGAGCTGCAGCCTCTGCTGGGGTCTGATGGTGAAACAAGTGCAGAGGAGAGATCAGGAGGGAATGGTTTGATCAGGAGGGAACGGCTTCCAAAGTGGAAAAGAGGAGATTTGGGATGGAATTCCTGCCTGTGAGGGTGGGAAGGGGTTGGGATGGGATTGCTGGAGAAGCTGCAGCCTCTGCTGGGGTTTGGTGGTGAAACAAGTGCAGAGGAGAGATCAGGAAATGATCAAGCCAAGAAAATGATCAGGAAGGAATGGTTTCCAAACTGGAAAAGAGGAGATTTGGGTGGGATTTGGGATGGAATTCCTGCCTGTGAGGGTGGGGAAGGGCTGGGAGGGGATTCCTGGAGAAGCTGCAGGGGAGAGATCAGGAGGGAATGGTTTGATCAGGAGGGAATTGCTTCCAAACTGGAAAAGAGGAGATCTGGGTGGGATCTGGGAGGGAATCCCAAATTCCCTCTGGGAGGGGAGGGGTTGGGATGGGATTCCTGGAGGAGCTGTGGCCTCTGCTGGGGTCTGATAGTCAAACAAGTGCAGAGGAGAGATCAGGAGGGAATGGCTTGATCAGGAAATGATCAGGAGGGAATGGCTTTCAGAATGGAAAAGGGGAGATTTGGGATGGAATTCCTGCCTGTGAGGGCTGGGATGGGGTTCCTGGAGGAGCTGCAGCCTCTGCTGGGCTCTGATGGTGACACCAGCACAGGGGACCCACCAGGCTCTGTCCCCAAGGCTCCCCTGGGGCTCAGGGATGATTTAGGGCGGCTCTGTCACCGCTGTCACCCCCTGGAGATCCAGCAGGAATAAAAACAAAGCTGGGCAGGGAAAGTCCCAGGGCTGTGGGGATGGCTGGAGGGGGAAAAGCTGCCCCTGGATCCCTGGAAATTCCTGGGACAGTGCAAAGTGTCCCCTGCTGGTGGCAGCATGATGGTGGCTCGGAATTCCCGGCTGCAAATCCCAATTTGGATAAAAAACCCAAAAATAAACGGATAAATAACATTTCTGTGCTGCTGGGAAAAGCTGTGCCCACACTGGCACTGCCTCAGAGCGGCCAGACTGGGATAAACTGGGATAAACTGGGATAAACTGGGATAAGGATGAAGGAGAGGCTGGCCAGAGCTGGCCCTGTGCAATCCCTGCCTAATTAGCATCTTCATTTAGCAGGTGTAATTAGCAGGAGCTCGGTGCCAGGACACTGAGGTGACACAGCTGATCCTGTTCCCCTCCTCCTCACTCGTTTCCAGCTACTTTTAATCCATTTTTTTTCCTTTTGAACTGTTAATTTCGATGTATTTTTATCTCAAATTTCAAATCAACACCCACCCACCCAAGCTGCTGCAAACCCATCTGCATGTAAGAGCTGAATTTAAAACTCCAGCTCAAAATTCCAACATCCCAAACACCTAAATTCAGCTTTTATTTGCCCAAAATAATAATATTGAGATTTAATAATTGGATCATGCTAATATTTGATAACTGGATAATATTAATATTTTGTAATATTGATATTTGATAACATTAATGTTTTATAATAGTGATATTTGATAACTGGATAATATTAATATTTTATAACAGTGATATTTAATAATTGGATAATGTTAATATTTGATACTTTGATAATCCTGATATTTGATAATTAGATAATATTGATATTTGATACTTTGATAATCCTGATATTTGATAATTGGATAATGATGATATTGGAGAACTGGATAATATTGATATTTGATAATTTGATAATGCTGATATTTGATAACTGGATAATATTAATATTTGGTAATTTGATAATACTGGTATTTGATAATTGGATAATGCTAATGTTTGATAATTATGGTGTTTGATAACTGGATAAGGCTGATATTTGATAATGCTGATATTTGATAACTGGATAAGGCTGATATTTGATAATTTGATAATATTGATATTTGATAATGCTGGTGTTTGATAACTGGATAGTGTTTATATTTGATAATTGGATAATATGGATATTTGATAACTGGATAATGCTGATATTTGATAATGCTGGTATTTGATAATTGGATAATGCTGATATTTGATAATATTGATATTTGATAATTGGATAATGCTGATATTTGGTAATGCTGATATTTGATAACTGGATAATGCTGATATTGAATAATTGGAAAATGCTGATATTTGATAATTGATAATACTGATATTTGATAACTGAATAATGCTGATGTTTGATAACTGGATAATATTGATATTTGATAATGCTGGTATTTGATAACTGGATAGTGTTTATATTTGATAATTGGATATTGATATTTGATATTGGATAATATTGACATTTGATAACTGGATAGTGTTTATATTTGATAATGGTGATATCTGATAACTGGATAATATTGATATTTGATAATTGGATAATATTGATATTTGATAATTGATAATGCTGGTATTTGATAACTGGATAATATTGATACTTGATAATTTCATAATACTGATATTTGATATTGCTGATGTTTGATAACTGGATAGTGTTTATATCTGATAATTGGATAATATTGATATTTGATAACTGGATAATATTGATATTTGATATTATTAATATTTGATAATTGGAAAATGCTGATATTTGATAATGCTGATATTTGACAATTGGATAATGCTAATGTTTGATAATGTTGATGTTTGCTAACTGGATAGTGTTTATATCTGATAATTGGATAATATTGATATTTGATAACTAGATAGTGTTTATATTTGATAATGCTGATATCTGATAATTGGATAATATTGATGTTTGATAACTGGACAATGCTGATATTTGATAATTTGATAATGCTGGTATCTGATAATTGGATAATATTGATATTTGATAATTGGATAATGCTGATATTTGATAATTGGATAATATTGATATTTGACAATGCTGATATTTGATAATTTGATAATGCTGATATCTGATAATTAGGTTATATTGATATTTGACAATTGGACAATGCTGGTATTTGGCCATTTGTCCCCAGCCCTGCTCCTGGCCCAGGACAGGAGCTCCTGCCTGGCCCCCTGTCCATCTGTCCCCCCCTGTCCGTCTGTCCCCCCCCTGTCCCTCCCCAGCAGCTCCAGCCCAGAGCCCCCCACATCCCCAGGACACCCCAGGGGATCCAGGGGTGGCCCCAGCTGCTCTGGGCACCTCCAAAATCCCAAACCTGGGGCTGGGAACCGCGGCTGGAGCCGTTCCCAGCCCCTGATGCCTTCCCCAGATGTGCACCCAGATGAAAACATCCCAATCCCTTTTCCTCAGGGGCTGGGATCCCCCTCTGTGGGAAAAAAACCGAGCTCAAATTCCCCCAAAACCTGGCAAAACAAAGAGGTGTCAACTCTCTGAGGGAGGGAAAAATCAACATCCAGGAGGGAAGGAGCAAAGGATCAGCAATTCCAGCTTGTTCTGTGTTTGCAGACTGAGAGCAAAGCCTGAGGGTTCCAAAAAAATAAAATTGAAACCGACTAAAAAATCAGTTTTGAAATTTCAGATTTAAGTTGAAAAAAAAACCAGTTTAAAAATCAGTTTTGAAGTTTCAGGTTTAAGTTGAAAAACAAAAAAAAAAACAGTTTAAAAATCAGTTTTCTGCTGGAGCTGAGGAGGAAGGAAAAGGTTTCTTACAAACCACGGGGGTTTCGTTGCTGCCCAAAATCCCTTCCCAGCCTGTTGGGTTTTCCCTGAAAACTCGAGGTTTTCACCCAAATCCTTCACCAGTGATTTCACTTCCAAGAGCTGCAATTTCCTCAGCTTTTCCCAGCTTTTCTGTGGGTTCAGCCCCTCTTCCAGGCAGCCTTTCCTATTTCCCCCAAAAAGCTTCAGCTGAGCCATCTCAAAATGAGCATTTTTCTGCTTTCACAGCTCTGAACTTCTCAGAATTCTGACAAATCACCCAAACCCTGAGCTCAGAGGACACGTGAGCCTGGCCTTGCTGGGAAACAACCCCCAAAGCAATCCCAAATTTGGGGTTTTTATGGGTGGGGGGTGTTTTGGGTGGAGGTTTTTATGGATTGGGGATGATTTGTGTGGATTGATGAGGATTTGCTGCTCAATTTTGGGGTGCAGATGAGGCAAACCCTGCCAAGCTGAGCTCTGCAGCTGGGATGGGATCTCAGGGGGTGTTTCTGAGGAGAATCCTGGGGTTTGTGGGGATGATCCTGGGGATGATCCTGGCGTTTCTCAGCATTCCCAGGCTGGAAAAGGCGGCACCGAGCAAACCCCATCCTGCCCACATCTCCCTCAAACTCTCCCCTACCAACCCCAGGGGTTCCCTCAGCTCCTGGAGCAGCAGAAAAGGGAATTTTTGGGGTTGGAAAAGCCCTGTGGGGGCTGTGGGGTGAAGGTTTCTGGGTGTGCAGGTGCAGTGTGGGAGGGCAGGAAGGACAAAGCCCAGACTGAGTCAGCAGCGCTTCCTTATCTGACATCTCTGAGCAGAAAGGGCAGAGCAGCACAGCTGAGCTGGAAAAGGCCTCCAGAACTGCTGGGAACTGCAGGCAGGGCCTGGATTTGGGATTTTCCTGCTGCCAGAGAGAGCTGGAGAGGGGAAATTGGGATGGGGATGCAATGGAAGGCGGTGCCGTGAGAGAGGAGGGAAATGGGGGATGCAGCTCACCCCAAAAACCAGAATTCCCAGCAGGAAAACACAGAATCACAGTGGGAAGAGAGGGCCCCACCCAGGAAAAGATGGGATCACAGTTCCCACGGTGGGAAATGAGGATCCCACCCTGCTCAGGCTCCCTCCTGGCTCTCTTTGGGGGAACTCCTCTTCTTCTTCATATTCCATCCCAAAAATGGGGCAAACACTTCTCCTTCTCCTCATTCCATCCCAAAAATGGGGGAAGCAGCTCCTAATCTTCACATTTCCCCCCAAAAATGGGGCAAACACCTCTGCCTCCCCTCATTCTCCCCAAAAATGAGGGAAGCAGCTCCTAATCTTCACATTTCCCACCCAAAAATGGGGCAAACACCTCTCCCTCTCCTCATTCCCTCCTAAAATGGGGCAAACACTTTTCCTTCTTCTCATTCCCCCCAAAAATGGGGCAAGCTGCTCCTATTCTTCACATTTCCCCCCAAAAATGGGGCAAACACCTCTCCCTCTCCTCATTCCCACCCAAAAATGGGGGAAGCAGCTCCTAATCTTCACATTTCCCCCAAAAAATGGGGCAAACACTTCTCCCTCTCCTCATTTACCCCAAAAATGGATTAAGCACCTCTCCTTCTCCTCATTCCCCCCAAAAATGGGGCAAACACTTTTCCCTCTCCTCATTCCTCCCAAAAATGGGGGAAGCAGCTCCTAATCTTCACATTTCCACCCAAAAATGGGGCAAACACCTCTCCCTCTCCTCACTCCCCCCCAAAAAGGGGCAAACACTTTTCCTTCTTCTCATTCCATCCCAAAAATGGGGGAAGCAGTTCCTAATCTTCACATTTCCCCCCAAAAATGGGGCAAACACCTCTCCCTCTCTTCATTCCCCCCAAAAATGGGGCAAACACCTCTCCCTCTCCCCATTCCTTCCCAAAAATGGGGGAAGCAGCTCCTATTCTTCACATTTCCCCCAAAAATGGGGCAAACACCTCTCCCTCTCATCATTCCCACCCAAAAATGGGCCTAGCACTTCTCCCTCTTCTCATTCCCACCCAAAAATGGGGCAAACATCTCTCCCTCTCCTCATTCTCTCTCAAAAATGGGGGAAGCTGCTCCTATTCTTCACATTCCCCCCCAAAAATGGGGCAACCACTTCTCCCTCTCCTCATTCCCCCCAAAAATGGACCCAGCACCTCTCCCTCTCCTCATTCTCCCCAAAAATGGGGCAAACACTTCTCCCTCTTCTCATTCCATCCCAAAAATGGGGCAAACACCTCTCCCTTTTCTCATCCCCCCCAAAAATGGACCCAGCACCTCTCCCTCTCCTCACCCCCCCCTCAAACCAGGGTGAACATCCCAACCTTTCCCTTCCCTTCAATCCCTAAAGGATTTACTGATCCCCCTAAATGAACAAACAACACTCAGGAAAACAGGAGGGATGATGCAATTTCAAAAAAAAAAAAAGAAAAACAACAGAAAGGATTTTGGAATAGAAAAGCAGAGCTGGTGCTGGCAGGCTGAGAGGCCATCCCAAAAAAAAAGGAGAGCAAACTCCTCACCCTGAGCCAGCCCTTCCAAGTGAATTCCCAGAAAATCACGTGGATTCAGGAGCAGGAGGGTTTCCAATGTTTTCCTGGCAGGGTTGAGAGCAAATTCCCAACTCAGGAGTTCAGCCCTGAGTTCTTTGTGTGCTCCAAGGAGGCTGCAGCAGCTCCAGGGGAGATTTGGGGGAGAGATTTTAGGGGAAAAAAATTCCTGGGAAATTCAGGATGGTGGAAGAACCAGAGCAGCACAAACAATTCTGCAGTCACAGAAAACTTTGAATTTCTGTGTGCAAAAAAGGACAGAGTGCAAATGCCACAGAGTGCTCCAAAGGCTCTGGATCATCCCTGATGATCCATCCCCACCTCCTCCAGCCCCAGGAATGAGTCAGGCAGGCCCTGAGCAGGGCAACACCTCCGTGCAAGGCTGGGTCACTGCACCCCTCAGTGTTTCCCCACTCACATCTCATTTCTGCAGCTCACAGAGCAAAAAAAAAAAGCCACAAATTCTCTGCAATCTGAATAGAAAATAAATGTAAAACTGATTTAACAGCAGCAGGAACTGGCACAGGAGGCTGAAAGTTTTTTATCTGCACAATTTTCTCTCCTCCCTGCACATCTGGGCAGCTGTTGAAGCCAAAACTCAGGCTGTGCTGATGAGAAAAAAATTAGAAAAAATTAAAAAATGCCAGCTGGAAGGCACCCAAAAGGCTGGCTGCACTTGGGTCTGAAACAGCACCTTATTTAGAAATCTCAGGAATGTTTGGGAGGCTGCTCTGGCGACGGATTTGCATAATGGGTGTCTGTCCGTGCTTACCTAAGAGCACAGGAATCCCGTCTGTCTGTCTGTCTGTCTGTCAGTCTAGACCGCGGGCTGGATCCAGGGGATGTCCCAGCCAGGAATGACTCGGGCAGCAGGGCAGGGTGCTGCCCCCTGCTGAGGGCAGCCGGGTGTTTGGCGGCAGGGTTGGGGTTTGGGGGATTTTTGGGGTTGGGTTGGGGTGTAGAGGTCGGCTCGGGGGGAAGAGAGGGGGAAAATCCATCCTCATCATCCTCAGCCTTCATCCTCATCCTCCATCCTCATCCTCCATCCTTCATCCTCATCCTCGTCCTCCATTCTCATCCTCATCCTCCGTCCTTCATCCTTATCCTCCATCCTTCATTCTCCATCCTCATCCTCCATCCTCATCCTCCTCCTTCATCCTCATGCTCATCCTCCGTCCTTCATCCTCTTCCTCCATCCTTCATCCTCCATCCTTCATCCTCCTCCTCCATCCTCATCCTCCATCCTTCATCCTCCATCCTCATCCCCCATCCTCATCCCCCATCCTCATCCTCCATCCTCCATCCTTCATCCTCCTCCTCCATCCTCCTCCTCCCTTCTCCATCCTCATCCTCCATCCTTCATCCTCCACCCTCATCCTCATCCTCCATGCTCATCCTTCATCCTCCATCCTCATCCACCATCCTCATCCCCCTTCCTTCATCCTCATCATCCTCATCCTCCATCCTCCATCCTCATCCTCATCTTCCATCCTCATCCTCCATCCTCCATCCTTCATCCTCATCATCCTCATCCTCCATCCTCATCCTCATCTTCCATCCTCATCCTCCATCCTCCATCCTTCATCCTCCATCCTTCATCCTCCATCCTCCATAATCCACCCTCATCCTCATCCTCCATCCTCATCCTCCATCCTCCATCCTCATCCTCCATCCTTCATCCTCCATCCTCATCCTCCTCCTCCATCCTCATCCTCCTGGGAAAGCCCCAGTGCTCCTGGTGGCCCTGCAGAGCCTCCCCCGTCTCTGCTGGTGGTTCCAGTTTTAATTAAAGCGTTTTGATTAAGGAATCCCCATAGAAATAATGAGATTAAATCCAATTAATAAACAATTAACCAAAGCCTCACGCGCGCGGCACACGCGCGCCCTCTGCCGGCCGCGGCGGGGAACTGCAGGCCAGGAAATCCTGGAAGATTTTTTTACCCCTCCATATAAAAATTGGGATTTTAAGGATTTTTCACCCAAAATGCACAAAATCAGCCCAGTCTCATTTTCCAAAGGTTGGATGTGACACGCAGGGAAACGCAGAGTGCTGGAGCCAGCTGGATCTGAGCTCTTTGGGTGAGCCAGGACCAGCAATTCATCATCATCATCATCATCATCATCATCCTCATCAAGCCAGGGCCCTCCTGTCCCAAACCCCCCGTGGGGAGCTCAAACTCCTCCCAAATCCAAGGAGGGCTCAACCTCCTGCCCCTTGAATTCTCCTCAAGGTTATTCCAACAAAAACCCCTGAGGATGATCCAGCCCTGGGACCACGCAGCCACAATTCTGCCTTTGTCACCTCCAAAAAACCCAAAAAACCCCCAAAAAAACCCAAAAAAAACCCCCAAAAAACCCTTCACGGAGCTTCCCATGGACCAGCAGCTCCCACACAGCTCCAGGTCCCCTCTGGAATGCAGAGATCTCCCTAATTAACGAGGTAATTACAGCATCATCATCATCAGCAGCACCCACAGCCAGAATTCAAATCCTCATCCAAACCCCTCATCCGGATAAACGAACCAATTAATGGGGGAAATTAATTAATAATGAGACAAATCAAGAGGTTTCTGCTCACCTTCCTACTGCAGAGCAGCCTCCCTGTGGATCCCTTGAATTTTTTCCTGGATTTCTCGATTTTTTTTCTGGATTCCTCGATTTTTTTTCTGGATTTCTCGATTTTTTTCCTGGATTTCTCAATTTTTTCCTGGATTTCTCGACGGCTCCTGCAAAGAAAAACGGGAATTCAGATCCACCAGCCTGAGCAGATGGAGCTGTGTCATTATTGGAGTTAAAATTTGGGATATTTACTCCATCAGGACACCCCTGGTTCGATCAATATCCAATTATTCACTGGAAAATCAGGGTTGAGATTCATTAATGATCAATAATCAGAATAACGACAGGAAAGGTGAAGAATTTTGATTTGTTTTTAGAAATCACAGCCTGGGGGAGAGCTCAGGGAAAGGGGCAAAGGAAGAAAATGAATTTAAATCATTTTTGAGGGGAATGAAGAATTGGAAAATTGTTTGCTTAATTATTTTGGAGGGAATGTTAAAAACGGGAAATGTTTCCTCATTTTAGGGGGCAATGAGGAGAAGATTTTGCATCATTTTTTGGGGGGAAATATGAAAAAGAGGAGGAATTTCCCCCATTTTAGAGGAGAATATGAAGAAGAGGAATTTGCATCATTTTTTAGGGCGGATATGAAAAAGAGGAGGAGTTGGCCCCATTTAAGATAATAATAATATTAATATTAATAATAATATTAATAATAATAATAGGATTTTGCATCATTTTTTTTGAGGAAGAAGACAAGGAGTTTGCCCAATTTCAGAGAAGAAGAAGAAGAAGAGGAGGAGAAGTTTGCATCATTTTTTTGGGGGAGGAATATGAAGAAGAAGAGGAGTTTGCTCCATTTCTGAGGATAATAATAATAATAATAATAATAATAATAATAATAATAATAATAATAATAATAATAGGATTTAGCATAATTTTTTGGGGGGGAATATGAAGAAGAGAAGGAGTTTGCCCCATTTATAATAACAATAATAATAATAATAATAATAATAATAATAATAATAATAAAGATGATTTTGCATCATTTTTTGGGGGGAGGAATATAAAGAAGAGGAGTCTGGCCCATTTCTGAGGATAATAATAATGATAATAATGATAATAATGATAATAATATAGGATTTTGCATCTTTTTTTGGGAGGAATATGAAAAAGAGAAGGAGTTTGCCCAATTTCAGAGGAGAAGAAGAAGAAGAAGAAGAAGAAGAAGAAGAAGAGGAGAAGTTTGCATCATTTTTTGGGGGGAGGAATATGAAGAAGAAGAGGAGTCTGCCCCATTTCAGAGGATAATAATAATAATAATAATAATAATAATAATAATAATAATAATAATAATAATAATAATAGGATTTTGCATCATTTTGGGGGGGAAATATGAAGAAAAGAAGGAGCATTTGCATCATTCCAGGGATGGTGACAGAGCATTTCAGCACAGAAAAAAAACAAAAATAATTAAAAAAAATAAAAATAAAAAACAAAAGAGGTTTCAGCACTGAAACAAAAAATTTCTGAGCATTTCAGCACGGGAAAAAAAAGTTTCCTGAGCACATGGTGGAGGCTGAATTTCCAAGAAAAGCCGAGTGCAGGAAGGAGCTGCCCTGGGAGCCCTCACGTCCCCTTCCCAGGAAAACATTGCTCAACCCAGCTGGAGCTGAATTCCAAGAATCCCTCCCAGCTGAAACCCAGCCCTGCTCCTCGCTGGCTGGACACAAACTGGATTTATTTTGGTTTTGTTTGGTTTTTTTCTGAAGCCACGTCAGTGATTCCGGGCTCCTTGTGTAGATTGGGGGATGAGGAACAGCAAAAAAAGCAATTTAAACTTGTTTTGGTGGGGTTTTTAATAAGGTTTTTACAGAAAAAAAGAGGAGTTGGCCCCATTTAAGAGGAGAATAAGAATAAGAATAAGAATAAGAATAAGAATAATAAGAAGAATAATAATAAGAATAATAATAAGAATAAGAATAAGAATAAGAATAAAAGAATAAGAATAAGAATAATAAGAAGAATAAGAAGAATAAGAATAAGAATAAAAGAATAAGAATAATAAGAATAATAAGAAGAATAAGAATAAGAAGAATAAGAATAATAAGAAGAGTAATAATAATAATAATAATAATAATAATAATAATAATAATAATAATAATAATAATAATAATAATGGATTTGGGGATGGAAAAGGATCACTCCTCAAATCCCACCCAGTTCCAGCTTGCTCCAAACCTCTGGAATTGGGAATTTCCAGGATTCTGGGAATGGTTTTAGTTGGATTTGGGATTTTGCATCATTTTTTTGGGGGGGATATGAAAAAGAGGAAGAATTTCCCCATTTGGGAGGAGAATATGAAGAAGAGGGATTTGCATCATTTTTTTGGGGAGGAATGTGAAAAAGAGGAGGAGTTGGCCCCATTTAAGAGGATAATAATAATAATAATAATAATAATAATAATAATAATAATAATAATAATAATAATAATAATAATAATAACCCCAAACTCATCCCAAACCTCTGGGGGTTCCTTTAATGAGCCCAATTAATGCAAATCAAGCACCCCAAACCCATCCCAAACCCCTGGGGGTTCATTTAATGAGCCAAATTAATGCAAATCAAGCACCCCAAACTCCTGGGGGTTCTTTTAATGAGCCCAATTAATGCAAATCAAGCACCCCAAACCCACCACAAACCCCTGGGGGTTCCTTTAATGAGCCAAATTAATGGCAGATTAATCAATAATGAAAATCCCTTCCCTTGGGAGCGAAATCCTGCAGTGACCACACAACCTGTGCCTCGTTCCTGTCACTTTCCCCTGGAATTTTTTAGGTTTTTCTCCTTTTTCTGCTTTCTTTCCCCAAGCAGCACAAGGATTGCTGCATTAAAAACGATTCAATTTCAGATTTACAGACCCCCAAGGGGACCTGGCAGCAAATCCAGCAAACCCAAAGGGACAAACAACCCCAGGAAGGACAGGATGCCACCCCAGGAGTGTTGTTGACAGCCCTGCAGGATCTGGCAGGGAAAACAAGGCTGACCTCAGCTGGAATCAGCTCTGCCCCCTCCTTCCTCCAGTTTGGAACTTGATATTCCACAGGCTCCTCCTGTTTACCGACACTGGAGCGGCCCTGCTGGGCTGGGGACACGCTGGGGACACGCTGGGGACACGCTGGGGACACCCAGGGGACACTGAGGCTTTGGGGGGTGGGGGGGGAATAGGAAAAAGAGGAAGAATTTCCCCCATTTTAGAGGAGAATATAAATAAGAGGAGTTTGCATCGTTTTTTTGGGGAGGAATATGAAGAAGAGGAGGAGGAGTCTGCCCCATTTCAGAGGATAATAATAATAATTATTATTATAATAATAATAGGATTTTGCATCATTTTTTGGGGGGAATATGAAGAAGAAGAGGAGTCTGCCCCATTTCTGAGGATAATAATAATAATAATAATAATAATAATAATAATAATAATAATAATAATAATAATAATAATAATAATAATAATAATAATAGGATTTTGCATCTTTTTTTTTGGGAGGAATATGAAGAAAAGAAGGAGTTTGCCCCATTTCAGAAGGAAATATGAAGAAGAGGATTTTGCATCATTTTTTGGGGGGAATATGAAGAAGAAGAGGAGTCTGCCCCATTTCTGAGGAGAATAATAATAATAATAATAATAATAATAATAATAATAATAATAATAATAATAGGAGTTTGCATCATTTTTTTGGGGGGAGGAATATGAAGAAGAGGAGGTTTTCCTGGTTGTATCCAGGCTTTCCTGCCTCTATCCAAGTTTCCCTGCCTCTATCCAGGTTTTTCCCTGCCTCTATCCAGATTTTCCCTGCCTCTATCCAGGTTTCCTTGGCTCTATCCAGGTTTTCCTCCCTCTATCCAGGTTTTCCTGCCTCTATCCAGATTTTCCTGCCTCTATCCAGGTTTTCCCACCTCTATCCAGGTTTTTCCCTGCCTCTATCCAGGTTTTCCTGGTTGGATCCAGGTTTCCCTGTCTCTATCCAGGTTCCCCTGCCTCTATCCAGGTTTTCCCACCTGTATCCAGATTTTCCTGCCTCTATCCAGATTTTCCTGCCTCTATCCAGATTTTTCCCTGCCTCTATCCAGGTTTTTCCACCTGTATCCAGGTTTTCCTGCCTCTATATCCAGGTTTTTCCCTGCCTCTATCCAGGTTTCCCTGCTCTATCCAGGTTTTTCCCTGCTCTATCCAGGTTTCCCTGCCTCTATCCAGGTTTTTCCCTGCTCTATCCAGGTTTTTCCCTGCTCTATCCAGGTTTTCCTGCTCTATCCAGGTTTTTCCCTGCTCTATCCAGGTTTCCCTGTCTCTATCCAGGTTTTCCTGCTCTATCCAGGTTTTTCCCTGCTCTATCCAGGTTTTTCCCTGCTCCATCCAGGTTTTCCCTGCCTCTATCCAGGTTTTCCCCTGCTCTATCCAGGTTTCCCTCCCTCTATCCAGGTTTTTCCCTGCTCTATCCAGGTTTCCCTGCTCTATCCAGGTTTTTCCCTGCTCTATCCAGGTTTTTCCCTGCTCTATCCAGGTTTTTCCCTGCCCTCCCTCCTGCCCTGACCCAGCCAAGCCACCCCTCCCCTTTCAGAGGAGCCTCAGGGGGTGTGGGCAGCAGGAAGGGGAATTCCTTCCCCAATTCCCTGGAAGCACCAACAGTTGGGAATGTGAATCATCCCGGAGGGGCAGAGCCAGGAAGGAAAGCAGATCCTGCAGCCCAGCCCGCCAGAATTCCCCCCTGGAGCCAGGAATGCAGGGGAGGAGCAGGAGCCTCTTCCAGGGGGAGCTCCCAGCTCAGCAGCAGCAGGAATTCTGTGCTGCAGGAATTCTGTGTCCCAGGAATTCTGTGCTGCAGGAATTCTGTGCTGCAGGAATTTTGTGTCCCTGGAATTCTGTGCTGATGGAATTCTGTGCTGCAGGAATTCTGTGCTGCAGGAATTCTGTGCTGCAGGAATTCTGTGCTGCTGGAATTCTGTGCTGCTGGAATTCCATGTTCCTGGAACTCTGTGTCCCTGGAACTCTGCGTCCCTGGAACTCTGTGCTGCAGGAATTCCATGTCCCTGAAATTCTGTGTCCCTGGAATTCTTTGCTGCTGGAATTTTGTGCCCCTGGAATTCTGTGCCCCTGGAATTCTGTGTCCCGGGAACTCTGTGCTGCAGGAATTCTGTGCCCCTGGAATTCTCCAGCCCCTTCCCAGCTCTCAGGAATTCTCCAGCCCCTTCCCATCCCTGTCAGGAATTCTCCAGCCTCTTCCCATCTCTCTGGAATTCTCCAGCTCTCCCTCAGGAATTCTCCAGCCCCTTCCCGTCTCTCAGGAATTCTCCAGCCCCTGCCCATCCCAGGGATTCCCCAGCCCCTTCCCATCCCTGTCAGGAATTCCCCATCCCTTTCCCATCTCTCAGGGATTCCCCATCCCTTTCCCATCTCTCAGGGATTCCCCATCCCTTTCCCATCTCTCAGGAATTCCCCATCCCCCTCCCATCTCTCAGGAATTCCCCATCCCTTCCCATCCCTCTCAGGAATTCCCCATCCCCTTCCCATCCCTCAGGAATTCCCCATCCCCTTCCCATCCCTGTCAGGAATTCTTCAGCCCCTTCCCATCTCTCAGGAATTCCCGAGCCCTTTCCCATCTCTCAGGAATTCTCCATCCCCCTCCCATCTCTCAGGAATTCCCCATCCCTTCCCATCCCTGTCAGGAATTCTCCATCCCCCTCCCATCCCTCAGGAATTCCCATCCCCTTCCATCCCTCAGGAATCCCCATCCCCTCCCAGCCTGGCTCCCAGCCCTGCCTGTCTCTCTCTGCATGCTCAGCTCACCCCCAGCATTGAATCCCCTCCCTGCAGCCCCACCACAGCTTCACTTCTGCCCCTCCTGTGCTCCAGAATCATCCCCAGATCCTGCTCCAGAGCCAGACCTGTCCCATCCCTAAAAACCCACCCTAAAAACAGCAACTGACCCAACAATGGCACCAGGGCACCCAGGGCAGAGCTTCAAATGTGAATTTTTCTTTCCCTGGAAGCTCCTCCAGGGGATGAGCAGATCCTTCTTTCCCTGTGCCCTTTTCCAGATGGGATTTTTGGTTTTTTTTTGGGGTTATTTTTTTTTTGGGAACAGCTGCTGCAGCCAGCACTCATTTGCTGTTGGAAGTTTATTGGGAAATCTGTGCTGGAAGCTGGCTCTGGAATTTTTAAATTTTTTTTTTAAGTCCTAAAAAGGGAAGAATTGGAAGAGAGGGAAGCAAAAAGGGATTCACATCCCTAAAAATCCACCCTAAAAATAGCAAATGACCCAACAATGGCACCAGGGCAGAGCTCCAAATCCTCTCTCAGGTCCCTCCCTGCACCCAGGGATGAAATTCCCCCTTTTTCACACTTCCATAAAAATTTGTTTACAGAGATTTGCTCTGAGCTGGAGCACAAACACTTCCCACAAGGAATTACAACAATTACAATCTCCCTGAGTGAGTTTTTTCCTCTTTTTTTTTGTTGTTTTTTCCTCTTGTTTTCCTCCTGCTTTGGATCAAACCTGTCACTCACAGTGACCCCACATCTGTCCCCTCCTGAGGACACCCCAAGTGCACAAATCAGGGCACAGAGACTTTTTTTGGGTTTTTTTTTAGCAAAATGAGACAAGAGGAAGCTCTGCCAGGGATGGAGGGAATGAGCAGCGATCACATGAGGCTGTCCAGCCCCCAAAGCAGCTGCTAATGAGTGTCTCAGTTAATTATTCAGTTAATTACTCGGCTCCCTGAGATGAGGAGCTCAGGGCTGGCAGCTCATCCACGGCTCCACTGCCAGGGACACAGTGCCCTCTCTTGGAGACTCCAAACCCAGCAGTGAGGACAAAAACCTGCTGAAATCTCCTAAAAAAAATTAATTTCTGCCTAAAAAACACCTCTGGCCTGGCTAGGTATTCCTTGGAGGAACGGGGGAAGAGCTCTGGAGCTGCTCCTGAGGCAGGTCAGTGACTCATGACCTTCATTAACCTTTGGATCTTCTCAAAACTTAATTTAAAATTAAGAATTTTTAAGATGGAGTGGTGATATTGTGGTGGAAAGGAAAGGAGCTGAAGGAAAAAGAATGGAATTGTTTTGTGAAGAAGGATTTCAGAGAATCAAATCAGATTTCTGTCTGTGCCCAGGGACACAGGTGACATGGGCAGAGTGGCAGCTGGACAGGGCTTGGAGCACCCTGGGATGGTGGAAAGGGAAGGGCTGGATGGGTTTTAGGATCCTTCCCACCCAAATTTTGGGTGGGAAATGCCTGAAATTGGGGCTCAGGAGGGGTTTGGGTGTCTGTGGGTGCTGCTGGCACCTACCTGGGCAGGTGTCCCCACCTCCTCTGGCACTTGCTGCAGGGGGAAAGGACAAATCTCCTAAAACAAAAAATAAATAAATAAAAAATTGAGAGAATTTTCAGCTGCAGGGAATTCCAGCTCCTCCAAACACCAGCTCTGAGCCCAGCAGCTGAAGCACCTCACACCTTTTCCCATTTTTTCCCTGTTTTCCCCGGTTTTTCCCTGCTGGAACCCAGCCCATTGCTCAGCTATTTAAAGCACCTCACACCTTTTCCCATTTCTTCCCTGTGTTTTCCCTGGTTTTTCCCTGCTGGAACCCAGCCCATTCCTCACCTTTTCCCCCATTTCCAGCACCTCATTTTCCCCTGGTTTTTCCTGTTTTCTGCCTGCTGGAATCCAGCCCACTCCAAAGTGATTTAAATCCACGCAGCCACAGGAGGAGTGAGTCCTTTGGGGTGGTTTATTTACATTTCAATATGTTCAGGAGATTTTTGAGATTTGTTTTTTTTTGCAGGGGGGATGAAATGCTCAAAGTCCTCCCAGGAGAGGTTTTGTGAGGATGATGCAGGCGGCACTTGAGGCTTTCTCCCAGCTCATCTGTGAAATCTGGGGTAAAAAACCCCAATTTCCACCAACCCAGCCCTGGCTTTGGACTCACTGATTCCAAAAGAGAATTTTTGGTGGCGGGGAAAGCCTGGAGCTCCCGGGATGTGCAAATCCATGGCTGAGTCTGAAGATGGCTCCATCAGAATGAGGGATGCCATCCATGCATCCATCCCTGTGTCCGTCTGTCCATCCATCCATCCATCCCTGTGTCCGTCTGTCCATCCATCCATCCATCCATCCATCCATCCATCCATCCATCCATCCATCCATCCATCCCTGTGTCCATCTGTCCATCCATCCATCCCTGTATCCATCTGTCCATCCATCCATCCATCCATCCATTCCTGTGTCCATCTGTCCATCTGTCCATCCATCCGTCCATCATCCATCCCCGTGTCTGTCTGTCCATCCATCCATCCATCCCTGTGTCCATCCATCGATCCCTGTGTCCATCCCTCCATCCATCATCCATCCCCGTGTCTGTCTGTCTGTCCATCCCCGTGTCCGTCCATCCATCCATCCATCCCATCCATCCATCATCCATCCCCGTGTCTGTCTGTCCATCTATCCATCCCTCCATCCATCATCCATCCCCATGTCTGTCTGTCTGTCCATCCATCCCTCCATCCATCATCCATCCCCGTCTCTGTCTGTCCATCCATCCCCGTGTCCATCCATCCATCCATCCCTCCATCCCTCCATCCATCATCCATCCCTGTGTCTGTCTGTCCATCAATCCCTCCATCCATCATCCATCCCCATGTCTGTCTGTCCATCCCTCCCTCGATCCATCATCCATCCCTGTGTCTGTCTGTCCGTCCATCAATCATCCATCCCCCTGTCTGTCTGTCCATCCATCCATCCCTGTGTCCATCCATCGATCCCTGTGTCCATCCCTCCATCCATCATCCATCCCCGTGTCTGTCTGTCCATCCATCCCTCCATCCATCATCCATCCCTGTGTCCAATCCCTCCATCCATCATCCATCCCCATGTCTGTCTGTCCATCCATCCATCCATCATCCATCCATCCATCCATCCATCATCCATCCCTCCCTCCATCCATCATCCATCCCCATGTCTGTCTGTCTGTCCATCCCTCCCTCCCTCCCTCCATCCCCGTGTCCGTCCGTCCGTCCATCCCCCTCCCCGCCAGCTGCACAGCCCATTCCCGTTTCCCCCTGGCAGCCCCGGGGGATTTGTCCCCTCTGGAGGGGACAGCCCCACCCGTGACACTCCCGGGCTGGCACGGGGGAGCCCCGACAACAGAAACCAGGGAAAAACAACCCAGGGCAGTGCGAGATGAGGAGAGTGACAAAGATCTCAGGGAAGAGAGGGCAGGGGAAGGCAGAGCTGCAGCATTTCATCTGCTGCTCCTCCCCACAAGCAGCCAATTAAAAACCCACACACCAAATTAATTCCAGTTCCAGGGGAGCTGGAAACACAGAGCCACTCTTTAGGTGAGGGAAAATTGCTGCATTCTGTTCCTTTGTCAGGTGGCAGAGAATGACATCTGCAAAAGGGGGGGAAATAAAAAAAAAAAGGAGAGTTTGGGCACCAGCAGAGCAGGAGCAAAGGGAAAGGAGGGAATTCAGGAATTCAGGGATTCAGGGATTCAGGGATTCAGGAATTCAGGGATTCAGGGATTCAGGAATTCAGGGATTCAGGGATTCAGGGATTCAGGGAAGGGTCTGGATGTGAGGAGCCTCCCCATGGACACGTTCCCCCACATCCCAGCTGCCTCCCAGCTCTCACACCTCATCAGCTCCTGGTTTTGTTGAGCACAAGGGGCCAGGAGGGGCTGACAGGGCCAGGAGGGGCTGACAGGGCCAGGAGGGGCTGACAGGGCCAGGAGGGGCTGACAGAGCTCAGCTTCCCTCAAACCCTTCCCAATGTTTCATTCCTCTGATAAAACCCAGCCCTGCCCACGTCATCAGCTCCAGGGTAAACATCCCAGCCAGGTTTGTGTTCTGGCATTTCATTCCTCAGCACTTCTCCCTCTCTTCTGGACAGAAAAACCCCAGATCCACGCTGGAATTTTAAGGGAATAAACCCCACAGGGAGCAGAAAATACAAATTATTATCCCAGCTTTTTTTTTTTTCAAGGATGACAAAAAGCAACCAGGGCTGGAGGCCTCAGGGCCGTGCCAGGCTCAGCTTTCCTGAGGGATTTGCTCCCTGTGTAATCATTAACAGCAAAACCCAGCCCAGATAAAATCCAGCAGCACCTGGAGCAGGGATGCTCAGGATGTTTGTCTGTCCCTGCTGTGGCTCAGCCCTGGGGACAGCAGGGAACAGCAGCAACGGCAATTGGGGAAAACCAAAGTTTGGGAATTGGGAAAATTCATGGCAGGCTCTGGAGGAAGCTGGCAGCAGGAGCTCTGTGCCCCTGCAGAGCCCTGTGATGCCACCAAGACCTGCTGGGGACAAGGACAAAACCCCCAGGATGTGGCACAGAGCTCCAAACACAGAGAAATAATTCAGGAAAATGAGTTGGGATCACAGGAAACCCAGTGGAGTTTTAAGGAGATTTTTCCTGCCTGCTCTGAGCTCCCAAACCTCAGGATTTACACCAAAACCCCTCAGGGCTGCACTGACAGGATCATGGACGTGGGATTTGGAGAAAAATCCTCTTTAGGATCCTCAGATCCTAAATAAAGACATCTCCCACTGTCCCAGGCTGCTCCAGCCTGGCCTTGGACACCCCCAGGGATCCAGGGGCAGCCAAAGCTGCTCTGGGAATTCCATCCCATCCCCTCAGCACCCTCACAGGGAGAAATTCCTTCCCAAAATCCCTCCTGGAGCTGGAAAAGCTGGAAAAATCCGTGTCCCTCAGGATGGAGCAGCTCCTGAGCAGGAAACATCCCAGGATCCTGGCAGGAATGGGATTCCAGCTCCCCTCGTGTCATCCTCACTGCCAGCCCAACAAAAAGGCTCTGAATTCCACAGGATCCTGCTCCTGAGGGGATCCCTGCCAGCCAGGAAGGCAAACTGGGAGTATTTATAGCCCTGGATTAGAGCAGGATCTGCTGGGAATCCAGGGAATGGAGCAAATTCCCATTCCTGGAGAGGTGACAGATTTATGGGCTCTCACTTCCCAATCCAGCTTTTTTTTTGTTTTGTTTTGGGTTTTTTTTTCAGAGTTTTTGCAGCTTTATCCAGTTCTGCTCCTGGAATCCTTTCTCATTCCCACTCCCTTGGGGCTGAAGGGAAAGGCACACAAGGATTTATTAAATCCTGGAATCGTGGTGTTATCCTGGAAGGAATGGATCAGGAGCACTGCCAACCCTCAGCATCCCTGATTTGATTTAAAACCCAGCAAAAAAAATGAATTTTTCCTTTGATAACCCCACTGAAATTTCAGATCCAGGAAAATGCAGAAATTACAAATTTTTACAAACCCTGGGAGAAAAAAAAAAAATTAAAAATCCTGCTAGGAAAATACAGATGTGGACAAAAGCTTTTCCAATCTGTTCTAGAAGGAAATGGAAGGTGGCCAGGCCCACCCCTCTTCCCACCCCAACCATTCAGTTTTATTTTCATCTGCAGCCCCAAACTCCATCCATGGGCACTTGGATCAGTCCCAGCAGGAATCCAAACCTGCAATTACAGCAGCCTGCAGATGGAAAGCACCGGGCAGGGAGGGTTTGTTTAGGCAGGGGATGGGAGGTTTTGAGGATGAGATGAATAAATCAGGGGGAAAACAGTGAAAAAAATTATTTGGGGGTGTTTGGGGAAAAAAATCAGCTGCTGCAGAGGTTCTGTGGGTTCTGGAATTGCAGGGAAAGTGGAGGGTTTGGAGCTGGAATGGCTCAGGAGTGCTGGAATTTGGGGAAGCAGAGCATCCTCCCTGTCCTGGCTGTGAATCCATTTCCTACCCAGCTTTGTTCAGCCTCCCATAAAAACTTCCTGCCCATCCAGGGACTTTTCCTCACCCTGGAGCCATTCCCACCCTCCCCAGGCTGGCAAAACCTCCCTGTGAGAATCACAACCACCTTTTTTCCTCCATTTACCTCCAAAATTTAATCTTTGGGACTCTCCCAAGTTTTTCAAACCTTTAGAAAACGTGGATCTGATTGAATTTTTTTTAATTTTTTTTTCTTTTCCCTCACCAGGGATGCACACAATGCATCTCCTCTGGTGGTTGACAAGCCCTTTTCTATTTCAGGAATGCTCATCTGCAGGTGGAATTGGATTTCTGTTCCCATGACTGACAACACAACTCCATCCTGGCCTATGGCAGCTGCTGCTATTTTCAGCAGCTCTGCCTCTCTCTCCAGTATTATTCCAAAGGTGAGAACTATTTCCAGAGAACACCAGAACAGCATTTTTCACACCTTAACAGAAAAAAAAAATTGAAAAAAAATCACAGAATTTTGAAAGTTTTGCCACAGGGCAAAACCTCTCCACAGCAAAGAGCATTAATGAGGGGCTGGGAGTGTTAAAATGGAATTAAAGGGGAAAATTGTTTTAAACTGGGCTTGCCACAAAGATATTCCTCAGCAGCAGGCAGGGAAATGCTGATTCCCTCTATCCTGGCAATGCAGGAATGAGAATTGTCCCTAGGAATCAAAAAAAACAGGAAAATGGGATGGAATTCTGCCTTGGTTTCATAGATATCCCGAAAAATGAGGAATGTGGAGGGTGGAATTTGGGTTTACACCACAAATGGGGCTCCCAAACAGGAGCTGCTCAATCCAGTGTGAGTTTGGAGCCTCTGGAAAGGCTCAGCTCCTCAGGAAGGAAAGCTGAGGGTGGGATAATGAGGCAGGGAATGTTCACCAGCTAATTAGCAATCAGAGAGAGAGAGAGGGAGGAGAGCTGGGATCAGGCACTGACCCGCTCTGGGTGGCTCAGCCCGGCACTGCCAAGGCGTGGGAATCCTGCAGCTCCACTCCCACCCCTCTGCAACTCCCAAAAATCCTTCCCAGCTCAGCCACTGCACCCAACAACACTGGGATAAATTCCCAAAAATCCTTCCCAGCTCAGCCAGTGCACCCAACAACACTGGGATAAATTCCCAAAAATCCTTCCCAGCTCAGCCACTGCACCCAACACCAGCAGGATAAATTCTATTCCCAGCTCAGCCACTGCACCCTGCCAACACCACCAGGATAAATTCCCTGGAGCCAGCCCTTCCTTGTCCTCCACACTTCTGCAATTCCCAAAAATCCCTTCCCACCTCAGCCAGTGCATCCAACACCACCAGGATAAATTCCCAAAAATCCAACCCCAGCTCAGCCACTCTGCCCTCCCAACCCCACCAGGATAAATTCCCAAAAATTCATTCCCACCTCAGTCACTGCACCAAATAAATTGGGATAAATTCCCTGGAGCCAGCCCTTCTCCTCCACCCCTCTGCAATTCCCAAAAATCCATCCCCAGCTCAGCCACTGCACCTTCCCAACACCAGCAGGAAAAATTCCCAAAAATCCCTTCCCACCTCAGCCACTGCACCAAACAACATTGGGATAAATTCCCTGGAGCCAGCCCTTGTTCTCCAACCCTCTGCAATTCCCAAAAATCCATCCCCAGCTCACCCAGTGCATCCTCCCAACACCACCAGGATAAATTCCCAAAAATCCCTTTCCAGCTCAGCCAGTGCACCCAACAACATTGGGATAAATTCTCTGGAGCCAGCCCTTGTCCTCCACCCCTCTGCAATTCCCAAATTCCATTCCCAGCTCAGCCACTGCACCCAACACCACCAGGATAAATTCTCTGGAGCCAGCCCTTCCTTGTCCTCCACCCCTCTGCAATTCCCAAAAATCCATTCCCAGCTCAGCCACTGCACCAAACAACACTGGGATAAATTCCCAAAGATTCCATTCCCAGCTCAGCCACTCTGGCCTCCAAAGACCACCAGGATAAATTCCCAAAATTCCATTCCCACCTCAGCCACTGCACCCAACACCAGCAGGATAAATTCCCAAAAATCCATTCCCAGCTCACCCAGTGCACCCAACAACATTGGGATAAATTCTGTGGAGCCAGCCCTTGTCCTCCACACTTCAGCAATTCCCAAAAATCCAACCCCAGCTCAGCCACTCTGCCCTCCCAACCCCACCAGGATAAACTCCCTGCAGCCCTTCCCAGCCCTTCCTTGTCCCCCCCCACGGTGCCCCACGGGGCTGCAGGGACAGAACTGTCCCCAAGCCCTGTGACTGATCCCTGGCAGCCACCCAGAGCCACTTCCAGCAGCTCCTGCTGCACTCAGGGTGGAATTCTGGATTTCACCTCTGGGAAAAATCCTGTGGGTAATCCCAGCCCTGCAAAGGGAAGGGGCTGCTTGGCACAGGTCAGGTTTAAAGTTCTGGGTGTTGGAGTGCTGGGAAAGGAATTTGGATTGAAAATCCCCCAAATCCCCCCCAAAATGGGATTTTTGCTGCCTTTGCCAGAGCTGTGTTTGCAGCAAGGCTCAGTGGGGCACTGACAGGCCCCAGACTGGGATCCAAAGGAGGATTTCCACTGGAAAAGAGCTCTGGGATCAGCACTGTGCCCCATGGGCACCTTGTCACCAGCAAGAGCTCCGAGTGCCACCTCCAGGGACACCTGGGACACTTCCAGGGGCTCTGGGGACACCTCCAGGGGCTCTGGGGACACCTCCAGGGGCTCTGGGGACACCTCCAGGGACACCTGGGACTCCTCCAGGGACACCTGGGACACGTCCAGGGACACCTGGGACACCTCCAGGGGCTCTGGGGACACCTCCAGGGACACCTGGGACACCTCCAGGGGCTCTGGGGACACCTCCAGGGACACCTGGGACACCTCCAGGGACACCTGGGACACCCCCAGGGACACTTCCCATCTCTCCCAGGAATTCTCCAGCCTCTTCCCATCTCTCAGGAATTCCCCAGCCCCTTCCCATCTCCCTCAGGAATTCTCCAGCCCCTTCCCATCTCCATCAGGAATTCTCCAGCCCCTTCCCATCCTTGTCAGGAATTCTCCAGCCCCTTCCCATCTCCCTCAGGAATTCTCCAGCTCCTTCCCACCTTTATCAGGAATTCTCCAGCCCCTTCCCATCTTTCTCAGGAATTCTCCAACTCCTTCCCATCTCCATCAGGAATTCTCCAGCTCCTTCCCAGCTCTCTCAGGAATTCTCCAGCCCCTTCCAATCTCCCTCAGGAATTCTCCAGTCCCTTCCCATCTCTCAGGAATTCTCCAGCCCCTTCCCAGCTCCCTCAGGAATTCTCCAGCCCCTTCCCATCTCCCTCAGGAATTCTCCAGCCCCTTCCCATCTCATTCAGGAATTCTCCAGCCCATTCCCATCTCCCTCAGGAATTCTCCAGCCCCTTTTTCCCTTTTTTTAAGCCAAATCAAGCAAGAGGGATCCACTGAGAGGAGCAGGGAATGCTCAGCTCAGGGATGCTGGAGCACCAGGAGCCAGCTCAGCTCAGTGAAACAGGATCAGCTTGGGAGAGATAAAGACATATCTGTGAACACTGCTGGCAGTGCCAGAATGTCTGCTGGGAATGTCTGGATCGTGGATTTGATTCCCAAAAAAAAACACCCCAGCCTGCTGCACAGCTCCAAACAAAGTCCTGCTCTGGAAAATCATGGAATGGTTGGAGTTGGAAAAATCCATCCCATTTTCTCCTGTTCCCAACCTGGCCTGGGATAATTCCAGGGAGCATTTGTAGGGAAAGAGCAGGAAAAGCACTGAGAGAGGTCAGATAATCCTAAAAAAATCCAATGGATGGGGATTTCACACCCCAAACAATGGGAATGCTGAGGTTTAATTTGGATTATCCAGAGGAATTCTGTGGTTGCTCTCATGGATCACAGGAAAAATGGTGCCAAATTTTCACCCAGGAGTGTGAAGCTCCTTGGAAATGCTGCAGCACCTGGAGCTCCCTGCTCACCCACCTGGATCCTGAAGCACCCAAAACTGCTGAGACCCCACCCAGGGACAGAATTCCCCAGCTGGAATCACAAGCAGCAGCTCTCAGCCTTAGCAAAAGGTCCTGCTTGAATAAAAAAAGGAAATAAAGAACCCCTCAGGCCTTGCTCTTCTCCCTGATAGAAAAGTTTGATGAGATTCCCAATTTTTGTTTGGGAATTGCACCACAAGTGCCTGGAGGAGCAGCCAGGCCACGTCAGGATTTATGGAGCATAAACACCCAGCCCTTGCCAGCAAGAAAAAAAAGAGAGAAGGAACTCAGAGTGGAGGAAATGAAAGAAAAAAAACCACAAAAAACTCAAAAGCAGCTCCTGCAGCACATCCAGAGAAATCCTCCTGCACTTCCAGGAGCTTTGGAGGGGTTAAACCACACCAGAAATGTTTCAATCTTGGCAGATGAGGCAGAAATGGACAAAATGCCTCCAGGGCTGAACAAAAAACAAAACAAAAAAACCTTTCCAAACTATTCTATAGATTTTAAAATAGATTTCTTTTGTAATTCCAGAGGGGAATAAAACAGAGAAGCTTTTTGGGGGGTGTCAGCAGTGTCCATCCCTGGTTGTCACCTCCCTGCTGTCACCTGAGAGGGATCTGGAAGTGCCAAGAGGGGGAATCTCCTTCCCTCTGGAATCATTTTCCTGCTCCCCCATTCCCATTAGGAGCAAGATTATTTTTCAAACAGCTCTGTTTTCTCAAAACTGAACACAAAGCAGGAGCTGCTGAGGTTTCTTGGCTTTTGCAGCTTCTGAAAAGTCACTAAAAATCCAACTTGAAGTGGAAATTGGGGAATGTTTTCAGCTGGACAGACCCAAGCCAGTACTTTAAAACTCCTCCTTGTCTGTCAGGAGGGGGAAAAACACAGGAGAAATGATGAAAAAGCACAACCCTTAAGTAAATTTCCTGTTTTGTGTCTCGGCGTTAACAGCGTGCCCGAATTTCCTCCTTTTTATTTTGTTTTTTTTTGTCTTTAACGTCACAGCCAATCCCTACCCACCCATTCCACACAAACCTAACCCTGAACTGCTGGAGATTCCAACCCTGCTGCAATGGGAACCATCAGCTGAATCCGGGAAAAAATAAAAAATAAAAAAATCCAGCTCCTTAAAACAAAGACGAATCCTCCCCCCAAGCCCCCAGCAGCGAAAATTCAAATTAAACTCATTTCACCACTTTGGGTTGGGGTTTTTAAAACTATTTAGAGGCTGCTCAGGTATTTTGAAGTAGGAAAAGGATATTTAGGAGGATTGTGCAAGGCAAAATATTTCAGAAGGGTTCAAACCTAACCCTGAACTGCTGGAGATTCCAACCCTGCTGGAATGGGAACCATCAGCTGAATCCAGGAAAAAAAAAAAAAATAAAATCCAGCTCCTTAAAACAAAGATGAATCCTCCCCCTGAGCCCCCAGCAGCGAAAATTCACCAAATTAAACTCATTTGGGTTGGGGTTTTTAAAAACTATTTAGAGGCTGCTCAGGTATTTTGAAGTAGGAAAAAGATATTTAGGAGGAGGATTGTGAAAGGCAAAATATTTCAGAAGGGTTTTTTTGGTTTTGGGTGGAGGGGGGGAAGATTTAAACTGGAGTTTCACTTTCAGAAAGTCCAAATGTCACCGAGGTTTGGGGCACAATGGCTCCTTTGTCCCCAGGCCCTTTTTGGCACCAGCAGCAGATGATAACAGGGGCACCAAGAGCCAGGCCTGGGCTCTGCCAGTTCCCTGAATCCCAGCAATTTATTCCTTGTCAAGCACAAATTAAGTGGGTAAATCTCGGACTAATTAATATTGAAGACAAAGCTCTCCCTCCCAGCTTTGCTTTCTTTCTTTCTTTTTGTTTTTTTTTTTTTGGCTGAATGTGACAATGGGCAGGCAGGGAACTGGATTTAGTTCTGTTCCCACTTTGTGGAAAAATCAGAGGAGAGGAAGATAAAGAAAAAAAAAAAATTAAAAATCACCTGGCAACAGGTGAGGACGACACAAAAACCCTGAGCAGAGAGGTGGGAAATCCAGAATCCAGCTCTACACAGATTTCTGTGGCTGAACCACTCCAGGAATTCCAGGATATTGGAATTGGAGGTTTCCACCACTCCAAGAAATTGGAATTAGAGGTTTGCAGCACTCCAGGAATTCCAGGATATTGGGATTAGAGGTTTCCACCACTCAAAGAATTCCAGGAAATTTGGATTAGAGTTTTCCACCATTCCAGGATATTGGAATTAGAGTTTTCCACCACTCCAGGAATTTCAGGATATTGGAATTAGAGGTTTCCACCACTCCAGGAATTTCAGGATATTGGAATTAAGAGTTTTCCCACCACTCCAGGAATTCCAGGATATTGGAATTAGAGTTTTCCCAGCACTCCAGGAATTCCAGGATATTGGAATTAGAGCTTTCCCAGCACTCCAGGAATTCCAGGATATTGGAATTAGAGCTTTCCACCTCAAAGCTCAACTCTGAGATCTTTACACCAAGGCCAGGTTGGAATTCTGGGGCCTCCAACCCAAACCATTCCAGGATTTCTGGTGACCTCAACTCCTCTGATTTCTCACAAAAATGAGGAAAGCTCCACTGCACCTCCAACCTCAAGCAGGCCCCTCACACCAGCACAGACAGAATATTCTATAAATCCCTTTTTTTTTCTTCCAGGCACAAAATTCCCCAAACAACCACAAAATTCCCTCCTGCTTTTCCAGGTTTTTTTGGGTCATCCACCCCCTTCTTCCCAGCCCTCTCCCCACAACCTCTGGAAACTCCTCCAGAGTTACAAACCCAACCAAACCATCCTGGATTTCCACCCTGAGCTCATTTTTAGGGCTGAAAATGCAAGAAAATGATTTTTTTTTTGAAGTGCCAGCTCCAGCTGTGTGCTCACCACCTCCTCCCAGGCTGTCCCCCACCCTCTGGCCACTGGACAAGTGTCCACTTGGAGCCCTCCAGGAAGCAGCAGAGAGTTCCCAGGGTGATTATTCCAGAGCTGGAGCTCATCCAGCCACAGCTCTGACAGGGCAGGGACAGCCAGGGTCCCCTCCCAGCGAGGAAACTGCCAAAAAATCAGGAAATTGCCATTAAATCAGGAAAGTGCCACCAAAAATCAGGAAACTGCCACCAAAATCTGGAAACTGCCACCAAAATCTGGAAAGTGCCAAAAAATCAGGAAACTGCCACCAAATCAGGAAACAGCCACCTAAATCAAGAAACTGCCACCAAAATCAGGAAACAGCCACCAAATCAGGAAACTGCCTCCAAAATCAGGAAACTGCCACCAAAGTCAGGAAACTGCCCCAAAAATCAGGAAACTGCCACCAAAATCAGGAAACTGCCACCAAAATCAGGAAACTGCCAAAAAAATCAGGAAACTGCCAAAAAAATCAGGAAAGTGCCTCCAAAATCAGGAAACTGCCAAAAAATCAGGAAACTGCCACCAAAATCAGGAAACTGCCACCAAAATCAGGAAACTGCCACCAAAATCAGGAAACTGCCACCAAAATCAGAAAACTGCCACCAAAATCTGGAAACTGCCACCAAAATCTGGAAAACTGCCACCAAAATCAGGAAACTGCCACCAAAATCAGGAAACTGCCACCAAAAATCAGGAAAACTGCCACCAAAATCAGGAAACTGCCACCAAAATCAAGAAAATGCCACCAAAATCAGCTTTTCCAAGGGTCAGAGTGTCCTGCTCTAACAGGGCAGGGATATCCACAATCCCCTACCAGCCACCAAATGAGAAAACTGCCATCAAAATCAAGAAAATGCCACCAAAATCAGCTTTTTCCAAGGGGCAGAGTGTCCTGCTCTAACTGGGCAGGGATATCCACGATCCCCTACCAGCCACCAAATGAGAAAACTGCCACCAAATCAGGAAACTGCCCCCAAAACCAAGAAACTGCCAACAAAAATCAGCTTTTTCCAAAAGGTAGAGTGTCCAGCTCTAACGGGGCAGGGACAGCCACAATCCCCAACTGCCACCAAAATCAGGAAACTGCCACCAAAATCAGGAAACTGCCCCCAAAATCAGCTTTTTCCAAGGGGCAGAGTGTCCAGCTCTAACAGGGCAGGGATAGCCACGATCCCCTACCAGCCACCAAATCAAAAAACTGCCACCAAAATCAGAAAACTGCCCCCAAAATCAGCTTTTTCTAAGGGGCAGAGTGTCCTGCTCTAACAGGACAGGGACAGATGAGATCCTCTACCAGCCACCAAATGAGAAAACGGCTCCCAAAATCAGGAAACTGCCACCAAAATCAAGAAAATGCCACCAAAATCAGCTTTTCCAAGGGTCAGAGTGTCCAGCTCTAACAGGGAAGGGACAGCCATGATTCCCTACCAGCCACTAAATGAGAAAACTGCCCCCAAAATCAGGAAACTGCCCCCAAAATCAGCTTTTCCCAAGGAGCAGAGTGTCCAGTTCCTCTGGAGCCAAGGGCAGGGATGAGAATTGGGGTTCCTCATTAGGCTAATGAGCTGCAGGGATTAATGAGAGCCCCAGCAGGCCCGGGATAGGGGGATGAGCAGGGACAAAGCTCCGTGTCCCCTGTCACACTCCGGGTGCGTGAATTCCCTCCGGGGGTTTTAAACACAGCCAGGGATGAGAGGAGAGCAGCAGGAAAAGGGGAATGGGCACCAAAAGTGTGTCAGGCGCCACACAAAAGAGCCATTTCCATTCGTGTCACAGCCACAGATGGCAGGAGAAAACCTCCGGGACAATCGGCTCCCTTTAACCCTATTGATCCAGATTTTTTTAAATTTTTTTGGGGTGTTTTTCCTATTTTTTACCCTCAAAAAATGGGATAAATGGTGGTTACAGAGTCACAAATCACCATTAATTTGTTTTATGGGGGGATTTTGGGTTTTTCCCCCCAAGACAAACGGTGGCTACAGAATCACAAATCACCATTAATTTGTTTTATGGGGGGATTTTGGGTTTTTAGGGGTGTTTTCCCCTCAAAAGAACGGGATAAACGGTGGTTACAGAATCACAAATCACCATTAATTTGTTTTATGGGGGGATTATGGGTTTTTAGGGGTGTTTTTCCCCCCAAAAGAACGGTGGTTACAGAATCACAAATCACCATGAATTTGTTTTATGGGGGGATTTTGGGTTTTTCCCCCAAGACAAATGGTGGCTACAGAATAACAAATCACCATGAATTTGTTTTATGAGGGAAATTGGGTTTTTTTAGGGGTGTTTTCCCCCCAAAAGAACGGGATAAACGGTGGTTACAGAGTCACAAATCACCATTAATTTGTTTTATGGGGGATCTGGGTTTTCCCCCCAAAAGAAAGGGATAAACGGTGGTTACAGAATAACAAATCGCCATGAATTTGTTTTATGGGGGGATTTTGGGTTTTTCCCCCAAGACAAATGGTGGCTACAGAATCACAAATCACCATTAATTTGTTTTATGGGGGGATTATGGGTTTTTTTAGGGGGGTTTTTCCCCTCAAAAGAACGGGATAAACGGTGGTTACAGAGTCACAAATCACCATTAATTTGTTTTATGGGGGATTTTGGGTTTTCCCCCCAAAAGAAAGGGATAAACGGTGGCTACAGAATAACAAATCACCATTAATTTGTTTTATGGGGGGATTATGGGTTTTTAGGGGTGTTTTTCCCCCCAAAAGAACGGGATAAACGGTGGTTACAGAGTGACAAAGTGCCACGAATTTGTTTTATGGTGATGGAGCTGAGGTGGGAGCTGCAGCCTCCAGGATCTGCTCACCTGCCTGTGGATATCCCACACGGCAGGGAGACAAAGACCTGTGGAACCTGCCGGGGATGGAGGCCTGAGCTCAGCCCTGAAGAAAAGGAGCTGAAGAAAACCCAGCAATCACCCAAAAAGGCCTCGAGTTTGCCAGGATTAACCCTGAGCTGCTGACTCCTGTGCTCTGATTTCCTCCTGGCAGGAATCACCCCCGCTGGACACAACCAGGGCAGCACCACCAGAAGCTCACAGAGCTGGAGGGTGCCAGTTTTCCCCCAAAAAATAAATCCCTAATTATCCACAATAACTCCCTCAGAGCAGACACAGCTCCAGCCCAGTCTGGCTTTGGTTTAAGGCCACAGGACGGAGGCAAAGCCCGGATTTGTACCCACAGCTCCACTCTCAGCTTCCCTGCACTTCCCCAACTCCTAAAGGATGCCCAGCTTCCCATTCCACACCTCCAACTGGAAATGAGGAGCAGGAGACAGATTTCTCTCTCTCTCTCTCTCTCTCCCTTTGTCTGCAGCACCCACTTACCTCCTCTACACCTCAATAACACAAAACCCAGATCCTGCAGCCACCCCTCCTTTATGTAACCCACACAATTCCCGCTGCCTCCCCGATCCTGCCCGGCTCGGGCGGGATGCCGCCGCTCCCCGGAGCTCCCCGCCGCTCCAGCCCACCCTCAACTCGCCGGCGGGAAACAAACAAGTAAATTACGTGATGTTGATGTTCTGCCGAGCTCCCCAACCTCCTTTTTCACCCCAAAACCAGGGCTGGCTCACCATTAAATCACCCAACTTGCCAAGCAGCTGGCACTGAGCCGTGCCCCTCATCGATCCCTGTCCCTTGTCACCTCACCCGCCCAAAGATGCCCCTCACCATCCCCACCCCCATCCCCTCAACTCCTTCACCCCAAAACCCCCTGGAGACCTCCCAAAAATCCACCAGGGCCCCCCGAACACCCCCACGTCATCTCCCGGCCCTGAGCCTTGTGCCAAAATCCCACCCAGCGCCGTGACCCCCCTGGGGACCCTCCGAGGGTCCCTCCGAGCCGCTCCGTGCCAGGCTCAGCCCCCCCTTCCCCCCCAGGACCCCCAAACCCCCCCGGGCTCCCCCCGGAGCTCCCCGGGGCCTCTCTCGTCCCTGCCCAGCTCCCCCCGAGCCCCCCGGTACCCGCAGCCCCCTCCCCATCCCCAGGGCCCCCCTCCACCTCCCCAGGGTCCCCCCAGCCCGCCCGGAGCCCCCGTCCAGCCCCCCCCACACCCCACCGCCCTCCCCGGGCCCGCCGCTCCCCGTTCCCCGCCCGGAGCCCCCTCCAGCCTCCCCGGCGCCCCCCGGCCCAGCCCCGCCGCCCCCCCCGGGTGGAGAGGGGCCCCGGGCAGGGCCGCGCCGAGGCGGGGGCTCCGCCAAGCCGCGGCCTGAAGCAGCCGGGCGTCCCCCCCCGCGGTCCCCGGCCGTCCCGCCCCGTTCCCGGCGGATCCTCACCGGTACCGGCGGGAGCGGGCGCGGCGGGCGCGGAGCGGAGCCGCCGCCTCAGACACCGCGCGGCGCAACGCACCCTGCTGGCCCGCGGGCGGCGCCGGCCCCGCCCCGCGCGCCTGACGGACAGCGCCCTCGGCCAATGGGAGCCCGAGCAGCGCGGCGCGCGGGGGGAGGGCCGGCCGGGGGGCGGGGCTTGGAGCGGCCGCCAAGTTCGGTTGCGGCGGCGGCGGCGCGGAGGGAGGCCGGGGAAGGGGCGGGGCCGGCGGAGGAGCGGCGGGAGGAGTGGCCAATCAGCGCGCGGGGCTCGAAATGGGGCGTGGTCTCGTGAGTATCTCATTAATATTAATAAGGTGGGAGGGGGCACGTGGCGGCCGGGGCGCGAGGCACCGGGAGGGGACACCCCGGGACCCCCGGGGATCCCCCGGTGCGTGGCGCCCCTGGTGCCCCCGAGGTCTCCCCGGGCTCCCCCGGTCTGTGCTCCTCCGGAGCCCTCGGTGCCGCCCGTCCGGACCCCGTCCGTGACCCCGCTGCAGGAATTGGGGCCCCCCAAGTCCCCCAAAGCATCCCCGCGCTCCGAGCGCTCCGCCCGGCCCTGCGTGCCGGGGGTCGCGGGCTCGCTCTGCCCCCACCTCGGGGAGCTGCTGCCCCCGGGACCCGAGGGGAAAATCCGTGGGGATGAATCAGCGGCGGGCGGGAGTCACGCTGGCGGCGCGGGGGGAGCGGAAATCACGCCCTGAATCGAGGCTTTGATTCCCCTCCGGCTGCCCCCCGCACCGGGCGAGCGCGGCCGGCGGGTCCCGGTGGTGCCTGGTCCCGGTGTCCCCTCGGGTGTCACCGTGGCGGGGACACAGCCACGTCCCCGGGGCCGCACCATCGCTTCCCAGCGCATCCCGCGGCACGGCCGCACCAGTACGCACCAGTACGCACCAGTTGCAGTTGCGATCCCAGCAGGAATTGAGGTGGGGAAATGCCCAGCCCGGGGCTGTCCCCACCTCGGCGGGGACACACGGCACAGCCCTCGCCGGCCGCTGCGCTGGAATCGGGCTGAAAACTCCATAATCCTGTTAGTGGGAAGAAGGCTGATTTTCCCCCTAATCCAGTTTGCTCCCGTATGTCCCGGCCCGCCGAGCCCTAATCCGCTTTTCCTGCCGATGGGCACCCCCCGGTGCCGGGGCCGCGGTGTCCCCGCGGCGGGGGACACGAGGGACAATATTCTACGCAGCGCCGATGCCAACGCGAGACACGATGCCAGGAGCTGGTTTGGCTCCCAAAATCTGCATTTGTGAAATTGATGGCCGCGGGATGCAGCCAGGGCGGCGGGAGCAGGCTGCACCGACGCTCATCCCGTTAATTAACGCTCACGAGCAGCTTTGATTAACGCCTGGACCCGGGGGAGGCTCCGGGCGCCCGGCGAGGATCCGAGGATCCTCCCTCCCGGTGCTGAGCTGGTTTTGGGGGGCTCAGGATGGGGTTTGAAGGGGCTGCGGGGACCCAGAGCTTCTCGGGGGCCGTCCCTGGCAGCGTCCCGGGGCTGCAGCAGGACGGGGACCGGGGCGTCCCCTCCCCTGCCACGGCGGGGACAGGTCCCCATGCGGTGGGGGGAAGTGGCAGAGATGGGGAGGGGGAGAGCCGGGAAAGGCGGGAAGGGGAGATTTTCTGCCCCCAAGGCTTGTGGAGCCTCTGGAAGCGCTCTGAGTTTTGGTGTGATGGTGCCACCCCAAATTCCTGAGAGTCCTGAGGGCTCCCAGCGGGTGGGGACTGGCACAGAGTGTCCCCATGTCCGTGTGTGCCTGTCCCACTGTCCTGGCACCCACAGAGGGCCCCGGATCCCCCCAGGCCGCAGAAAGGACACGGGGACAGGAGCAGGTCCCAAGGGCAGGGCCAGGGAGCTGTGGCATCCCTGCGGAGCTGGCACTGTCCCCATGGAGCTCAGAGCTCTGCCACGGACCTGTGACCATCCCACAGAGCTGCGGCTATTCCCACAAATCCCTGTGGATTCATCACCATCCCCATGGATTCATCACCATCCCCATGGATTCATCACCATCCCCATGGATTCATCACCATCCCTATGGATTCATCACCATCCCTATGGATCCACAACCATCCACATGGATCCACAACCATCCCTATGGATCCACAACCATCCCTATGGATCCACAACCATTCACATGGAAGCACGACAATCCCTATGGATCCATCACCATCCCCATGGATCCCTGACCATCCCTACAGCTCCATCACCATCCCTATGGATCCACAACCATCCCCACGGATCCATGACCATCCCTATGGATCCAACACCATCCCCATGGATCCATCACCCTCCCTATGGATCCATCACCTTCCCTAGGGATCCATGACCATCTCCGCGGTTCCATGACCATCCCCACGGCTCCATCACCATCCCTCCTTATGGACCCCGCCATCCCCACGGATTCGCTCCATCCCCCGCAGCCGTGCCCTTGCCCGGTCCCTCGGTGCCCGCGGCAGCCCCGTTCCCCGCGTCCCCCCCCCCCCGTTAACCCCCCCGCTCCCGCTCCCGGAGCCCACGCGGCTCCCGCGCCCGGGGAGCAGCGCTGGTTTCCATGGCAACGGGCGTGATGACGCACGCGCCGCGCTCCCGCCCCCTCCCCCTCCCCGCCGGCACGGGCGGGGACAGCGACGCGCGGGCGCGCGCGCGCGTCACGCGTGTCGCACGCGTGTCACAGGCGCGTCACACGCGGGCACGCGCGGCACGAGCGGGGCACAGGGGCGCGCGCGTGTCACACGCACGGAACGCGCGTCACACTTGTGTCACACACACACAGAGGTGTGCCCGCTGTCACAGCTGTGTCACACACACACAGGTGTGCCCACTGTCACATTTGCATCACACACCTGTGCACACATGTCACATTTGTGCCCCGCACACACAAATGTCACATATGTCACACGGCCCTGCACGCACATCACACGTGCCTCACACCTGCACACACGCGTGTCCGGCCGTCCCACGGAGCCGTGGCTGTCCCCAAGGTGTGCACACACCCCCCACACCCATCACGTCACACTCACCTCGCCCCCCCTTCCCGTGACCCCCCCACCCCCGTGGCCTCCCGCCCCGGCCGGGGGCGGCTCCGGGGGACGCGGGAGCGTTTCTCGTCTCTTTATTGAAGGAAGACTATTTCTAGAATAAAGGCTACATCGTCACCTTGTCCCCTGGGCGCTCGGATCCTCGTGTAAAAAGCCGGGGGGGTGCGGGGAGCTGGGGGGGGGCTCGGCCTGCCCGGGGACACCCCCTCGGGGACACCCCGGTGGTGGCGGGGAAGGAGCGGGGCCGGAGCGAGGGACAAACCTCGAGGGGACGAGGGGCTGGTGACAGCGCGGAGACCCCGCTCCGGCCGGGGGGGAACAAGCGGGGCTGCGCTAGAGCTGGACGGGGTCGGGGGTCCCGGGGGTCCCGGCGGTGTGGGACCGGGCCACCCCGCGGGGGGACTCTGAGGACGGGGTGGCGCTGGCCGCCGGCGGGGCACCGCGCAGCGCTGGGGAGGGGGCAGCGGGGGGCGCGGGGGGCCCGGCTGGCTGCGGGGCCGGGGGTCTCCCGCCGGAGCTCACCAGGATTGTGCTGGGTCAGGACCTCCCGCGGACCCGATGCTTTGTGCTTGGGCTGGCGGCTCCGGGGCTGGGGGGGGGGGACACGGGGGGCCCGCGGCGCCAGGATGGGGCTGGGGGGGTCACGGGGCACCACGATGGGCCTGGGGGGCAAGGGGACCACGGTGCCGGGCTGGGGGCTCGGGGGGCTGCGGTGGCAGACGGGGCTGGGGGGGCCGTGGCACCAGGACGGGGCTGGGGGCTTTTGGGGGGGTCATGGCACCAGGATGGGGCAGGGGGGACACCGGTCAGGGGGACACGGGCACCGCGCGGGAGCTGCCCCCGCCCCGGGTCTCTGCCCGCAGGAGCAGAGCACTATGGCGTGGGGACGGGGGCGCAGGGGGGGCCCGGGACGCGCGTGACTGTCCCCAAGGGTGACACCGCCATCCCCACGTGGCACCGTCCTTCCCTCCCGCGAGGACCGACGGGGGCCGGGCCCGGTGGCAGCGGTTGTGCTGAGTGCGGGGGGTGTGGTCCGGCTGTCCCGGTGGCGAGTCTCCGGTCCTGCCGTGCCCGGGGGTGGCCGCCTGTCCCTCACCTCGGCCCTGTCTTCACCCCCGGCGCCGGGCCGAGCGCTGGCGGCCCCGCACAGTCACAGTGATGGCACACGGAGGACGAGGGGACGGTCCCGCTGCGATGCCACTGCCACGTCCAGCCGTGGGGGGGGAGGAGGGATGGGATGGGGGTATCCGAAGTGGGGAGGGGGGGGGGGGCGTGGGCCAGTCCGGGGGCTCTACATGATGCTGCACTTCCCCTTGATTTTGTCTGTCCTCTTCTGCTTGCTGGAACGCTTCCCGTCGATGGTGAGGCTGACGTTCCTCCTCTTCTCCAGGTTCAGCAGCTCCTGGAAGAGCTCCTTGACGTTGTAGTTCATCTTGGCCGAGGTCTCCATGAAGGCGCATTTCCACTCCTTGGCCATGGCCTCCCCCTCCCTGCTCTCCACCTCGCGCTGCGTCTCGTCGCACTTGTTGCCCACCAGCATGATGGGGATGCTCTCCACGCTGCCCTTGATCTGCACGATCTGCTGGTAGATGGGCTTCAGCTCCTCCAGCGACTGCTTGCTGGTGACCGAGAAGACCAGGATGAAGGCATGGCCCTTGGAGATGGACAGGCGCTGCATGGCCGGGAACTGGTGGCTGCCGGTGGTGTCGGTGATCTGCAGGGTGCACACGCTCTTGTCGCAGCTGATCACCTGCCGGTAGGTGTCCTCGATGGTGGGGATGTAGGTGTCGCGGAAGGTCCCCTTGACGAAGCGCAGCACCAGCGAGCTCTTGCCCACGCCGCCGGCGCCGAACACCACCACGCGGTAGTCGTTGCTCTGCTCCGGCATCTTGGCCCCGCGCTGGCTGCGGGGGGCACAGGGAGGCGTCACCCCCCGCTCCGGGAGGGGCCCCCCTGAGCCGCAGCCCCGGCCGGGAGCTGGGCTCGCCGCCCTTGGGTCGCCCTTGCCGGCCGGCGCGGGGTGTGCCCGCCTCGGCTATTTTTACCGGCCGCCCGCCGTGGCCATATGGCCGAGCGCGGCCACCGGCACCGCAGCTGCTGCCGAGGCTGCCGGGGGGGCTCGCTGGGCAGGGACCCCCCCCCGGCCCGCCCGGGCAGCGGGAGCAGCTCTGCAGGGCAGCAAGCGGCCCGGCGAGGTCACGGTGGCACCCGGAGCGCCCAGCTGGGCTCTCTGGCCAGGTACAGAGGTGGCCTTTCACACACAGGTTGTGCTGTTGGTGTCTTGTCACCCCTGGCACTCCCTGCCACCCTGTCCCATGCCGTGCCATCCCTCTGCTCTGCTCCCACACCGGGGATGCGTTGGGAAGTGGAGGAAAGGAGTGTGGCACGGCTGTGGGCGTGGGTCAGAGACCCCCTGGTCACCCTCACACTGCCAAACCTCAGTGCCCACCCACAGGGGACACCTGGACCCGGGCAAGGTCCCCAGTGCCCCCCAGTGATGCAGCACCAGGTGTGAAATGAAGTGGCACAAAGAGTGGCCGGTGCTGAGCTCCAGGCTGGGCCCTGCTCCAGCTCCCCCAGGGCAGCACGGGGGTGGCAGCACCAGCTCTGTCCCACGAGGGCCCCCAGGAGCCTTGGGGACATTAAACCCAGCAGGGGACAGGGTTTCCAAAGGTGCCCAGTCCCAGGATGAGTGGGAAGGAGAAGAGGGAAGGGGGCCTGAGCACTGCTTAAAGACTGTCCCCAGTCAGCTCCACTCCTGCCACCCCAGTTCAGGGAAGGGGGACAGCAAAGCACCCCAGACAGCCCCGTACTGGTGGCTGCCCTGGGCACGGCAGCTCCTGCATCCCTGAGCATCTCTGTGGGAAGCAGCCCCTTCCCACGGCCACCCCGTCCCCATCCCCATCCCAGGGGGTCTGAACCCCGCAAAGCAGCCCCAAAGCCCTGGCACGTCCCCAGACACCAGAGGCGGGCTGGGAGCTGGAGGAGCCCATCCCCGCGGGCTCGGGCAGCCAAGGAGCTCATCCCACCGTGGGCTCCTCGGATCCCACCACGCTGGGAGCGTCACCAGCGCCCGGGGGCTGCGGCTGCAGCGGGGGCCGGGGCTGAGCTGGCGCGTGGGAACGTCCAAACCTTGGCCGGGGCTGGCGACGGTCCCACCCTCTCCCACCGGTCCCATCCCACCTGTCTCACCTGCCTGTCCCACCTGTCCCATCCCACTTGTTCCACCTGTCCGTCCCACCTGTCCACGGCATAGCTGGGAGTGCCCTCGAACTCACAGCCCTGCTGAGGGGCTGGGCTGGACAGACCCTCACGGAACCGGGGGGGCTCTTTGGGGTAACCCCACGGCCTGTGCCCAGCAGCACCCCGACCCCAACAGTCCCTGGTGCCCGAGGGTCCAGAGCACGGCCCCTCCTCTGCTGGTGGGCAGGGACCCCCCGGGCCTGATCCTGACGGGGGGCTCTGCACCCCCAGAGCCCCCCCAGCACCCTCCCACTCGGGCCCCCAGCACTGGGGGTGACACTGGTGGGGACCTGGGGGTCAGGATGGAGGGCAGGGAAGGGGTGAGGGAGCAGGGCTGGGAGGGGGAGCAGGGGAAGGGCAGGGTGAAGATGGAGAGGCGGGGAAGGGCAGGATGGAGGGATGAAGGGGCAGGAGAAGGGGCTGGATGGAGGTCGGAGGGGCAGAGGAAGAGCAGGGGGGACGAACATCCCGCTCAGGATGGAGATGGAGAGGCAGGGGAAGAGCAGGACACGGACGGAGAGGCAGAAGGTGCTGGATGGAGGGGCAGGATGGAGATGGAGGAGCGGAAGAAGGGGCGGGAGGGACGAGCATCCCGCTCAGGATGGAGATGGAGCGGCAGCAGGAGGGCACGGACAGATGGCGGGGCAGGGTCGCGGGTCCCCCCGCGCCGCTCCCCGCCCTCGCCGGCAGCACCCCCGGTCCCCGCGCCGGCCGCGCTCCCCCGGCCCCCGCCGCGCCGGTCGCATTGCGGTGCCCGCCGCCTCACCGTGTCCTGCCCGGGATCCGCCCTTGGCTGCGGGCGGCGCGGCGGCCTCAGCGCATGGCCCGGCCCGGGGCGGCCCCGGCGCGGCGGCTCCGCTCCGCCCGGCGCGGCTCGGTGCGGCGGGGCTCGGCGGGGCTGCAGCCGGTGCGGCGGGGCCGGCTCGGCTGGGCGGGCTCGGCTCGGCTCGGCTCGGTGCGGTACGGCCGCCGCAGAGCCGATCCCGCCCCGCCGCCGGCCCCGCCCGCCGCGCCCGCCCCGCCCGGGGCCCCGGACCCCCGGGCCCGGCCCCGAGCGGCTCCGGGACCCGGCCGCGGCGGGACGGGGACACACGGACAGGGACAGACGGACAGGGATGGGGACAGACGGACAGGGATGCACGAGGATAGGGGCACACGGGCAGCGATGGGGATCCACGGGATAGAAACACCGGGACAGGGACAGACAGACAGGAACGGGATGGGGACACACGGAGAAGATTCTCAAACAGAGCCACACGAATCGCGACGTGCAGGGATGGGGACAGGGACACTCGGATAGGAACACACGGAGAGAGAGACGGGGACACGTGGAGGTGAGAGTGGACAGCCAGGCAGGGAGACACAGGATGGGGACACACGGACAGGGACCCCACACGGACACCTGCACAGGTGGGGACATGAATCCACAGGAGGAGGGACAGTCCAGGGACAGAGCCCTGCAGGTGGTGACAGGGGACACAGGGACAGGACAGATGGATGCCAATGTTCCAGCCAGGCAGGGCACAGGTGGCAGAGGGTGCCTGTGGCAGTTGGGGGTGGCCTGGGCAGCGATGCTGGGCTTTGGGGACACAGAGGCCATGGTGCCACCCCAGCACAGCTTGTGCACACACCGCAGGGCCTTTGTCACCAACTGGCGTCACCTGCAGAGCCCCAAAAGCCCAGAGGGGCCCTTGAGGGGACACACTGGGGGTCCTGGTGGGGCTGTGGGACACTCAAGCGCTGGCTGAGCCCCCCCAGTGCCGGAGTGGGAGCAGCAGAGCCCCAGGGTGACCGTCCCCAGCTCTGTGTGCCACCCCTGGCACCGGGCGCTGGAGGTGACCTGTGGCTCCGGAGGTCTGACGGTCCCTGTCACAGCCGGGGTCTGCTCCTGCCTCCCACCCGCCCCACTCCTGAGTGGCAGCAATTAAAATCTGCAGCCTCTATTAATAGCAGCCGGTGGGCACCGGGCCACGGTGGCACCCACGCGCTGGCACCGCGTCCCCACGGGAAGGGGGGGGGGGGGCACGGGGACATCGGCCCGCTCCACCCCGAGAGGTGACAAGGCCCGGGGGGTGGTGGCAGCCTCGGCCCCCCCCCGCCGCGCTCGGAGCCGGCCGGATACTCCTCGTTAGAGGGAATGAATGAGTTTTCCTTGATCATTTTCCTGCGGCTCCTCCTCGTTCCATTGAGCCGCAGCTCCCCGCCAGGCCTGACGCAACGGGGCGGCCGCTCACGCAGGGCTGAATCACGGCGCTGCCGAGCGGGGGGTGCTGGGGGGGTCCCGTCCCTCGCCCCCGGGCTCAGCAGGGCTCTGGGGGTCCGGCCGGAGGGGTTTGGCTGCCCGGGGGGGGGGGCTCAGCCCACGCCGGGGCCGGGCACGTGTGGCTGCCGCGTGAGCCGGACGGGGAGCAGCCATGGGGGACATCAAAAAAAGCAAATGACAGCGAGGGGAGAAGGGCAGGGAATTTATTGGGAGCAGCAGGGCCTCCTCCTCCTCCACCCTGGAGCACGGGATGATCCTGTGGATGAACCCCCCCCTCCCCAGGGCAGCGGGATGACGATTGGGGAGCTCAGCACCCCCTGGCACTTCACAGCCCCCGCCCCCGATCCCAAACTGCAGCAGGAGGAGGGTGTGAAACGGAGGTGACAGCCCAACAGGGGACACTCAGCACCGTGTCACCTCTCCCCCGTCATCCCCCCCAGGAGACAGGTCACCCCCCAGGAGAGGTGAAACAGCCCCGAGGCTTCACCACACCGAGGCAAATCACGTTCTCCTCATCCTGCTGCTTTGTGTCATGCCAGGCCCAAAATAACCTCCCTCCGCCCCCCCCCTCCACTCCAGGTTTTCAAAGGAAGATTAATTGACTCGGGGATGTTGCAGCAATTAAACTAACGAGCCCCAGGATCTGTCAGATGATGCTCAGCTGCCTCCATATGCTGCAGCTGGGCCACCGCGGAGGCTCCGCGCCTCCTTCCCGCTGCCGGCACTGCGCCATCCTTATAATTCCATCAGCGCTTCCAGGGGCCCGGCGAAGCTGCTGCAGGAGCGAAGGCTCCGGGTAATTAAAATGCAGCCCCTGCCTGAGCCAGGCTGTGTTTCACAGCTGGGGGGGGAGCACATTCCCAGCTCCAGCCTCTGATCCCAGCTCCTCGCTCCCAAAGGCGAATCCAGCGGGATCAGCGGCACACGGAGCTTCCCAGGGGCTCCGCGGCTGCTGGGAGCTGCTCGTGGCTCTCAGCATCGCCTCTGCTCTCCCCCCAGGGGAGGTGATTCCATTCCTTTGGAAACCTGGAAAAGCCTTGGAGCAGCCCCTGATGGGAACTGCTCAGCCCCTCTGACTGCAGAGCACTGAAAACACAAGAGTTTGCCCCAAAATTCAGCGCTGGAAATTGTTACTGCCCGTTTCCTGCAAGCTCACGGATCCCAGGATCTGCTGCATCCCTGGAAGTGTCCAAGGCCAGGCTGGACGAGGCTTGCAGCACCCTGGGGCAGTGGAAGGTGTCCCTGCCCATGGCACTGGGCAGGCTTTAAGGTCCTCCCCAACACAAACCATCCTGGGATTCATCCTCTGATTTTCAGAGGTTTTCCTCAGGGAATGCTCAGCCTGTGGGTACGATGCTGAGAAGGAAGCAGGGTAGAGGGGCCCGGCCTCATTCCTCCCATGAATCCCTGGAGAAGCTGAGCTCCCCAAGCCCCTGGCAGGGCATTGGATCTGTGTGGAGGCAGCAGGGCCTGGAAGGCCAGAGCCCCACAGGGATGTTATTTTTGGCAGCTCTTACAACCAGGTTTTACTCCCAGCTAAGCCAGCAAAAGCAGCTTAGTGCAGCCTGGCAATCCCTGCTCCCACCTGCTCTGCCTCCACTCCTGTTTGTTCCTCATCTCCTCGGAGCCTCCGGAGTGTGGCCAAAGGGAAGGAGGGTGACACACATACATTCGAGGAGCTCTTGGAAGCAGAATTTACCCAGATCCTTAATGTTTGTGTCCGCTAATCCCCGCAGCCCCTCGGGCAGGGACAATCCCTCGGGATATTCCTCACTCTGAGCACAGGGGAAGAGATTCTCCTCCTCCAGGTCATCATGGAAACTCCGCCCGGGTTGGGCTGTTCCAGCGGTGAAAGGGGCGGCTCCTCCCGGTGCCGGTGGGAGGGGAAAGGTGAGGTTTTGCTCCCTCGGCTTCCTGAGGCTCCCGGCTCACCACGGCACGAGCACCAGCCCGGCCAGCGCGGCGTAGCCCAGCACCAAGCACAGCACCTTGAGCAGCCGGTGGCTTTTATCCTCCAGCTCCTTGGCCAGGATCTCGAAGAAGGTGACAAAGAGGAAGGTGCCGCCGGCGACGCCCTGCAGCAGCAGGGAGGCGATGCTGCCCGCGGCGTTGCGGCTGCTCTCGATGCCCATCCCCACTCCGATTCCCAGCGGGATCATCAGGCACACGGCCACCGCCAGCTTGGCCGCGTCCCTCAGCGGCAGCGACGCCTTGGCCATGCTGATGCCCAAAGCCACGGCCACCAGCGTCTCGTGCACGGCCACTCCCAGGAACAAGCTGACCACTCTGCCTCCGTCCTCCTGCAGGCCCAGGGCCAGGCCCTCGAAGATGGAGTGGGTGCAGAGGGCAAAGACCAGCCCCAGCAGGCGGCGGGGGCCGCAGCGGGCCAGCTCGGGGAGGTGCAGGCCGTGCGAGTGCAGGCCGTGCTCCCCGTAGAGCGCGCGCTCCGCGCGGCGACGCCATGAAGGGGCTCTCGTACTCCGAGTCGCTGCCCGCGTCCGAGCCCGCGTTGAAGGTCTCCAGGTCGATGAAGGAGGGCTTCTCCTTCTGCAAGGTCAGGAAGAGCTGGTCCACGAACACCGACAGGAAGAAGCCGACCATCATGATGGTCTCGGCTACCGGGTAGTCTGTGGTCACGTTGTTCTGCCTGAGCACCTCATCGAGCTGGAAGGGAGCAAAAGATGCACCCCGTTATCCCTCTGGAGAGAACCATTCCCACAGAGAACCATTCTCACATTCCCACAGTGAATCCACCCCTTTATCCCTCTGGAGAGAAGCATTCCCACAGATCCACAGTGAATCCACCCCTTTATCCCTCTGGAGAGAACCATTCCCACATTCCCACAGTGAATCCACCCCTTTATCCCTCTGGAGAGAACCATTCCCACATTCCCACAGTGAATCCACCCCTTTATCCCTCTAAAGGGAACCATTCCCACATTCCCACAGTGAATCCACCCCTTGATCCCTCTGGAGAGAATCATTCCCACATTCCCACAGTGAATCCACCCCTTTATTCCCTGAATGGAACCATTCCCCCAGGGATACTCCATCAATCCATGATGCTGCCACATCCTTGGACAGCACCCTTGGCAAAATCTCTGCTGTTTGATCCTCACACCCCACAGCCTCCTCTGCATCCCAAAAACCTCCACTTTCTCCACGGAGCGAGGCAGGAGGTGGGCACAGCTCCCCTTGGTGAGCCCCTGGGCACAGCAGAGCTGCTCCAGGGGGCACAAGACCCTCGCTCCACCCCCAGCTGAGCCCCTGTGTTGCCCTGATTTTTTAAGATTTTTTAAGCCTTCTGATGTTGACATTCTTGTAGAGAACTTTCTCGCACACTCTCTGTAAATAACTCATTGTTTTGCATTCTTTTATAGAGGAAGAGAAATTTAATAGACTGTTGGTTTGTCCAGCATCATTGAAGAGGTGGCACCGACACCTTCCAATCCCCTGTCACTTGTAGAAAACCATAAACGTTAAAGTCAACAAACAAACTTTCCTTTTTCTCTTACTCTGAGAACAGCACTGTGTGCCTGTGTTTTTTCATGTCCTATAGAGACACCCCTGCAGGCTCAGACTGAGGCAGGAGGTGGGCACAGCTCCCCTTGGTGAGCTGTGCCCACCTCCTGCCTCTCTCCATGGAGAAAGTGGAGGTTTTTGGGATGCAGAGGAGGCTGTGGGGTGTGAGGAGCCCCTGGTGAGCCCCTGGGCATGGCAGGGCTGACCTGGGGGGCACAGCAGGGCTGCTCCAGGGGGCACAGCACACAGCAGGGCTGCTCCAGAGGGCACAGCAGGGCTGCTCCAGGGGGCACAGCCCCCTTGCTCCACTCCCAGCCGAGCCCCTGCAGGCTCAGACTGAGGCAGGAGGTGGGCACAGCCCCCTCGGTGAGCCCCCGGGCACGGCAGAGCCGCCCTGCAGGCACAGCCCCTCGTTCCACTCCCAGCCGAGCCCCTTCGGGCTCAGACCCGTCCCCGGGCCTCACCTTCCCTCTGACGGCGGGCAGGAGGGCGTTGAAGCACGTGGCCAGGAAGACGCCGCCCCCGAAGGAGTTCCAGAGGGCCAGCAGGCGGCGGGAGCGCTGAGCCTTCTCGTGGTCGGCCTCGATCAGCCGCACGGGCAGCAGGGCCCCGGCCAGCACCAGCACACAGATCCCCAGCAGGCACAGCACCTTGGCCACCACGATCCTCATCCTGCCCGGGCTGCAGCCCCCGAGGGGACCCTCTGGATGTGCTCAGGGCGGGGACATCGGCCTGGATGGGCCTCAGGGGGAGAGGCTGCCTGGGGATGGGAAGAACACAGAGACTTTTCCTTTATGAGCCGTAGGAAGCAGCAGGGAGAAGTTCAGACTAGGTTCAGTAGGAGTTGGAAAGCTCTGGAATTGTGGTCACGTGAAACCACCCATCCCTGGAGCTCTGTGAGGCCAGGCTGGACTCCAAGCCCTGTCCTTGGACACTTCCAGGGATGTGGCAGCAACTGGGAAATTCTTGACAGGGCCTCCCTACTCTCCCAGGGAGGAATTCCTCCCCAAAATCCCATCCATACCCTCCCCAACATCCCATCCATCCCCTCCCCAAAATCCCATCCATCCCCTTCCCAAAATCCCATCCATCTCCTCCCCAAAATCCCATCCATCCCCTCCCCAACATCCCATCTATCCCCTCCCCAACATCCCATCCATCCCCTCACCAAAATCCCATCTATCCTCTCCTCAATCTCCCATCCATCCCCTCCCCAAAATCCCATTTATCACCTCCCCAACATCCCATCCATCCCCTCCCCAAAATCCTATCCATCCCCCACCCATCCCAGCCCTCTGGCAGTGGGGTGCCACTCCCTGTGTCCTCTCTAAGGCACAAGGAGAGGAATTCAGAGCCCATCAGGTGACACTGACTCACTCCAGGTCTGGCCAAGCCCAAAATCTGGGCCCAGGCACCAGCCACACCTGTGCCAGGGCAGAGGGAAGGGATAAACACACCCTGGAACACACCTGGCTCCCCCCAGAAACCCTTTAACCTCACTTTTTTCCCTTTTTCCCCATTTTTAACCCAAATCTGTCCCCTCCAAAGCCTCAAGCTCCCGAGTTCAGGTGGAGCAGCCACATCCAGCATCCCTGAGGGAAAGGAATCCCCAGGAACACCTGGGGAGCTCCTCACCTGCTCCTCCTGCACACCTGGGCTGTGTCCCCAGCCCCAAAACTGCTGCACCAAGGGATCAGCTCAGCTCCTGCTCGGGTTAGTGGCTCAAAATGAAGCATCCAAGCGATTAAAAATATTATATAAAGCAGGCAAGGCTCTGTGGGAGGAAAAACAAAGGGGTTCTTCATCCATGAGCCTCTAAATCCCAGTGTTTCTGTTAAAAACCGGCCATTCCAAGCCCTTTGAGACTGTCCCATCTCTTTTAGAAAAAGGGGGATGGGGAAGGGGCTCCTCCCATCCCACCCTGAGCCCACCTGAAGGGAGCAGAGACGAGGGGAGGCGTTTCAGGGTTGTTGGAAAGGGGGATGAGCATCTCCCATGGGCAGAGTCCAGCTGGGAAGACCCTCAGAGGAGGTCGGGGTCCACCCTGAGCCCTTCAAGGTGGGGAGGGGTCCCAGGTCCAGCCCCTCACAGGCAGGTGGGACCCCTCAGGATGGGGAAAGGGCCCTGGCCCCAGCCCCTCACAGAGATGGAGCCCCTCAGGATGGGGAAGGGGCCCAGCCTCAGCCCCTCAAAGGGAGGTGGGACCCCTCAGGATGGGGAAGGGGCCTGGACCCAGCCCCTCACAGAGAGATGGAGCCCCTCAGGATGGGGAAGGGACCCAGATCCAGCCCCTCACATGGAGGTGGGACCCCTCAGGATGGGGAAGGGGCCCAGCTCCAGCCCCTCACAGGCAGATGGGACCCCTCAGGATGGGGAAGGGTCCCGGCCCCAGCCCCTCACAGGCAGGTGGGACCCCTCAGGATGGGGAGGGGGCCCAGCCCCAGCCCCTCAAAGGGAGGTGGGACCCCTCAGGATGGGGAAGGGGCTCGACCCCAGCCCCTCACACACGGAGGGGACCCCAGCCCCCCTCCAGGAGCTTGGGGCCCACCCTGACCCTTCACACCCAGAGCGGGCCCAGCCCCGGCCCCTCAGACCACGGCTGGGCTCCAGCCCCTCACACACGGAGGGGGCCCAGCCCCGCTCTCCCGCCCCTTCCCCCGCAGCCGCGGCTCCCCCAGCCCCGCCGTGACCCCGGGGTCCCCGGCCCGGCCCCGCCATCCCCTCACGACCCCCTCACGGCCCCGTTACCCCGGTAACCGCCCCCCCCTCCCCTCACTCACGGCCGGCCCCGCTCGCTCCCGGCCCGGCCGCCCCGCACGCGCCCGCCCACGGCACCCTCCCATTGGCTGAGGCGGAAATGCCGATTTGCGATTGGCCGTTAGAGCTGTCAATCAACGCGCCCACAGGGCGGATGGGGAGAAGCGGCGATTGAGGTCCGCGGGAAACGCGTCCCGTAGCGCTGGGTTCCGGCCGGGGATCACCGGGAAAAACGGGAAAAAAACGGGAAAAAAACGGGAAAAACCGGGAAAAACACCGGGAACCGGGAGCGGCGGGAATGGGGAAACCATCCTTGGAACAGCGCCCGCCACGCCCACACCCCCTGCTCCTGCCGCTGTGCAATCAAACCGCACCAATGGCAGCTGTGGGTGCTGCGGCCCACCTGAAAATTCCATAAAATTCCACAAAATTCCTTAAAATTCCATAAAATTCTACAAAATTCAATCAATTTTTCCTTTTTTTTCAATGCTGTCAGCTCCCAGAGGAGCCAGGAATTTTTGGGAAAGTCCAAAAGTCGTCTGGCAGCTCAGCCTGGAGTTCAGGGGCAGCTCCAGGAATTCCCTGGAAAATTCAGGGCTGGAAAATCCCAACCCAGAGAGGAGGAAAAACACCAAAAAAATAAAAATAATATCAAAAAATACTAAAAAAACGGGTCAGGATAGAGCCAGGAGGGTGAGGGAAATGAAACAGCACAAAATGAGCTGAAAACAGCCAGAAAACGGCGCCGTGGTTTCCATAATTTTGGATAATTCTGGAATATTTTCCTTAAAAAAGGAGCTGGAGAAAAATGAAAAGCAATTTAAGGAAGGAGAAATGGGGGGAAAAAGAAAAGATTTTGGTTTTGTGCTGTAGGAACGCACAGGAGGAGAATTCCCGTTGGGAAGGACCAAAAAAAATTGGGGAAAATGGGATTAAAATGGGAAAAAATGGGAAAAAATGGAATAAAATGGATCCCAAACAGACTCTGAGCCTCACAGAAAGTTCTAGAAAATCACCTGAGCACACAGGGATAACAACCAAAGTGTCCAAATGGTTTTTATTCCTCACCAGTGACACGAACCACGCGAATTCCACGGAGCCTTGACCAAAAAAAATCACTTTTTTTTTCTTTTCTTTCCATGATTTTTTTTTTTCTGTCTCCCCAACGTTTCCAGAGGGGCCCAAAAAAATCAGATTTAAAATAAAAAAAAAAATCCACCCCCAGCTGGGATTTGAGGTGGCTCCAGGAGTTTCCTCCCTGCCCAAATCCTGGATTTTGGATTTTTTCCACCCCAGCCAGGCTGATCATCGACATGCAATTAAAAAAAAAAATTAAATTAATTTGGAAAAAACTCCTTTAAATGCACTAAAAACACCTTCACTCCCTCCCTGCTCACATTTCGTGGGAGAAATCCCCATTTTGGCCTGGAAAAATGAGATTTTTTCCAGGATTTTTTCTTTTTTTGGGGGATTTTGGGGGAAAAAAAACCCCAAAAATTCTTGGGGGAGGGGGGGAAGTTCAGTCCTGGATCCTGGAGAGGGGGGAGCAGCAAAATTCCCCAAAAAATCCCAGATTTGGAGCAAAATCTTCATTCCCAGAGATGGAAAATCCCAGGAATTCCAGGGTGGGGAATCAAACACTTCTTGGAAGTGGCTCCTGAGGGGGAAAAAAATTGAATTATTCGCTTGGAAATGCTCCAAAAAAACAAAAATAATGGGAATAAAACCCCTTCCCCAGGCAGCAAATCCTGCAGGGATTTGGGAATTTCCCAACAGAATTCCGAGTTCAGCTCTGCTGGGGCTGCCTGGAAAAAAACCCAAAAAATAAACCTGGAAAAAGGGGAAAAAAGGGGAAAAAAGGGGGGAAAAAGGGGGAAAAAAGGGGGGAAAAAGGGGGGAAAAAGGGGGGAAAAAGGGGGGAAAAAGGGGGGAAAAAGGGGGGAAAAGGGGGGAAAAAGGGGGGAAAAAGGGGGGAAAAAGGGGGGAAAAAAAGGGGGAAAAAAGGGGGAAAAAAGGGGGAAAAAAGGGGGAAAAAAGGGGGAAAAAAGGGGGAAAAAAGGGGGAAAAAAGGAGGAAAAAAAGAGGAAAAAAGGGGGAAAAAAGGGGGAAAAAGGGGGAAAAAGGGGAATAAAAGGGGAATAAAAGGGGAATAAAAGGGGAATAAAAGGGGGAAAAAGGGGGGGAAAAAAGGGGGGAAAAAAGGGGGAAAAAAGGGGGAAAAAAGGGGAAAAAAAGGGGAAAAAAAGGGGAAAAAAAGGGGAAAAAAGGGGGAAAAAAAGGGAGGGAAATGGGAATTCTCAGGGACATGCAGGGGATGGGAAGATTTGGGAATTTTTGTGGTTTTTATCCGTTGGAGTTTTGGGTTTTTCCCCCCCTCTTGGACACTTCCAAGTCAAGAATTGGCAACACGGAGGCGGCTCCCAGCTGGAAAAGCAAATTCTGGAATTTCCAGGGGCTGTGGAGAGAGGGAAAACAGGGAATTCACCTGGGGAAAAGGGAATTTCATCAGTTTCATCTCAATTATTTATTTCTATTGATCTGATTTTATTTTTATTTATGTATTCTGACTTTATTTTATTTCAATTTATTTTATTTTTATTTAATTTCAAATTATAACCTAATTTTTATTTCAATCAAATTGGCTTTAAATTTATTTTTATTATATTTCAATTTATTTTAATTTTTAAAATTCTAATTCATTTTTAAATAACTTTATTTCAATCAAATTGTTTTAAATATATTTTATTTCAATCAAATTGTTGTTTTATTAATTTGATTATGGTTTATTACTATTATAATTATACCACTAATATATTAACCTAAAAAGTTATATAATATATATTTATATAATTATTTTATTTATTATTATTTTATTTTTATTATTTTATTTATTTTAAATTTATTTCAATTTCAATTGTTTTTTATTTTCATTTCTTTTCCTTATTTTAAATTAAAAATAATAATTTAAATTACTTGCATTATTTTAATTTAAAATTATTTTATTCTTATTTAAATTAATTTAATTTTTTTCATTCTTTTCCATTTCAACATTTTAATTTATTTTAAATTTTGATCAAACCTAATATTAATTTAATTTTAATTTATTTCATTTAAATTGAATATTTTGAAAATTTAAAACAGAAATTTAGAACTTCATTTGACTCAAACTGGAGTTACCAATTCCTGCATTCAATCAATCAATCAATCAATCAATCATCAATGGCCCTCCTCCTGTCCCACCTCACTCCTGAGTTACCAATTCCTGTATCCAATCAATCAATAATCAATAATCAATAACCCAAGCCCACCTCACTCCTAAACTACCATTCCTGTATCCAATCAATCAATAACCGATAATCGATAACCCAAGCCCACCCAACTCCTGAGTTACCCATTCCCATATCCAATCAATCAATCAATCAATAACCAATAATCAATAAGCAATAACTGATAACCCAAGCCCACCTCACTCCTGAGTTATCCATTCCTGTATCCAATCAATAATCAATAAACGATAACCAAACCCACCTCACTCCTCAGTTACCCCTTCCTGTATCCAATCAATAATGGATAATCAATAACAGATAATCATTAACCTGAGCCCACCTCACTCCTAAGTTACCCATTCCCGTATCCAATCAATAATCAATAACCGATAATCAATAACCGATAATCAATAACCGATAATCAATAACCCAAGCCCACCTCACTCCTGAGCTATCCCTTCCCGTATCCAATCAATAATCAATAACCGATAATCAATAACCGATAATCGATAACCTGAGCCCACCTCACTCCTGAGCTATCCATTCCTGTATCCAATCAATAATCAATAACCGATAACCAATAACTGATAACCAATAACCGATAGTCAATAACCGATAGTCAATAACCGATAATCAATAACGGATAATCAATAACCCGTTCCCACCTCACTCCTGAGCTATCCCTTCCCGTATCCAATCAATAACCGATAACCAATAACCGATAATCAATAACCAATTATCGATAACCTGAGCCCACCTCACTCCTGAGCTATCCATTCCCATATCCAATCCATAACCGATAATCAATAATCGATAATCCATAACCGATAATCAATAACCGATAGTCAATAACCGATAACCAATAACCGATAACCCGTTCCCACCTCACTCTTGAGCTATCCCTTCCCGTATCCAATCAATATCCAATAATCAATAATCAATAACCGATAATCGATAACCGATAATCAATAACCCGTTCCCACCTCACTCCTGAGGTATCCATTCCCGTATCCAATCAATAATCAATAATCAATAATCGATAATCAATAACCCGATCCCACCTCACTCCTGCTGCTCCTCGTTGCTGGCGCTCGGGGTCCGGCTGCGGATTTGGCTGCGCAGCTGCTCGATCAGCTCGGGGTTCTGCTGCTGCATCTGCTGCGCAAACTGCTGGCCCCTGGCGCCAACGGGGACACGCGGGGACGTCAGGGACAGACGGACAGACGGGGGACAGACGGGGGACAGCGGGGACGTCGGGGACAGACGGACAGACGGGGGACAGACGGGACAGACAGACAGCAGGGACAGACGGGACAGCAGGGACAGACGGACAGCAGGGACAGACGGACAGCAGGGACAGACGGATAGCAGGGACAGACGGGACAGCAGGGACAGACGGGACAGCAGGGACAGACAGGGGACAGCAGGGACGGACAGGGGACAGCAGGGACGGACGGACAGATGGGGGACAGACGGGGGACAGCAGGGACAGCGGGGACAGATGGGGACAGTGGGGACAGACGGGACAGCAGGGACAGACAGACAGATGGACAGCAGGGACAGACAGGGACAGACGGACAGACAGGGGACAGCGGGACAGCAGGGACAGACAGGGGACAGCAGGGACAGACGGACAGACAGGGGATAGACGGGACACGCGGGACAGACGGGGGACAGATGGGACAGACAGGGACAGCAGGGACAGACAGGGGACAGCAGGGATAGACGGGACAGACAGGGGACAGACAGGGACACATGGGGGACAGCAGGGACACATGGGGGACAGCAGGGGACAGGAGGGACAGACGGACAGCAGGGACAGACAGGGAACAGCAGGGACAGACGGGGGACATCAGGGACACACAGGGGACAGCAAGGACACCTGGACACAGGCAACACCCGGGGACATTCCCAGCCCTGGCTCCAGGATTGTCCCCAGCCCTGTCCCCAATCCTCTCCCCAGCTGTCCCCAGCTGTCACCAGCCCTTCCCAATCCTGCCCCCAGTCCTGTCCCCATCCCTGCCCCAATCCTGTCCCCAGCCTGTCCCCAGCCATCCCCCAGCCTGTCCCCAATCCTGTCCCCTAGCCTGTCCCCATCCCTGTCCCCAATCCTGTCCCCAATCCTGTCCCCCAGCCTGTCCCCATCCCTGTCCCCATCCCTGTCCCCAATCCTGTCCCCAACTTTGTCCCCAGCCCTGTCTCCAACCATCCCCCAGCCTGTCCCCAGTCCTTTCCCTAGCTGTCCCCAGCCATCCCCCAGCCTGTCCCCATCCCTGTCCCCAATCCTGTCCCCCAGCCTGTCCCCATCCCTGTCCCAGGTGTCCCCAGGTGCCCCTAGCTGTCCCCAGCCATTCCCAATCCTGTCCCCAATCCTGTCCCCAGCCATCCCCATCCCTGTCCCCCAGCCATTCCCAGCCTGTCCCAGGTGTCCCCAGCCTGTCCCCAGCCTGTCCCAGGTGTCCCCAGTTGCCCCCAGCTGTCCCCAGCCCTGTTCCCAGCCATTCCCAATCCTGTCCCCAATCCTGTCTCCAGCCATCCCCATCCCTGTCCCCCAGCCATTCCCAGCCTGTCCCAGGTGTCCCCAGGTGTCCCCAGCCTGTCCCCAGCCTGTCCCAGATGTCCCCAGATGTCCCAGGTGTCCCCAGGCGTCCCAGCCTGTCCCAGATGTCCCAGGTGTCCCCAGGTGTCCCAGCCTGTCCCAGGTGTCCCAGCCTGTCCCCAGCCTGTCCCAGGTGTCCCCATCCCTGTCCCCCAGCCTGTCCCAGGTGTCCCCAGGTGTCCCCAGGTGTCCCCACTCACGCCTGGATGAGGCTGGCCAGGTCGTTGGTGGAGGGGCTGCTCCCGGCCGCTCCCATGGCGTTGTGGCCTCCCGAGATCATCCCCGACATCCTGGGAAGGGAGAAAAGGGAGAAAAGGGCTCAGAACTGGGAAAAGATCCCAAAAATCCCCTGGGGATGGGCGGGAGCAACTTCCCCTCCGGGAATCTCGGAATTCCCTGCGGCAGCCTTGCAGCTGGAAATAAGGAATTCAGCTGAACAATTAATAAAATTATTATAATAATGTTGAGATTCCCAAATTTATGGAATTACAGCCCTGCCCTGCATCCAGGACAGGATTCCCTGGATTCCAAAAGGGAGCTGGGTGGTGTCATCCCAAAATCCCAGGATTTGGGGGCTCCAGAGGGTCTCCCCCTCCTGCAGGGATGCTCAGGAATGGCCTCAGCCTTCCTTGGATTCAGGAATTTACCCATTTTCATCAAATATCGGGAACTGCTCCTCACAACATCCGGGAATGGGAATATTCCCATTTCAACCCAGCTGGGAAATCCTGAAATCCCACAAAACCGCAGCAGAGCCAATTCCAGGGCCATGATCCCATCCCATCCCACCTCCCTCGGGAAGAATTTCATTCCAATCCCTTTCCCAGCACCTCCCAGAGCACCCAAACCCCCTCAGCTCAGGGAACTGGGCTGGTTCTGAGCCCCCCTCCACATTCCTGCCTCAAATTCTTTGGCCAAACCCAAAGAATTCCAAGAGGGGAATAAACCCAAAGAATTCCAAGAGGGAATGAATAAATAAAAGTGGGATCCGACTCACAGCTGCTGTACTTGGGGGTTGTTCATGAGGTTTGAGGCCTGTGGGGAATAAAAAACACCCGGGTGAGGCAGCAGGGACGGGGTGGGATCAACCCCAAAGGGAAGGAATCCTTGGGAATCCTTGGGAATCCTTGGGAATCCAGGAAAAAGGGGGGAAATGGCAAAAAATGGCAAAAAGAAGAGCAAAGGCCAAGCCCAGAGCAGAGCAGGCCCTGCCACAGCCTGGGAAAAGCCTGAGGAGGAATTCCCAGCTCGGCCAGAGCTGGAAGGAGCAGCAGCAGCGGATCCCACACAGCCCCAGGGAGTGGGGGAAGCTTCCAGAGGGGATCCAGCCTGGGAATCCCGCGGGAGGAGACACCAGAGGGGCTCCAGCCTGGGAATCCCACCCAGAGGAGCTCCCAGGAACTCTCTATCCCAAGAAATTTCTTGGGAGGAGACACCAGAGCTCCCAGGGAGGATCCATCCTGAGGAATTCCATGTGAGGAGACACCAGAGCTCCCAGGGAAGTTCCATCCTGAGGAATTCTACATGAGGAGACACCAGGGAGGCTCCATCCAGGGAATCCCAGACAGGGAATCCCACCCAGGGAGGCTCCATCCCGGGAATCCCACCCAGAGGAGCCCCAGGGAGGCTCCATCCCGGGAATCCCACCCAGGGGAGCCCCCAGGGAGGCTCCATCCCGGGAATCCCACCCAGGGAATTCCACCCAGGGGGGCTCCATCCAGGGAATCCCACCCAGGGAATCCCACCCAGGGAATCCCACCCAGGGAATCCCACCCAGGGATCCCCCATCCCGGGAATGCCGGATCTGCACTTGCCATGCTCATGAAGCCGGGGTTGTTCAGCAATCCGGCCAAGTCGAACCCTCCGGGGCCGCTGGTCTGGGAGAGAGAAACCAGAGCTGCTGGCATTGCTCATTCCCATCCCCATCCCTCATTCCCCATTCCCATCCCCATCCCTCATCTCCCATTCCCATTCCCATCCCTCATTCCCCATTCCCATTCCCAGTTCCTCATTCCCCATCCCTCATTCCCCATTCCCATTCCCAGTTCCTCATTCCCCATCCCTCATTCCCCATTCCCAGTTCATTTCTCATTCCCAAACCCCATTCCCTATTCCCCATCCCTCATTTTCCATTCCCATTCCCCATTTCCCATTCCCATTCCCCATTTCCCATTCCCATTGCTCATTCCCCATTCCCATTCCCCATTCCCACCCCTTATTCCTCATTCCCTATTCCCATTCCTCATTCCCCTTCCCCACCCCCCATTCCCAATTCTCCCACTCCTCATTCCCCATTCCCCACCCCTCCTTCCCTGTTCCCAATTCCCCACTCCTCACTCCTCATTCCCATTTCCCCATTCCCACCCCTCATTCCCATTTCCCCATTCCCACTCCCATTCCCATTTCCCCACTCCTCATTCCCCATTTCCCACATTCCCCATTCCCATCCCTCCTTCCCAGAGCCAGGGAATCCCAGCAGGAATGGTTTGGGATGAAGGGATCCATTCCCAGCCCTTCCCCCTGTCCCAGCTGCTCTGGGAATTCCATCCCAACCCCTCCCCACCTTCCCAGCCAGGAATTCCTTCCCAAATTCCCCCCCAGCTCTCCCTTTTCCCAGCTCTACCCCATTCCCTGTGTCCTGCCCCAAATCCCCTGCCCCAAATCCCTCTCCTGGAGCCCCTCTAACCCCCTGGAACTTTTCCTCTCCAGCCTTTCCCTGGGACACTCCCAACTTCTCTGGGAATTCCATCCCATTCCCTCCCCACCTCCCAGCCAGGAATTCCTTCCCAAATTCCCCCCAGCTCTCCCTTTTCCCAGTTCTACCCCATTCCCTGTGTCCTGTCCCAAATCCCCTGTCCCAAATCCCTCTCCAGCCCTCCTGGAGCCCCTCTAACCCCCTGGAAATGCCTCCCTGGAGCTTTTCCTTTCCTTGGGACACTCCCAATTTCTCAGGGAATTCCATCCCAACCCCTCCCCACCTTCCCAGCCAGGAATTCCTTCCCAAAATCCCCCCAGCTCTTCCTTTTCCCAGTTTTACCCCATTCCCTGTGTCCTGCCCCAAATCCCTCTCCAGATTTTCCTTGGGACACTCCCAATTTCTCAGGGAATTCCATCCCATCCCATCCCCACCCTCCCAGCCAGGAATTCCTTCCCAAAACCCCTCCCAGCTCTCCCTTTTCCCAGTTCTACCCCATTCCCTGTGTCCTGCCCCAAATCCCCTGCCCCAAATCTCTCTCCAGCCCTCCTGGAGCCTTTTCCTCTCCTTGGGACACTCCCAGGGACCCAACTTCTCTGGGAATTCCATCCCATTCCCTCCCCACCTTCCCAGCCAGGAATTCCATCCCAAAATCCCTCCCAGCTGTCCCTTTTCCCAGTTTCACCCCATTCCCTCCATCCCCTGCCCCAAATCCCTCTCCAGCCTTTCCTTGGGACACTCCCAACTTCTCTGGGAATTCCATCCCATCCTCTCACTCCCAAGGATTCCCTCCCATTATCCCACCCAACTCTCCCCCTGTCCTGTCTCTCCAGGCTGTTGGAAAAACCCTTCCCCATTTTTTTTTTTTTGGAGAATCCCAAATCCTTTAAACCCTGACAGGGGGAAGAATCTCTGTCCAAACCCTCTGGAAAATTCCAGAGATTCCTGCTCACCCCCACTCTGTGACCTCCCTTCCCTCAGCTCTGCCCTGGAAATTAAAAAAAAAACCTTGGAAAATTAAAATCCCCTTCAAAACAACCCATAAAAACATTCCAGCCCATTCCAAAAAAAGAAAATTTATCTTTTTTTAAAAATAATTTAAAAAAAGCTAAAAACATCTTTGCTGCTACAAAGGAAAAATGAAAAAAAATCTGAATTTTGGAGAGATTTAATCACAATAAACTCCCAAATTCCACAACTTACTGGACTGGGAGTCTCCTTCATTTTCTGTTCAGCTATTTTGAGGTTGGATTTGTAGGTTTCGTTGTCCGGATCCAACTCCAGAGCTTTTTTGTAATAAACAACAGCTTCTGTGTGTTTGTTTAAGCTGGAGAGGGCCAAGCTGGGGAAAATAAAAAAAAAAAAAAAATTCAAAGTCATAGAAGGGTTTCTGTCACCTTTTTTAATCCAGTTGTTGTCCTCAATTTTCGTAGAATTGTAAAAATGTGAATTTTTTTTCTCCATCCTAAAAAGGTGAAGCACTAAAGGAATTTTCGTGGTGGAATAAAATGATAAAATCTTTGTTCTGGGGTGTGCAGGGATTGAAAATTCAATCAGGAATGGTGGAAAGAAAATAAAAATCAAAGAGGAATTTTTTGCTCACTTGTTTTATCTAACTGCTGTCCCACCAACCTACAAAAAATTGAAAAATCTGAATTTTTCTCCACCCTAAAAAGCTGAAACAGCAGGGATTTTTTCATTAAAATCCCTGTTCTGGGATGTGCAGGGCTGCAGAATTCCCAGGGAAAGGTGGAAATAAAATAAAAATCAAAGACAGATTTTTTGGTCACTTGTTTTATCCCACCAACTTCCGAAAAATTGAAAAATGTGAATTTTTCTCCACCCTAAAAAGCCAAAACTGCAGGAACTTTTGCATGGTGGAACAAATTTATAAAATCTTTGCTCTGGGGTGTGCAGGGATGTGGAATTCCCAAGGAAAAGTGGGAATAAAATAAAATTCAAAGACAGATTTTTTGGTCACTTGTTTTATCCCACCAACTTCCGAAAAATTGAAAAATTTGAATTTTTCTCCACCCTAAAAAGCTGAATCAGCAAGAATTTTTGCATGGTGGACCAAATTTATAAAATCTTTGCTCTGGGGCTTGTAGGGATGTGGAATTCCCAGGGAAAGGTGGGAAGAGAATAAAAATCCAAGAGGAATTTTTTAGTCCCACCAACTTGCGAAAAATTGAAAAAATTTGAATTTTTCTCCACCCTAAAAAGCCGAAACTGCAGGAATTTTTGCATGGTGGAACAAACTGATAAAATCTTTGCTCTGGGGTGTGCAGGGATGTGGAATTCCCAAGAAAAGGTGGAAAGAAAATAAAAATCCAAGAGGAATTTTTTAGTCCCACCAACTTGCGAAAAATTGAAAAATGTGAATTTTTCTCCACCCTAAAAAGCCGAAACTGCAGGAATTTTTGCATGGTGGAACAAACTGATAAAATCCCTGTTCTGGGGTGTGTAGGGATGCGGAATTCCCAGGGAAAGGTGGAAAGAAAATAAAAATCCAAGAGGAATTTTTTAGTCCCACCAACTTGCGAAAAATTGAAAAAATTTGAATTTTTCTCCACCCTAAAAAGCCGAAACTGCAGGAATTTTTGCATGGTGGACCAAACTGATAAAATCTTTGCTCTGGGGCTTGCAGGGCTGCAGAATTCCCAGGGGAAGGCAGGAATTGCAGCTGCTCTCACCCCATCCTGCCGTAGGCTTTGCTGTAGCTGGGGTCGATGCCGATGGCGCGCTCGCAGTCCCGCACGGCTCCCGCGTAATTCCCCAGCTTGCTGTAGGCAGCAGCTCTGGAAAAAAGGGGGAAACAGAACGTCCTGGAGGGCCAAACTGGCTGCTGTTTGCCACAGGGATGGCAGCTGGTCCGAAAATTCCACAGGATCGTTTAAAAAATGGGATTTTTGAGCTTCGAGATCCTTGTTCCACCCTGAATTCCCAGCACATCCCACTCTGAATGGAAGCAGATCCCATTCCCTGGCATCCCTCATCCCTCCAGTGCTTGATAAAGATCATTTTCATACCCAGATCCCACCCAGAGATCCCAGGAGGCACTAAAGGCACGGCATGGTCCCACAATGAGTGAGGAACTGCTTCAAAACTCTACAGGATTATTTAAAAAATGGGATTTTGGGGCCTCCAGCTCCTCATTCCAACCTGAATTCCCAGCAAATCCCATTCTTTGGTATCCTTCAGCCCTCCAGTGCTTAAAAAAGATCATTTCCACACCCAGAGATCCCAGGAGGCACCAAAGGCACGGCATGATCCCACAATGAGTGAGGAGCTGCTCCAAAACTCCACAGGATCATTTTAAAAAATGGGATTTTTGGGCTTCCAGCTCCTCATTCCACCCTGAATTCCCAGCAGATCCCATTCCCTCACCCCTCCAGTGCCTGATAAAGATCATTTCCACACCCAGAGATCCCAGGAGGCACCAAAAACACAGCATGATCCCACAATGAGTGAGGAGCTGCTTCAAAACTCCACAGGATCATTTAAAAAATGGGATTTTGGGGCCTCCAGCTCCTCATTCCACCCTGAATTCCCAGCAGACCCCATTCCCTCATCCCTCCAGTGCTTGATAAACATCATTTCCACACCCAGAGATCCCAGAAGGCACCAAAAACACGGCATGATCCCACAAGGAATGAGGAACTGCTTCAAAACTCCACAGGATCATTTAAAAAATGGGATTTTTGGACCTCCAGCTCCTCATTCCACCCTGAATTCTCAGCAAATCCCATTCCCTGGCATCCTTCACCCCTCCAGTGCTTAATAAAGATCATTTTCATACCCAGATCCCATCCAGAGATCTCAGGAGGCACCAAAGGCACGGCATGATCCCACAAGGAATGAGGAACTGCTCCAAAACTCCACAGGATCATTTAAAAAATGGGATTTTTGGACCTCCAGCTCCTCATTCCACCCTGAATTCCCAGCAGACCCCATTCCCTCATCCCTCCAGTGCTTGATAAAGATCATTTCCACACCCAGAGATCCCAGAAGGCACCAAAAACACGGCAAGATCTCACAAGGAATGAGGAGCTGCTCCAAAACCTCCCCAGGATGGTTCCAAAAATGGGATTTTGGGGCCTCCAGCTCCTCATTCCACCCTGAATTCCCAGCAGATCCCATTCCCTCATCCCTCCAGTGCTTGATAAAGATCATTTCCACACCCAGAGATCTCAGGAAGCACCAAAAGTACAGCATGATCCCACAAGGAATGAGGAGCTGCTCCAAAACTCCACAGGATCATTTAAAAAATGGGATTTTGGGGGCTCCAGCTCCTCATTCCACCCTGAATTCCCAGCAAATCCCATTCCTTGGTATCCTTCACCCCTCCAGTGCCTGATAAAGATCATTTTCACACCCAGATCCCACCCAGAGATCTCAGGAAGCACTAAAAGCACGGCATGATCCCACAAGGAATGAGGAGCTGCTCCAAAACTCCACAGGATCGTTACAAAAATGGGATTTTGGGGGCTCCAGCTCCTCATTCCACCCTGAATTCCCAGCAGATCCCATTCCCTCATCCCTCCAGTGCCTCATAAAGATCATTTCCACACTCAGAGATCCCAGGAAGCACCAAAGGCACGGCATGATCCCACAAGGAATGAGGAACTGCTCCAAAAACTCCCCAGGATGGTTACAAAAATGGGATTTTTGGGCTTCCAGCTCCTCATTCCATCCTGAACTCCCAGCAAATCCCACCCTAAATTCCCAGCAGATCCCATTCCCTGGCATCCCTCATCCCTCCAGTGCTTAATAAAGATCATTTCCACACCCAGATCCCACCCAGAGATCCCAGGAGGCACCAAAAACACAGCAAGATCCCACAAGGAATGAGGAGCTGCCCCAAAACCTCCCCAGGATGGTTCCAAAAATGGGATTTTGGGGCATCCTGGGGTGCCAGCAGGGAAGAGCTGCTCAGTACCTGTTGCAGAAATAAACAGCATTGGCTGGGTTCAGCTCGATGGCTTTTCCATAAAAAGACACGGCAGCCTCGAAGTTTTCTGCCTTCATTTGGTCATTTCCTGAAAAAAGGGTGGGAAAGGATGGGAAAACAAAAAGGGATAGACCAAAGCAAAGCCTGGATTTGTGGAAATAGCACAGGGGAGCGTGGGGCAGGGCTGGAAATTCCCCCACTCCTGAAGTGCTGCATCCACACCCATCCCACTTTTTCCCAGGGAAAAGCCAGGAAGGATGGATGCTCTGCTCCACACCCCACAGGATTTTTTTGGGATTAAAAAATCCCACTGATGCAACACCCCCCTGGCAGCAAAACCTCCTGCAGCTCAAGAGGGAGAAATTGAAAATATTTCCCTTTTTCCCTCCAATTCCAAGTGCCAGGGAATGGAGATCCCCTCCCAATTAGCACCAAACCCTCGTTTATCCAGCAGCTCCAGGGCTTGGTACCTTCAGTCTTGAGCCTTTCAGCTTCAGCCACGTCATCTTCTGAGGGGGTGACAGGCTCTGAGTTCGTTCTGGAATGTTCCAGCTCCTTCCAAGGAGAGGCAGAAGCTGAGCTGAGCATTCCCACCATTCCCATTTTTTTTTTTTTCCCAGCCCAACCCCTCCCACAGTCTCTGAGGGGAGCAGGAGCCTCCTGGAAGATCCAGGAGAGCTCAGGGAAAAGGGAACATCCCAAGGTTCTCACTCACCTTCCCTGCCACGGCTTCAAATATTTCAGGAAGGGTTTGGGACACAGCCAGGCTTTGGTCTTCCATGGAGACCCCAAATGCTGTTTCCAGGCACTGGATGGCCACTGGAAAAGGAGAGTCAGGTCATTAATTAATAAATATTCATCATTTTCCCTCAGCTCTCAAAAAAACAGGAAAAAAATTCAATATTTCCCCCACGCCAGATGGAATTTTTGGGCTGTATCCTCAGATTTTGGTAAAACTCAGCTGGGCAACAGAACTCAGCATTCCTTCTGGCGATCCTGGATGGAGCCAGCCCCAATTCCCACCCCCTGAGGGAATTCCTGGGCTTGGAAATAAATCAGGCTGGGGCTGCAGCAGCATTTCCACAGCTGGGAATGTGGGAATGGCTCAGAATTCCAAGGAGATTCCCAGACATTCCCCTCACTCTGGGAACCCTGAGCCACCTCCTCCCTCCTCAGGCTTGGGAAGCTGCTCCCAGGGAAAAGCAGAGCCCTGCCAGAGCCACATTTCCCACCCCAAAATATCCCAAAATATCCCAAAAATATCCCAGCAATGTCCCCCCCACGCTCCTTTCACCCTGACAAACCCACAAAGGGTTAAACCTTAAGCTCCTTAAGGAGACCTTTTAAGATCCCTGTCCTGTGGAAGGGCCTGGAAAAAAAAACCCTGAAGGGTGAAATTTTGGGGGAGTAAAAGAGGAGAAACAACCCCAGGAGCACAAAAAGTTTCCCTGGAGTGAGGGAATTCCCACTTCCCACCCCACAGAGCCTGGATGAACCCTCTGAGTCTCCAAGCTGGGATCAGGGAGGTTTCTGACCCCAGCTAAGCTGCTCTTGGCAGAGATCAGAAGCCACACAAACCACCAGCATCCCCAAATAAACCCCAAAAATGAAAAATTAACTCCAAAATCCCAGCGAGGTTCCGCACCGGGAGCAGCCCAACCAAAACGGGGAGTTAAAAAAAAAAAAGGGTGAAATTCTCCCAAATTCTCCCAAATTTTGGACCTGACAGAGGCAGATCCACCCACCTTCCAAACTCTCCTGAGCATCTGGAGACATGCTGCCGTTCTGGAGCTGGGTGTGCAGGAATTGGATGATGGAGAAGGCCAGACGCTTCTGGTCTGCCATGCTGGGAGAGAGGCTGGAGGGCTCCACCACTCCTGGCTGCCCAAAAAAATCCTGCAGGGACACAAATCTGGCTTCAAACAGAAAAAGGGAAAAGGATTTTGCTGTTGCAGCCCCCTCAGGATGGATGTGGAGTGGGTGAGAACTCCAGAAGTTTCTTTATTTTCTTTGGGAGTTCTCCAGGATTGGTTTCGCCCTCGTGGATTTGACACAACCCCAACAAGGGGAGCGCCCAGAGGGGCTGCAGGGGGTGAAAGCCCCGGAGCTCAGCAGGAAAAATTCCCAATTTTGGGGAATTCCTCCTGAGCATGGCTTGCTGCTGAAACCAGAGCTGGGAGCAGCCCCTCTCCCAGCTGGTCTGCCATGCTGGGAGAGAGGCTGGAGGGCTCCACCGCTCCTGGCTGCCCCAAAAAATCCTGCAGGGACACAAATCTGGCTTCAAACAGAAAAGGGAAAAGGATTTTGCTGCTGCAGCCCCCTCAGGATGGATGTGGAGTTGGTGGGAACTCCAGAAGTTTCTTTATTTTCTTTAGGAATTCTCCAGGATTGGATTCGCCCTCTTGGATTTGGGGAGCGCCCAGAGGGGCTGCAGGGGGTGAAACCCCAGAGCTCAGCAGGAAAAATTCCCAATTTTTGGGGAATTCCTCCTGAGCAGGGCTTGCTGCTGAAACCAGAGCTGGGAGCAGGAGGAATTTGGGAGGAATTTGGTGACCCCAAACCAGAGCTGGGAGCAGGAGGAATTTAGGAGGAATTGAGTGGCCCCAAAGCAGAGCCAAGGAAAAATTTGGTGACCCCAAACCAGAGCTGAGGAGGAATTTGGTGACCCCAAAGCAGAGCCAAGGGCAGAAGGAATTTAGGAGGAATTTGGTGACCCCAAACCAGAGCCAAGGAGAAATTTGGTGACCCCAAACCAGAGCCAAGGAGGAATTTGGTGGCCCCAAACCAGAACGAGGAGCAGGAGGAATTTGGTGGCCCCAAAGCATCAGGAGCAGAAGGAATTTAGCAGCCCCAAAGCAGAGCCAAGGGCAGGAGGAATTTAGGAGGAATTGAGTGGCCCCAAAGCAGAGCCAAGGAGGAATTTGGTGGCCCCAAAGCAGACCCAGGAGCAGGAAGAATTTAGGAGGAATTTGGTGACCCCAAAGCAGAGCCAGGAACAGGAGAAATTTAGGAGGAATTGAGTGGCCCCAAACCAGAACCAGGAGGAATTTGGTGGCCCCAAAGCATCAGGAGCAGAAGGAATTTAGCAGCCCCAAATCACAGCCAGGAGCAGGAGGAATTTAGGATGAGTTTGGTGACCCCAAAGCAGAGCCAGGAGCAGGTTGGGGGTTTGGTGGCCCCAAAGCAGAGCCAGGAGGGTTTGGTGGCCCCAAAGCAGAGCCAGGAGGGTTTGGTGACCCCAAAGCAGAGCCAGGAGGGTTTGGTGGCCCCAAAGCAGAGCTAGGAGCAGGTTGGGGGTTTGGTGGCCCCAAAACAGAGCCAGGAGGGTTTGGTGGCCCCAAAGCAGAGCCAGGAGGGTTTGGTGGCCCCAAAGCAGAGCCAGGAGGGTTTGGTGGCCCCAAAGCAGAGCCAGGAGGGTTTGGTGGCCCCAAAGCACAGCCAGGAGGGTTTGGTGGCCCCAAAGCACAGCCAGGAGGGTTTGGTGGCCCCAAAGCACAGCCAGGAGGGTTTGGTGGCCCCAAAGCAGAATCAAGGAGGGTTTGGTGGCCCCAAAGCAGAGCCAGGAGGGGTTGGTGACCCCAAAGCAGAGCCAGGAGGGTTTGGTGACCCCAAAGCAGAGCCAGGAGGGTTTGGTGGCCCCAAAACAGGGCCAGGAGGGTTTGGTGACCCCAAAGCAGGGCCAGGAGGGTCTGGCAGCCCCCGGGCTGTGCCGGCCGGTCCTGGCAGGGCACAGCGAGGGAAATCCCGACCAGCACAACCGGGGCTGGGAATTCCCAGGGCAGCTCCCGAGGGAAATCTGCCCGGGCTTTAAGTGGGTTTGTGGCACAGGCAGGCTCATCTAACGGAGACACGGGCTCCGTTTAACGCGAGTCCACCGGAGCGGAGCCGGTCCCACCGCCCGGAGCCCCCGCAGCAGCACCGGGCGCGCCCGGCTCCCGTTCCCCGGCAGCCCCCGGACCCCACCGGGCGGAGAGGGGCAGGCACCGCTCCCCGGTGTCCCTGCCCCGCTCCCCAAAGCCCCGGGAGCGCCGCCCGGACCCTGCCCCGGTGGAGACAACCGGGGAATCCGCCGGCTCCCGGTGCGCTCACCGGGACCGGGACGGGCGACTCCCACGCCTGGCACCGGCAGGCGCGGAGACACAAAGTCCCATCCCGCACATGCCGCTCCCGGTACGTCCCGACCCGTCCGGTCCCGCCCCCCCAGGCCCCGGTGCACCCGGTACCCGCCGGTGCCGCTGCCCCCAGGTGCACCAGAACCGGGCAGCACGGCCCGGCACCAGCGGGTGCGGAGGCGTCCCGGCGGGAGCCCGGTGCCGGTGTCCCCGGTGTCCCCGTCGCGGTCCCGGTGTCCCCGGTCCCCCCGCGCTCACCGGACACTCGCCTGGGCCGGGCGCGCTCCCGCACTGCGCATGCGCCGCGCCCGCCGCGCGCCGGCGCCGCTCCGGCCCCGCCCCCCAATGGCACAGGAGTGGGCGTGGCCTACGGAGGAAGCCCCGCCCCCGCCGGTACCATAGAGATGCGGCGTTGTCACGGCAACGCGCGGGGGCGTTGCCATGGGAACGGGCGGGCGGGACCCGGGGATGCTCCGCGCCCGCCCCGCGCCCGCCCCGGGGCCGCTCCCGGCCGGCTCTGAGGGTCGCGGCGGGGATGAGCCGCCCCCGCCGCCCGGCCCCGGTGCGCTGCGGTGCGGGCGGGAGCGGCCCGGTCCTCCAGGCTCCCAGCATGCCCCGCTCTCCCGCCCGCCTCTCCGGTCGGGGCACATGCTCGGTGCGTGGGGCCGGCCCGGTTTCCTCACGGCCTCGTCAGCAGCGCGGGGCCTCCCCGCACCCCCGGCACCCCCAACATGGCCCCACCGACAGGTACCGGCGGGATGGGGAGCGCGGGGACACCGGGGAGACGGCGGGGGGGGGGGGAGAGCGGGGATGGGGCGGCGGGACGGGACCGGGGGCGGCCGCGTGCCCGCGGGTCACCTCTGCGCCCCGCGGGGCAGCGCTCGCCCTTGTCCCCGAGCAGGGCACAGCCTTGGCACGGACACCTGGCCGGGCACGGAGTCGGGTTTCGCTGAAGCATTTCTGGGCACCGGCAGAGCTCGGAGCTCCCGGTGGCGGCGGGAGGAGCGGGGGGGATGATCCCACGGCGAATTCCCGCAGGGAATGTCGTGGACAGCCAGGCGCCGCGGGCCGTGGGCAGCCAGCTGCGCTGGGACCTGACGGCCGAGCAGATCGAGGCCATGGCGGCCGAGCTGACCGAGAGCACCAAGCTCGTCTACGACCGCGTGGGAGCCCAGGAGCGCGGCGAGGTCTCCTACGAGAACACGCTGAAGGCGCTGGCCGACGTGGAGGTGGAGTACACAGGTGGGGATCCCTGCCGGGATGAGGCAGGCACGTTTTCTGGACAGAAATAGAAAGAATTTTCTCTCTGTCAGGTTTTTCTTGGAGCTGCTGGAGCGCTGTTCTGGGAGTTTTGGCAGGGAATGTTCTCCCTGGTTTCCTCCGTGGGATTGCATCAGGACAGGGCACACCTGGGGCGTGGTGGCTTTTGGGGAAGTGTCTGGAGGAGGGGATTGTCCCACTTGGAGCTTTAAAGGAGACTGGGAATGCTGCTGCTGCCATCAGGAATGATGGAATTGCTCAGGCTGGAAAGGGAGGATTGAGGCAGCACAGGACTGCCCAAACCTCCTGTGCTGGGGCAGAGCTGTTGGGGGCTCACAGCACAGAATTCCTGTGGATTTTGGGGGGATTGTGGTGGAATCCAGCAGGTGGAAGTGCCTAGAAGGGACCAAAGGGAGCAGGAACCATCAGGAATGATGGAATTGCTCAGGCTGGAAAGGGAGGATTGAGCCCTGCACAGGATTCCCCAAACCTCCTGTGCTGGCACAGCTGGGGCACAGCTGTTTGGGGTTCACAGCACAGAATTCCTGTGGATTTTGGGAGGGTTGTGGTGGGAATCCAGCAGGTGGGATGTGCTGGGAAGGGACCAAAGGGAGCAGGAGCCATCAGGAATCATGAAATTACTGGAGTTTGAAGAGAGCATCAAGCCCTGCACAGGACTCCCCAAACCTCCTGTGCTGGCACAGCTCTTGGGGGCTCACAAACACAGAATTGTCCTGGATTTTGGGGGGATTGTGGTGGAATCCAGCAGGTGGATGTGCTGGGCAGCAGGGAAGGGACCAAAGGGAGCAGCAGCCACCAGAATCATGGAATTATCATGGAATTCCTGGAGCTGGAAGGGAGGAGCTGGAGAAGCACAGAGATGAAAACAATTCTCATTTGCTGCTCCTGTTTTTTGGAACATGTGTTAAAAGATTATTTACCTGAAAGAATTTGATTAGATTCTAGCATGAGGGTTTTGTTTTCTTAACCAATCTCTACCTGACTGGAGACAGTCACGAGATTTTGAGTGTTGGTACAGTTCCAGTTTAGTGTAATACAGGATAAAATAATAATGTAGTGTAATAAAGTCATTAATTAGCCTTTTGATATCATAGAATTAGGGGGGGTCACCTCATTTTACAGCAGTGGGGGGCTCTGAGCTTGCCCAGAGAAGTTCTGGCTGCCCCTGGAAGGGTCCAAGGCCAGGCTGGAGCCACCTGGGGCAGTGGGAGATGTCCCTGAGCTTTGAGGTCACTTCCAACCCCTCCCACGATTATTTAGATTTTTGGATTTTATTTTATTTCTTTTTTCACTTCGTGCTGTCACCTGCTTTTCTCTCCCTGTGGCTGCCAGCAGAATGTTGATTTTTTTCCCCAGTTAATGTTTATATAGTGAGGAACCAGCACAAAGAACAGATTTGGAAAAGCAAATTAACCCAAGGGCAGCCCTTTGGCAGCAGGAGCAGCTGCTTTCCCAAGGCTGTCCTGGCTTTCCTGTGCCTCCAGTGGCACCAGAGGCAGAAAAAATCCAAGAAACTCTCACCTCCTTCCTCACTTTTCCCTGGAGCAATGGGCAGAGGTCTCTCCTTGTGCCTTGTTTCCTGCTGGGATTTTTTTGGGAGAGTCAATCCTGATGGGAGTTTTGGGGAGAGTCAATCCTGCTGGGATTTTTTGGGACAATAAATCCTGGTGAGATTTTTTGGGAGAATAAATCCTGCTGTGATTTTTTGGGAGAGTCAATCCTGCTGGGATTTTTTGGGAGATTAAATCCTGGTGAGATTTTTTGGGAGTATAAATCCTGCTGGGATTTTTTTGGAGATTAAATCCTGCTGGGATTTTTTGAGAGAATGAATCCCTGTGAGATTTTTTGGGAGAGTCAATCCTGCTGGGAGTTTTTGTGAGAATAAATCCTGCTGGGATTTTTTGGGAGAATAAATCCTGCTGGGATTTTTTGGGAGTATAAATCCTGCTGGGATTTTTTGGGAGAGTCAATCCTGCTGGGATTTTTTGGGAGAATAAATCCTGCTGGTATTTTTTGGTAGTATAAATCCTGCTGGGATTTTTTGGTAGTATAAATCCTGCTGGGATTTTTTGGGAGAGTCAATCCTGCTGGGATTTTTTGGAGTATAAATTCTGGTGGGATTTTTTTTAAGTATAAGTCCTGGTGAGATATTTTGGGAGAATAAATCCTGCTGGGATTTTTTTGGAGAGTAAATCCTGCTGGGATTTTTTGGGAGTATAAATCCTGCTGGGATTTTTTTGGGAGAGTCAGTCCTGCTGGGATTTTTTGGGAGAATAAATCCTAGTGAGATTTTTTGGGAGAATAAATCCTGCTGGGATTTTTTTGGAGATTAAATCCTGCAGGGAGTTTTTGGGAGAATAAATCCTGCTGTGATTTTTTGGGAGATTAAATCCTGCAGGGAGTTTTTGGGAGAATAAATCCTGCTGGAATTTTTTTTGAGAATAAATCCTGCTGGGATTATTTTGGGAGAATAAATCCTGCTGGGATTTTTTTTGAGATTAAATCCTGCTGGGAGTTTTTGGGAGAATAAATCCTGCTGGGATTTTTTTGGGAGTATAAATCCTGGTGAGATTTTTTGGGAGAATAAATCCTGCTGGGAGTTTTTGGGACAATAAATCCTGATGGTATTTTTTGGGAGTATAAATCCTGCTGGGAGTTTTTGGGACAGTCAATCCTGCTGGGATTTTTTGGGAGAGTCAATCCTGCTGGGATTTTCTGGGAGAATAAATCCTGCTGGGATTTTTTGGGAGAATAAATCCTGGTGAGATTTTTTGGGAGAATAAATCCTGCTGGGATTTTTTTGGGAGAATAAATCCTGGTGAGATTTTTTGGGAGAATAAATCCTGGTGAGATTTTTTTGGGAGAATAAATCCTGCTGGGATTTTTTTGGAGAGTAAATACTGCTGGGATTTTTTGGGAGTATAAATCCTGCTGGGATTTTTTTGGGAGAATAAATCCTGGTGGGATTTTTTTGGAGAGTAAATCCTGCTGGGATTTTTTTGGGAGAGTCAGTCCTGCTGGGAGTTTTTGGGAGAGTCAATCCTGGTGGGATTTTTTTTTGGAAAATAAATCCTGGTAAGATTTTTTGGGAGAATAAATCCTGCTGTGATTTTTTGGGACAGTCAATCCTGCTGGGATTTTTTGGGAGTATAAATCCTGATGGGAGTTTTTGGGAGAATAAATCCTGGTGAGATTTTTTGGGAGAATAAATCCTGGTGAGATTTTTTGGGAGAATAAATCCTGCTGGGATTTTTTTGGAGAGTAAATCCTGCTGGGATTTTTTTGGGAGAGTCAGTCCTGCTGGGAGTTTTTGGGAGAGTCAATCCTGCTGGGATTTTTTTGGGAAAATAAATCCTGGTAAGATTTTTTGGGAGAGTCAATCCTGCAGGGAGTTTTTGTGAGAATAAATCCTGCTGGTATTTTTTGGGAGTATAAATCCTGCTATGATTTTTTTGAGAGAGTCAGACCCACTGTGTTTTTTTGGGAGATTAAATCCTGCTGTGATTTTTTGGGAGAGTCAGACCCACTGTGATTTTTTGGGAGAATAAATCCTGGTGGGATTTTTTTGGGAGATTAAATCCTGCTGTGATTTTTTGGGAGAATAAATCCTGGTGAAATTTTTTGGGAGAATAAATCCTGCTGTGATTTTTTGGGAGTAAAATCCTGCTATGATTTTTTGGGACAGTCAATCCTGCTGGGATTTTTTGGGAGAATAAATCCTGCTGGGATTTTTTGGGAGTATAAATCCTGCTGGGATTTTTTGGGACAGTCAATCCTGCTGGGATTTTTTGGGAGTATAAATCCTGCTGGGATTTTTTGGGACAGTCAATCCTGCTGGGATTTTTTGGGGGAATAAATCCTGCTGTGATTTTTTGGGACAGTCAATCCTGCTGTGATTTTTTGGGACAGTCAATCCTGCTGTGATTTTTTTGGGGGGGAGCACCACGACGTGATGGCACCAAAACTGTGCATTTTTGGTGCTTTATTTGCAGCAGGGTGACAATTCAGGTGTCCCCTCCTCGTGACACCTGGGCTGTCCCACCTGTCTGGGGCCGGGAGCAGCCTCATCTTCCTCCTCTCCCCGTTCTTTTTTCCTAAAATAACAGGGAAAAAAACAATTCCTCTTGCTCAGCAGGAGGAATGTTCAGCTCAGCAGGGCTGTCAGCACTTCCCTGGCTGAGCTGCCTGTTCAGCTCCTCCTGGGGTAAATCCAGGTGCCTGGAGAGCACCTGGAGTGCTGCTCTTGGAGCTCCTGCAGGGAATGTTCTGCCTGGGGATTGCATCAGGACAGGGCACACCTGGGGCGTGGTGGCTTTTGGGGAAGTGTCTGGAGGAGGGGATTGTCCCACTTGGAGCTTTAGAGGAGACAGGGAACGCTGCTGCTGCCATCAGGAATGATGGAATTGCTGGAGCTGGGAGGGAGGATTGAGGCAGCACAGGACTGCCCAAACCTCCTGTGCTGGCACAGCTGTTGGGGGCTCACAGCACAGAATTGTCCTGGATTTTGGGAGGATTGTGGTGGAATCCAGCAGGTGGATGTGCTGGGAAGGGACCAAAGGGAGCAGGAACCATCAGGAATGATGGAATTCCTCAGGCTGGAAGGGAGCAGTGAGCCCTGCACAGGATTCCCCAAACCTCCTGTGCTGGCACAGCTCTTGGGGGCTCACAGCTCAGAATTGTCCTGGATTTTGGGAGGATTGTGGTGGAATCCAGCGGGTGGATGTGCTGGGCAGCAGGGAAGGGACCAAAGGGAGCAGCAGCCATCAGGAATCATGGAATTGCTGGAGCTGGAATCAAGCTCCATCAAGCCCTGAACAGGATTCCCCAAACCTCCTGTGCTGGCACAGCTGTTGGGGGCTCACAGCACAGAATTCCCGTGGATTTTGGGAGGATTGTGGTGGAATCCAGCAGGTGGATGTGCTGGGAAGGGACCAAAGGGAGCAGGAGCCATCTGGAATCATGGAATTCCTCAGGCTGGAATCAAGCTCCATCAAGCCCTGAACAGGATTCCCCAAACCTCCTGTGCTGGCAGAGCTGTTGGAGGCTCACAGGCTCAGAATTGTCCTGGATTTTGGGGGGATTGTGGTGGAATCCAGCAGGTGGAAGTGCTGGGCAGCAGGGACGGGACCAACGGGAGCAGCAGCCCCATCCCACCTCTCCCCTGCCGTGTGTGTGAGGGATGGGGAAGGCTCTGGGTGTGCTGTGGGTGTGCTGTGGGATGTGGAACCATCATCCCTGTCCCCTTTTGTCCCCCCAGTCCGTAGGAACATGCTGGACTTCCCCCAGCACGTGTCCCCCTGCAAGGCCATCCGCACCGCCAGCACCGAGGCCGACAAGAAGCTCTCGGAGTTCGACGTGGAGATGAGCATGAGGCAGGACGTGTACCAGAGGATTGTGTGGCTCCAGGTGTGTCCCCTGCCACCCAGGCAGGGCTTGGGACACCCTGGAATTCTGGCAAATTGTTTTCCTTCATCCCAGAGCTGAGGAGGGAGGGATGCGGGAGCGGGGCGGGGTTGCGGCAGAGCTGGAGTGAGGGATGGGGAATTTGGGGTTGAGGGCTCTGCTCCCCCACTCAGAGCCTTGATCACCCCACTCAGAGCTTTGATCACCCCCTTGCTGAGGGGCTGTTGGTCAATCCAACCCACCTCAGTGGTGATGCCCCCCCAAAATGCTGACATGGCACAAAGGTGACGTGTTCAAAGCAACCTGGGAGGATCCCCTGCCCCGAGGTGACACAGGAACCTCTGCTCCAAACCAGAGCCTTCCCTGGGGCTTTTCCATCTGCTGCTGGGTCTCTGGTGTTTCCAGAACTCCCACTGGGAAGCAGCTCCCTGAGGAGGGGGAGTTTTTTTTGTTTTGTTTTCCAGGAGAAAGCAGAGAGCGCTTCCCTGAAGCCCGAGGCAAAGAGGTACCTGGAGAGGCTGATCAAGCTGGGGAAAAGGAACGGGCTCCACCTCCCCGAGGAGACTCAGGAGGTGAGAGCACAGAATCCCAGGATGGTTTGGGCTGCAGGCACCTTGAAGCCCATCTTGCACTGTCCCAGGTTGCTCCAAGCTGGCCTGGGACACTGCCAGGGAAGGAGCAGCCACAGCTCCTCTGGGAAATCTGTGCCAGGCCCTCTCAGGAAGGAATTTTTTCCTAATATCCCATCTAATCCTAATTCCTGTCAGTCTGGATCCATTCCCCCTTGCTGTGGCAGGGCTTGAGGCTCAGGTTTGGGTTTTGCCCCCAATTCTGGTGATTTTGTCCAGCCCCCTCCTCCTTTTTCCTTTCTGTTGCAAGGGTGATGTTAACAAAGTGGGAGTTGAGGAATTCTTGGGGAGCTGAAATTGGGGAATTAGCACCAAACCCCACGTGCTGGAGTTGGGCTGAGCTGCTCAGGAGCCTCCCTCTCTCACCATGCACCAGCAGAGGAGCTCAAAACTGGGTTAAAACCAGAAGAAAATGGGAAATAAGGAGAGGGGAGGTTGTTTCTGCAGCTCCTGAGGCAGCAGGGAGCAGGCAGGACCTTGCTGAGCTGGCTGAGCCCTGCCAGGTGTGAGCACAGGGAGCCTTTCTGGGCTGCTGGCTCACCATCATTAATTGTGCACCATCATTAATTGGGCCAGACTCGGTGCTGAGCAGCTCAGCAGGGTGGGAACAGCCTGAGTGCCCCCCCAGCTCTGACTTCTCTTCGATTTTCTGCCTTTTTGAAGAAAATCAAAGCCATCAAGAAGAAGCTGAGTGTGCTGTGCATCGACTTCAACAAGAACCTCAACGAGGACACCACCTTCCTGCCCTTCTCCAGGGAGGAATTGGGTATGGAATGCTCTGCCCTGATGATCCCAGAGCATTCCTGGAGAATGCTGGGCTCAGCCCCTGCCTGCTCTATTCCCAGGGGGGCTCCCTGAGGATTTCCTGAACTCCCTGGAGAAGACAGAGGATGGGAAGCTGAAGGTCACCCTGAAGTACCCACACTACTTCCCCCTGCTGAAGAAGTGCTACGTGCCTGAGACCAGGAGGAAGGTGGAGGAAATGTTCAACTCCAGGTGCAAGGAGGTCGGTGGGACTGACCAGGGATCTCCCCTGGGATTTGTGTTTCTTTCCACACTGCTTCCCTTCTCCCCTGTGGATGGTACTGTGATATTTTATGAAAAAATCTCTTCTCCTGGCATGTTTGGAAGCTTCAGCTGCTCTGTGTTTTGCTGCTTTAGAATGTGATGTAAAGAATTGTTTATTAAGCATGTAAATTGTTTTAATTTAGTGAGTAATCACAGCCAGCTGTGTCAGACTCTCTGAGTCTGTCACGGGTTTTTATTATCATTTTTTTCTAACTTTCTGATATATTCTTTTTCTTTAGTATAGTTTTAGTATATCATTTTGGAATGGAGTGGAAGGGAGTGGATTGGAAGGGAGTGGAGTGGAAGGGAGTGGAGTGGAATGGAATGGAATAGAATGGAAGGGAATAGAGTGGAATGGAATAGAAGGGAATGGAATAGAGTGGAGGGGATGGAATAGAGTGGGATGGAATAGAGTGGGATGGAATAGAGTGGAATGGAAGGGAATGGAATGGAAGGGAAAGGAATGGAATGGAAAGGAATGGAATGGAACGGAATGGAAGGGAACGGAAGGGAATGGAATGGAAGGGAATGGAAGGGAATGGAATGGAATGGAATAGAACAGAACAAAATAGAATAATAAATCAGCCTCCTGGGAACTTGGACTCCAATTCTCATCTCTCGCCTCGTCCTGGGACCCACAACGACACCACATACGTACTTCACTCTCTGCCTTGCAGGAGAACTGCCTGATCCTGAAGGAGCTGGTGGACCTGAGGGCTCAGAAGGCCAATCTGCTGGGCTTCAGCACCCACGCTGACTTTGTGCTGGAGATGAACATGGCCAAGAGCAGCCGGACGGTGGCCACGTTCCTGGGTACATCCCGGGGCCGAGCGGGGACATCCCGGGCAGGGTGTGCTGCTCTGACCCCTGATCCCAACCCTGCCTGCCTTCCCCAGATGAGCTGGCCCAGAAGCTGAAGCCCCTGGGGGAGAAGGAGCGGGCTGTGATCCTGGACCTGAAGAAGAAGGAGTGCGAGAAGCGCGGGCTGGAGTTCGACAACCGCATCAACGCCTGGGACATGCGCTACTACATGAACCAGGTGGAGGAGACCAAGTACAGCGTGGACCAGAACCTGCTCAAGGAGTATTTCCCCATGCAGGTGGTCACCACGGGCCTCCTGGCCATCTACCAGGAGCTGCTGGGCCTCACCTTCCACCTGGAGGAGAAGGCTCAGGTGTGGCACGAGGACGTGCAGCTCTACACGGTGAAGGACACGTCCTCCGGGGAGACCATCGGGAAGTTCTACCTGGACCTGTACCCACGGTGAGGAGGAGGAGGAAGAGAAGGAGGTGGTGGAGGTGGAGGTGGTGGTGGTGGTGGTGGAGGTGGAGGTGGTGGTGGAGGTGAGGTGGAGGTGGTGGAGGTGGTGGAGGTGGAGGTGGAGGTGGTGGTGGAGGTGAGGTGGAGGTGGTGGAGGAGGTGGTGGAGGTGGTGGTGGTGGTAGAGGTGGTGGTGGAGTGGAGGTGGTGGTGGTGGAGGTGGTGGTGGTGGAGGTGGTGGAGGAGGAGGAGGTGGTGGTGGAGGTGGTGGAGGTGGTGGTGGTGGTAGAGGTGGTGGTGGAGGTGGAGGTGGTGGAGGTGGTGGTGGAGGTGGAGGTGGTGGTGGTGGTGGTGGTGGAGGAGGTGGTGGTGGAGGAGGTGGTGGAGGAGGAGGAGATTCCTGCTGCCAGCTGTGTGGAGCGGAGGGAGCGCCGTGTGCTGTGGCAGGGATGTCACCGGGGTGGCGTCACCGGGGTGGTGTCACCAGGGTGGGGGTCACTGGGGGCTCCTCTGAGCACCACAACAGGGGAGGCCATGGCTGTGTGTGGCTCTTGGAAGGATCCCTGAGCCTCCTGTCCCTCTTTCCAGGGAAGGGAAGTACGGACACGCCGCCTGCTTCGGCCTCCAGCCCGGCTGCCTCCTGCCGGACTCCAGCCGCCAAATCTCGGTGGCCGCCATGGTGGCCAATTTCACCAAGCCCACGCCGGACGCCCCTTCCCTGCTGCAGCACGACGAGGTGGAGACCTATTTCCACGAATTTGGCCACGTCATGCACCAGCTGTGCTCTCAGGTGAGGCCTCCCTGCGCTGGCACAGCTTGGGGATTTCCCCCCATCCTGTTTTCCCCTGGAATTCCGAGCTGGCCGTGTCCCCCAGGCGGAGTTTGCCATGTTCAGCGGGACACACGTGGAGAGGGATTTCGTGGAGGCCCCGTCGCAGATGTTGGAGAACTGGGTGTGGGAGAAGGAGCCTCTGCTGCGCATGTCCAGGCACTACAAGACAGGGAGCCCCATCCCTGATGAGCTGCTGGAGAAACTCATTAAATCCCGGCAGGCAAACACAGGTGGGAGGGAATGGATGTCACCTGGGTGTGGGGACGGGGAGGGGACACTCAGTGACCTGGCTGGGGACAAAAAAGGCGTTTCCTTGCTCGCCGTGGTGCTGGGGGTTCTGAGGGGATGGGGGGAAGGAGTGGGAAGGGAGAGGGTGATGTGGCATGTGAAAGGGACAGAGAGGTGCCACCCAGCCTGCCCTGCTGTCACCTGCCTCAGTTTCCCTCCTCCTCCTCCTCCTTTTGGGTACAGGACTCTTCAACCTGCGCCAGATCGTCCTGGCCAAGGTGGACCAGGCACTGCACACCCAGACCAAGGCTGACCCCGTGGAGGTGTTTGCCCAGCTCTGTGAGGAGGTGCTGGGTGTCCCTGCCACCCCAGGTACGGCGTGCCACCCTCCTGGTAATAGCTCAGCAAATTCCTCCCGTGTGTGGCGACAGTTTCTGGGAAAAGCAGGGCTGGAAAAGCCTGGAAATTCCTCCCTTTTGTCCTCTGGGTTGTGTGAACAGCTGAGCCAGCCCCTGCTGGGACAGCACTGGGGTGGGTTTATCTGTGGGGAGTCCCTTTTTGACCCCTGGTGTCCCCCTCAGGTACGAACATGCCAGCCACCTTCGGCCACCTGGCCGGGGGCTACGACGCCCAGTACTACGGCTACCTCTGGAGCGAGGTGTACTCCATGGACATGTTCCACACCCGCTTCAAGCAGGAGGGAATCATGAACTGCAAGGTAGGAGCAGGGTTCTGCCTGTGTGCCCGGGGTGTGGGTGCCAGGCTGGGTGTCCCAGCCCTGCCCCTGTGTGTGCCCGCAGGTGGGCATGGATTACAGGAAGTGCATCCTGCATCCCGGCGGCTCCGTGGATGCTTCAGACATGCTGAGGAGGTTCCTGGGCAGGGAGCCCAAGCAGGATGCCTTCCTGGCCAGCAAGGGACTGAAGGTGGAGAGCAACTCGGTGCCTTCAGCCTGAGGCGCTGCTCGGCCCCGGCAGCGGGGGAAGCTCCTGCCCACGCGCCTGCCCTCGCCTGGTTCCTGTCACCAAACACCCCCGGGCCACCCCTGCCTGCAGCCGCCCCTCTGAGCCCCTCCTGGGCTTTGGGAGCCGGGCTCAGCCCTGGGACGGGGCTCTGTGGTGACACAGAGGTGACCTGCCCTTGTCCCCCCCACCCCGGGGCTGTGGGTCACCCCCAGCAATTGGCTGAACTTTGAACCTGATTTCTGCACAAGGGTGAGTTTTGGCCTCATTTGGAGCTGGGGAGGAGGGGGAGAGGAGTTCCCAAACTTGAAGCTTTGTTTTTAAATCCCTTCTCTTTTAAGAAGCCTCGTTGTTGTTGTTGTTGTTGTTGTTGTTGTTGTTGTTGTTGCCACCTTGGCTCGGTTTGTGACACAGCTGTCACCAGGGCAGGGACAGTCCTGCTCTCCCCATCTTTGGGCAGCTCTTTGCTGTGCACTAAAGATGGGGAGACCCCAGAGCTCAAAACCCACAGGGAATCAACTGGAACATCCTGCCCTGAGCCCCTCAGGGACCCTCCTGCCTTGGCAGGAGGACAGAGATGGCCGGTGCAGGTGCTCCAGAACGGGGGGTTTGGGAACCTCTGTGGCCTCTGTGTCCCAGGGCCATCTCAGGGTCACCCTGGGGCCACCCCAGGGCAGCCAGGAGCTCAGGCTGTGGCAGCTGAGAGTGTTGCTGTTGCTGTCAGCTCCCGGGACAGGGGAGGGTTGTGTTTATGACTGAAAACACTGAGCTGACAGCTTCAAACAACACAAATGCCAGGATAAAAATATCCCCTGGGCTCCGTGCCAGGCCTTGAGCTGCCATCGCTGCTGCTGCGGCGCCAGGGGCAGGGACAGCAGCCAGCCCGGGCTGTGCCACCTGCCCCAGGCTGTCCCCAGTGTGCCCCAGCACCCTGTGTGGCACAGGGTGGTGTGGCACAAGGTTCCTGACCCCGAGGGCAGGGGAAAGGTCTGGGGCGGCTTCCTTGGGGGCTGAGGAGCTTCGGGGGGAGCTGGGATTTGTGTCCCCCCCTCCTTCCAGCCTCGGGTGCATGGTGTGAACCCCTTTGAGGGCTGTGGCATCCATCCCTGCCTCTCTGCCGTGGTTTGGGGACACGAGTGACAGCCCCAGCGCCCCAGCTCACCGCCACTGCAGGCTGTTCCCTGCTCCCTGTCCTTTGTCACCAGCACGGCTCTGGCGCTGGGACAAGGCTCCCCCCCAGTGCAGACAAAGTCGTTGCTGTCACCTCCCTCCCCCAGGCCCCGCTGGTGACACGGGAAGGCCGGTGACAACCCCGGCCCGTCCCCTCCGGCGCTGGGCGGGTCCGGAAGCGGCTCCTTGGTGCTTGCTGGGGCCACCTCGAGCATCTTGTCCTTGTCCCCTCCTCTCCGTGTTTGAGGCACGGCCTCCTCCTGGGTGTTTTTAGTGTCCTGTTTTATTGAGCTTTCAGCGTTTTCTCCGACTCTTCTCTCCAGAGAGAGAGAGAGAAGTGAAGCTGAACAGGGAAACCACGCACTTTCCTCCCTCTGTCCCCTCTCCAGTGTCCCCACTGCCCACTGGGGGTGACCTGGCGCCTCTCCAGTCCCAGGAGACACGGAGCTGCACCTCCCCATCCCCATCCCCATCCCAGGCTGGCAGGGAAGAGAGCTCCTTTTTATTTTGGGGTTTGGATTTTGGGCTTGTTTTTTCCCGTTAAGAGTTTTAAAGGGCAAACTGGCGTGTGTGTGTGTGCGTGTGTGTGTGTGTGTGTGTGTGTGTGTGCCGTCCGTACTGGTCACGTCCCACCCCTCGCTTGTTTCCATGACTGGATTTTAGACGGTTCCCAGCACTAATAATAATAATAATAAAGGTTTTCCTCCGCGGATGTTGGGGCTCAGCTCCTTTGGGGAGGGGTGACAGGGACACAGCCACACCCCCGCAGGATCCAGCAGAGGGGCTCCTGTCCCACGAAGATGGGCACGGCGTGGCAGGCGCGGGGCGGCAGCGTGCGGGGTGTGAAACCCTGGGGAGGGACAGGCGGTGACCCCCGCGTGTCCCTCGGCGTCCCCGCCTGTCCCCCGTGTGGCCCGGCCCCGCACCTGGGTGAGGAAGGGGTGGCCCAGCAGCCGGGCCGGGCCGGGCCGTGCCGCGGGCTCGGGCTGCAGCATGTGGGCGAGGAGAGCGCGGGCACGGGGGGAGAGCCCGGCGGGCAGCGGGTACCGAGCGCTCCGGATGCGCCGGAACAGCTCCGGCCGGTGGCGGGCCTCGAACGGGGCGTGGCCGGTCAGCGCCGTGTACCTGCCGGGGAGCGGCCGGGGGCGGCCCTGTGCTTCCTGCAGCGTCCCCGGCCTTCCTCCACCCACCCTCTTCCTCCCTCCAGCGTCCCCGGCCTTCCTCCACCCACCCTCTGCCTCCCTCCAGCGTCCCCGGCCTTCCTCCAACCACCCTCTGCCTCCCTCCAGCGTCCCTGTCCTCCTTCTGACCTCCCGGTTCTCCCTCCAGCTCTGCTGTCCTCCCTCCGACTCCCCTCATCCCACCCTCCATGTCCCCTCATCCCTCCCTCTCTCCATCTCCCCTCATCCCATCCTCCCTCCATCTCCCTTTGCCCTATCTCCATTTCTGCCATCCCTCCCTCCATCTCCCCTCACCCTCCCTCCATGTCCCCTTATCCCACCCTCCCTCCATCTCTCCCATCCTCCCTCCATCTCCCCATATCCCTCCCTCTCTCTCCCTTCATCCCTCCCTCTCTCCATCTCCCCTCATCTCTCCCTCCATCCCTCCCTCTCTCCATCTCCCCTCATCCTCCCTCCCTCCATCTCTCCTCATCCCTCCTTCCATCTCCCCTCATCCCTCCCTCCCTCCCTCCATCTCTCCTCATCCCTCTCTCCATCTCCCCTCATCCTCCCTCCCTCCATCTCTCCCACCCTCCCTCCATCTCCCCTCATCCTCCCTCCCTCCCTCCCTCCCTCCCTCCCTCCCTCCCTCCATCTCCCCTCATCCCTCCCTCCCTCCCCTCATCCCTCCCTCTCCCCTCTCCCTCCCCAGCCCCTCTCACACGGCACACCCCAGTGCCCAGATATCCGCGGGTGCCGCGTGTCCCCTGCGGTCCAGCACCTCCGGGGCCAGGTAACTGGGTGTCCCACAGAGTGCCCTGAGGTGGGGACGGCAGAGGTGACCCTTGGGGACACGGGCAGGGTGAATCCCCCTCCCCGCAGCCCCCCCGGCCCCGCTCACCCCCAGCGCCGCCCGGGCGGTGCCGCCCGCTGAGCCAGCCCCAGGTCGCCGATCTTCACCCGCATCCGCTCCGTCACCAAGAAGTTACCTGCGGAGGGAGCGACACGCACGGTGTCACCCTCAGCCACCCTCGGGTCCCCCCCGGGGCCCCCCCAGCCCCACGCACTCGGTTTGAGGTCCCGGTGCACGAGGCCGTGGCCGTGCAGGTACCGCAGCCCCGAGAGCAGCTGCCGCAGGTAGTACCGCACCTCCGGCTCCGTCAGGCGGCCCCGCGCCCGCAGGATGTCGGCGAGGGACTGGGGACAGAGCGACAGCGCTGGGGACAGAGCGACAGCGGCTGGGGACAGTGAGGAGGGACTGGGGACAGTGAGGAGGGACTGGGGACAGTGAGGAAGGACTGGGGACAGTGAGGAGGGACTGGGGACGGTGAGGAGGGACTGGGGACAGTGAGGAAGGACTGGGGACAGTGAGGATGGACTGGGGACAGAGCGACAGCGCTGGGGACAGAGCGACAGCCACTGGGGACAGTGAGGAGGGACTGGGGACAGTGAGGAGGGATGGGGACAGAGTGACAGCGCTGGGAACAGTGAGGAGGGATGGGGACAATGAAAGGGGACGGGGGACAGAGAGGTGGGGATGGGGGACAGAGTGACAGGGGCTGGGACAGAGCGAGGGGGCCCTGGGGACAGAGCAAGGCACCAGGCTGGGCCCTGCTGAAGCCCCGGCCTGAGGGTGCTCAGTTACGGGGTTCAAGGGCTCGGTTTTGGGGTGCAGAATTTCAGAGTTCAAGGGCTCCGTTTCGGGGTGCAGGGACTCAGTTTTGAGATGTTTAGGCTCAGTTCTGGGGTTCAAGGGCTCGGTTTGGGGGTGTAGGGGCTCAGTTTTGGGACGCAGAATTTCAGGGTTCGAGGGCTCGGTTTCAGGGTTCGAGGGCTCGGTTTCGGGGTGCAGGAGCTCGGTTTCGGGGTGCAGGAGCTCGGTTTCGGGGTGCAAGTCTCACCCCCCGGCTGCAGAGCTCCAGCAGCAGGTAGAGGTGGCCGCGGTCGGCGAAGTGCCCGTGCAGGCGCACGATGTGCGGGTGGCGCAGGCGACACTGCAGCTCCCGCTCCCGCTCCACCTGCACCGACAGCAGCTCGGCAGCCCCGGGGACACCCTCGGGGACCGGGGACCCTCGTGGAGCGGGGACCCCCGGTACGGGAACCCACCCAGACACGCGGGGCGGGGCTGTGCGGGGACCCCCCGGGCACTGTCCCCTCTCCCCGGAGTGTCCCCCCGGACTCACCCTGTCCCCGATGCCCGCGGCAGCCAGCCGGGCTCGCGGGATCGCCTTCGCCGCGTAGAGCCGGCCGCTGGTCACCTCTGTCACCTGGTAGCAGCGGCCGAAGGTGCCCTGCGAGTGACCCCGTGGGGGTTTGGGGGGCCCCCCCAGGTGCCCCTCCCTGTGGGGCGAGGAGCCCCAGGGACCGGAGCTGCTGGGGCACAGCCCCGTGCCTCAGTTTCCCCTTCCCCAGAGGGGATGGGGTGGGATCGAGACATCTCGGGGACCCCCCCGGGGGGTGCGGGCGTGTGACCGTCCCTGGGTGCCCAGCGGGGAGGGGGCGCGGGACTGTTCAGGGGGGCAATTCAGGGGATTTACCTCTCCCAGGAGCCGTCCCCGCTTGTAGAGCGTCCCGGTGCCCTCGTCCCGGAGGTACCAGCCGGGGGGCGGCTCAGCCCCTGCGCTCCCCGGGATCATCCTGCCCGCTCTGCCCGGCACCGGGGACTCCCCGAGGGACACCCGCACCCCGGGTGTAACCCCTTCAGCTCCGGGCTGCGGGTATCCACGGCGCCCAGGGGTGCTGGGTGCCCCCTCCCCTCCCCCCCGCACCAACACCCACCGCTCTGGCCCCCCGAGCCCCCTCAGAAGACCCCCGCGGGGGTCCCGGCTCTCGGGGCTGCCCAGCACCGGGGGGTCCCGGATCGGGATCCGACCGTGCAGGGAGGTCCTGGTGCCTCTTCCCCTCCACCGCTGGGGCTGAGGGGGTCCCGGGGGGGCGCTGATGTTGCTTTGCAGCACCCGAGCCCCACCGGGACGCCACCAGCCCCCCCGCCCCGACCGCCGGAGCTCCGGGCCCCCAAGGGTTAACGGGCGGCCGGGGAGGGCTGGGCGCACCTTTGGGGCTGGATATTAATAACGCGGCGGGGAGGGACGGGAGGCGAACGGGGAGGGTGGGGGGGGAAGCCTCGCCCGGCCCCCCCGGAGCTGCGCAGGCGATGCCCGCTCGCCCCGGGTCCCCCCCGCTCCCCGCCGCCGGGACGCCGAGCCGGGACTGAGCCGCCGGGACGCCGCGGACGAGGGGCGGCATGGCCGGGGGGGGCCGTGGGGGCGGCTCGGACCCCCGCGGGGATCCCCACGGTGCCGGGTAAGCTCCTGATTTCTGCTTTAACCCTCGCGGACCCCCCCGTCCCGCGCCTCCGCGCCCCCCCCGCAGCTGCTGCGGGGAAACTGAGGCACGCCGTGCCCCCCGCGCTGCCGGCGGGGTCTGGGCATCACCCACCGGGCATCGCCCGAGCCTCGGCGGGGTCCGGACGCTCCAAACACCCACCGGAGCGGCGGCAGCGCGACCCCCCGGCCCTTCCCCTGTCCTGCTGGGGGGACCCAGAGCCCGGGGCTGCCGGTGGCCACCCGCGACCCCCCGGTCGCCGCGGGAGCTGCGCGGCGGGACGGAACCGGCTCGGCCGGGGGATTCCCCGACACGGGGACGGGACCCCCCGCACCCCCCGCGCCCTCCCGGCACCTCCCTCCCCCCCGGGCTGGGCGCTTCGGGGTGCTGCAGGATCGGGCGCTGTGGGGCGTGGGGGCCTCCCGCTGCCCCCCACCCTGCTCGCCCCACGGCAGGGCCGGATCCGGAGCGGGGAGCGACGCGGAGCCCCGGCGTGCAGGTCTGGTCCTGCCCCGGCAGGCAGCGATCCCGGCCCGGCGCCCGCCGCGGGGCCCTGGGGGCGGCGGGGCCGTCGCCCGTGCCGGGGCTGCGTGGGCACGTGTGGGGGACACCCTGTGTCACCCGCCCTGTGTCACCCCCCCGTGTCACCCACCCTGTGTCACCGCCCAGCATCACCTCTTGCGTGTCCCCCACCCGCCTGTCCCCGCTGGTGGCACCAGACCCCCCATCCCCTCCCCGGGACCCCCGCGCTGGGTCTGGGCTTGGCCCCCTCACTCCCGTCCCCCTCGCTGGGGTCCCGGGGGGGCTCGGCGGTGGCCCCACCTTGTCGGGGATGCTGGGCTGGGGGACAGCCCGGTGCCACCCCCGTGTCCCCGGGGACGGCGGGCTCAGGGCTCTCTGCTCCGCAGGTCCTGGCGGCTGCTGCTGCTGGCCTGGCTCAGCCTGGTGGGCACGGCGCAGGTGAGGGGGCTGGGGGGCAGCTGAGGGGGGGCTGGGGCACCCCCGGGCTCCTTCACCCCACCCCCAGGGCTGACCATCACCTTCCTCATGCAGGACCCAGCCCTGGGGAGGGTCCCTGAGCCCCCAGCCCCTGCTCGGCCCCAGGGGAGCTGGGGGTCCTGGGGACCCTGGAGCTCCTGCTCCAGCTCCTGTGGGGACGGCGTCGCCCTGCGCAGCCGGCGGTGCCTGCGGTGAGTGGGGGATGGAGCAGCACAGACCCCCCCTCCCCTCCCCGAGGTGTCCCCAGCTCCCCAACCCCCCGTGTGGCACCCAAACCCCACGGCACGGCCTTGCCACCACCTCGTGTGCACCACCCGAGGCCTGGTGCCACCAGGCAGCGCCATCCCTATGGTGCTACCCCACCTATCCCCCCCTGGAGCTGTGGGGGACACTGGGGGGGACACTGTCACTGTCACGGCAGGACCAGCGAGGAGCAGCCGTGCACGGGGGACCCGCGGCAGTACCGGCTCTGCCAGCTCCAGGTGAGCGCCGGGAGCGCCAGGGCAGCGCTGTGGCTGTCCCCGGTGCCCACGGCCGCCCCCCGGCTCCATCCCGGTGCTCCCACAGGGCTGCCCCAGCGGCTCCGTGCCCTTCCGGGCCATGCAGTGCTCCCTCTACGACAACCGGCCCGTGCTGGGCACCTCCGCCCGCTACCGCTGGGTGCCCTTCCACGGAGGTGAGTCCCGGCGAGGTGACGGCATCCCCGGCGGCTCGCGGCTGTCCCCGGCATCACCCCAATCCCTTCCACCCCCTGCTCTGGCAGCCCCCAACCTCTGCGACCTCAACTGCCTGGCCGAGGGACACAATTTCTACTACAGCTTCGGCCGGGTGCTGGACGGGACCCGCTGCGGCCCCGGCTCCCCGGACCTGTGCGTCGGTGGGCGCTGCCTGGTGGGTGTGCACGGGACCGGGACCCCCCATAAACCCCCCTGGACCCCCAGCCCCGACCCCCCGCACTGAGGGGGTGTCTGGGCTCCCCACAGAGCGTGGGCTGTGACGGGATCCTGGGCTCGGGCTCGCGCCCCGACGCCTGCGGCCACTGCGGCAGCGGCCACGGCTCGTGCGTCCTGGTGCACCGGCTGTTCCAGGGCTCGGACCCCTCCTCCGGTGAATGAACCATTGCCCCGGCCCCCTCCATGGGTGAATGCTTTGGCTCTTGGCTCCCCTGTCCTCCTGTCCCCATCCGTGTCCCCAAGGCATCGCCTGGGTGCCCCTCGCCCCGTCCCCTGTCCCTCTCCCCCACCCAGAGGGTCTCTGGTCCCTCGGAGCAGCCCCTTCATTTGTGGGGGGGTTTAACTCATTGCAGAGGGGTCACTCCTGGGGTGTGGGGGGTCTGTGATGTCCCCGGGGGTGTCCAGGGCTACTGGAGGCACTCAGAGTCCCTGTGCCCACATGTCCCTGATGTCCCAGCACGTGGGGCCCAGCTGGGTCAGTGCCCCAGACCCGGGTCCCCTCTGTGCCCGTCCCCTTCCTCTCTGTCCCCCCGTGGTGCCCCCTGGGCCCTGCCCAGGCTCTGCCCTGACTCTGCACTCCCCTTCCCCCCCCACAGGATATTTGGGATACGTGAATGTGACCAGGATCCCGGCCGGGGCCACCCACATCAAAGTGACGGACAAGAGCCGCAACTACCTGGGTAGGACCTGAACTGCCTCCGTCCCAGTCCCTCCCAGTCCCTCCCAGTTGGCCCAGGCCGGTGCCAGCTGTGTGTGCGGGCAGGGCAGGGCAGGGCAGGGCAGGGCAGGGCAGGGCAGGGGTGGCCGTGTCACGCCGTGCTGTCCCATGTTTGTCCCGTGTTTGTCCTCTGTCGTGCCGTGCCGCTCCCTCCCTCGGATGCTGTTTTGAGCATCGCGGGGTCACTGAACTCCCAAGCGCTCGGGGCAATTTTCCAGAGGCCGCGGCCGCGTTTTGGGAAGGGCTGAGCTGGAGCGGGGCCAGACCGGCCACTGCAGCACCAGGACAGGGACCTCCACCGCCACCCCCCGTCCCCTTTCCCATGCAGCTGGAGCCCCTGCCCCCATCCCAGCCGGGCTTTGGGGGCTCGGGGCCGGCTTCGCACACCAGGCTTTGGCTGCGGCTCGGGCCCGAAGCCAAGATCCGACAGGAACGCGGATTCCCGGAGCCCCGAGCGCGGCTCCCCGGCCCACGCTGCCCTCCCGCGCCGGGAGAGGCCTCCGCTGGGGATCCGGCCGGGGGTCCCGGGAGCCGCGCGGGGCTCGGTTTACCGGAGCCGCTCCCTCCCGCAGCGCTGATGGCGAGTGACGGGCGCTACGTCCTCAACGGCGACTGGGCCATCGCCTGGCCGGGGCCCTACGAGGCCGCCGGCACCCTCCTGACCTACAGCCGGGCCCCCGACGGCACCGAGAGCCTGGAGGCGCCCGGACCCACCCACGAGGACCTGCACGTGATGGTGAGGGCAGGGGGACACGGCGGTGGGGACAGCCACCCCCGCTGCCACCGCGCCTCCCAGCCCCGCTCGTGTCCCCCCAGGTGCTGCTGCAGGAGCCCAACCCCGGCATCGAGTACCAGTTCTGGCTGCCCCGCGGGCACCCCCAGCTCGGCCGGGGGGACACGAGCCCCCTGCGGCAGCCCCAGCCCCGGGGCGCCGGCAGCCCCCCGCCCCCCGAGCCCCCGCCCAGCCCGGGCCCCGCTCCGCCCCCGCGGCCCCGGGGCTTCGCCACGGAACCGCCGCCGAGGAGCCCCCCTGGCCGCAGCCAGGACGGGGATGCCGCAGGTACATCCTCGGGGGTCCCCGCAGCCCCCCAGGCCCCTGCTGGGAGCGCCCTGGGCTGCCCAGGTGGGGGGATAAGATGGGGATCCTAAAAAGGACCCTAAAAACCCTCGCCAGGGCTCTCAGGAGCCCTGTGACCCTCTCTGGGGTCTCGACCCTCAACCTCCCCTCCCAAGGTTGCGTGAGGGGGATTTGGGGGGTCAGGAGTCCCCTCTGCCCCTAAATTGCTGCAGCTTTATCCCCGCAGGGCGCTGCGGGAGGTGCCGCCCGCCCAAGGGGCGCTCCCAGCGCATCCGGCACTTCTGCCAGAGCGACTTCGGTGAGCGCCGGGCCGGGAGGGGCTCGGGAGGGGCTCGGGAGGGCGGCGGGGGCGGGACAGGGCTGGGGACATCCCCAGGGACAGGGTTGGGGACATCGCCAGAGACAGGGCTGGGGACATCGCCAGGGACAGGGCTGGGGACACCGCCAGGGACAGGGCTGGGGACATCGCCAGGGACAGGGCTGGGGACATCACCTGGGACAGGGCTGGGGACATCGCCAGGGACAGGGCTGGGGACATCACCTGGGACAGGGCTGGGGACATCACCAGGGACAGGGCTGGGGACACCGCCAGGGACAGGGCTGGGGACATCACCTGGGACAGGGCTGAGGACATCGCCAGGGACAGGGCTGGGGACATCACCTGGGACAGGGCTGAGGACATCGCCAGGGGGACAGGGCTGGGGACATCACCAGGGACAGGGCTGGGGACATCGCCAGGAGCAGGGCTGGGGACATCCCCAGGGACAGGGCTGGGGACATCGCCTGGGACAGGGCTGAGGACATCGCCAGGGGCAGGGCTGGGACATCCCCAGGGACAGGGCTGGGACATCCCCTGGGACAGGGCTGGGGACATCACCTGGGACAGGGCTGGGGACATCGCCAGGGGCAGTGCCTGGAGCAGGAAGGAGCCCAGGGTGATTGTGGGCGCGGTGCTGGGGACAGGAATGTGCTCAGGGTGATGCCAGAGGCAATGCGGGGATGGAAAGGGGCTCAGAACGATGCCGGGGATGATGAGAGGAGTGGGAAGGGGCTCGGGGTGACGCCAGGGACGATGCCAGGCATGGGAAGGGGCTCAGAACGATGCCAGGGATGATGAGAGGAGTGGGAAGGGGCTCGGGGTGACGCCAGGGACGATGCCAGGCATGGGAAGGGGCTTTGAGCGCTGCTGGGACAGGAAGGGGCTCGGGCTGATGCCGGTGACACTGAGGGGCTCAGGGTGACGCTGGGGATGGGCAGAGCCTTGGGGTGACACCAGAGGCGATGCCGCGGGTGGCAAAGGGCTCAGGAAGGCGCTCAGGATGCCCCATCCTCCCCCCGCAGTGTTCCACGGGCGGATCCTGGCGCGGCGCGTGGTGGGGCGGGAGACGCGCTACGAGGTGGAGGTGGAGGAGCGGTACCGGCAGCGCTTCCCGCTGGTGGCCCGGGAGTACCTGTGGGTGCCCAACACCTGCGGGTGCCCCCCGCTGCTGGAGGGCGGCGAGTACCTGCTGATGGCGCGGCGCCACGTGAACCACGAGCACACCCTGAACCGCATCCTGCTGCAGGACGGCGGCTACGCCCGGCCCTGGACGCCCCGCGAGGCCCGGTTGGTGCGGGAGGCGGCGCGGCACTGCCCGCACCCCCGGCCGCCCTGAGCCCCTCCCCGCCGGCACGGCCCGGTACGGGACCCCGAGGGCGAACCGGGTGCTCCTACCGGGCACCGAGCCCTTCCGATGTCCCCTCCCCTCAAAGGGCCCCCGCCCATCTCGCCGTCCTTGGGGTCCGCGTGGCAGCGGGGGGGTGGAGGGGGGTGGTAATTTATTATTTTTGCAGAAAATAAATTGTTTATCCCCTCGCTCGCCGTGTGTCCCTTCCTGGCTGGCGACGGCCCAGGGGGTTCTCCCTTTTCAGGGGGTTCCCTCTGTGTCCCCACGAGCAGGGGGTCGCATCCGTGTCCCTCCACTTCGGGGGGTCCCCACGAGCAGGGGGTCGCCTCCGTGTCCCTCCACTTCGGGGGGTCCCTCTGTGTCCCCACGAGCAGGGGGTCGCCTCCGTGTCCCTCCACTTCGGGGGGTTCCCTCTGTGTCCCCATGGGCAGGGAGGACTCCTCTGTGTCCCTCCACTTCGGGGGTTCCCCTCTGTGTCCCCACGAGCAGGGGGTCGCCTCCGTGTCCCCGCTCCGAGCCCCAGGAGCGGCTCCCGCCCCGCGGCGTGTCCCTGTCCCCATGGCCGCGTGCCAGGCTCTGCCTGCCGGGGTCGGGGACCTCCCGCTTATCTCCCTTCCGGCGGAGCCGAGCGTGTCCCCCCCCCGTGCCGGAGCCCCCCCCCGGCCGTAACCCAACCCTGGGGCTGGTGGCGGCCACCGCGGGGCCCCTGTGGGGACAAGATGTCACCGGGGGGGCACTGGGGCGCCTCGCCCGCTCGGGGGTCTCTTGGGGTGGGCTCGGAGCTGGTGCCAGGGGAAGCTGAGATCTCGCAGCTCGTGTGGCTGGGGACTGTCCCCAAACTGGGCTCCTGAGGTGCCCCGAGTGGCAGCTGCCAGCCCAGGAGGGTCTTTGGCACATCGGGTGACATCACCACGAGTCAGAAATGAGCCCCGGGACCAGCTGGGGAGCCCAGAGCTGAGCCCCAGCTGGGGCCAGTAAAGTCTGAGCGATTCCAGGTGCTCCGGGATGATTTGGGCTGCGGAGGTGCCTCCACCCTATAAAAATGCCCCTCCCGCCCCCACCCCGCGGTTAATTTGGGGCTGCGGGAGGGGTGGGGGTTTGTCCCTGGCAGGGTCCCAGTCATGGCGGGTCTGGGGGCCACCCCACGCACGAAGAAACCCCCGAGGGAGGAGCAGGGGCTCTCCACCCCGAGGGCTGCGGCTCGTGGTCAGGCCGAGAGCCGGCAGAGAGAGGGGGAGCGCGTCCCGCGGGGGTGGGCGCGGGTCCCCAGCTCCCCCACCACGCCCGGGAAGGGGCGCCTGGTCCGGCGGGGAGCCGAGGGGAGTCCCGGCCCCGGGGAAAGCGGTGAGCGCGTCCGTGCCCGCGGAAATCCCTGCGTGGAGCATCGGGGGCTGCCCCGGCCGTGCTGACGGGACCCCTCTGCCCCACAGACCCTGCGGGACCCCCAGCACCGCCCGGCCCCGGGGGCTCCTATTTCTCGGGGCTCCCCGAGATGGATCATCAGGACCCTGCTAGCCCTGCAGCCCCCAGCCTGTGAGTGTGAGGGGGGTCCCCACAGCCCCCCAATGTGTGGGGGGTGTTCCAGCAGCCCCCCCAGCAGCTCTGACGCTCTGCTTTCCCCCTCCAGGCCGAGCCCTCGGGGCCTGACCCCCGCGAGGGGCAGTGCCCGGAAGGGCCGGAGGAAGCTGCAGCACACCCTGGTCCTGGAGCTGGTGAGCTGGGGGGGGTCGGGGGGGGGCTCTGCAGGGGCCGGGGCTGACCCTGACCCTGTTCCCTGTCCCCAGGATGGGACCCTGCTCTACTCCTCCCTGCTCGCCCACGGGCAGAAGGATGCCACGGCCACCTTCACCACGGACTTCCAGGCCACTTCCTACAAGGTGGGTGCCTTGGGACGGGGGGTGTTGAGGCTGGGGGGGCCTGGGGAGCTGTGATTTGGGGCCGTGGATGATGTGGCTCTTCACTGCCACCCCGTGTGGCCTCTGTGCCCATGCCCCTTGTAGCTGAAGGGGCTCTGAGATCCCACAGGTGAGGGGTGAGGGATCCTGAACTGCTGAGGGCACTGAACCCCCCTTGGGGCTCCCCTTGCTGTCAGGACGGGGGTGCCAGAGGTTTTCCAAGATGCTGTTCCCTCCCAGGTCCACGTGAAGCTGCGTCCACACGTGCAGGAGTTCTTGGAGAGCCTTTCCAAGACCTACGAGGTACCCAGAGCCCCCGGGGTGTGAGGGGTGACCCCTGGGGGATTGGGGATGGGTCCAGCCCATGCAGGACCTTCACCCTCTCTCTGCCAGATCTTCATCTACACCACTGCCAAGAAGGACTATGCCAAGAAGCTCCTGGAGGTGCTGGACCCCAAGAAGAAGCTGATCAGGTGATGGTGCTGGCGGTGCCCTGCTGGGCACCCCCTGTGTGGCAGGGCGGCGTCCCCACCGTCCCCACGGCTCTGTCTCTCTGCCAGGCGCTGCCTCTCCCAGTCGGATTGTGTCTGCTCCCAGGGCTGCTACTGGAAGGACCTGACCCAGCTGGGCAGGGACCTGGCCAAGACGGTGGCCCTGGACCACACCATGCAGGGCTTCACTGCCCAGGTAGGGCAGCGCTGCTCCCCGGGGGATGCGCGTGTCGCGGTGCCCGGGAGCTGTGAGGGATCCGACCCTGTCCCTGTCCCCTGCAGGCTGCCAACTGGATCCAGGTGCCACCGTGGTCTGGGGACCCTGAGGATGAGGAGCTGCTGCGCCTCATCCCGGTGCTGGGGCAGCTGGGCCAGGCGGTAGGACGCGGGGATGGGGACAGGAAGGGGACATGGGGATGGGGACAAGGGCTAGAGGACGCGGGGATGGGGACAGGGAGGGGACGCGGGGATGGGGATGGGGACAGGAAGGGGACATGGGGATGGGGACAAGGGCTAGAGGACGTGGGGATGGGGACAGGGAGGGGACGTGGGGATGGGGACAGGGAGGGGACGCGGGGATGGGGACAGGGAGGGGACGCGGGGATGGGGACAAGGGATAGAGGACGTGGGGATGGGGACATGTGGGGATGGGGACATGGAGAAGGGGGCATGGGGCTGGGGACAGGAAGGGGACGTGGGGCTGGGGATGGGGACAAGGGATAGAGGGACGCGGGGATGGGATGTGGGGACGGGGACAGGAAGAGGACGGACGCTCTGGCACAGCCCGCCCCTACCCCATCTCTCCCCGTGCAGGAGGACGTGCGCCCCGAGATCCAGCGGCGGTTCCAGCCCCGCCAGCCGCCCGCTGAGGATTAATTAGGCCAGCCTGGAGGAGCAGGATGGGGAACACCTCTGGGAGAGGCGAGCATCCGGCACCTCATCCTACAGACCTGGGCTGGATGGCTGTGCCGGGACTGTTTGCAGGGATCCCAGCTCATCCCTGGGGGCTGGGGGTGCCCCCGAGGAGCGCCCCTGCCTTTGGAGGCAAACTCCATCCTGGCTCCCTCCTCCCCCTGCTCTGGAAGGTCCAGCCAAGGTTTTCACGGGTCATTATAAGCTTGGAGAAAGGTCTGGCTCTGCCCTTAATTCCCAGAACACTTCAGCTGAGCAAACACACAGTGCTGGGGAAGGGGGGGGACACAAACCCCCTCCCCAGTGTCCTGGGGCAGTCCAGGGTGCTGGCACGGGGCCGGTGTCCCCGGGACGGCCCCAGCTGGCAGCTGTCCCTGTCCCCTCCGTGCCCAGTGCCACGTGCCGGGGCACAGCTGCCACTGTGCCTCTGCCAGCCCCCGTGGGATGGAGTGGCCGGGGGCGCAGCCGCCCTGGGACCCCTTTTTTAAGGCCTAAAGCTGCTGGGGAACGGGAATTGGGGACTCTGGAGGGGTTCTGGGCTGGCCTCGGCTGCCTCCGCTCCGCCGGAAGCCTCATGGGCTCCTGGCCCAGCTCCTGCCGTGGCCACACGGGCGCAGCTGCTTGGGGACAGGTCACAGCCCGTTCCTCTGAGCCTGGGAAAGGGCACAGGCCCCTCCGGCAATGTCCCTGTCCCCAGGGCTGTGGGAGGAGCCAGCAGCCCTGTCCCCTCGCACAGCTGGACAGGGGTGGGACCATCCCAGGAAGGGGAATCACCCTTGGAGAGGGCGGCTGGAAAGGAAAGGCAACAACCGGTTTATTTCGGAAGGCAGGAACGATCCCTGCTCTGTCCCTGCAGCTGCCCAGGCTGGTGTCACTCTGTCCTCCTGGCCCGGGGACAGCACAGAGCTCCTTTGCCAGCACGGAGAGCCACCCGGTAGGTGGGGTACAGCACCCCTGCCAGGAGCAGGGTGCTGCAGGCGAGCACAGTGACAACCACGAGGTCCCTGCGCAGCCTCGCCGGGCTCGGGGAGCCCTCTGCGGGCTCTTGGCAGGTGTGGGTGATGTCCTCGAAGGTGTGGCCCAAGGGACAAGAGGTGCAGTTGTTGGCCGAGGAGCCCTGGCAGGTGTAGCAGGAGGGGTGGCAGCTGGCACACACGAGGGCACTGTCCCTAGGGGTGGCACTCCGGGTCCGGCCGTAGTAGCGCGGGGGGCAGTAGGACAGGCAGGAGCCGTGGTGGGTGTACAGGGAGCTGCCACAGTCTGTGGAGAGAGAGGCTGGGGGTGAGACCCTGGGCACCAGAGCGTTGTCACTGTCCCCTCAAAGCCTCGCTCACCCTGGCAGGCTCCCTGCTTGTCCCTCCTGAGGCACTCGTCGGTGGCGGTGGCTGCGGAGCGCCTGGCTGGCATGTCCTCGTCCGTGCCGTGCAGGTGCAGGATGAAGCTGGTCAGCTGGCCTGGGGACAGGAGGGACAGGGGGCTGGAAGCTTTGGGGTTATGTCCTGCTCCTGGCCCTGTGCTGGCCCTCAAGGCCAACACACGAGGGCTCATGGCCAGGGAGGAGAAGGCAACAAATCGCCCATCCAAGGGAGGGGAAGGAAGAATGACCAAGCACGGGGTGACCCCAGTAAAAATGGGGCACCCACCTGTGTTCTCAGCATCACCCCTGTTCTCCAGCCGGAGGGTCCAGACCCCCTTGGGATTCTCATCCCAGAAGTGTGTGGACATGAAGGTCCAGTCCTTGTAGCCGTCCTGGCTGGTGTCGTAGGGGCTGGAGGAGGAGAGCAGAGCTGGGAGTGCCAGCCCAGGGCCCTGCAGGGGCAGGGTGTGACCTGAGGGGTCACCCTGTGCTTGCTCTGCGGGGGCACTCCCACGTGGCAGGGGTCCAGAGGAGTTTTGGGCCCCTTTTGGGAGCCTCCAGGCCCTGGGGTGGCTGTGGGAGCCCCGGTGCTCCCTCTGGCCTTACCGCACTGTCACCAGCGTGGACGTGGTCCCCATGGGGCTGCTCAGAGCCACCAGCAGGTCCCCCCTGCGGCTGTAGCTCAGGGACAGCTGCACCTGGACGTGCTCCAGGGAGCGGATGCTCTTGGAGCAGGAGGAGACATCGGTGGAGATGATGAGCTTGGAGCCAATGTCCCTGCCGAGGACAAGCTGCAGGTGAGGGCGTTCAAGCACAGCAAACCCACATTGTTTGTGCACAGCAAGTCCCCATGGGAGGCTGGACCTGGGGTCACTGTCCCTTACCTGGGCACCTGGACGGCCTGGACCGAGCACTTCTCCTGGGGCCGGGTCCCTGTCCACGTGGTGGCCTCCTGCACCAGCAGCCCCGCGTCCAGCAGCCCGTAGCCGTAGTAGTGGCTCACTGGGACACAGGTGCCACCCAGAGAGGGACCTGTGAGCCCCTCTCAGTGCCACCAGGGGCTGCTGGGAGGTGTTTGAGGGGCCGAGCCCCGCACTCACCCCTGCGCCCGACGCCGTTCTCGGCCCAGTCCTCTGCCTGCAGGTGAGCGGGTTTGGAGGCCCTGATGATCAGGTGCTGCAGGTCCCGCCAGGTCAGGGCTGGGCTGGAAGCGAGGAGGACGTGGGGACAAAGGTCTGGGTTGGTTTTTAAGGGGGAGATTTGGCTCTTCTGGGGTGGGTAGAGCAATTATCTGGGCCCAAGCTGATCCCCCCCACGACCTCCTTCAGTGGGAGCAAAGAGCTCCAGAGGACAGCCCTGCTGCTCTCCCACAGCCTAGGGGGGAAGGCCACAACTTTGCACCCGTGTCCCTCCCCTTTCTCATCCCTGGCTGGGCACCAGCTCTCCCTGGGTAGTGTCCCTCTGTCTCGGTGTCACCTACTTGGCCTCCAGTGCCAGGGCCACCATGCCCGCGGCCAGCGGGGCCGAGGCGGAGGTGCCGGTGTGTTTGTCTGTGCAGCGGTGGTGCAGGTCAGTGGTCACCTGGGGGGACAGCGGGGTCTCAGAACTGCTTCCAAGAAAGCTGCCTGGGGTTGGGTACCTTCAGTAAATTCTCCTTTCAGATCCCTTTGAGCTTTTAGGGCTCTACACAGACACCAGACTAAGGAGGACTGGCACCAGCCCAGCCCAGCCCGTGCTGGGATCTGTGTCTGGGATCTGTGCATGCCCTGGAGCTGCTGCTCTGGCAGAGCTCTTGTGACACTCACAATCTGCACCTTGCTGGTGGTCCTGCTGCTGTAGGTGGTGGTGAGGATGGCAGGGCAGCTCTCGCTGTAGAGGGGCCGGTGCCCGTCCCCCAGCACGCTGCCCACCGACACCGTGTAGATGCTGTTGGTGTACCCATCGCAGTTGCAGTTGTCATAGTTGGTGCCACCGTTGCCTGAGGCCCAGATGAAGATGGAGCCGAGCCCACCCCGTCCCTGTTGAAGAGCAGAGGGGGGTGAGCAGGGTGTCCTCGTGTCCCTGTGGTCCCTGAGACCAGGGCTGGGCTTACTTGGTGGACCCCTCTGTGGAAAGCAGCCGTAGCCAGGACTCCGGGCCCGTCCACCGTCCTGCCATCGTCCTCGGGGCCCCAGCTGGCACTGTAGATGTGGATGTACTGGGGCTGCAGGCTCAGGGCCTGCGCCTCCACTATGTCCATGATGGAGCCGTCCAGCATCCTCACACCTGAGGGCAGGCACCGAGCAGCCGTGGCCGGGGGGTGGCAGCACCCGGGAGCGGCCGAGGTGGCTCCGAGGGGACAGGAGCCACGAGGGGACAGGAGCCACACACGTGCCACACCGAGGGCAGGGCCTGGGGGCACCTTGCCAGCCCCCCCTCCCCGGCCCCACATATCTTCCAGCAGCTTTCACATGCCCCTGCCCTAAGGAGATCAGTCCCCCACGGGTCTGTGCCCTGCCATGAGCCACTTCCCAAAGCTCCTTGTTAAGCCTTTTGTAATTAAGCCCGGGGAGTGCTCCTGGCTTTTAACCCCTTTTTCCACCCTCACTTCCAGAGTGGAGCCTGAGCCTGCCCTGCTGGGAGTTGGGCTGAGCATCAAACCCGTGGGAGCACCGAGCCTGATGTGGGCCAGCACCCACCCTGTAAAGCCCAGAGCATCCCCATGTGGGGCAGCACCCGCCCTGCCAGCCCTGCAGAGCCCAGAGCAGCCTCACGTGGGGCAGTACTGACCCTGCCACCCCTGTAAAGCCCAGAGCAGCCCCATGTGGGGCAGCACCCGCCCTGCCAGCCCTGCAGAGCCCAGAACATCCCCACATGGGCCAGCACCCACTCTGCCAGCCCTGTAAAGCCCAGAGCATCCCCACCTGGGCTCCTGCATCCCTACGTGGGCCAGCACCCACCCTGCCACCACTGTAAAGCCCAGAGCATCTCTATGTGGGGCAGTACTGACCCTGCCACCCCTGTAAAGCCCAGAGCATCCCCATGGGGCAGCACCCACTGTGCCACCCCTGTAAAGCCCAGAGCATCCCCACCTGGGCTCCTGCATCCCCATGTGGGGCAGCACCCACCCTGCCACCCCTGTAAAGCCCAGAGCATCCCCACGTGGGGCAGCACCAGCCCTATAAAGCCCAGAGCATCCCCACTTGGGGTCCTGCATCCCCACAGGGGGTTCCATCTCATTTCCACCTTCCCTCCCAGGGGAGCCACCTCTCACCTCCGATTTTGGCGTTGTAGGCGACGCCTGCGCCGCAGATTCCGTTGTTGGCCACAGCTGCCACTTCCCCTGCACAGCGTGTCCCATGCCTGGGGGGACAGAGTGACCCTGTGAGGGGTAGGGACAGCCCCAGCCCCCCAGAGCTGAGCCCCCCCAGCGTGGGGAGCTGGCTCGAGCCCAGAACCCACCAGTTCTTGTCGCTGTCGCTGTATCGGGGCTGGGGATCGGGGTCGTTGCTGTTGAAGTCGTAGCTTGCCAGTGGGTCCTGTTACAGAGGGAGGCAGTGGCGTGTCCCCAAGGGCCCAGGCAGGGCTGTGACAGCTTGGCACAGGCTCCTGGCACCGAGCCCGGTGCTGGCACTGCCTGCCAGCCCTGGGGACAGCGGGGCCCCTTCGTGCCGGGCTGCGCTGGGAGCTGGAGCTGAACCGAGTCCTGAGAGGGAAGGGAGCACCAGGAGGGGCTGTGGGAGCTGGGAAGGGGCTCAGCCTGGAGGAGAGGAGCAGCAGGGGGGACCTTGTGGCTCTGCACGGTTCCCTGACAGGAGGGGACAGCCAGGGGGGTCGGGCTGTGCTGCCAGGGGGCAACAGGACAAGAGGGAGCAGCCTCAGGAATTTCCCCATGGAAAGGTGCTCAGGCCCAGGAGGTTTGGAGTGCCCATCCCTGGAAGGGCTGAAGGTGACACTCAGCGCTCTGGGCTGGTGACAAGGTGGGCACAGGTTGGACTCGATGACCCTGAAGCCATTTTCCAGCCTCAGTGGCTCTGGGGTTCTGCACCAAGGGGTGAAAGCAGCACAGCTTTGCTGTTTCCCTGACAGAGCCCAGGCACCTGAGGGTGACCCTCGCTGGCCACACAGCCCCAGGAGAGGAGCCAGGAGCCACGGGGAGGGTTGGTTGTGTTGCACACCCCCAGCACTGCCTTTCCCTCCCCGTGCAGCACAGGAGGCTGTACCAGCTGTACTGGCTTGGCAGCTTGCTGTAATTACACCTATTTGGGGGCTCCAGAGCGTGTACAAGTTCTAACATTTCCTCCCTGTGAGATTGCACTGAGGGAGGCTCCAAACCTTGGATCCAGCCCTGCAGAGGCCGAGCTCCCTCTGCACAGTGCCAGGGTGAAGGCACTGACCCCTGAGCCCCCTCCTCACAGTGCCAGGGCTGGGGGGAAGGCATTGACCCCTGAGCCCCCTCCTCACAGTGCCAGGGCTGGGGGGAAGGCATTGACCCCTGAGCCCCCTCCTCACAGTGCCAGGGTGAAGGCACTGACCCCTGAGCCCCCTCCTCACACTGGCAGGGCTGGTGTGAAGGCACTGACCCCTGAGCCCCCTCCTCACAGTGCCAGGGTGAAGGCACTGACCCCTGAGCCCCCTCCTCACACTGCCAGGGTGAAGGCACTGACCCCCTGAGCCCCCTCCTCACAGTGCCAGGACTGAGGTGAAGGCACTGACCCCTGAGCCCCCTCCTCACACTGCCAGGGTGAAGGCACTGACCCTTGAGCCCCCTCCTCACACTGCCAGGACTGAGGTGAAGGCTTCCCCACCCCATCCCAGGAGGAGCAGCCCCCTGGACCCCCCCCTAGTTACGTAGTTGGCAGCCAGGTCGGGATGATCCTTCTCCAGCCCATCATCCAGGACAGTCAGCACCACCCCCAGCCCCGTGTAGCCTCTGCTCCAAGCCGTGAGGATGTTCAGGTCGGGATGGATGTCGTTGTTCTGGAAAAAGAGATTAAATCTGATCGGCAGCCCGGGGTCACCTCGGGGTCCTGCTGCCTCATCACTGCCGGTGTTAGCTTGGTTTGTGCCCTGAGAAGGGCATTGCCAGCGGTCAGGGGGGGATCCTGCCCCTCTGCCCAGCCCTGGAGGCATTTCTGGGGTGCTGTACCCTGCTCGGGACGTGTCGCTCCTGGAGTGGGTCCAGTGGAGGGTCACAAAGTTGAGGAAGGGATTGGAGCATCCTGACCAAGAAAAGCTGAGGGAGCTGGGGCTGTTCAGCCTTGAGAGGGACCCTGGGCTCAGGAACAGGCAAGGACTGACCCCAGCAATTCCCCCTTGCACAGAAGGAAGAATTTCCTCAGTGTGCAGTGAACAGAGACCAGAGGGGCTGCGGGGTGTCCCTGGCTGGAGATACCCCAGAACCATCCACAGCAACCCTGTGGGATGGTGTTGAGCAGGGAGCTGGCACCGGAGTGCCCTCCATCCCGTGAGGAGGGGAAGGAGCCCGTTCTCACCATGTACCACTGCTTGGGGAACCAGGGATCCGTGGGCACCACGCCCGCCCCTCTCTTGGAGCGCCTCTTCAGCGTCTGCTGCTCGAACCACAGGACCTGGGCGGGGAGCAGCGCTGTGGGTGCCGGGCAGGGCCTGCCCACGGCCGTGCCCTGGCTCCCCGTGCCCCCCTCCCTACCTGGGGGTCCCGGGTGAGCCGCATGTGCCACCCCCAGTGCCTGCTCAGGGCTCTCTGCCTGGTGCCGCGGTGGCTGAAGTGGTGAAAGGGCTCTCCCTCCATCACCTGCGGGCACAAAGAGCTGCTCAGGGGGGATGAAATGGGGAAAGGGCTCTCCCTCCATCACCTGCGGGCACAAAGAGCTGCTCAGGGGGGATGAAATGGGGAAAGGGCTCTCCCTCCATCACCTGTGGGCACAAAGAGCTGCTCAGGGGGGATGAAATGGGGAAAGGGCTCTCCCTGCATCACCTGCGGGCACAAAGAGCTGCTCAGGGGGGATGAAGTGGGGAAAGGGCTCTCCCTCCATCACCTGAGGGCACAAAGAGCTGCTCAGGGGGGATGAAGTGGGGAAAGGGCTCTCCCTCCATCACCTGTGGGTACAAAGAGCTGCTCTGAGCGTTTCTAGGGGGCGGCTGTGGAGGTCGGGGGGGTGAATTGAACATCGCAGCGCAGGACAAGCAGAAAGTGTCACCTGGGGACAGAATGGGGTCCTGGGGAGGGGCTGGGTGCCCTTGGGGGTCCCTCGCTCAGCCCTGCATGCTCTGAGGACGGGGGGATGCTGGCACAGAATTCCCAGACTCCCAGGACGTGTTTGAGGGGAAGTGCTGAGCAAGTGTTGGACGGGGCTTGGAGCAACCAGGCCTAACAGAAGACGTCCCTGCCCATGGGACAAGCGAAGGGGACAGACAATGGCACACAGGGCGAGCGAGAAGATCGGGCCGGGGGCACACGGGATGGGCTGGGCCCGCTCCAGGCCGCACCTGGCCCAGGTAGAGCAGCCCGTGCCGGCGGGCCAAGGCCCGGGCGTCCCGCAGCCCCGCCGCCACCCGCACTGCCCAGCTGCTCAGGTAGACGCGGGGCTTGGCGGGGCCCGGAGGGGCGGTGGCGGCCACCACGAGCAGCGCGAACAGCACCGGGAACAGCGACAGCGACAGCGACAGCGCCGGGCCGGGCCCGGGCCGAGCCGCCATGAGGCCGCGCCGCCACTGCGCGCGTTGCCATGGCAACGGCGTCGGCCCCGCCCCCCGCACGGCCTCGCCTCATTGGCCCGCCTCGATCCCCGCCCCGCCTTCTCATTGGCCCCGCCCCTCCGTTTTGCACCGCCCCTCTCCGCTGGCCACGCCCCCCGGGCCGCGCTGACCGGGGCGCGGGGTCGGGGTCGGGGTCGGTCCGGGGCCGCCGCCGCCGCTCCAGCTCCCGCAGCACCGCCATGGCCGCCATGCAGCAGCGCCTGGAGCGCTTTCTCCACAGCCCCGGCCCGATCGGCGACCTGCTGGGTCAGCTGGAAGCCCGTACCGGCGTCCAACGGCTCTACCTGGCCTCAGGTGCGACCGTTACCGCGGGCCCTCCCCGGTTCTCCCGTTCTGTCCCCTTGTCCCCCGTGTGGTGGGGCCCCTTGGCAGCTGCTCATCGTGGCTCTGGGCTCAGCACGGGGGCACGGGGAGGGCAGGCAGGGCCGCCCTGGTTTGGGGGTGCGGAGCGGGGCCAGGCTGGGAGGGGGCTGGGGGTGCCGGGGGTGACACCGCTGTCACCGCACTGCCCTCGCCTCCCGCAGGCACAAAATCCCGACATCCTAAAGCTCGCAGGGTCCGAGTGTCAGAGGTGTCAGAGAGACCCTCGAGACCCCTGGCCCTGATGGGGGGGTGTCCCCATTCTGGGTGAGCCCCCAGATCGTGGTGGCTCAGCTCAGGCACTGGGGATGGGAGCTGCTCCCCGTGTCCCGCTGGTGGGACCGTGGGGATCCGGCCTTTAACCGGATCCCTGTTGTTCATTAATGAGGAACCAGCCGGATTCTCCCCGGGGATCCTCTCCCCTGACCCTCGGCCCTGTGCCCTCTCTGCCAACTCGAACTGGCCTCACCCACGCGCTCCAATTCGAGATTTCGTATCAAACCTCCCGGGGGGAGCTCGGCCCTTCCCTGTTTGCTGTGTCCCTCCAAGCCTTTGGCCTCCAGGTGTGATTTCCTGGCCCTTCACCTGCAGCAGGGCTGGTGTTCCCTCTCTGAGGGGAGAAGGGCCCGTGGAGGAGCACGTGCTGGATGTGGTGCCATTTGGGCATTTTCCAAGCAAAACAATCCTGGGGATTCGCTCAGGCTCAGCTGTGATGGTAGAACAGGAGTGGACACACCAAAAAGGGACGGTTTTGCATTTTGGATCCCTGTTCTGGAAAGGAGAAGCTGTTGCTGAACTAAAAATTCCCAATCTCTCCCTCCTATGGCTCTGGAGCAATCCCTAATTTGTGTTTGAACCCGTGGGTTGGGGTTTGGAGCAACCTCTGGGCAGCACCACCTCCAACTGCTCCCTCAGCAAAGCCTTTCCCTGGGCTTTTGCCGTTACATAAATTTCTCTGGGGCTTCAAATCCTGCGAAATCCCTTCTAAGGCTCTTGGGGAATGAAACCCAGCACTGCCTGGACCTGCCTGCCCTCCTTGGAGGGAGGTTTGGGATCGCTCCAAAGCCACGTTGCTCCTGCCCGTCTCCCAGGAAAGACCCGGAGCTGTGGGTGCCCGGATCGGGGCCGGAGCTCAGCCCAGGAATGCTGCAGCGAGCAGAGCTGGGATAATCCGCCCTCCAAGCCCGAGCAAGGACTTTTAATTCACCCACACAGGTTAATTCCCAGCTTTCTTGCTGCTGCTGCTGCTGGAGGAGTTTGTTCCGGCGCTGGGCTGCACAAAGCGCTCCATCCCGAGTATCCCTGAGGTTTTCCTGCCCTCTGAGCCCTGCTGTGAGCGGGGCTCTGCCGTGCTTTCCCCCCCAAAACCTGCCTGCCCCACCTTCCCCACCCGCTGCTCCTGCGGGTGTCCGAGCAGCTCCGCCAAAGGCTGCGGCTCACATTTAATGGAGCGATCAATTAAAGCGATCTAATTGAGCGGCAGCAGGGCAGCGGGGTTGGATTGCCGCTCCCAGGGGAGCCAAGCCTTCCTCTGCCGCCGGGAGCGCCTGCGGGAGGAGCCGGGCGCTGATCCGGGAGCGGGGCTCGTCCTTGAGCCGCAGCTCGGGGAATGCCGAGCGGGGGAGACGAGCGGAGCCTTGACTTTGGACCATGGGTGTGTTGTCAGCGTCTCCGGTTCCTGCCGCCCTGGCCCCGCTCCAGGGACCGAAAGTGCTGCGAGCTTGGGGTGGTAAAGTCCCACCCGAGCCAGGGGAGGGGACGGAGGGTGACAGGAGCGGGTCGCGGGTCCCTCGGGGAGGAGCGGACTCCGCCACGTGCCCCGTTCCGTCGAGCGGCGTGGAATTAACCGGGGGTGGTCGTTGCCCCCCGGCACGCCCCCGTTCCCGCTCCGGGATGAGGATCCCGCTCAGGAGACCCAGCGGGGTCTCCCCTGGTGACAGCAGGCTCCAGAGCATCCCCTGTCCCCCGCAGGCTCCGTGACTTTCCTGGGGCTGTACCTCATGTTCGGCTACGGCGCTTCCCTGCTCTGCAACGTCATCGGCTTCGTCTACCCCGCCTACGTCTCGTAAGTACCTGTCCCACACCTGGAGAGCGCTGCCTGCCCTTCCCTGAGGGTCTCCCTACTCAGTCAAGAGGCAATGATGGCTGGGAAGCTCTTGAGACCTTCCTGGAAGCGCTGGGACCGTGCCAGAGCAGCGGGCAGGCTCCCTCCGGGGTGTGGAGGATTTGGGAAGGTGGAGCCCAGCCCGCGGCTGCAACAGCCTTGTCCTTTCTTCCTTTCTTCCTTCCTTCCTTCCCCTGCCCTGCCGCAGCATCAAAGCCATCGAGAGCAACAGCAAGGAGGATGACACCATGTGGCTCACGTACTGGGTGGTCTACGGCGTCTTCAGCATCGCCGAGTTCTTCTCCGACCTTTTCCTCTACTGGTTCCCCTTCTACTACGTCGGGAAGGTAACGCCTGTGCCGGGCTCCTCCCGTCCCGGGCTCCTCCCGTCCGGGAGGAGCTGGGTGTGGTGGGCTCTGTTCTGGTGGTGGTGATGCCCCAAGAGGCTCCCTGGAACGGAGCTGGGCAGAGTTAAAGGAATTAAGTAGGGATTTATTAAAAGGCCTTCAAAGGATTCACCTTGGGCAGCGCAAGAGCCCGGCCAAGGCTACACCCGAGCTGGATGGCATGTCACGAGTTTTCACACTTTTATAAGTTTTGGTCTGTTTCCATATTTGGGGTTAATTGTCCAATTCCAGCTCCAGGTTGTGCAGTCCCCTCCTCCCAGACTGCCCTCCTCAATTCAGTGTGGTTTTACACTTTTTGGGCCTGAAGCTGCAGCAGTGTCCTTGGTTCTGGTGCTGGAAAAGGATTTTTTCTGACAGAACTGTGTGGAGAGCTGCTAACACTTTATATAAAGTTCAGAGTTATAAACTAATGCAAAATATGGAAAATATGAAAGCTGAAACTTAAGGCATCAAAGGACCTGGGACCTCCAGTGAGCTGGGGGGCCCTGGAGCAGCTGAGCCCCTGCTGTGCCCGCAGTGCCTGTTCCTGGTGTGGTGCATGGCCCCGGTGCCCTGGAACGGCTCCCAGCTCATCTACCACAGCGTCATCCGACCCTTCTTCCTCAAGCACCACCAGGCCGTGGACAACATGATGGGTGGCATCGGCACCAAGGCCCTGGACGCGGCCTCCAGTGTCACCCGAGAAGGTGACTCCGGTCCCCCTGTCCCTCCGCCTGCTCCGTGTCCAGGTTTTCCCAGCGCAGGGGCGTGGGCAGCTCGTTAATTACCGGCGAGTGATTATTTCTCGGTGCCGGTGACAGGAGCCCCGGGGTCACCGTCCCCTCTCTAACCTCTCTCTCCTCTCTGCGCTGCACGGTCCAGTCCTGCAGACTCTGGCCAAGAGCAGAGCCCGGCTGGCGGCCGGGGTGGCCCCGCAGCCCAGCCTGCCCGTATGTACCGAGCCGCGGCTCCCGCTGCCGGGGACGGCGCCGGGCTGTGCCTCGTGTCCCCCGGGGCACCGCCCAAACCGCACAACCGGCCCTTTCTCCCGCGGCGTGGGTAGAGCAGGCGCTTCCCTCCCGCTTCTCCGTAGCCAGACGCCATCCGTGTGTCCATCCCTGTGTCCATCCGTGTGTCCATCCCTGTGTCCGTCCCTGTGCCCACGTGCCCCTCAGCGCTGCTGCCGACCTGGGGCTCCCCTCCGGAGCCCCCCGAGGGCGGGGAGGGCAGGGCTGGCTGTCACCGCCGTGCTCAGCGGGACCGGGAGGGAGCGGGACGGTGACGCCGGGCCGGGCAGTGCCCCAGGACACCGGCCGCTGCCCCGGGGACGGGCATTAACGGCATCCGTGTCTCCGCAGGCGTCAAAGCATCCCTGAACCTGGCAGAGTTCGTGGAGAAGGTGAAGTAAGAGGGGCACCGGGCCCACTGGTACCGGCACCACAGCCCCGGTACTGCGACCAGTACCGGCACCATGCCCCCAGTACTGGTACCGGCAACCCCCGTTCTGGCACCGAAGTCTCCCATACCGGCACTACAGACGCCGGTACCGGCACCATGCTCCCGGTACTGGTACCGGCACCCCCCGTTCTGGCACCGAAGTCCCTCATACAGACGCCGGTACCGGCACCGTGCTCCCAGTACGGGCACCGTGGCCCTGCTAACGGTACCGGCCAGCCCGGGCCGTACCCGCCCGGGACCCCGAGTTTCTGCAGTCCGAGTCTGTTGTACCCCAGCCCCCCAATAAACCCCGGTGCCCCCCGAGCACCGCTCCCGTCCCGCGTGTTCCGCGACCCCGCGCGGCGCCTTTAAGAGCGGCTGGGGGGCGGAGCCTTTTGGAGGGGGCGGGGCTGTGTTGATGACGTGTCCCGGGCGTGGCGGAAGTGCGGCCGGGATAGAGGAGTCGGTCTGTCGGTCCGTCTGCGGTCTGGGGGTGGTCGGTCTGTCCGGTGGGGGGGAATCAGGGGGCTCTGTCTGTGTGTGCGGGGGGGCGGAGGGGGCAGGTGTGTCCGTGGGGGGTGGGGCTCTGTCTGTCTGTCCAGCCGCGGGGGTGGGGGCAAGGAGGGTTCTGTCCGTCTGTCTGTCCGTTCGAAGGGCGGGGTGGGGGAGTCTGTCAGTCTGGCGGGAAGGGAGTCGATCTGTCTCAGGGAGGGGGCAGCACAGAGGATCTGTGTGTCTGTTTGGGAGGCAAGCAGGTGTCTGTCTGTCTGTCCGGAGGGGAAGGTGGGGGGGGTTCTGTTTGTCCGTCCGGGAGTACAGTGAGGGGGCTCTGCCTGCTGCGGGGGGGGTCCGTATATCTGTCCAAAGGGCAGCACAGGGTGTCTGTCCGTTTGGGGGAATAGAAAAGGGGAGTTGTCTGTCTGTCTGTCCGGGGTAGGGGCAGCGCAGCGCCTTCACCTGCCGCCCTTCCGCAGCCCCTCCCACATGCGCCTCCCCCGGGATGAGCTCCAAGGCCAAGCGGGTGCTGCCCACCCGCCCTGAGCCCCCCAGCGCGGAGCAGATCCTGGCCGACGTGCAGGGCACGCTCCCCTCCGACCCCGTGTTCGTCCTCCCCGCCGAGCCCCCCCAGGAGCCCGGCCCCGCTCCAGGTGAGCCCTCGCTGGGGAAGGGGGGGACACGGGGACCCCCCAGCCCCGCTGAACCCCGGCTCTGCCCGCCAGGCTGCCCCGAGCCCGCGGCCGAGGAGCGGGAGCGGCTGTACCGGCAGATCCGCTCCTACGTGGGGATGAACCAGCGGCTGCAGCAGTCCCGGGAGCAGCTGCGGGAGCGGCGCCGGGAGCTGCAGAGGGTCGGGGAGGCGCTGGAGCGCGGCATCGCCGAGATGAGGCAGAAAGCGTTCTGAGGGACCGCGGTGGGCGCCTCGGGACGCCTCCACGCTGTGGTCTCACCTTCCCAAAGCGATTTGCATCGGGAGGATCCGGATCTGCCAGGACGGCGCCGGCTGTGCCACCCCGGCGGGCTGTCCCCAGGGAGCACCGGGATCCGTCAGGCCAGCGCGGTGGCACCTTCCTGGTGCTGGGACAAAGGCTTGCACCCCTCCTTCTGCCCCCGAGCCGGCTGCCATGTCCCTCGTGGGTGGCACATCCTCTGCTCCCTACGACTTTTCCCTCTGGTACTTCCCCGAGGATGACCCCATCGCCTCCCGCATCGCAGAGCGCCTGAGGGAGGAGGGATTTCGGGGCTTCACCGAGCACCAGGACCGAGTGGCCGGGACATCCGTCATCCTGACGGCCGTGGAGGCCATCGAGGCCAGTCGGGTGGCCATCCTGCTCCTCTCGGCCAAGTCCCTGGGTGACCGGTGGTGCCAGCGCGTGTCGCAGTGGAATCTGTTCCGCAATATCCACCAGCGCGGCCCCAGGGTGGTCCCCGTGTGCGTGGGGGTCAGCAGAGCCGAGGTGCCCGCGTTCCTGCAGCACCTCGTCCCGCTGGAATACCAGAACGAGTTCTTCTTCCAGCGGCTGCTGGCCAGCCTGAGGTCCCGCCCAAGGAGCGGCGCCAGGCGGGTCCCGCCCCAGGGGACGAACTGAGCGGGGCTGGGTCGGGGGCCATGGTGTGAAAAACTGCCCTGTCTTGCTAATAAAGGTGGTGGGAATGGGTCCCCCAGCACTGCGGGCTGTCACAAATCTCACAAACCCCCATTTCTGGGAGCTGAAGGTGCCGCTTTTCTGTCTGCAAAGCCGAGCGCTTGGGGGGCCGTGGGTGTTTCCCACCCCCGCGGGTGTGACCTTGTGGGTGCTTCTTCCCCTTCCTGCCCCCCTGAGCTGCATCCGTGCCCCGCTGCTGCCCCGCTCCGCTGTCACAAGCCACCCGGGGCTCCTCCAGCTCGGCAGCTGCACCGGGAGACGCGGAGCGGGCGGGATGGGGGCGAGGGGCTGCCTGGGGCCGCTGCTGCTGCTGCTGCCGCCCCTCCCGTGGGCTGAGCACCGGGCCGGTGGGTCCGGCGTGGGCTCGCAGTCACTGACCGGGGCGGTGGCGGGTGCTGGTGGGGAGGGGACGTGGCTCCAGCCGTCGATCATCGGGGGGCACGAGGCCAGACTCTGTTCCCGGCCCTACATGATGTCCCTGCAGTTCGGGGGGGTTCACGCCTGCGGGGCAGCGCTGCTGCACCGGCGCTGGGCGCTGACGGCCGCGCACTGCCTGTCTCGGAGGTGAGTCCGGCACGGCTGTGTCCTGCCCGGGGTGGGGACGGGGCTCCGGGTGACCGGCACCGGGCTGAGCCCACTCCCGGGGCGGGGCAGGCCGTGGCACAAGGCGCGGCTGGTGGTGGGGCTGCACAGCCTCCTGGACGACGAGGCGGGCACGGAGAACTTCACCATCCGGGCTGCCTGTCCCCACCCCGGCTACGACTCAGAGACGATGGAGAACGACCTGCTCCTGCTCCAGGTGAGGCTCGGGAAGGCTCCGAGCGGGGCTGGAGCGGCGGTGGTGCCGGGAAGTGGCGGGGTGTTCGCGAGGGGTCGGTGCAGCTGCGCTCGCAGCCGGGGCGAGCGGCTCGGTGACATTTCCTCTTCTCACCCCCAAGAGATTTCACACCTGGGTGTCACCTCCCCGTTCCCTTTGGCGCTGCACCGGCTCGGTGCTCCCCTTAGACCCGTGGCGTTGGGGGGCTCCCCCTCACTCCCCCACCTGCAGCATTGGGGTGCTCCCCTTTGATCCCCCCACCCGCGGTGTTGGGGGGCTCCCTGCCAGCCCCTCTGTCCATGGGGGGGGTTCTAACGCCGCCCCCCGCCCGCAGCTGGACGGGAAGGTGACACTGAGCAGGACACGGCGGCTGATCTCGCTGGCGAGCCGGGAGCCGGCGCCGGGGGCGCGGTGCAGCCTGGCGGGCTGGGGGGTGGTGGACCCGGACCCCCGGAAAGGGAAGCTGTCGCCCACCCTGCAGGAGCTGGAGGTGACGGTGATGGACACGCGGATGTGCAACAACAGCCGCTTCTGGCGCGGCGAGATCGGCCCCGCCATGATCTGCTTCCAGGGGCAGCGCCGCGGCTCGGCCCCCGCCAAGGTGAGAGTTTGGGGGTCCAAGGGCTACAAAAACCCGAGCCTGGCCGCGGGGGCTCCGGGGAGAATGCTCGCCCTGAGCAGGGGAGATGTTCTCCTGGCCGTGGTGGGGGTCCCTGTGCCCTGGTCCACTCTCCGGTGTCACCCCCCCTTTCAGGGTGACTCGGGGGGTCCCTTGGTGTGCGGGAAGCGGCCGGCAGTGGCCGGCGTGATGTCCTTCAACAGCGAGAAACCCACCGACCCTTTCAAACCGCCGGTGGCCACCTCGACCGTGAAGCACAAGAAATGGATCCGGAAAACGCTGCGGAGGGGCTGCGGATCCGGCCAGCCCAAACACACGGGATAGACCAAACACCCCTTCCTATTTACACAGGTTGGCTTTTAATCGGGAATACTGTCCAGAGTCTGGTAAAATAACATCCTTAGTACATAGATACAGTGACGGCAAGCGGAGCCCGGCAGAGCTCGGCGGGATTGTCGGTGGAGGAGGGGGAGGGCGGTGGCTTGTAGCCGGGGGGCGATGCTGGCCCTCCTGCCACCCCTGCGCTCCGTTACAGCATTCTCGAGTGCTGCTCCTGGGATTTTCCTCCCTTTCTTCAGTGCCAGCCACTGGTCTCTCCCTGCCGGCCACTGCCAGGGCAGGGGGGCTCCAGTGGGCACCGGGGTGTGCCCATCCCCGTGACCCCAGTGCACATCCCTGGGGACCCCCTGCATATCCCCACGGTCCTGGTGTCTCCCTGGCCCCACTGTGCAACTCAGAGCTCCTCACTGTGTCCCCAGAGCCACCCAGGTGTGTCCCCTGCACATGTCCCCATAGCCCTGTGTCTGTCCCTACAGCCCCCCATGGCACTGGGAGGGGGGGCACAAAGGTCCACCCAAAGCAGGGGGTGATGGTGTAGGACTGGAGGTATCCGAGAGGTCTGGGACCACCTGGATTGGGGGGTCCCTCTGCAGCTCATCCCATTCCCAGGGGCTGAGGCACTTCCCACACATCCCAGTGCTGGCACCTGGGCCTGGCTGGCAGCAGGAGTGGGGGTGTCCCCAGGGTTTTGGGGCTGGCAGGCCCCGTGCTCGTGGGTGTAATCCAGTCCTGGATGGATCCGTGTCCACATCCACAAGGACACCCCGGGATCCTGGCTGCGAGCCGAGGCTCTCCTGCCCTGGGGGTGGGAGGCTGGGGGGCTGTGGGTGAAGGTGAGGGACCCCAGACCCTTTCTTGGGGGTTGGGCATCCTGGTGCCAGCTCAGCACCCTGTCCCCTCGCAGAGCAGCCCCCCAGCCTGGTGACAGCGCCCTGGGATGAGCCCATCGGGACCCCAGCCACCCCCACGAGTCCTGCCCTGCTCCTCCCGCACCATTTCCCCCTGCCACCGCCTTGGACCGGCACAGATCAGCTATGAGGAACCTCCAGCGGGGGGTCCTGGTCCCCCAAACGGGGTCCTGGTCCCCATGTCCCCCTCCAAAGCCTCTCCTCTGCGTTCCTTCCCCTGTTAATAAACGAGCTGCCATGAGCTGGTGCCAGACAAGCTGGAGCGTGTGGGGTTTCCTGGTACGGGATGTGCTGTGTCAGCTCCCCGGCGTGTGGGATCAGGCTCTGGGTGAGCAGGGGGCACACGGGGACACAGCCCCGCCTCAGTTTGTCCCTGGGCGTCCATCGGTGGGAGGGGATGATCCACGAGAACCACCCCAGCTCGGGCTGTCAGACCCAGAACGCTCCCAGTTCTGTCCAGTCCTTGCTGCTGGCTATGGTGATGCTTCAGCACGGCAAGACCCCAGCCGGGGCCAGCAGCGGGTTGGGGTGACTCTCTGGTCCCCAGCTGTCCCACATCCCCCCGTGTGTCCCAAACACAGCCCTGGCCAGCTCCCGTGGGGCTGGGGGCCTCGCAGGACCCTCACTGGGGCATCATCAAGCTTGGATTTTCTCCACCGCCTTGTCGGCCACCGCCGTCACCGCCATGGGGCTGGGGACGTAGTTGAAGGGGGTGACACGGGCGGCCTTGCTGGGGGAGCCGTGCCGGCTGCCGGGGAAGGTCCCGGCGGGCGCCTCGTGGCCGAAGGAGATGGGCAGAGCGGCCTTGGAGGGCGCGGGGGCTTCGCCGTCGCCGGTGGCCCGGGGGTGCGGGGGTCCCTCTCGGGTCTCCAGCGTGGGAGAGGTGCTGGAGTTGGTCTTGGAGGTGGCGAAGTCCTCGGTCTGCACCACGGCGTCGCTTGTCTTCCTGGGCGTGCCGGGAGTGCCGGGGGGCTCCTCGTCGGGGGAGCCCGCCAGCGGCAGCGCGGTGGAGGGCAGCGTGCTCTTGAGGATGTGCGGGATGTCCTCGTCCCGGATCCTCCGCCACGTGCCCTTCATCATCACCACCGGCGGCTTTGCAGGCGGCCCGCCGGGAGCCGGCTCGTTCTGCCGCCGCCGCGCCGCCGCCTCGGAGCGCACGGAGGACGGGCTGGCCGCCCGCCGCGCCACGCTGATGTTGGGCGAGGACGAGTAGCGCTTGAAGGGCTCGGCCGCGGGCGCGCTGGTCTTCACCGGCAGCCGGGACGGGCTCTCGGAGCTGGTCCGGCGCGGCGGCTTGGCCCCGGCCGTGGCTTTGCCGCCGGGCTGGGCTCTGGGGATGAGCGGCCGCTGGCCGGGCGTCGCCGGTTTGGCCGCCTTGAGCTCGTCGCAGCGGGAGGAGCAGAGGAACACGGCCGGGAGCGCGGCTCGGCTGCGCTGGGGGGAGCCCCGGCGAGGCAGCGAGGTGGCCGGCGGCGCCGGGGACAGGTCGGAGCGGTGCCGCAGCAGCAGGCTCGAGGATTCCTTGATGAAGGTGAGCTGGCGCAGGAAGCCGGAGCGGTCCGAGTCGCTGCCGCTGGAGCGGGCGGATGACATCCGCACCAGGTTGAGCCGGCTGCCCCCCGGTCCCCCGGGCCGAGCCTTGGAGCCGTCGACCTGCTCCTCCAGCACCGGCATGGCCCCCCGGCCCGGCAGCACCTTCCTGCTGGGCTTCTGCATGAAGGGGATGCGCACGGGCGACTTCTGCGTCTTGGACTGCCTGGGAGCCGGGGATTTGGGGGCCGGGGCTCTGGCCGGGGGTCCGGGCGGGGAGGAGGAGCCGCTCGCCTTGCCCGCGGCCGGGCCGCCCTGTTTGGTGACCTGGGAGGGCGACGGCAGCTTCTTGGGGGCGTGCTGGGAGGGGGTGGAGGTGCGGGAGGAGCCCGAGGAGGGGGGACCTTTGCCGATGCGGGCGGGCGGGGTCGTGCTCCTCTTGGGCAGCGCCAGCTCCCCGGTTTCGGGGGCTTTGCCCAGCCGGTGCAGGCTCCGCGAGCGCTGCTGGCTCAGCGAGAGGTTCTTGGCCGGCGGCGCCTCGGGCTTGGCCGCGGGGGTCTTCTTCGGGGTGGCTCTTGGGCTGGGGGCATCTTTGGCCAGGCTGGGCATGTAGATGACGGTCCTGCCGCGGAAGACCACGGGCAGGTTGGGCACCGGCTTGGCGGGCGCCGGGCTCCGCTCCGCCCTGGAGCCGGCGCGGCCGGCGGGACGGGCACCGGCCGCGTCCTTGCGCTCCGGGCGGCCCTTGCTGCGCTCCCTCCTCGCCGGCTCCCGGCCGGAGGCGCTGCCCGGCCGCTGCTTCTCCTGCCTGCCCAGGGAGAGCTGCAGCGTGGAGCCCACCGAGAGCCCCGACATGAAGGACAGGATGGAGTCGGACTCGGAGGAAGGCTCCCGGGACAGGGAGGCGGCAGCCTGGTGCAGCCAGGTGACGATGGAGTTGGCTCCCTCCTGGATGGCTTGCCACTCCACGCTGTCTAGGTCGGAGCCCCGGTCGGAACCGGCGTCCTCCTCGGGGTGATGCCTGGCCTCGGCTTTCCGCTCCCTCCCGCCAGCGCCCGGAGGCTTCTGCTTTCTCTCCACCAGCCTGCGGTGAGCCGCGGGCCGCCGGCGCTTGGGCATGGCCGAGCCGATGCACTTCTGCAGCAGATCATCCTCCGAGTTGAGGCTGGGGGAGCTGGGCGAGCCGCCCTGCGCCTGCCCCACTGCAGCTGACCGCGGCCAGGTGGCTTTGCCGCAGGGCTGGCCCCGCTCCTCGCCCTCGGAGAGGTTGGCGTCGCTCAGGGAGCTCATGGAGGAGCTCAGGGAGTAGCACGGCGGCGTCTCGTCCGCGATCAGGTTGTTTTGAGGCTTCGTCTTCGCCGGACGGGAGCCGGGCTCGGCGTCCTTGTGGGCGACGGAGCCTCCCCAGCGCTCCCTCCGCGGCGCCCGGCCGGGCTGGGCTCTGCTGCCGGAGCCGTCCCTGCCCGCCTCGGGCAGCTCGTCCAAATCCGGGTCGTAGAAGCAGTAGACGGCTTCCTCCGTCGGCGTGGTGTGGCACAGCGACTGGAACACCACCCCGTCCTCCAGAGCGTCATCCTTCCTCCCGGGGGCACCGCTGGCCCGGCCCACCCCCAGCTCCAGGCTGGCTGAGCCCTTGGCGAGGCTCTGGCCCCGCTTCCCCTCCCCGCGGCCCGGCCCCGCTTTGCCCTTCCCGGCGGAGCTGAGGCGGGCGGGGGCCGAGCTGCCGGAGGCGGCCCTGCGGGCCGGGATGGTACCGGGCTGGCGGCGCCGCTCGGCCAGGGGATGCTCGGCCTCCTCGCCCGCCGGGTACCGCAGGGTCTCGTCGCTCAGCGAGGCGGCGCTGGAGAAGTTGACGGGGGTACCGTCGGCCGAGTCGGTGAAGGAGTCGTCGTCCTTGAAGAGGTCGCGGGCGGTGGCTCGCAGGTGCTTGGGGACGCCGGGGTGGCTGTGGGCCGGCACCAGCATGTACACGGGGACGTGCAGCGGCTTCTTGGTCTGCGGGTGCAGCACCTGCCCGGACAGCAGCGAGGTCTTGACCTTGCGGAAGCGGGAGGGCATGGCCGAGCTGATGCACTCCTTGAGGATCTCGATGTCGTCGTCGTCGGGGGGCTCGGGGCGCTCCGCCCTTCGCCGGCCCTCCAAGTACCGCTCCTCCCGCCGCTCCTCCCGCTTCTCGTGAGCCGCGAAGTTCAGGCTGTTCTTCTCCGGGAAGGTGGGGATCAGCTTGAGCTCCACATCCTTCTGGACGTAGTGCTCGTGGAGGGGCAGGGCGCTCAGGCTGGAGGCGCACGAGAAGTTCTCGTTGGGTTTCTCCACCGTGAAATAAACCATGGAGTCCAGGTCCTGGGGCAGCTGGAAGCGTTCCTTGAAGTCGGTGATCTCCATGAACTTCTTGACGTTGTTCTCCCACTGGATGTTGAACTGGCTGGTCTCCTTCTCCGGCTGGCAGCCCAGCTCGAAGAGGGGAGTCTTGCTGCGGCTGGGGGGCATGGTCTGCCCGGGGCTGTCGGGGAGCTCGCTGGGGCTGATGGTGCCGCTGATCATTTCGCTGCACGGGTCGCTCTGGATGGAGCTGGCGATGGAGGGGCTCTCGAAGCTGCCCAGGGAGCTGACGGAGCTGCAGCGGCTCATCACCAGCGGCGTCTCCTGGATGTAGTTCTCCGAGGAGCTCGAGGGCGTCAGGTCCTCCTGGCGCGAGGGCGAGGCCTCCCGCAGGAAAACCTTGTCACGCTTCGGGAAGGGGATGGTGATGGGTTGGGAGATCCCCACCGGCGTGGTGGGACCTGGATCCATCGCCTTCTCCTTCTCCTGCCTCCCATCCTCCTCCCCTTCTGCCTCCCCTTCCTCCATCTCCAGGATCTCCAGGGAGGAGTCGCTATCCAGGTCGTTCTCGCTGTGGCTCTGCCCGTCCAGCACGTTGTCTGCCGAGGAGAGGGAGGACAGGGAGCTGCACCGGGAGAAGCAGATTGGGGTGTCCTCCACCGAGTACTTCTGCACCGACTCCTGCTCCGCCGAGGCCGGTGGCTGGGCCGGCAGCTTCTCCGGGATCTTGCTCAGGGGCTCGGCTGCCTGCAGCAGTGCTGGGGGGAGCCAGGCTTGCTTCCTGCCCAGGAGGGAGGGTTGGTGGCCACCAGCCGTGCTGCTCTTGGCCAGGGTCTCAAGCATGGGGACGTGCTGGTAGGACGGAGAGAGCTTGATGGTACGAACATGGGGGTCGGTGGGGGGCTTGGTGCCCACCTCCTTCTTCCACTCCATCTCCTTCTCCGGCACCTTGGGGCTGGGGAAAGTCACCACCTTCTTGGCCCGTTCGGGCAGGTCCCGCTGCTCGGGTTTGTCTGGCTCGGCCGGATCCCGTGCGGGGGGCTCGGCCCGCTCGGGTTTGCCCAGGATGCTCTTGAGGTCGAGCCGGCTGGGCCGCTTCTGATAGCGCTGCAGCTCGTCCCGGTAATCCAGGAAGGCGGCCCTGGGGCAGGGCTTCATGTGCTCCTTGGTGCAGTAGCCGTCGCTGGTGCTGCCGCTGTTGAGGCTGTCGGTGGACAGGCTGGTGTAGGCCGTCTTCAGCCGCAGCAGGGTGTGCGCCCGGCTCAGGCTCTCCCGCTTGGCGAAGCCGCCGGCGTCCGACAGCCGGCACGGCGAGCAGGACTGGGCGCGCGCCTCGTGCCCGTCCTCGGGGCCGTACTGCCAGTCCAGGCAGTGGTCCTCGGAGCTGAGGCTGAAGCTGTCGTCCGAGGAGTTGTGCATGGTGGAGATGTCCTCCACCAGCTTGTCGATCTTGGCCACCGTGCTGGAGATCTTGTTGGCCAACTTCTCGGCGGCCAGCGAGACGTCGTCCTCCGGCAGCGGCGGCTTCTTGGGCTCGGCCGCCTTCCCGCTGCCGTCCTTCTCTGGCTCCGGGCAGCGCCGCTGGGCCAGCGCCCGCGGCAGCGCTTGGCCCTGCAGGAAGGAGGAGTTGAGGAACATGGAGAGGACGGAGGCGCTGGCCGTCTCCACGCCGGTGGAGATGTTGGGCACCTCGTCGTCGTCGAAACAGCCGGAGTCTGAGGCGTAGTCCTTCACCAGGCTCTCCATGTGCCGCATCGGCTTCTTGGCGCTCTGGCCCTTCAAGCTCTGCTTCTCCATGGTGTCGAAGGTCTCAGCCAGGTGTTTGGCGTCCAGCTCGGCCTCCAGCGCCTTCTGCTTGCGCATGTAGAGCGAGGGCATGCAGGAGCCCGGCGACACCACGGCCGCGTCCTTGTACTTGGGGGGCCGGTTGGTGAGGAGGTTGCGCAGCGCGGCCGCGCTGCCCATGGCGATCATCTTGTGCTTGGAGTGGATGAGGTTGCGGAGCATGCTGACCGCCCCCAGGTCCCACAGCAGCTCCTGGTCGCGGGGGCTGCGCGCCGACAGGTTCCAGAGGGTGCCGCAGGCGTTGCTGACGATGGTCAGGCTGTGCGAGCGCAGGTGCTGCAGCAGCGTCTGCAGGCAGTTGTGGTCCCGGAGCACCTGCCTGTGGGACAGAGGGGACCCCCCCAGATGTCAGGGTGGTCCTGGACCTGCTCCCTGCCCCATCCCAGGGGTGCAAGGTGACCCCACCCTTGCCCAGCCATGCATGACATCCCCTCAGTGCTGTCCCTGGGGGCTGCAGCGCCCCCCGATCCTGCAGCACCCCCAACCACTGCACCCCCTAACACCACCCTTGGTGCCCAGGGTCCCCCATCTCCATCCCCCTTGTACCTGCAGCCAAATCATCCCCCGATGCCATCCTGGGGTCCATGGAGCCCGGGGTCCCCCATTCCCATCCTACCCCCAATGCCATCCCTCGGTCTGTGGTGCCCTGGGTCCCCCATTCCCATCCTACCCCAATGCCATCCTGGGGTCCATGGAGCCCGGGGTCCCCCATTCCCATCCTACCCCCAATGCCATCCCTCGGTCTGTGGTGCCCTGGGTCCCTCAGGTGTGGCCCCACCCCATGGTGCCCCTCACCTGTAATCCTCCCGTGTGGCAACGAGGCTGGAGACGTTCCTGAGGATGCCACCGCCGCTCTCGATGATGGCCAGGGAGTTGCTCTGGCACTTGTAGGTGAGGGTGCTGACCAGGAAGCCCAGGGCCCCCTCCACCCCGCAGATGGCCGCCTTGTTCTCCGTGCTGTGCGCCGAGAGGTTCCACAGCGCGCTCAGGACGCTCTTCAGCGTCGACTCCTGCCCCGGGAGGGGAGACACAACTCCTGTCAGCCCTGTCCTGTCACTCTGTGCCTGCTGTCACCCATCCCAGGGGGGGACACAGCCCTGCCAGGTCTGTCTGGTCGCTCTGTGCCCGCTGTCACCCACGCCAGGCTCACCTTGCTGGCGTGCAGGGCACAGCGCATCAGCCCGGTGACGCTGCCCACCTCCCGCAGCACCTTCTTGCTGTTGATGTCAGCGCGCCAGGAGAGGTTCCTCAGGATGCTGGAGACCACCTGGAGAGGCAGAGAGGGTTAAGTGGGCAGGGGAAATGTCCCCCTACGTGTCCCCCACCCCAGGGAGCCCCAGCAGCACCCACCTGGTGCAGCTCCTCGCTGTCAGAGCCCAGCTGAGCCACGATGGCCTCCATGCAGCCCCGGCGGGAGCACAGCGTGGCCTGCAGGGAGGACGAGGGTGGTGAGGGTGATGCTGCGACCCCCAGACCCTGCTGATCCCCCCCAGACCCTGCTGATCCCCCCCAGACCCTGCTGATCCCCCCCAGACCCTGCTGATCCCCCCAGACCCTGCTGATCCCCCCCAGACCCTGCTGATTCCCCCCAGACCCTGCTGATCCCCCCCAGACCCTGCTGATTCCCCCCAGACCCTGCTGATCTCCCCCAGACCCTGCTGACCTCCCCCAAAACCTGCTGATCCCCCCAAAACCCTGCTGATCCCCCCCCGACCCTGCTGATCCCCCCCAGACCCTGCTGACCTCCCCCAAAACCTGCTGATCCCCCCAAAACCCTGCTGATCCCCCCCAGACCCTGCTGATCCTCCCCAGACCCTGCTGATCTCCCCCAGACCATGCTGATCCTCCCCAAACCCTACTGATCCCCCCCAAACCCTGCTGATCCCCCCCAAACCCTGCTGATCCCCCCCAGACCACGCTGATCTCCCCCAGACCCTGCTGATCGCCCCCAAACCCTGCTGATGCCCTCCAAACCCTGCTGATCCCCCCAGACCCTGCTGATCCCCCCCACCTTGTTGACCACATCTCCAAAGGTGAGGTTGGTGAGGGCCATCCCTGCGTAGCGTCGCAGCGCCAGGTTCAGGGGGTCGTTGGTCATCTTGTGCATCTCATAATCCACCTGCAGCAGCTCTGCCACCGCCTGCAGCCCACCTGTGGGGCGAGGCAGGGGTCATTTGGGGTTCCCCCACCTCCAGCAGCCCGTCTGGGTGTGGTGCAGAGGGAAGGAGCCCCCTCCCCACGCTCACCCAGCTCGTTCATGGCCCGCCGGTACTCCTCGTCGAAGGACAGCTTCATGATGGCACAGGTGGCCTGGCAGATCTGGGGCTCGATGGGCACTGGCACTGCGGGGGGATGAGGGTCAGTCCCCTGTGTCACACGCGATGCTCCCAGCCCCTCCCGGCCCCTCCAAGCACGCGTGGCCCCGGCCCGCCCGTACCGGCGCCCTCGGGGCCCCGTCCGCCGTCCCGGCTCTGCATCTGCAGCCAGTCCCAGCAGGTCTCCGAGTAGGAGCGGATCTGCTCCAGCACGTGCAGCACCCGCATCTCCTTCTTGGCCTGGCCCTCGTCGGGCTGGGAGAAGACGATGTTGTGCAGGGCGGCGTTGGCTCTCATCCGGGCGTCCTTGGCGCCCGTGGGGCTCTCGGGTGGCCCCGGTTCCCCGTCGGAGTCGTGCAGGATCTGGATGAGCAGGGGCAGGCAGCCCGACTTGCGCATGGCCAGGCAGCTCTCCTGCGAGCTGGACATGGCCAGCAGCGTGCGGGACATGTCCTCCTTGTCCCGCGTGGCCAGCATGGACAGCAGCCAGAACACCACCTCCACCTGCGGGGGACACACGGGGTCACGCTCGGTCCTGCCGCGGGCTCAGCCCGCCCCGGCCGGGCTCCTCACCTTGGTGTTGCCGCCCTCCTCGGGGTGGGTCGGGGGGTCCAGGCTGCCGTCCCCCTCCATGCCCGGGACCTTCCCGCAGAGCTGCAGAGGAGGGGGCAGGTGGGAGGGGGCTGCATTGCGGCGCCCTCGCCCCCTCCCCACTTTCCTGCCACCCCCTGAGGTTCCCAGCCGTTGTTTCCGTCAGAGCCAGGGGTGGATTTTGAGCTAAAATCGGGGAGGATTGGGATGGGGGGGCTGCTGAGCTCAGGAAGGGAGAGCGTGGGTGGGCAGCCAGGAGGGGGCTGGGGCTGAGCCCGTGGGGTGATGGAGGGGAGGGAAACGGGGGCTGTGAGGATCTGGGGGTGTCTGGGCTGGGGGTTGTTGCCACGTGGGTGTGGCCATGTGGGGCTGTGGGTGACGGTGGGAGGGAGTGATGGTAGAGCCAGGGGTGACATGAGACAATGGCAATGGCAGCCTGTGATGGTGACAGTGGCAGGGCTGTGGGTGACGGTGGGACAATGGCAATGGAAACCTGTGATGGTGACAGTGGCAGGGCTGTGTGTGACAGTGGGACAATGATGATGGCAGCCTGTGGTGGTGACAGTGGCAGGGCTGTGGGTGACGGTGGGACAATGGCAATGGAAACCTGTGATGGTGACAGTGGCAGGGCTGTGTGTGACAGTGGGACAATGACGATGGCAGGGCTGTGATGGTGACAGTGGCAGGGCCTTGAGTGACGGTGAGACAATGGCAATGGCAGCCTGTGATGGTGACAGTGGTGGAGCTTTGGGGGGTGACAGTGGGTCCATGGCAATGGTGGGGCACTGGGTGACAGTGTGCCGATGGTGATGGCATCCCATGACGATGATGATGGCGGTGGAGCTGTGGGTGACAATGGGACAATGACAACGGCGAGGCTGTGGGTGACGCTGGGACCATGTCGATGGCAGCCCATGGCGATGACGATGACGATGATGGTGGCAGGCTGCCCACCCTGGCGCCTCCGTCGGCGGCAGATGCCGCGGGAGCCCCCGCGCCGCCCGCCCGCCATGGCCTACTTCTGGTCTCCATGGCAACTGCCCATTTCACGGTGCCCGAGCCACACAAAGCCCTGGCTGTGCCGGTGGGGACAGCGCGGGGACAGCTGCGGGGGGGCCGTGCTGGCCCCCTCCTCCACCCTTCCTGGCTGCACGGCCCCGCGGGGAGCAGGGACGCCCCGGCCCCGCTACCTGCGGCTCCGGCTGCTGCGCCTTGTCCTGCGCCTCCATCAGCTCCTTGTCGATCTGCTCCAGCCGGGACGCCCGGATCTGGGGGGGCACAGAGGGTGTTGGAGAGGGCTGGGACCCCCCAGGACCACAAGAGATGGGAGGGAGGGGTGCAGGTGTGCAAGGAACGGGGTGTGAGCAGCTGGTGTAAGGTGTGAGCAGCTGGTGTAAGGTGTGAGCAGCTGGAGTAGGGTGCAAGGAGCTGGAGCAGGGCTCCCAGAGGAGCTTGTGAGGGTACCCAGAGTGGAGCCCATCAGTCTAGGGCCCCCCAGAAGCGGAGCAGGAGGAGTTTGGGGGTGAAGGACCCGACCTGTGCCCGCTGCACCATCTCATCGGCCGTCCCGAAGCGCTCCTCCATCAGCGAGCGGATGTGCTGCGCCTCGAACTGCAGCTGCTGCCGGATCAGATCCATCTGCATGGAGAACTGGGGGCACGGGGGGTGCCGTGAGCAGGGCAGGGTCCGGGGGGCTCCCCGTGGCCTGGGGGGGACAGGGGGTGTCCCCCACTCACCGTCTCCACGTGGGGCAGCTCGTCCAGGCGCGTGGCCAGGCTCTGCAGCTGCGCGTAGTACCAGACCTTCTCCTTCTCCTCCTTCTCGATCTCCCCCAGCAGGAAACACCTGCCCAGAGGGGAGCACCCCCGTCAGCACAACCCCCGGCCCTCCCAGCCCCTTTGATCCCCCAGACCATCACCTCTCCCGGTCCAGCTCCTCCAGCATGCGGAAGGTGGCCCTGCCCAGCTCCCCGGGGCCGTCCCGGTGCGAGGCGGGGCCCGGCGGGCTCTCCTCGGTGCCGCGCCCGCCGCTCGTCGCCTCCGGGGCGAACTTGAGGTTGTAGAGGCTGGTGATGTCCATCTGCAGGGCTGCGGACGGGGACAGCGGTGTCAGGGTGGGCTTGGCGGGGTCGCCCCCTCCCCACCCTGCCCGGGCACGCACCTTTGAGCTGGTCCAGCACCTCCGTCTGCCCCGAGGACACCATGACTCGGGCCTCCTGCTCCAGCTTGCCCTGGAGGTGCTTCAGGACCTCCTAAAACAGGGATGGAGATGTTGAGGATGGGGAGATGCGGATGGAACCCCCCCATTTCGGGGTCTGTGCCCCGCCCCCGACCGGGCCTGTCCCCACCTTCATGTCCGAGGTCTCATTTTCCAGCTTGGAGAGGTGGTTGGAGTTGTCCTCCAGCTCCCGCCGGAGGTGGCTGTTCTCCTTCTTCAGCGCCTCCACCTGCCGCACCAGCTGGTCGTACGAGGCGATGGAGCCGGACATCTTCACCTCCTCCAGCGCCTGCGGGGGGGGTTTGGGGGTGGGCAGCACCCGGGGGGGCTCCCCAGCACCCTCACAGCCCCCCAGAACCCACCTGGGAGCACAGCAGCGTGCTGGGCACCCCACCACCCGCACCCCCCGAACCCTGGAAGAGCTGGTGCCCCCAAACCCCCCCAAAGGGGCGGCCCCCGCTCAGGGTGGGGTCCAGCGCCGCCCCCACCCCAGGCAGGGCCCCCCAGCCCCGCCAGCCCCCGCCTGGTTCGCAGCCTCCGCAGAGCTCTCCGCTCCCTTTGTCTCGCTTTTGTCTTCTCCCTCTCCCAACCCTCTCCCGCTCCGCTCCCTCCGGCACCGGGGGCAGCCCCGGCCCCTCCACGACCCCCCCGCCCTGCTGTGCCCCCCAAACCCTCTCAGCCCCCCTGTGCCCCCCCCAGCCACCCGCAGCCCCCCAAAGCTCCTCTTGCCGCAGCGCCCGCCGCCCCTCGCACCTGCCCGGGGGGGACACACACGACGCTGTCACAGGCGGGGAGGGGGGGTCAGGGACCCCTCCTCACCCCCCCAGAGGGTCGCGGCAGCGGCGGGAGCCCCGCGGAGCCTTCGTCAGCACCACGTGTGAGCGGGGGGAGCCGGCAATGGGGGGGCAATGGGGACGGGGGCTCCCCTCCTCCCCTCCCACCCCACATCCCCCCAGCACAGCGGGTCAGGGGCGGCGGCGATCGCCCTCCCACCCCCCCTCCCGGCTCTGACACCCCCAAATCTGCCCACGGCGGCTCCCTGGGGCCTTTTGGGTGTCCCAACACCCCCTTCCAGCACAGAGGCCCCACCCGACAGTGGGGGGGACCCAGCAACCCCCCAAGGCCCCCCCATCGATGTCCTTCCCACCCCCAGGAGCCATCCCGGGCCCCCCAAACTGCTCCTTCACCCCTGCACCCCACAGTGGTGGGGGACCCTGCCCTATGGGTCCTGCCAGCACCCAGATCTGCCCGTGATTCCCAAAGACCCCCACGGTGTCAATCCCGCCCCCCAGATGCCGAAAATCCCCCTCGGGAGAGAAATAACCCCGGGCAGATGGGGCGGGGGGCAGAGGAAGGAGGGAGGTGTGGGATGAGGGATGTGGGACTGGGGATGGAGGGTGGGACAATGAGGGAATTCGGGAGGGAGGGGCGCAGGAGGGTGGGTGAGGGATGCAGGAATGTGGAATGCAGGATGAGGGATGCAGGATGGGGGATTTGGGAACAGGAATGGAGGGATGCAGGAATGTGGAATGCAGGATGAGGGATGCAGGATGGGGATTTGGGAACAGGAATGGAGGGATGCAGGAATGTGGAATGCAGGATGAGGGATGCAGGATGGGGATTTGGGAATGGGAATGGAGGGTGAGGGATGCAGGAATGTGGAAGGTGAGGGGTGCAGGATACAGAACATGGGATGCAGGGTGAGGGGTGGGGGATATGGAAGGCAGAGCCCCACAGGAGGGAGGTGGGGGGATGGATGCGGGCTAGGGGATGCAGGATAATGGATGCAGGATGCGGGATATGGGATGCGGGATGAGCACGGCCTGCTGTTGCTATGGCGACAGTGATGGGGGAGCACAGGCGGTTCCCAGCCCTTCCCAAGGACTCGGATGTGGAGGATGGGGGTGTTCAGCCCTGTTGGGGATAATGGGAGCCAGGGGCTTCCACTCCTCCAGGGGAACATGTTCCCCCCTCCCCAGCACCCCAAATCTGTAGGGACCCACCCAACTACTCAGCCCCCTCCCCTGGGGGGACCCCCACCCTGTAAGAACCCGGGGGGCTCGGGCTGCCCTCCCAGGGGGTCAGGGCTGGGATATTTGGGGGGGTTGATGGAGGAGGTGGGGGTTGAGCTCTGCTCCCCCCAGTTCCTGGCAGGGCCGGCCGAGCGCGGCGGCCGCAGCGGCGCCGGGATCTGCAGCCTGCGGGGAGGGGCCGGGACCGCACCTGCATCCACGGAGCGGCGAGACACGGCGGGAAAGGGGGGCCGGGGCTGCGGGAAAGGGGGGCCGGGGCTGCGGGAAAGGGGGCCGGGGCTGCGGAAAAGGGGGGCCGGGGCTGCGGGAAAGGGGGGCCGGGGCTGCGGGAAAGGGGGGCCGGGGCTGTGGGAAAGGGGGCCGGGGCTGCAGCTCCATTCCAGCACCGTGATGGTCACTGTTCCACAGGACCTGGTGTTCCCCCACGGGCTGGATCCCAGACAGGCTGATCCTGGGGTGATGTGCTGGCTCAGGGTCCTGGGTGTGTCTCCTCCTACCCCCAAAATCTGCCTCTCCCCGTGAGGGCACCCCAGGACTGGCCGAGGCCGCTGGTGGGGCCTGGATCCATCCAGCAATTTCCTGGCAGGGCAGATGCTGCCGCAGATGAAGCAGCAGCTGCACTGCCCAGCACACCCTGCTGTCCTCCTCGCTGCCCAGGGTGCCCACTGCCCACCTCACTGCCCACAGTGCCCACTGCCCACCTCACTGCCCACAGTGCCCACTGCCCACCCCCCACCTTCCTCTGCACCGCTCACCACCGCAGTGCCTTGCCCACCGATTGCCCATCGCATGTGATGCCACCTTGGCCAGGGCCACCTTGGTCTGGGCAGAGCAGGGCAGGGCCTGGGGAGCCCTGGGGGTACCCCAAGCTCCCTGCACCCCTCACTCACTCCAGCCTGGCAGCAGCTCTGCGGATGAGGCTGGGGACAGGGACCACAGCCATCAGCCCAGTGTGGCCACACCGCCAAAGGCACAGCTGAGCCCCGGCCGGCTGCGGCTCCTGCAGCCCCCGGGGACATTAAACAAACAGCGTGTTGTCACCAGCCCGGGCTGATCGACCCGGCCCCGGGGACCCCCGACCACAGCAAAGCCCCCCCGGGGAGCACAGACCCCCCCCAGCTCCAGGGACACGGGGATTTGGGATCCATCACCCTCTCCTCACACAGCATCGACCCCCGCAGCCCCCGCACAGCACCTGCACACACACACACGGACATCGTGGCCTGGGGATGGATGTGGGACCCTGGTGGGGTCCCCAACACCCCCAGCACAGCCCTCTCACAATGCAGGGCCCCCCTGATCCACCCCACGCCGCAGGGCATCCGTGGGAACCAGCGAGGTGGAACGTGCAGCTGCCTCCCCACCCCCATCCGGGGTGACTGGGGACACCCCCGCCTGGGGACACGGCACAGGACCCTTGGGGTGCCCCGCGGGTGGGGTTGATGCGCTGGTTTGGAGGCCGAGGATTTTGAGAGACCAGTTTGGGAGGTGGATTTGGGGTGTGGGTTTGTGGGGAGGGTCGGGGGTGCTGGTTTGGGTGAGGTTTTGGGGCTCCGAGTCTGGGGCTCAGCCGCAATGCCCGGCCCAGCCGCGCTGGGGGAGAATCGCGAGGGGGGGTCTGCAGGGAGCCGAGCTGGCATCGGGGCGGGGGGAGCTGCTGTCACCCCAGGGACGACCCCCCCGCCTCGCCCGCAGGATGGGAATGGGGATGGGGATGGGGATGGGAATGGAGGTGGGAGGGGGATGAAGGTGAGAATGGGGACGGGGGATGCTGGTCCCTCTTCCCCCACCTCCCGCGGACTCCCCGCCGAGCCCCGGCATTGTCCGGCCTTTGTTCCTGTAGGATGCGGGGGATAAACGCTGCCCGACCCTCCCGATTCCCCCCGAACCCCCTGATCCGCGCTGAACCCTCCTGTCCCCCAATATCCCCCCGATCCCCCGGATCCCGCGGGAAGGAGCCGCGCCCGCCGCAGGACGCAGCGCAGCCAGGGCCGGGGGCGTCCCCGCCGCGGGGAGGGGGCGCAGATCGGCGCCCCCCCGGTGCATCCAACCCCCCGCAAGCCGACACCGCACCCCGATCCCCCCGGCCCCGCCGCGCAGCCCCCCCCGCTTTCCCCCCTCCCCGGCGGCTGCAGCGGCCGGAGCCGCCGGGACCCCCGGGGGGCTCGGGGGGTGCGGGGGGCAGGTGCGGCCGTACCTCATCCCCGGCGGTGCGGAGCGGTGCGGGGCGGTGCGGGGCGGTGCGGAGCTGGGCGAGGCTCCGGCGCGGCCCCGAGCAGCCGCATCCCGCCCCCGCCCCCCCGCTCTCGGTCGGGATTTTCCAGCGGCGCCGCCGCCGTTAGAGGGCGGCACCGGGGGCTCCCCGCGCCCCCCCGGACTGTGCCGGGCGGGGGGAGACGGGACCCCCCGGGACGGCTCCGTTCCCCTCCATCCGCCTCTTTTCCAGCCTCTGCAAAAACGCCGGGATCTGCCCCGTCCCCATGTCCCGGGACGCACCTGCCGCTCCCGACCGGACCGGTCCCTCCAGACCGAACCTGCCCCCTCAAACCGAACCGGTCCCTCCAGACCGAACCGGTCCCTCCAGGCCGAACCGGCCCTTCCAGACCGAACCGGCCCCTCCAGACCGAATCTGTCCCCTGCGAGCCGCCCGGTACCGCCCCCATGTCCTTGGGGACCCCCCCAAAATGTGGCAGCACCGGCTGGGCCCCGGGGTCCCCCCCGGGATGAGCGGGACCCTCACGATGACCCCTCTGCAGCTTCTGCCATGTGCTCAGGCCACTGTCACCCACCGAGGTCACTGTCACCCACCTCCCAGCTGGGGTGTCCTGGCCCTCTGGGCATCGCCCCCCGGGTCTGAGTCCCCACACGGCCGCAGCAGGACAGTGACCCAGCAGGACAGTGACCCCAGCCCTCTTTCCCTGCCGCCACCAGCGAGGCCACCCTCTCAAGGTCACATTGCTTGAACAAAAAGGGACATGGAGCACGGGGACCTTCCCTAAAGGACAAACGGCCCCGGCACCACCGGCCACGGGAATGGGCTGTGGAGGGTGTGAGACTTAAAGAGCTTGAGCTGGGCCCCGAGGAACCCCTGAGCAGTCCCCAAGGGACCCCAGCCAGCAGCAGGGACAAGGCAGGATCACCCTGGGGACCACTGATGGCTTCACCACGGGACGTGGCACTGGGTTCAGCATTGGGTTCATTTGGCTCAGCTCAGGATCATCCACCCAGGATGAACTCCTCACCTCATCTTCCTTCCCATCATCACTCACCCCTGAGCATCCCCCAAACACACCCCTCCCTCCCAGCCTGAGCTGCAGTCCCTCAGCTCACCTCCCACCCGATGCCACTCTGTGATCCCCGTCACCAAAACCCTTTGGGTTCCCAAACTGAGGACAAGAAAATGATAGTTTGGGTTTTTGCCATCCTGTGATGGGCCTTGGCAGATTCTCCTGGGACTCAGGCTGGTTCCGAGCCTGGGAACCCCCCTGCCTTCCCCCAGTTCCACATTTCCATATTCCCAGTATTTATATTAACAAATGAAGGTCAATACACGGAAATGCTGTAAATATTAAAGTGCCATTCCCCACTTCCCAGTGAAGAACAAGGAATTTAATTAATTCACTAAACCCACATGAAGATGATTTGTTTGCTGCAGGTGCTGACAGAAAGCAGTGCCAAAAACCCTGGCAATACTCAGGAAAACATCCAATGATGGTGCAGTGGAGTTGAGCACACCCCAGCCCCCCCACCCTGGGAATGGAGAGGCAGGAGACAGAGGGATCCAGGTGGAATTTCTTTATTTACACTGCAGGAGGCTCCCTCCTGGAGCTACTTGAGCGGGATGAAGCGGGAGGAGTGGGTGGCACCGATGCCAGGCCGGCCGTGCTTCACCGGCTTGTACGTGATGGAAAACTCGCCCAGGTAGTGGCCGATCATCTCGGGCTGCAAGTGGAGAGATCCGTGCTAGGGACAGCGCCAGGGGACACGGGGACATCCCCCTCCCATCCCCATCCCAGGGCCGCCAGGAGCTTGGCACAGCTGGTTATTCCAGCCTTGATGTGGAGCCAGAGCGGCTTCCCCAGCTCTGCCCCTCCTGGGAGAGGTGAAACAGGAGCCACAGGGGCATTTGTGCCCTTCCAGGTGGGATTTAACGCCAGGTAGGAGCAAGAAATGGCATTTAATCCCACTGGTGCTATCAGGTGACAGCACCCCCCGGGGTAATTCCACTCCTGGGAAAGCTCAGGGATCTCTTTCATCCCGAAGCAGTGCTGGCAGGCTGGGAGCCAGGGCTGAGCACATGGATCACTCCACAGTTATTTCAGCGCTTCAGAGCCACGCTGAGACGCCTGTGGGAGCTGGCCCTGACTGGGTGACACCTCCAGGTGTCCCTCTGAGCCAACCCTGCTCCAAGGAGGAGCCTGGATCCCCAGACACAGGGAACGAGCAGGATTTACAGAGTTACAAATGAACACTCCAGACACTGAGCTCAGTGCGAGAGCCACCAGCTCACCTTGATCTCCACCTGGTTGAAGGTCTTGCCGTTGTAGACGCCCACCATGCTGCCCACCATCTCTGGCAGGATGATCATGTCCCTCAGGTGGGTCTTCACCACCTCGGGCTTCTCCATGGGCGGCGCCTCCTTCTTGGCCTTGCGCAGGCGCTTGAGCAGCGAGTGCTGCTTGCGGCGCAGCCCGCGGTTCAGGCGCCGCCGCTGCCGCGCGCTGTACAGCTGCATCAGCTGCTCGCTGCAACAGGGACAGGGACAGCTCAGGGACAGCCCAGAGACCCCAAACCCAGCCTGGGGAACAGCCCAGGGACACCCCCAGGGACCCTTAACCCAGCCTGGGGAACAGCCCAGGGACACCCCAACCCAGCCTGGGCTACAGCCTGGGGAGAGCCCAGAGACCCCACAGCCACAGAGGTAGCCAGAGAGAGCGTGGGGAACAGCCCAGGAGATGAGCAGGGACCTCGAAATGAGCCTGGGGTACAGCCCAGGGACCCCTAACCCAGCCTGGGGAACAGCCCAGGGACCCCTAACCCAGCCTGGGGAACAGCCCAGGGACCCCTAACCCAGCCTGGGGAGAGCCCAGAGACCCCTAACCCAGCCTGGGGAGCACCCAGAGACCCTACAGCCACAGTTACCCCGAAATGAGCCTGGGGCACAGCCCAGGGACACCCCAGGGACCCCGCACTGAACCTGGGGTACAGCCTAGAGACCCCACAGCCACAGAGGTACTCAGACAGAGTCTGGGGCGCAGCCCAGGGACACCCCAGGGACTCATAACCCAGCCTGGGGAGAGCCCAGTGACCCTACAGCCAACATAGTTACCCCGAACTGAGCCTGGGGCACAGCCCAGGGACAACCCCAGGGACCCCACACTGAGCCTGGGGTACAGCCTGAGGAGAGCCCCAGAGACCCCACAGCCACAGACGTAGCCAGAGAGAGCCTGGGGAGCAGCCCAGGAGATGGGCAGGGACCTCGAACTGAGCCTGGGGAGCAGCCCAGGAACACCCCCAGGGACCCCGAACTGAGCCTGGAGAGGCCCCCAAGGGTCAAGGTGAGCCGGGGTACAGCCCCGCGGAGACCCCAAAGTCTGTGTCACCCAGACTGAGATGGGGTACACAGTAGGGAGACCCCAAAGTAACAGTGTTACCCCAAGTGAGCCCGGCCTCGAGGAGCTCCGGGGAGCCCACACCCACAGCATCACCGGAACCGAGCCTGGAGCAGGGCGACGGGACCCCACACTGACGGTGTCACCCACTGAGGGCCTTTAAACAGCCCCAAAAAGCAGCTGCCGAGCACCCAAACCCCCGTTATTGCCGGTATTTGAACACAACCTGAGTACGGGGCACAACCGGCTCCGCCGACCCCTAAACCCCAGCCCGGGGGCTCCCTAGCCCTTACTAGGACATGTCGAGCAGCTGGTCCAGGTCCACCCCGCGGTAGGTGAATTTGCGGAAGGTTCGCTTCTTCTTCTGCTCCACCTCCGCCTGCAGCGGGACAGGGGGTCGGGTCAGGGCTGGGGGTCGCGGCCGCCCGGGAGGGGGACCAGGGGATTTAAGACCGCTCGGCCCCGCGCTCCCCGCCCCGCACACGGGAAGGCCGCGGCCCCACCGAGCTCCGCGGGGCCCCCAGGCCGTTCCCTCCCCTCAGCCCCGCTCCCGCCGCGCTGGGCCCCGCCCGGCCGGGGAACCCCCGCAGCACCCCGGGAAGGCCCGTTCCCCGTCCCCCAGGGAAGCCCCGAGCCCCGGGCGGCGCCGCCGCGGCGGGTGAAGCCCGGATGGCGGCGGATGAGGCCCGATGGCGCCAGCGGGGCCTTTCCCGCACCCACCATCTTGGCCGGGGCTGCTCGGAAAGGCCGGGCTCGGGCCGGAAGCGGCGGATCTCGCGAGAGCAGCGCGGGCGGAACGGGCGGAGAAGCCGCGCCAGGGCAGCGCTTCCGCCCTCACCGCCCTTAAAGGGGCCGCAGCCCGGGGGCAGCCGTGAGGGACGGAGCCTCCCCTTCCCCCCGAACCTGCCCTGGAGATCCAGGGAAATCTCGGGCTCCAAAGAATCCGCTCCTTCCCGCTGGCCCAAGGTGGAACCCAGCGGGGACAGGTCACGCAGCCGCCCCGGGCCGGCTCTGAGCATCCCGCGCCTTTTTGGAAGCCGCCTTCGTCCTTCACCCGTGGAGCTTCACCTTCCCACGGGAGCCAGCGCTGCGGGGCGAGGCGGGGACAGGCCGGGCACGGCCCAGCAGAACCGGCTCGTTCAGCACAGGCTGGTCCGGTCCGGCCCTGGCAGGAGGTTCCAGATCTAACGGCCCCCACGGGCCTGGAGGAGCCAAATCCAAAGGCTTTTATCCCAGAGGAGGGTGAAGATGTTGGCTGTCCTCTGCTCCAGGGTGGTGCTGTGCCATTTCCACGGCTTTACGTTCCCGAGGGGGTCCCGTTGGTCACACAAGTGACACCTGCACAGCCATCCCTGGGGCAGCTCCAGTGCCAGCAGGAATTTCGAGCTCAGGGATGTAACGGAGCTGTGAGGATTCGAGCCCGGAGGATTCACACACAGCAAGCAGAACCAGAGCCACACAAAATCCAAAATCCCTCTGAAGTGATGCAAGTCCTGGCAGGAGCGACGCGGCGAGCTGCACAACACAAACACATCCCGGCACAGCCCCAGCTCCACCTCTTTACCAGCAATCAATTACACCAGGAGCGAGCCCTTCACCACATCAGGCTGGATGGAAGCTCTTCAAGAGGCTGAAAGTGATCCAGGCTGCAGGATCCCTCCCCAGGTCAGACCCCACCCAGCAGGGTGGGCACAGCTGGTGTCACCACACAGGCCCAGCACAGCTGCCCCGAGGACTCCCAGGGCTGCCAAGGGACTTCTCCAGAAAACCCACACTCAGAAAAACAAAAAAAACCCCAGAAAAATGGAGACAGGCTGGTGTTTCTAATCCAAAGGTTCTTGTCTTTATTCAAACCAGGGTTTGGCACTGCTCAGTGCCAAACGCACCAAAACCTTTTTGCCTGAGGGAAATCCACATCTGGCCGAGGCCTCGGGAGGGGAGGCAGGTGGAGCCGGAGCCAGCGCTCCCCGCCCGCCTCTGAGCAGCTCCTGCGCCCGCCCCGGCCCAGCTCCGCCCCAGAACAAACAGCAAAATACACTCAGCAGGTTTCTGTCAACTCCCAGAGTTTCGGAACCCTCCGCCCCAGCACTGCCGTGGGGAGGGAGGGAGGGAGGGGCTGCAGCTCTTCCCTCGCCTCCGACAGCGCTCACGGAAACCCTGTTTTAAATTAAAAAATAAGCCAGCATACATAGTAGAAAATTTCTCTTAAAAATTTCACAATCTGTAAATGTATATATTTTTTTTTCTTTTAAACATAAAAGTTTACAATATACGGTAAAACAAAGGCTCAGGAAAAATAATTTCAAAAAAAAGAAACCTGAAGTTTTGAATTAAAGCTGAAGACATTTTTAAAACCCTGTAATTTGAACCAGTGACATTTTCTTTATTTGTGCTGATGGGTTAGAGAAAGGAAAATCTTTAAAAACTGCAGTCCAAACACCCACAGCTCTGCCTTCAGAAGCCATCTGCCCCCAACCCCCGCCCCCCCACCCCCGAAAAAAAACTGTTGTTAGGTTTTTCTTCCATCAAGTAATGTGATTGTCACAAGTTCAGAAGTCTGGGATCCTGGGCTTCAGCTGGGCCCAGGGCTCCCTGTGGCCAGCACTCGCTCCCTGATTGCCAGCCCGGGCTAGCGCCGGTAGGGGTGGAATCCTTGCACGTTGTGGTTCTGTCCCCGGCCGAAGCCGCTGCCGCCGGCCGGGGGGCCGCTGGATGGCTGCACCGAGGGGCCTCCGTAGGGAGGGGGCTGCTGGCTGGGATCAGAGAAACCTTGTCCAAACCCACTCAAGTCTTGTCCATACCCTGAGGAGAAGGGAAAGGCACAGGATGAGCTTCCAGGAGCGGCCGTGGGTATGGAGCAGCAGCTCCGGGGTCCTGCAGGGATCTTCCCTCCTCACAGAGGAAATGGGCAAAAAGCAGAAGGGAACAGGGGAGCAGGAAGGGGGAGCTGTGTTTGGAGTAATCCCAGCCAGGCTGGCAGTTCAACCATCTGCTCACAGCTTTGGGGTGCTTGGGAGCAGTTTGATTTTGGGTTGGGACCTGCACCACAGGCCACTCTGGAGTGAACTTAGGGACAGGGAGAAAAACGGGGGTTTCCTTTCCAACAGAAAAGACTGGCTGGAATCCCTGCTACCAACAGAAAATTTACAACTAGATGCAAATTAAGATGACTGAGAAATTGAGAAATTTAATTCAAATTCTCATAATTAAATATGACTCTTAATCCTGGCATCAGTGCCAGCCCCTGCTCTGAAAGATGCTATTAAGGCTCCTAATTACCAAGAGCATTTCTGCAGTGCTGCCTCTCTCTGTGCAGGCTTAGAGCAGGTTTAACTCTCTTAATCCCAAACAAAGTCTCTTAGCACATCTTCAGCAGTTCAATTTCAAGCTCTGCCTGTCCCTCAAGGACTTGCTGGCACTAATGAGCACTAAAACACAGCAGGCTCAGGCTCTGGGAGCTGCAAATGCTCCTCCTGGCATTTGTTCAGACACAGATAAGCAGGCGCCCAAAACTACAAGGGGATTGTTTGCCAAGGGGCGAGGCTGGGAGTGGAAAAACACAACCCTGGAGTTGCTCTCCCTGCACAGTGGTGCAAACCACAGCTCAGCACAGGGCTCAGGTTGTTTATGATGAGGGAAACCCACAGCACACACCTGCACAGCCACTCAGGACTCGCTGCCTTCCCTGCTGCCACACCTGGCTCTGCTCCAGCTGTGTGGTTTGTGTGTCTGGCTCCCAACCTGAGCCTGGATGGATCACCAGATAAAGCCTGGCCTGGCACAGCTCACTGTGGGGTTTCACCCACTGCCCCAACACAAACCCCAACATCTGAGCCCTGTCCCTGCCTCTCACCCTCTCCAGCAGCCCCAGCAGGAACACCGGGAATGTTCCCAGGACCTGCCCGGGGCTCCTCCTCCCTGCTCAGCCCGACCTTGGCAGCGCAGACAAAGCTCTGGGGTGTGGCCTGAAGGGTCTGGAACAGACAAACCCATCCCAGCCAGGACTGAGGGGGACTGCAAGGACAAACCTCAAGAGCACCCTGCACAAAGATAATGAATTTTTAATTATTTTAAATTAATGTAATTAATTTGATTTTGCAGGGGGAGTGTTAGTGCTGACACTCATCCCGGGTGCACACACTGAAGGATTTAGGACACTGCCCAGGATAAACCTTACCCTGCCTTATGCTCATTAGGGAACCATGTGGCTCTTGAAAGCCCACAAGCTTTACACGTTTATGTAAATATATGCAAATTAGGGACACTTCCAGGGATGGGGCAGCCACAGCTTCTCTGGAAAACCTATGCCAGGCTCTCAACAGCCTCATAGTGAAGTTAGTTTTTCCTAATATCCAGTCTAAACCTATTCTTTTCCAGATCAAAGCCATTCCCTTTGTCCTGTGATCACAGCTCCAGATGAAGAGTCCTCCATCAGATCCTTCCTAAACTTCCAACACCTCCCAAACTCTGGCTCCTCACTGATGTAACTGGCTGTGCAGGGATTTGTGCTTTATTTAGAAGAGTCCAACCCACTCCAAAAAGAGTCTGCAAAGAGCCAAGCTCTGGCAGAACAAGAAAAACTTTTGAGTCACAAGGGCAAAACTATCCATGAAATCAGCTGCGTAAGAAACAAATAAAAAATATTTCAAACTCATCAACATGAGAACATGCTGCTTCACAAACACATCTCAAAGGCTCCTCTTCCTTCACAGGCTGCTTTACATTGCTGGAACTTTGAATATTATCTATTTAAATAAATGTTGTAAAGTTTTCATCTCACAGCAGTTTCTGCAGGAACTTGAGGCAGCACTACCACACGGAGAACGTGTTCCAGCAGGGAACGGCCTGAATCCACGGGCTGCTGCATGCAAAATTCCCTTCAGAAGTAAAAACTGACCAATTACAATCCCTTAAAAAAAAACATTAGTACAGAGCTCTTTGGAGAGGCCTCTGTAGAGATATTTGGAGAGGTCTCTGTAGAGATATTTGGAAAGCACTGCTGAGAAACAGGGCTGAGAGGAGCAAGATGAGAATGAGAATTCCCTCTGAGCTCCCTCAGGGAGCAGCAGCAGAAATTTTACTCTGGAGCACAGGCACTTGTCTAGCAATTTTAAAAAGAATTTGTTTTTTGTAGCACTGCCTGCCTGCTGTAAAACTTGTTAGCTCAGTGCCTTCTACCTCAAAGTTACCTACAGAGCACAACAAAGCTTTGCTCAGAACTGCACCTCCAGAGAGATGGGGAAGGGATGAGAAAAGGGAGGAAAAGGCCCCGGTTTGGATCCTTACACATGCACTGCCTGTCTCTCCATGCTGCTTTGACTCTTCAAGTCTGTTCTCCAAGGTCTGGAGACACAAAAAAAAATGTTCACTACAAGCTCTGTGAAGCTCTTGGAGTGGAAGTTTTAGCTACAAGTTTGGGGAGAGTGGAAACCAGGATTTCATCCCGGCAGTGCACGAATCCCTGAAGCTTATTTTACAGCACAAAAGCAACACTTTAGAGCTAAGAAAATTCCCTCTGGCTAGAAAATTGCATGATTTAAGGATGGCTTGAGCTGGTGGGAGCATTCCCATCCTGGAGAAGTGCCTGCAGCAAACTGTGTCCAACACTCTGTACCCAGGACTAAAGGGAAAGGGGATAAATTGCAGCAGTTACTCACCAAACTGACTATAAGGGAATTCTGGCTGAGCAGTCGGGGGTTTGCTCATGTCCTGAGTTGCCTGAGATGGTGGTGGTGGTGGAGGAAAAGCGAGTGGTGCTGCCCCTGGAGTGGCAGGTGGAGGGGGGACTCCAGGGGGGGCAAACTGGTCAGGTGGAGGAGGTGGAGCACCGTAACTAAAACCTGGAAGGACAGAACAGGTGAACATCAACATCCTGCTTGGCTTTTGAGATGATACAATTTCAAACCAACATTTCTCAGGCTATTACACCCCAGGTGTTTGTGACCAGTGGCTGCACAGATTCACCTGGACACGTTGGTCACCCCCATGGCCCAAAGATCTCAGCAGCTCACCTTGCACAGGTGGGAGAAATGTGCCCCCCAAAAGGCAGAGCACAGAGAAAGGGATAAAGCAGAACTGGGGACCAAACTCTGTGCTTACAGACATGAGAAGTGAGGAGGAAGCCATATTATCCAAGATTTTAGGAGGAAAAAGCGATAACTAGATACTATTTTCCACCTTCTTTTAACCAGGTTTGTGTCAGATTTTTGAAATGGTGGCCTGAGAGGTAGGTGTTAAAATCCTATTTTTATTTCCAGTCCCAGTTGTGACCTTAATTCCTTAAGCTCCTCCAAAAAACCCTGCCTGTGTTTGGCCCAGGTCACCAGGAGTGAGCTCTAAGTTTTCTCTCTGATATCCTAACAAAGGTGCATAATGTATCTAAATTTATTTAACAACACAGATTTAAACTACAGAACAGAAATGATTATTGGATCCAAGAATAAAATAATCCAAGAAAAAAATAATGCTATAAATTAATTATAACTCTGAATATATAACCTGGGAAAAATAATTAAGGATAGGCGAAATACAGGGGGAAATCCAAGTCCAGCAAACAATGAGGAAAAGCTGGATGTGCTCCAGCTCCTGGGGATCACTTACTAAATGGTGGAGGGGTGCCATAGCCCTGTGGAAATCCTTGTGGAGGTGGGAATCCCCCGGGAGGTGTGGAGACTATGTATGAGGTAAATGGTGGTGGTGGGGGAGGAGCTCCTCTGCCTGGAGGAGGGGGTCCATATCCACCTGAAAAAGGAAGAGAAACCCAAAAGCTGAAGCAGATGAATTATCAAGGAGCTGCTGCTGGAGTCAGCTTCCTCTAGATGGGGTAAGGCTGTTGGGTGATTTCAAATGCAGGTTCAGCCTTCTATGAATCCTCACTTTGAGAAATATTTGTCCTCCAAGTATCCCCACTGTAAATAATTGCAGTTTAGCTTGTAATCCCTTGGTAACAAATTAATGTGGCTGGAACAGCAGGATGTGTGTCAGCTCCCATTACTGAGCTGCTAAGAAGCCACTGTCTTCCCCTCTGTTCTTCCAGGACAAATTCAATCAAGCTTTTAAATGTAGGTTAAATCCTACAGAAATCCAAAGATCACTGTGAATGCTCAAAGAAGCTGCACCCGTGCTTGGGAGGATTTTTTCCTTTCAGAATTGGTCCCATATAATGTACTTACCAATTGCCTGTCCAGCTGGCACCCACATCCCTACAAGAGAACAAAAAAAGAGCCTTAGACATCAGTGAAGCTGCGCACTCCGGAGCAGGGATGATGCAAGAAGAAGGATTTGGCTCTGGGATAGACTGGGTATCCTCCCCATGTCCCTTATAGAGCTATTTTTATGGCCTAAGCAACATTGTGGGACTATTTCTGAATGTGTAATTCTGGAAAGACTCTGAATCATTCAGCAAATGACACTCAGAAAAGACAGCAGTTCCCAAACCCAAATCAGATGGAGCATTCGAGAGCTGCCACATACCAAGTGCAAGAAACTACAAGTACAACAGAGAACAAAACCCTGGAGAACCCCAGCAGACTACACATCCAAGGGATTCTTAATTTACTACCAGGTTTATCTGAGTTATTTTTGCAATTTTTGAAGCATAAAAAAAGCCTTTCTCATCCCTTGTGCAGTGCTGAGATTGAAGGATAAATGTGCTCGTGTCTGACATTAATCTTTCCAGGAGATCAGATATCATTTTCCCTACTAATCACTGCATGGAAAATAATGGGAGTTTCTCAGTTTGCAGATTAGCACATCTGTGCACAATGTCAACCCTCAGCTGCAGCTTTCAAGTTAATCAGCACCGTGGGGAAATGAGCAATCCCTGTGCTGCACTTCCATCCATCGGAGCGGGGATGGAGCAGCCACGCTCCCCGCAGCCCCCCAGGTGAACATTTCTCATCTCTCAGAGCAAGCAAGTCACAGCAACTCAATTATCCCTCTGCATTTCTCCAGAAGTTATCAAAAATTGTCTTTGGATGAACTCAGCATGTTTATCCTGCCTCTGGAATCTCAGGGGGGTTGCAGCCATCAAACCCAGGCTGCTCCCGAGCCCTGCAGGGCTCCTGGTGTGCACTGAGTGCTCCCTGCACCAGAGCTGCCTGGTGCTTTCTCAAGCTACATTAGGCAATAAAATTCAAAGGCAAGGCCATCCATTTCCCTCTCATCCCTTTCAGATTTTCCTGATAACTTCCTTTGAAACTGCCTCATCCTTGAAAAGCCATTTTTCAGCCAAATTTGTCATTGGGGTGTTGTGCAGAGCTCACTCCACAGCTGGAGTCACACCTGGAGCTTTCCCAACACATTCTGAGTTCCCCCAACCCATGGGAATCCCACGTGGGGAGAGGCAGCTCCAAAGAGAACAGGTGGAACACACCTGGGACACGTGCCAGGCCCAGCACTGCCTTCTGCCAATGAAATGAATTTGGGGAAAAGCAGGGAAAAAACCTTACAAAGGACTGGGGAGGGGGGAAATCTATGGGGGGTGGAAATCTATGGGGGGGTGGAAAGCTGTGGGGGGTGCTATCAGGGAGATAAAGCTGGGAATAACACCTAGACCAAAAAACTGAAGTGCAGTAAGCTGGAAAGGCTGGACAGGGAGGGGGTGGCACCTTGGGCAGGGTGGGCAGTCCCTTGAGGTGCTAATAGGGAAATAAAGCTGGGAATAACATCTAGACCAAAAAACTGAAGTGCAGTGAGCTAGAAAGGCTGGACAGAGAGAGGTTGGGCAGGGTGGGCAATACCTTGGGGTGCTAATAGGGAGATAAAGCTGGGAATAACATCTACACCAGAAAACTGAAGTGGAGCAAGCTGGAAAGGCCGGACAGAGAGAGGGTGGCACCCTGGGCAGGGTGGGCAGTACCCTGGGGTGCTATCAGGGAGATAAAGCTGGGAATAGCATCTAGACCAGAAAACTGAAGTGCAGTGAGCTGGAAAGGCTGGACAGGGAGGGATGGCACCTGGGCAGGGCAGGCAGTACCTTGGGGTGCTAATAGGGAAATAAAGCTGGGAATAGCATCTAGACCAGAAAACCAAAGTGCAGTGAGCTGAAAAGGCCGGACAGAGAGAGGTTGGCACCCTGGGCAGGGCGGGCAGTACCTTGGGGTGCTAATAGGGAGATAAAGCTGGGAAAAACACCTAGACCAGAAAACCAAAGTGGAGCAAGCTGGAAAGGCTGGACAGGGAGAGGTTGGCACCCTGAGCAGGGCGGGCAGTACCTTGGGGGCCGTAGCCCTGCTGCCAGGTCGGAGGGGGCTGCCCTGCCCAGCCGTTGGCAGCGCTTGGCATGATCCTGCTCCCCCACTGGCTGGCCCCCGGTGGCCCCGGAGTTTGGCTCTTGCTATCCCGAGGCTCGGCGCGTTTCACCTCCACCTAAACAAACAGAGGCAGCGCTCAGCGGGGCTGGGGGGGCCCCGCGCCCCCCGGCCCCTCACACACACCCGCAGGTACACTTAAGACTACACTTAGCATCTTATGACTTATGTCTAAGTACTTAATTATTAAAACTTAAGGCCAGTAATTTACAATGTTTCTCAGGTACAGTGTAGGTGATGGTAAGGCATTACGAGTCCTACTGTTGAGGGATTCCGAGAAAAGCATCCTACAAATCGCTTCGGTCTCGTTGGCTTTAATCTTAAAACAGCAGTACCCTCTTACAGCAGCTCTGCACTTAAAACAGCAGAATCTTGGACATTAATGACAGACTGATTTCGTGTTCAAGGCAGGAGATACGAAGATGATGTTTTCAGTTAAAAAACCAGAATTTTGAGTGAAGAGGCTGCTCTGAAAAAGGGTACTAATGCTTTAACCAAACATGTTTGGGGTCCATTTGGAAATGACAGTTTAACCCACCCCAACTAACTGCAATTTCAGCTCTGCTCATACCTGAGAAACACACATTTTCTGAGATTTTTTTTTTTGTATTGTTGTATTTTTTTTTTTAACTTAAGATTTTATTTAAATGTCTAATGGAAGATAAAGACTTACCTTCCCCAGGCTAACGCTTAAAGAATCTCAGTTAACTCAAACAATGTCAGAGGGAATGGATGTGATAAGAGAATCTTACATTACATCTAACAAAAAAGTAAACAAACATGCAAGTAATAAAAATGGACAGTTGAGTCAATAAGAAGCAATCTTCATACTGTGTTAAGTCAGTGACAAAACCCCTCCTGTTTTAAAAATCAGTAACCACAGTGCTGAACTTATTTCATTCCAAGATAAAATGTCCTAGTGTTCCCAGCCATGGAATAAGTGCATTTGACCTACTTAAAATAAGCTGCACATTCAACATAAACCTCTCAAAAAAAAAAAAAAAAAATCCAGTTCTGATTTAATGAAACCCTCTCAGCACTCGCTGAATTTGAGGCTTTTTTTTTTTTCATGATTAATTTTAATGGGTGCCAGAGTACAAAGAAAATAAATCTCAATCATCAATGGGCCTGAGTAGTATGGAAAATAAAGTATTCAGAATTCTTCCTGCCATGTCTTAAAAGCCATTCATGTTGGAGAACAAACAGGAAACAGGCACAAGGCAAGGACAAAGCCCCCCACACCCCCCTTGCCAATGCCCCAAGGACATGAGACATGACAGTAACCAAATCTCTGTCAGCTCAAGGCCCTTCCAGAGAGGAACCAAGGGAATTTTTCAAAGGACTCAAATTAATGAGTCTTAACACATTTGCCTTGAGGGAATTCAGTTATTGCTTACAAAAGCAGAGGCCTTCTTGCAATTTTAATTTTTTCCCCCTCCTTTCAACAACATATGGATTCATTTCAGCAATACCTTTTTAATTACCAAAAAGACAGAGATACCATTTTTAAAGCAGGCATGATTAGGCAGTGAAGGAGAGAGCAGGGGATCTGGAGCTCATTAATCCTTGTGGAAGAATCCCATTAATTTTTCAGTGCACACTTGGAAGCAGGGAACTGCCAAAGTGAGGACTGAAAATTCCCTGTGCAATAGGGAGGTTCAAATTCCACACCTGCCTAGAGCCCAGCTTACCCAAGAACTGAGGCAACTCTATTAATATGAGCTAAAAATCCCTGAATCCTGATTTAAATTTTTTCTTTTGTCACTGAAAGGAGGGGAAAGGACAAAAATCCATTATTTCAGTTTGGAATTGGGTTTGTTTGGGGAACACTGAGAACTCCCAGTCCCAGGGCTATGTCAGCAGCAAAGCAATGAGGTGACATCCAGGCTCACACTGGGCTCTCCATCCTCTCCCAGCACCTTGTGGATGTTTATCCTTTGTTCCCATTTGGATCTGCTGCTTTGTGGGATCAGCTCTCACTTTAGCGTTTTGCTGAAGGGCAGATCAGGGGGGATACAGGTGATCCTTCCACACCCCTGTGTGATTTACTGCACCTGCTCACACCAGCAACCAAGAACTGATGTTCTGGATCCCACAAGCACATTCCTTTGTTCCCATTATCAGGAAACCACCCAGCCCTGAACCCCAGACCAAGTTCACAGGAATTAAAGGCATTATCACACTGCACAATGAACCAGAACTCCACTGATATGCAGAGTGCATCCCTTGCTAGCTAAGGAAAGGCTTATGAAATATCAGCACACAAAAGACTTAAAAGACAATTAAAAACTCACACAATGCAATAATTTAAGGAATGTGAGAATCTTCTCTGTCTCCCTGAATGCCCTCACATCAAGTTTAGCAGTTTTAACACTTAGTTTAAAATCTGGATATACCTTAAAGCTGTGCAAGAATTTAAATTCACCAGAATTTCCTGTGGTTTATTTTTCTTTAAATTATTCTTTTAAAACTTGGGTGTCCTGCAACAATTTATTTTGCTTTTAGGTTTGGGTCTTTTTTTTTTTTTTTCTTCCACAGGTAAAAGTATGTTCCTTGCTGAGTAACATCAAAGGAGCCTAAAAAATTCCTGCCTATCCAAGCCCCGTTTGCTGACAACACAGTATGAAGATGAAACAACCAGAGGTCACTTAACTGCATTGTGGTTAAATACTATATAGAGTACGTGGGTTGGTATCAAAGTTTCACAGTAAGTGACCCAATTTTTTAAAAAACCAATCCTTCAGGATGTTTTTTTTTCTCCCTTTTTCTTTTAAAGTTTAAGATTATATAAAGCAGATCATCTGACACCACCTCAAGATTAGAGTATCAAGTACACATCTGAAGGAGTGGTATCTTAAACCAAGCCTTGAAGAACTCGGATTTCACTGGGATTCTGCTTTTCCAACAGCTGGAAATGACTGATTTCTCTCCTTGCACCACAGCAGTGCTCAAAGCAGAGGCAGTGAGCACCAGTTTACCCCAGTGACGATGATCCCAGCTCATCTGCTCAGCCAGAGCAGCCCCCAGGTCTGTACACACAAGGCCTCACCCCAAGCAGAGCCCACAGCCTGAATGCTCAGGCTTCCAAGCCCTCCCTTCCCCAGGCTGCCCCCATCCTAACTGCCCTTCTCCAGCAAACTCAGACTTTCCCCACCTCCATGGATAAAGCCTTGAATTTGGACTGCTGTGCTCTCCCATCACCAATTAAGCTCCATTACCCAGTGAAATCGCTCGTTGCCCAAGACTTGGTTCTTTCTTAAGGTAAAATAAAACTACAACTACACACTTTTTTGCCCATGATGTCGTGAAAATGCATGTTGACAGCCTGGTCCACTGATTGTTCGTCCTCGAAAGTAATAAATCCAAAACCTAGCCAACGACGAAGAGTGAATCAAGGTAGCAGGGTGTTGTGACACAAAACAGGATGATGAACAGTATTAGGGGCAGACCAAGGGTTCAAGCAGGGGTTTCAGATAACGACACTTGTGTTCAATTGGCAAAAACTCTGAGGAAATTGCAATGGATACTTCCTGTGAAGAGGCTTTAGTGCCTCGTCTCGATTGCGCGCATGCAGCTTCGAACTGAGCTCGTTAACCGGCTTTTAATTTGATTTTATTCCTCATCCACCTACCAGGAAATGGAAAAAAACTGCTAAAATCAAAATACTTGTGGGACAGCAGATTGAAGTCAAGCAACTTTGCTGCTCCTCCCTTTGATTCAGCCTAATTTCCCAAGGAAAACCTATCATATATATCCCTGTTCCCCAAAGCTGCAAAGCAACTTCCTCCCAATCCCTTAGCCCAGCTTCCAGTTAGGGAATATTTTCCATAGAAAAGAAAGTTAGTTTTGAAATGTAGCTGTTAAAGCATGAGAAATTTTACCACTCCATGGATGAATGAGAAGCTTCAGAAACTAACAACCTACATCAGAGGTTCTCAAGTTTTTCCACACCTTGGAGAAAAAGCACTGACCAGGTGTTACTCCTTCCCAACAAGGCAGCCCCCTGTGAGGTGTTGCTCACACAGAACGTGGTGTTGCTGCCACGTCCTGAATCTTTAATTTCTTGTACTTTCTGTTGATTTCCTTTTGAAAATCCACACAACTTCCCAATGGGTGGCTCATTCCCTTCCAGTTGACCACAACCCTGACTGCTGGCAGCTCAGCTGGATCCAGCAGCTTTTGATGGCTGGAGAGAAAACTCTGAGAAAGGAGGCAAAGCTCCCCTTTTGGAGGTCACTCTGAGAACCTCTGCACGTAGGTTGTAGCTGCTGACACAGCCGAGAGAGTGGCAAAATAGTGGTTAATCCCCCAGGACAAGGCGGCTGCTTCATGCCATCACCCACTGGCTGCTGGTGGGGACAACCCAGGGCAGGGAGGGACACATGCAGTACAGGAATTGTGCCATTCTTTGGATTAGCTACAGAGGGGGGAGGAAAGGGGGGAGAGCAATAAAAATTAGAAAAGAAACCCGAGGTGCGGCGTGGGAAGCGTTTATGGAACATGGATGCGGTTCTGCTTTTCTGAAACCCAAGATTTCCCCCTTGGTTTGCGTTTTGCTTTGCAGCTAGTGCTGACAGCAGCCAAATCTTGCTCTAAAGCGTTACAGAATACAGATCTAGCACAGGAATGTCTCTCCACGCTTATCCAACTGCGTTGGGTAAGCCCAAAGAGGCCTAGTGTAGAGAAAGTTTATATATATATATATATATAAAAATACACAAAGATACAGGCCAAAATAGATTCCAGCAGGTCAAATTCTGCTGTCAGCAACAAGAGCAAAAGACATCACTAAAATAAACTGAAAATAAAAAGGAAAAAACTTGGCATTTCCCACACACAAGAGACTGGCAGTATAAACGAAGTTTTGTGGAGCTGTGATGAAAGCAGCCTCGAAGCTGAGAGCAGCATTTCATCACAATATATTTGTCTGAGTTAACCAGAAATCCGAGTGTTGGAGCCAAAGGAAAAGTGTTTGTATTTAAATCACGTTTAGTATTCCAGCCTTTGTCTAAAAAGAGATGGGGAAGAAAAACAATGGATTCCATCTGGATGTGAAGGTTGTTGTTAAATTTGATTCCAAAGCTAAAGGAGGGGAACAGATTGTGGGATGGGGTTGGAGGGGTGGAACAGGGAGGGCAAGAGGTCATTGAGAAAAGCAATAAATAAATTTTAAAAAGGGGATTTTAAAGGGTCAGGCAGCACAAGATAAAGAAGAGTACAGAAATCAGAGTCACACAGCAAAAGGCCAAGGTGAAGTTTTAAGCAGAAGTGATGAAACCCACCACCTGCAGCTTTAGTTTTTGAAGGACAGGACTCTGTTAAAGGCTGGAGAAATGAACTGCATCCAGCAGGAATCCAAGAGGAACAGAGCAGAGTGACAGAGCTGGTCTGCAGCCAAGGGAGGAGGAGAACAGACACAGCAAGAACCTGGAAATCCCTCCCCAGCTGCTGGAACCAGGAGAAGCTGAGACTGCACCAGAGCCACTTTGTGCCTTCAGAGATGTGACATGGCTGCTGTGCTGGGGGCTGTGGGAAGGGTTTGGATGAGGCAGAGCTGGCAGGACTGGGAGGAAGCAAAGATCATGTGGATACCTGACCCCAATCAGCTCCTCAAGGACATCACCTGAGAATTTGGTGCCTCCTGAGGAGCTGGAGGTATATGGATGCTACAGGGATTACAACAGGGATCATCTTCCCTCCCTCTACCCGTAAACCAATGTGCACTTCCACAGGAAGGGTGGCAAAGTGAATGGGAAGAGGCAAAATTCAGAAGGGTCTAAGGAGAGATGGCACTGAATTGGCCTCTGGAATTTTATCTGCAATCATTAAAAGGATAAGGGGACAGAGCAGCAAGAGAACAGAGAGAAGGCAAGAGAAAATGTGCCCTGGGATGACAACCAGGAGTACCCAATACAAACTCGAGGAATTTTTCCTAGCACCCCCCAGGGACTGCCAGGGCCATTTTGGGAGATGTGTTAGTCAGCACACTAAAAAAAGCCTGGAACAGCACAGAAACAAAAGGCAGAGAGAGAGAGGATTCAAGAAGTGCTTAAAAAGTCTGATGAATTAGGGGAGGAAGTTTTCTGTGGGTGGAGACAAGACCTTTCCCCCACCTGGCACTTGTGCTTTGCACCCCAAGCCCTCCTTTGCCTGTGTTGCTTTTAGTAGAGCTTGAAGCAGAGAAGCCATTAATTGAGACAGGATTAATCCAGACCAGGCATGATGTTTAAGTACCTTTTGCACAGAGGCTGCAAGGCTGGGATTAAATATTGCAAAGATAGAGATGATACAATAATTACTGAAATATTTCAGAACTTCAGCCCCAAATTCCATTTGAATGCCAGTGCCTTTGTCTCCTCTATCCAAAACCAGCTGCTCTAAAGCACTGAAACAGATGAATTTATGTGCTGCTTAAATCAAAGGTATCTGCTGGAAGAAGATTAGGATAGCTAAAGCAAGAAAACAAAAAAACAAATATATTGAAACTTCGTTTACACTCCAATAAAAGACAAAGCCCGTCCCTCCTCTGACTGCGGAACTGGCCTGTACCTCTGTGATAAATTATCACCTAGAGAGAAGAAATCTAAAGAGATATCGTTAATCACAGTCAAACAATTCACAGAGAGAAAAGAAACAAAAAAAAGAACTTACTTAACATTACCATACTTTACTATGAAACACTTAAATATGTCACTAAGGATGTATGTCTAAATTAAAAATAAAACTAAGACTTAACAGCTTAATAAATATGAAGTGAAGGATATATTTCTTAATAATGAGGCAGAAGAGAAATGAAAAGTTCAGATGGCAAACTATTCTCTAGCATGTCCAACATGCTACAGGGTGGGAGCACAGCTAAGCTTCACGTGCCAAAATACTGCCTCTTCCTTGGCAAACAGATGGTGGATGCAAAGGGACGTGGGTGACATGAAATTGCTTCATATTTTGACCAAAGGTTCCCAGCTTGATTCAATATCTAGTGAATCTTTCAGGTTTTTGGGGTTTTTTATTCCCCTCCCCTCTTAAAAAGCAATCTGGTATACAAGGATTGTATATCCCAATTGAAAAAAAAAAAAATATATATATTTCAGAATTATTTTGTGGTTGTTTTAAAAGAGTTTTTTTCTTTAATTTGAGGTGAAGCCATTTAACCAAAACAAAAAGCAGGTGATGGATGGATTCTGTCCTGTCTCGTGCTCTGGCTGGAGCACCCCACATGCACTTACAGACCCAACGTACCTTTCATGTGGAACAGGAGGTAAATCTGTTTATTTTTCCCCCCTCAAAAGTACCTTAAGCCACAGGAGTGGCTCGAGAATCAAATTTCATTCAGCTATTAAAAAAAAACCCAACCCATCAATGAGCATGAAACATCTGAGTTGAAATGCACAGACCCAAGTGAAGCTGGAGATGAAGAGTCTAGACTTGAAGTGATGTTTGCCCAGTGAATTATTCTTTTTCCTGAGGCAACATAGGAGGAAAAAAAAAAAATCTACCTTTTCTGATGGTGTGAAATAGTTTGCCATCTGACTATAGGAGAGTATGAAGAAATTTCAAGGACAAACTAGATCAGCCTTTACCTCGGGGCCTCTGTTTCTCTGCGTCATAGATCATTACAACTTCAGTGACCTGGAAGAGAGAAGGGAAATTCTACTCCCTGTGCTACAAGGGGAGGGCTGGAACAGTCACCACCAGCTGGTTCCTGCTCTCTACCCACAAAGCACAAGCCAAGTGCAGCCATCATCCCAGCAACAGCACAAACCCAGGGAATTTTGCTCTTCCTGGGAGTTTAGAAAGCCTGAGCTCATCTCTATTGTCTCATCATACTTGACATTTTAATTTAACATTGAAGTTTTGCACTATTTGTACCCACTCTACGGCCTATTACACACCCCAAAGGTTTGTTTTCCAACAACTCATCAGTGTAGCTTTTTAAAACATGATTTTTCCCATTTTTAACCGTTTTCACTTTTGCCATGAAAAGCAGCTTGAGCTGCAGGCACCTCTAGGAACACGCAGGGCTCCTCTGATTGAATTACTGGAGCACCAGAGAGGCCCAGAGCACCAGTTAAACCAATGCTTTAAACAGCTTTACAAAACCGCTCTAAGTTCTGGATGAGCAGTATCAGTGTGATTTTAACCTAAAAAAAGAAAAAATGGAAATTGCAAGCTGTTCAAAAGCTTCAGGATTATTCTTCTCAGAATGAGCACCACAGTGAGCTACAATTTAAACAAAACCTGAGGTGTAATGTTTATGTCAACATTAAAACAGCTGAAGGGAACTGCTCTGAAATCTCTCAGATGCAGAGAAGTGGTCACAAAATGGGTGTGATTTTGTAAAATTGCATCTTCAAGACAATCTTAGGATATTTTTACTCGTGAGTAAAAATGAGTTTAAAGTCTGACACGATTTTATCTTTACTTACAGCTAGAAAACATTTGGGTTTGAGTTGCTGCACTCACTTGAGCACATCCTACCGGATGCTCCCAGCTGGGGCTGGGGGATCCACGTGGGGATTATGCCATGGGACAATCAGTGCCACATTTGTCCCTCCCCTGCTCCATTTGGGTCCTCTTCACCCTGGCCTTAATGACCCAGCAATTACCAGGGCTGAAAAATCAGTGCCTGCCTTGGGCTCTTCACTCTCGTGGCCACAAAACATTTGTGAGACTCCACTGCTCCAAAGGGACTCGTTACAACTCCAGGAAGATTTTCTGATTTCTATACTATGAGTAAAGTGCTACTACTTACTTTTAAGGGCACTTACAGTTGTGGCTGTTGCCTTCTACACCTGCAGGACATACCCTGTATCTCCCCAGCATCCAGGGCACAGCTGGAAAGCCAAGTCTGTGAGGAAGAGCCTTTAGAAACTACATCCCACAGCTGTGGAACGTGCTCCCTGTTTTTATTATTAGACTATTGCAGCCTTTCAAGCTAAAGAAACAGTTGTTAGCTGTTGCTTTTTGTGTTTTTAAATGAATTATCTTAATGGAATTTTAAATACTGATTTAACTTGATAAACTTAAGAATTAATTTCTCAATAAATCCTTTGCTGCCACTAAGAAATGTCAGAAACACAGTCCTGAATTTATCTCACACAATCTTTAACTTCCTCAAGCTTATTCACAGCTGAATTTTTTAATTCAGTAGTTTATCATATGCCCCCACTTCCTTGAGGGCAGTGAGAGCTGGGATAAATGGGAATTAAAAGGAAATAAAAACTAAATTAATAAAAAATAAAGAAGACACAGTCATTTCAGTCCAAGGTTACAAAGTGATTAAAGAAGGTGCATGAGGAGCAGTTTGTCTCAGAATGGAGGTTCTAGGGACATCAGAACTGAGATTCCAGATGGTTTGAAAGCAGCTACTGCTCCCCAAACAATGGCAGGAGACCCAAATTTAACCTATCTGTACACATAGTCAAATGCCAGGATCTTAAAATCCAGCCCATTGAGAGACTCACTGTTCCCAAAAAATAATCAGCAGACATTTTTAATTGCCCAGCTGAAAGTTTTCAAGAGAAATGGGGGGTTGAGGGTGGAAATAATAATAATAAAAAGAATCATTCTTAAGGCACCTCAGGAGTTTTTGGAAGAAGGGACAGAATAATGCATCAGGTAGACTTAAACATGAAGAGACAAAAGCAGCAAAGTAAATTCCACATGAGCAGCAGGTTCTGCCAAGGGACATTTCCAGATGATGGATGTTCACTACAGTTTCTCACTAAATGCTTCAGGTGCCCCTTCAGCAATTTGTCCAAATTACCCCCAAATTTGACAGCTTGAGGAAATGTGAGAGGAGGCAGCAGGGAGGGGAGGCACCTTCCCCCCCAGGACTCACCACTCCGAACTTCTTGAAGTATTCCCTGAGCTCTGTCTCGCCACAGTTATGAGGAATCCCACCAACAAAAATTTTATTGGATTTATTGTTATCGCTCCTGGATCCTTTCTGCTAAATTAAGGAAGAGAAAATTCAGTCAGAAGAACAATAAGGTTGGCTGCTTCTATCATTTTACACTGAACCATGAAGAATGGGCTCTGGCAGGCTGAGGGGAGAGCTGCAGCCTTGAAGTCTCCCAGGCATGAAAGGGAAGCACGTTCTGAGCTCAGAGGTTCAGTGTCCCCTGTTCTTCAGAGGACCAGGAATCCTGGGCCTGTGTTCTGAGGCCACTGACTCATTCTAAACTAAAATCTGGTGAAGCTGCAGGGTGTGGAGTGGGCTGGAACAGCATCAGCCCTGCCAGTGCTCTCCAGACACTGCTCTCAAATCTGAAGAACTTCACTAAAAGCATCACTAAAAGCTTAGGAAACACCACACCCAAACTGACATTGCTCTGCAGAGCCTGCCCATGGAGATCTAAATTAAAGACACTTTTTAGAAATGAGATTTACACTCGAGATGTGCATACAGACTTCTGCCTTTAAAACATGGATATAATGCAAAGGAGTTCCAGAGGACACCCAGGGATCTTTCCTTACCCATCCTTCCTTCGGCCGTGTCCGCTCCGGCTGCATCCCCCGAGGTGTGCATGGCTTTGGATCAATCTGGAAGAAGTTCCACTTTGGTCAGACTTCAGCAGAATTTTGCTTTACAAGTTACATTTGTGGCAGCTCAACATGCAGCTCCTCAGAGCTCAAACAACACAACCCATGGAGTTAAGAGCTGCCTCACAATAAATTATTTAAACCAACAACCAGGTTAACTCTGACACTCTGCAAATAAGGAGGCAGAATTTAAAGCAAATCTTTGAATCTGGTGCAAGAAAAAAAAAAATAACACAAAAACAACTTACATTTCGGCCATCTAACGTATGAGGTCTGCTGGCCAGCACTGTTCCCACACAGTTGGGATCTTTAAATTTGACAAATCCAAATCCTCGAGATTGATTTGTTGTTTTGTCTTTCATTATTACACAGTCTACAACTTCTCCATACTGGGAGAAGTAGCTACGAAGAGTTTCTGTCAAAGAAAAAAAAGCAAGTATTAAACAGAGCCAGATATTAACAACACCAGACTGTGTTTGCAATTATGAGACAACAGATCAGCAAACATGGAACACAGCTTCAAACTCATCTTTTGAAATTGATCACATTTTACTTCCTGTAAACAAATGGCAGACAACAGTTTATTTCCACTCATACAAATGGAAAACAGTAGGAAAGTGATTATAAAAAGGTTTGTCTGTTGCTCTGACAAAAACTTCAGCACCAGCTAATGTAAACATAAAAGTACTAACATATAAATAAAAATATATATATTAGCAGAGGAGGAGGCTCTCAGCCCAATCTCTTCCCCACAGCAATGCCTGTTAAGAGCTCCTGGCTGGGTTCTCACTGTGGCCCAAGGCCTGCAGCACACGTTGCTCACCTTGTGTCGTGCTCCAGTCCAGGCCACCCACGAACAGCTTTCTGCAAACAAAGCACAGGGCAGGTTTAGGGGCTACAGCAGATGCTCCATCTTATTTAAGGCACAGCTCAGCTCTTCTGGACAGGTTTGGGGGTACCTGGGCCTCCAACACACCCTACAAAGCTGGCACCATACTCAAAGCTGCTGATGAAACCAAACCCTTCCTCCATCACTGCTCTCTGCTCCTCCCTCACTCACCACAAAACACTCACTTGGCTGCCAGCACCTTCTCGTGGGGTGAAAGCAAAAGCAGAACTGCCAGGCTCAGGCCTGAAACAGAAGTCAGACCTGTGCAGCAGGTACTAAATAACAGAGCAGCACTAATCCAGCAGTTGTGAAACCATCGTACAACCCAGTTTCGAGATAGCGATGAGCAGGTGAGAAAGTCATGGCTAAACCCCAAACTAAACTCCTTAAAACTGATTCAACTCTTCCCCTGCAAAGAGCACCCAAATCTGCAGGGTTTCCTGTCCCAGCACGCCCAACGAGCTGGGTGGGTGCTACAGGAGCTCCATGCCAGGCTGCCAGCTCTGCAGCTCTTTATCAACTCCTGGGTGTGCCAAAACTTCCAGAAGTCATTTACTCACTAATTAAAGGTTGGTTAGAGCCACCTCAACACTTGGCCCTGGTCAGTACCAAGAATCAACCCCAAAAAACACCCTCACAGCTGTCTGCAGCTTCCTCCTGAGGAGCAGCAGGAAAGGTTCTTCCCCAGACAGTGCTGGGGCACTGCCCAGGCTCCCCAGGGAATGGTCCTGGCCCCAAGGCTGCCAGAGCTCCAGGAGCATTTGCTCTCAGGGACAGGATGGGATTGTTGGGGTGTCTGGGGAGGGCTTTGATGATCCCTGGGCTTCCCTTCCAGCTCAGGAGATCGTGTGATTCTGTGAAAAACTCTGCTGTTAATGGCTCCATGACTCTGCACAGACAAGCACTGGGATAGTTTATTTTTGGGGGATGCCCTCTGGTTTTCCATCAGACCTCAAAAAGAAAAAGCACCTTCTTGCTTTGTCTCCTACTTGCCTTCACCTATACCTGAGTACAGGTAAGGGTGGTGGGGATTCCTACATCCTCACTTACATGGGCAAAGTGGAATTTCTCCTAACAAAAAGAAACCTGAACTTCCTCTCACCTGCTCTTTTCAGGGGCAGGTAATGGCAGGGAGAGCCCAGTCCCTCCCAGTAAGAGCTGCAGGTGCACTAGGACTACCAGGGAAGTGAAAGCCTTGCAACTGGAAGTTCCTGTGGAGCAGGGCAGCTCACTGACAAAACCAGCCTGTCCCTTTCCACTTGGATTCAATTTTCTGTGATAGGACATCACGTCACGACCCTTCTGCACCAGCCAAAGTGACAAAATTCAATACTACACAGCACCTAGGAGCCTTGTTCCATTGAGGCAAATTCTGTTCCTGAGTTACAGGCTGAGACGTGACACGAGTCTTGTCTTTCACAAAAACAGACCAACTGTTAAGCGCTGATCAAAGCGTCTCCTTGAGCAGCCAGCAAACAACTGAGCTGGTGACACGCGAGGCAAAGACAGCCCTCAGTGTCACAGCAGCAGCCTGTGCTGCGTTATCCTCACGCTAAAGGACGTGCCAGCCCTCCCTGAGAGCAGCAGGGCAGGACCTGCACCCCTGCCCTGCCCTCTCTCAGAGCAGGCCTGTTAGCTGTGGGCATGTTGGGCATGACAAAGTTTCCCTCAAGGGTTGGAAAAGTGCCCCCAGCTCCCTCTGGCAGCGCTCTGGCTCCTGGCACGGGCTCAGGGCCTTGCGCAACAGCAGCCAGTTCACAGCAACAGGTCATGCTCTGGGGCCAGCCAGGCTTGGCCAAGGTGGCACCACCAGCCTGTCCCCTGACCACCTTCCCTGTCCACACACAGGACACAAACCTCTCTGCTGTGCCATTATTTTTAGGGAAAATAAGTAACTCTAATTTCCTAATAGCAAAGTAAAACCAGCTGATCTACTGCTATAGTCACAATAAAGTTTTGATATGTGTTAGCTACATATTCTTCACCAACCACATTTGAGGTTATGGTTTGTTTTGGGGCGTTTTTAACTAAATTTGATAGCTTGGTATAAAAGATTAATCGATTTTACATCCTTGTAAAAGTACCGGCTTTGTTCTGAGAGAACACCAAGTTGTCTGCAGGGAGAGAGGTCACTGAAACCTTCCAATTCCACCATGAATTATTTGTAGTCACCCTACATGGACTGAAACAGCAAAGCTGGGTAGCTCAAGGCCAGCTGCAGCAGCTGTATGGAAATCCACAGCCCTGGTTTATATATACACTGTGGAATACCAAAAGCCAGGAATCCTCTGCTTTGGGATCCTCCATGGTTTGAAGACACTGAGCAGGGCCAAAGTTCACAAAAATCCAGATGTGGTATGGAACGGGACAGCTGTGAGGCACGAGGGGTGTGTGGGTGCTCCTGCTCCCACGCTCAGCTGCATCACCAGCCCTTTCCCAAGGTCTCACCCACACTCCAGCCCAGAAAACTTTTGGTCCTATTACATTCATAGAAATGTATAAAATTGATAGAATATCCTAAGTTGGAAGGGATCCACAAGCACTGAGTCCAGCACAGACACCCCAACAATCCCACACTGTGCACCCCTGGGAGCAGTATCCAAACGCTCCTGGAGCTCTGGGAGCCGGGACCATTCCCTGGGGAGCCTGGGCAGTGCCCCCACCCTCAGGGGGAAGAACCTTTCCCTGATATCCAACCTGAACCTACCCAGGCACAGCTCCAGCCTCAGGTTCTGCCCCTGCTCCCAGAGAGCAGAGGCTGCTGCTGCCTCTCAGGAAGAAGCTGCAGACCCTCCTGAGTCTTCCCTCATGTTCTTCAGTGTTTTCAGTTCACACCTGCTAACACCACCCCAAAGCCCACAGCTCCACAAAGCTCCACATTTACAGACTGGAGGACACTACAGTCCATCCCTGCTGGAATGCAAAGCCACTCCAGCACAGCCAGTGACAGCACAAACACCAGGCTGGCTTTGGGCAGGTGAGTCTGTCCACCACAAGAGTGAGATCCTGACAGGTGCATCACCCCTGAAGCAGCAGAATTCCCCACAGGGATCACCTCGGGAGCAGAAAGTGGGATAATGACTCCTCAGAAGTTGCAGCTGTATAACAAGCTTTAACCAAGTATTCTGCCTCACTACTTCCTGGGAGAATTTTCCTTGCTAATTTCTTCTTTGTTGCCGTAAACATACTTGCTGCTAGAGGAAATCAACTCAAGATTAGTAAAAAAGCATGTACAGGTATTTTAAAACCACCAAAACTCAACAAAAGCACAAACTCTTTGCCTACATAAATAATCTGGAGTTTGATTAATAGCTCAGATCAACACCTCAGCACAGCCCCCATTAGCTGCAGGACAAAAGGATCAAGATCAGCACCTTTCTTCATCCAAACCAGCCAAGTATTAATTAATTACAACAAATAACACTGACAAGGCCCCTCCCTACCCATGCCAAGACACCTGCAAGGCTTAGAGCTTCCTTAGGTACTTTCTCTGAAAATCTCTGCCTAGAAAAGCAGCTGAATTCATAACTTCCCATCCAGACCTGCCCCTCACAACAGCTTTAAACCAGAGCTTCCTTCTGAGGGCTGGAGCAGCTGAGTCTGTTCTACACTCTCATCTTCCCTCTGAGCGCTTTTGGGGAAGGAGAATAAAGAAAATTTCCCTCTCTGATTAACCCCCAATCTGATTATAGCTCCAAAGGATCACAGCCTGTGACTGGGAACAAACTCTGTGACAGCCCAGCCTGCTCAGGAGGGGGAGCTGATATTCCATGGAATAACCTGGAGCCTGGCACTCAGGGAAGTCAGACCTGATCAGGTCTCTCACAAGGCACCAGACAGTTTCTAAGGCCCAGGAGCAAATAAAAACACTTTCAGAGCAAAACTCACATATTTAAACAGGCCTCATGCAATGTGTGCTGGAATTGGATCACCTCTAATGTCCCTTCCAACCCAAACCATTTCAATGTGATATTCCAGTCACTTATCCTGCCTCCTGTACTTTTAGGATTTACAAATTAAGAACATGCAGTAAATAAGCAGCTTACAAAGCAGTGCAAGCAGCATGGGACAAGTGGTTCATGTTTCCAGTTTCAAACAAGGTGACCAGTCCTGATGGGCAAATACTGTGCCAAAACTTGCACTGGAAGAACCAGCCAAGGATTTTTTTTAATTTGGTTTTTGCTACTTTGAGTTGTACCATGCCCAAGCCTGCAGCCTGGTAATTTCAATGTCACCAGGGTACAGCTCTCAAGCAGAATAATACTGAGTGCAACTGGATGATCTCTAAGGTCCCTTCCAACCCGAGCCTCGCTATGACTGTAAAAGCACATCAGAAGAACCAGACCAGTGTCAGGTTTTCGGTTTGAAGCCCCAAAACCCCCGGGAACGCTTAAAACCGGGATTTTCCAGCCTGGAACACATTCTGAGCAGAGGACAGCAGAGGGGAGCTCTGGAGGGCAGCTCTGCCCTTCGGGGGACACGGAGAGCAAGGGGAGGCCCCTGGTGCCACCTTTGTCCCTCCACCTTCCCCTTCCTCCACCGCAAGCCCCTCGGGGTGGCCCTGATGAGTCACCAGAACAAGGTTCCCAGCAGGGTCACAGAATCACAGGACAGACCCTCAAGGACCATCGAGACCAATTCCTGGCCCTGCACAAAACTCTCCAACAATCCCACCCTGTCCCTGGGAGCGCTGTCCAAGCACTCCTGGAGTTCTGGCAGCCCTGGGGCCGGGACCATTCTCTGGGGAGCCTGGGCAGTGCCCCAGCACCCTCAGGGGGTAAAAAAACCTTTCCCTGATAGCCACCCTAAACCTCCCCGGACACAGTTCCAGCCGTTCCCTCGAGTTCTGTCACTAGTGCCAGAGAACAGAGATCGGAGCTGCCCCTCTGCTTCCCCTCACGAGGAAGTTTTAGACTGCGATGAGATCTCCCCTCAGACTCCTCCAGGCTGAACACACCAAGTAACCTCAGCCGCTCCTCCTAAGGCATCCCCTCAAGGCGTTTCACCGTGTCCGCTGCCTTCCTTTGCGCACGCTAACACCTCAGTATCTTTCTCATCCTGTGGCGCCTAAAACTGCACGCAGGACTCAAGGTGAGGCCGCACCAGCGGAGCGGGACAATCCCCTCCCTCGACCGGCGTGTTGTCCCCCCGCCCCGCGTCCCCAGGTCAGGTGACAGGAGAGGAGGACACGGAGGGGCAGAGGTGGGACGCGGGTGGGACGCGGGGGGATCCGCTGCGGGCGGGCGCGGGAAGCGCCGCGGGCGGGTGACCTTGGGCGCGCGCACCTGCCGCAGCCCCGCGCGCGCGCCGGTCACGTGACGGGGGGGGGGGTGTGTGTGTGTGTGTGTGTGTGTATGTGTGCGTGTGTGTGTGTGTGCGCCCTCACGGTCCCAACATGGCGGGACCGGCCCCCCCTCAGCACCCCCGGCCCGGGACCGGCTCCCCCTTGAAGCCCCCCGGTCCGCCACCGGTCCCCGTTCAGCCCCCCGGCCCGAAGGAGCTCCGGAGGGACCCTCTCCTGAGGTTGCGGGAAAAGGTGACCGAACCCCGCACCATCGTCCCAGCGCGCTGCCCTCCCCTTCCTCTCACCCGATCTCATCGGCGCCTCCCACGCTGTTCATGGCGGCGACTCCTCCGGGGCCGCGCCCGGCTCTCCCCTCCGGTGGCGGCGGTGCCAGCGGTGGGTCGTGGGGCCGCGGGCGGGCGCTCCCGGCCGTGTCCCGGTTCCCGTGTCCCGGTTCCCCCCCCGCCGCCCCCGGCCCGGCCCGGCCCCCCCCGCCGCGCGCTCGCGCTCCCTCAGCGCCGCCGCTGCGCGCGCACCCGCCCCTCGCTACGGGGTCTCCGGGGCCGCGCCCTGGGAGGGGCAGAGAGGGGCGTGGCCGCGCGCGCGCGGGGGCCGGCGGGAAGGGCAGTCCGCGCGCGTGGTGGGCGGGGCCTTCACAGGGTCCCATTGCCCATCCCGGGAGTCCCACTGCGCATCCCGGGGTCCCGTTAGCCATCCCGGGAGTCCCTTTGCCCATCCCGGGGTCCCGTTAGCCATCCCGGGAGTCCCATTGCCCATCCCGGGGTCCCGTTAGCCATCCCGGGAGTCCCATTGCCCATCCTGGGGGTCCCATTGCCTATCCCCGGGGTCCCATTACCCATCTCGGGGGTCCCGCTGCCCATCGCGGGGGTCCCATTGCCCACCGCGGGGTCACACTGCACATCCCGGGGTCCCGTTAGCCATCCCGGGAGTCCCATTGCCCACCGCGGGGTCACACTGCACATCCCGGGGTCCCGTTAGCCATCCCGGGAGTCCCATTGCCCATCCCCGGGGGTCCTTCTGCCCGTCCCCAGGATCCCATTGCCCATCCCGGGGGTCCCATTGCCCATCCCAGGGGGTCCCATTGCCCATCCCAGGGGTCCTGCTGTCCATCCCGGGGGTCCCATTGCCCATCTCAGGGGTTCTGCTGCCCGTCCCCAGGGTCCCATTGCCCATCGCGGGGTCACACTGCCCATCCCCGGGATCCCATTGCCCATCCCCGAGATCCCATTGCCCATTCCGGGGGTCCCACTGCCCATCCCCGGGGGTCCTATTGCCCATCCCAGGGGTCCCGCTGCTGGCTCTGCCCCGGGCGTGCGGGTCCCCCCTGGCACACACAGCACTGTGCGTGGCCCGGAGTGTGGCACTGTCGCCCGTGTGCAGCCCTGGAGGGACACAGCGTGGGACGCAGCACGGTGCACAGGGAAAACCCCTTCCTCCGTGTGCCCCCGGCCCAGCCCGGCCCCGGTCAGCAATGCGGGTCATCCCCGCTCCGGCCGTGCACAGCACGGTGTCACCGGCAGCAGGGACATCGTCTGCACCCCCAGAACACCCCGGTGACCCCCGGGCCACCTGTGACCGCTCAGGCCTGGCAGCCCCGTGCTGCCCCATTCCCGATAAGGGCTCCCATTCCCGATAAGGGCTCCCGATCCCCAGAGGGGCCCCAGCCGGCTGTGCACACTCAGCACTTTCCAGCAGGGCTATTTAAAGCCGGCCAAGAGCCCAGTGGCCCTTTCTCTCCGTCCCTCCCTCCCCCGGCAGGCACGGCCCGTCCAGCTGGACTTTCCTCCCGCAGCCATGAGCTCCGGAGCGGCGGCGGGGCCGATCTTCACCCAGGGCGAGGACTGCAGGGCGGCCTGGAAGGAAGCCACGGCGGGCTACGATGAGCCCGACGCCCACCTGGAGATCCTGGGCAAGCCGGTGATGGAGCGCTGGGAGACGCCCTACATGCACTCGCTGGCCACCGTGGCCGCCTCCAAGGGTAACGTGGAGCTCTGGGCCGTGCTGGGGGTGCAGCTTCCCCAAAAGCAGCTGGTGTGGGGGGAGATGTTCTGCTGGGGGACCCCACTGCATGTACCCCGTGCAGTGTCAGGGATGGGGACATGGGGAGGGGATGCAGCCACCTCCTATCCAGGTCCTGCTGATTTTGGGGCTGTTTCCCCTCCCAGGATCTGCCACTTTTGGGGTTGTTTTTCCTGGCAGAGGGAGGGTTGGACGTGGTTTGTTCTCACTGGGATCAGCTGGGGGGGTTTGTTGGGGACAAAGGGCCACTGTGGGAGGGCAGCAGGTGACAGGGACATGAGGCTGCTCCCAACTTCTCAGTGCCAGCAGCACCACGTGCTCCCAACCCGCACCCAAAGAGCCCAATTTGGGGAAAGAATGGGTCAGAATTCATGGCTTGGGCGAGGCAGGGGGGTTTGAGGCAGAGAAAAGCCAGAGCTGTGAGTGCTGGGTTCCACCTGCAGGCGGCCGCGTGCTCGAGGTGGGGTTTGGCATGGCCATCGCAGCCTCCAAGGTGCAGGAATTCGGCATCGAGGAGCACTGGATCATCGAGTGCAACGAGGGCGTTTTCCGGCGCCTGGAGCAGTGGGCCAAGGCACAGCCACACAAGGTCAGGGGCAGGCTGGGCTGTGCCAGGGTTGGGGGGTGCCTGTGGCCCCCCAGCTCACCCCTCTGCCCCCCACCTGCAGGTTGTGCCCCTGAAGGGGCTGTGGGAGGACGTGGTGCCAACGCTGCCGGACGGACACTTCAGTGGTGAGACCAACAGCAGGATGGGCAGGGGCTGGGCTGGGGACCCCACTGCCAAGTGGGGGTGCAGCAAAGCCCAGGGCATCCCAGGACATCCCTGAGCCATGGAAAGGGGGCAGCAGTTTGGCCAGGGTGCAGTTGGAGCCCAGATCCTCCCATGGGGCAGGGGACAGGGCACAGCTGTGTGCCTGGGGTCCTTGTCCTGGGGTGGATCCTTGTCCTGGGGGCCATCACATCGCTGCCTTCCAGGGGTCAGCGACATGGGGAGGGAATTGCAGTGGGAGCATAACAATACCAGGCCATGGAGGGGGATTTTCCCAGGATACAGGAGCCCCTCAGGGTCTCTTCCAGCTAACGGCCAGCCCCGTGTTCCCGGGCAGGGATCCTGTATGACACCTACCCGCTCTCGGAGGACACCTGGCACACGCACCAGTTCAACTTCATCAAGGTGACACCTCGGGGGGCAGCTCTGCGGGCCGGGGCCGGGGCTCGAGGGGGAGCTGGGGCCGGGGGCTGAGCGGGAGGAGCTGACCCGGATTCCCGCATTCCCGGGGCAGGGCCACGCCTTCCGCCTGCTGCGGCCCGGAGGGGTCCTCACCTACTGCAACCTCACCTCCTGGGGGGAGCTGCTCAAGACCAGGTACAGCGACATCGAGAAGATGTTTGAGGTGAGTTGCTCCCCTCCCTGAAGCTGTGCCCGGGGCGAGCCAGAGCACTCCGAGGCTGTGGAACTCATCCGAGGTGCTGGGGATGGGCAGGGAGTGCCAGAGGGGAGCTCAGAGGGTTTTTCCCCCTGGCTGTCCCTTCTTACATGAGACACCCCAACCCACGGCTGCTCCTCCCTGCCCTCCTCTCCTGCAGGAGACCCAGGTGGAGCCGCTGCTGCAGGCGGGGTTCAGGCGGGAGAACATCAGCACCAGGGTGATGGAGCTGCAGCCGCCCCCCGAGTGCCGCTACTACTCCCACCCCAGGATGATCACCCCCACCGTGCTCAAACACTGAGGGGCCCGCCTGGGGAGCAGCAGGAGGAGGAGGAGGAGAAAAGCTCTGATCTCCTTTAAAGCCCTTGAGAGATGGGTGGAGGCTTGGGGTGGATTGCAGGGGACAAAAGGACAGGAAACCCCCTGCCCCAGGAGCGCCCTGCCCTGGAGGGGTCTTGGGGCTCTGGGGATGATTTCACCCTGCTCTGTCCTCTCAACACTTCACATTCTCAGTTAAGCTGGAATTTCAGAGTGTGGTTCAGAGCCTTTGGCCAAACGGGTTCCAGAACCAGCCATTTCCTCTAAAAACTGCATCATTTGGAGAAATCACAGGGTGGCTTCCTCCAAGAGTCAAATAATCTAAACCAGGTGGGAGAAATGGGGCAATCTGAGGCATTTGGAGGCATTTCAGCTTCTCCTGAAGCAACTCCCCAGGGAAGTTTCCCAACATTTTCGGCCAAAGCCCACAGCAGCAAATCCTGACCCCAACACCCCCTCACAGCTCAATAAATGATGTTTCCTCTCTCCCCAGAAGGGACAAAGTCCATTAAAAGGAATGAAATACCCAAACTGCCGTTCCCGAGCGATTTATTTGTCTTTCCAAAGTGTGTTTGTCCCTCAGGCATGACCATTCCTCATCCCAGGCTCCTGGGATGCATCCAGGACAGGCTGCTTTATCCCTGCCCTGCTTAGGAGCTCTACATTCAGATTTATTAATCACATTCTGATTTTAAGCATCAGTATTTGACTTGTTACAGAAACAGAATTAATTTCTGGCCCCTGTGCACACAAATATTATGGGTTTAATAGATCCTGTGTAGGAATTACCAACAAGGAGCAGGTGGTGAGTAAGGGACGAGCTCAGGGAGGGCTCAGGAATCACCTGGACATGTGTTGGGTCTCAAAACTTCCCAACAAAACTAAAAAAAAAAAAAAAAAATTCTGGCAAAGCCTTTATGTCATGATATGACATCACCTTCCCTGACAGATTGTCCAGGCCAGAAACCAACTCAGCAGTGTCATCAAACTCAACTCCTGCTTTTTAGCCCAGTTTTTCAGCCCCTCAGATCAGAGGGGTTTATTAAAGACAGAAAAGCACCTGGACCAGGTAGAGTTTTATTGGAAGGCGTGTGAGGAGCCGGATTTGTGCGTAAATGTGAGCAGTGCCCGGGGACAGTGAGTGGGGACATAAATAAAGGCTATTTCCTGTACCAGATCTGCATTCTCTTCTCCCTCTTGATTTTCCTCTGCAGCTGCAGGATCCCGTAGAGCAGAGCCTCAGCTGTGGGGGGGCAACCTGAGAGAGAGAAAGGAGAGAAGGGGGGAAGGTCACAGGGCAGGTACCTGCACAGAGCTGGAGCCAGCAGCAGAGGTGCCAACCCCAGGATTTGTCCCAAAGCTGACTCCCCTCTGGCTTTGTGGCTGGCACAGGCAGGAGTGTAAAGAAACTAAATTGATGTTGTTTATCAAGAAGATCTTAATCAAACATAGCAATTATTTAATTTCAAAGTGTATCCAAACCCCCCTCCCACCCCACTGATGGTGCCACCACCCTAACCCTCCCCATCCCGCAGTCCCTGGAGCTGCTGCAGCCTCCCCACCACTGAAAGAGGAAAACCTTTCAAACCTGCAGCTGAATGCAGAGAATTCCCTCTCCCTGCCCTGCTCCCAGCTGGAGCTGCCCCTTGTACCTGGCACATAAATGTCCACGGGCACGATGCGGTCGCAGCCCCTCACCACCGAGTAGGAGTAGTGGTAGTAGCCCCCACCATTGGCACAGCTGCAGGACAGGGACAGGGACAGGGACAGTGTCAGCCCAGGAAGGTGAGCAGGAGGCCAAGGGAGGGTGGCCCTGGGCAGGTGGGCACTGCCAGGCTCAGAGCCACCAGCTCCACAGGTGACACTGCCCCATCACTGGGAGGGTTTCAGGTGAATCCAACCCAAATGAAGTGTGCCCATCACCCTCACAAAGCAGATTCCACAGCCCTCCCTCTCTGCTACAAACCCTTCTGTTTTGCCTCAGAGCTTTCCCAGGATTTGTCCTGTTCCAGCCTGGATCGGCCACCCTCAGCCAGTGGGGAAAAGAAAACTTGTGGGGACATGAAAATTGTGAGAGTCATGGAATCATGGAGGGTGGAAAAGACCTCTGAGACCAGGGAGTCCAACTGAATCCCCCATGGAGCAGATTCCAGCTGGGTCCCCCATGGAGCAGATTCCAACTGAATCCTCCATGGAGCAGATTCCAACTGAATCCCCCATGGAGCAGATTCCAACTGAATCCCCCATGGAGCAGATTCCAACTGAATCCCCCATGGAGCAGATTCCAACTGGGTCCCCCATGGAGCAGATTCCAACTGAATCCCCCATGGAGCAGATTCCAACTAAATCCCCCATGGAGCAGATTCCAACTGAATCCTCCATGGAGCAGATTCCAACTAAATCCCTCATGGAGCAGATTCCAGCACAGCAGAAGCACTTTGAAAGCCAAAAGCAAACTCTGGCATTCTGGATTTCCACAAGTTTAGCAGCTGCAAAGCCCCTGAATCCCTCCCTGGGAGGATTCACACACACCACTCCCAGAAGGAGCCTTTCTCTGTTCTGCAAGGCTTCTTTAAGAACTCAGGAAAACAAACAAGCACAGAATTCCCCCCACAGCACCAAGGATGTCCCAGCACTCACCTCCCCATGGACACCACGTAGCGAGGCTCTGGCATCTGGTCATAGACCTGCAGAACAGGGATATTTGGGGTGATGCCCACCTCCCCACACTGTGCTCCTGAGACATAAACTTCAAGGAATTTAGAGATTTTAGAGGAGCTAGGATTTGTATTTTGGGTATTCAATACTCGTACAGATAAAAGGACTCTGTGATCACCTGTAAACTGGGTGTGTATTTGGGAGTTATCCCACACTAAACACACACTTTCTAACTCCAAGCTGTTGGAGAGTTTTTGTCCATCCCAGCTGTCCGTCAGTACCAGATCAATGTCCCTGTTCTCAGTAAATCCCTCCTCAGCTCCCCGTACCTTGCGCAGCGCCGGGGCCATTTTGTTGGTCAGGGTCCCTGCCACGATCATGACGTCGGCCTGGCGGGGGCTGGCCCGGAACACCACCCCGAAGCGATCCATGTCGTAGCGAGGGGCTGCCATGTGCATCATCTCCACGGCACAGCAGGCCAGCCCGAAGGTCATGGGCCACAGGGAGCTCTGTGGGGACAGCCAGCAGCTCAGGGACAGCCAGGGTGACACACACAAAGGGAGAGCTCGAGCGAGCAAACGCACGGCGCCGAGGGAGTGGGCACAGGGAGAGCTCCAGAGCTGCTCCCCTGACACTGCTGAAGCCACCTCAGAGCCACCCAGGGACAGCAGAGAGGGGACAGATCAGAGCCCCATGGGGACAGCAGAGAAGGGACAGCTCAGAGCCCCATGGGGACACTGGTGTCCCAAGTCAGGGACAGCAAAGAAGGAACAGCTCAGAGCCCCATGAGGACAGTAGTGGCCCAGCTCAGGGACAGCAGAGAAGGACAGCTCAGAGCCCCATGGGGACACTGGTGTCTCAGGTCAGGGACAGCAGAGAAGGGACAGATCAGAGCCCCATGGGGACAGCAAAGAAGGGACAGCTCAGAGCCCCATGGGGACAGTAGTGGCCCAGCTCAGGGACAGCAGAGAAGGGACAGCTCAGAGCCCCATGGGGACACTGGTGGCTGGAGAAGGACCAGCCCAGCTAAGGCAGAGCACAGCAGACCCAGGGCACTGTCACTTGTGTCACCCTTCCCCAGAGGCAGAGCAGCTGCTCAGGGCAGGGACAAATGCAGAAGTGCCTTTTCCTGGTGACCAAAGGGCAGTTCCAGACCCCCCCCACGCACCCTCAGCCCGTGTCCCACACTGTCACTGGATCCCAGTGTCACCCTCTGGCCACAGAACTCGGCCAAGGGAGCTCTGAGTCTATTTTTATCCTGAGCAGGAGGTGACTCTGGCGTGTCACCCTCTGTCCCTGGATGCCAGGGAGCCTGGTGGCCCAGGACTCACCCGCCGTGCCCAGTTGACCAGGTCATCGAGCTTGGCAATCACATACTCGCCACGGCTGCTGGGGACGTAGGATTTCCTCGGGACAACAGCAGAGCTCTTCTGGACCTGGACAGACCTGAAAGGAACCATCACTCTCCAGTTATTTCTTTGCAGAATCAGCCTTTAACCCTCCACGGGGCAGTGACTCCCTGAGGAGTGACAATGCCACCCCTCTGTGTGGCATTGTGTGGCATTCTCTCCATGTGGGATCTGTGGGTTTGGTGCTCGGGCAGAGCCCCTCAGCCATACCCCAACCACAGAGAGCCCCTGGCTGCCTCTCCCCGGGGCTCCCTGAACCCCCCGGATTTTAGCAGGGAAGGGAGGAGACGCCTCACAGGAGGTGTCACTGGGAACCCCGGCCCGGGAATGGTGGCACACCCGGCTGTTCCCTGTCCCCACGGCAGGAGCTGTCACCTGTCAGCGCGATCGGCCGCCGGCGTCTGATGGAGCAGCTGGGCGTGCAGGGGACTCACAGAGCCGGGCCTGGGGACAGAAAGGGCCCGCACAGGGTGACAGGGTGACAGAGCCCCCGCGGGAGCCAGTGCTCCACAAACCCCAGCGGGACAGGAGCCCCCCACTGACCCCCGAAGCTCGCGGCTCTGGGGTCCCCCCACCCATCACCCCCAGCCCCGGGGTCCGCGCTGTCACCGGCCCGGCCCCCCCTGTCCCCGGGGTCCCACCGCCCCGGTGCCCCCAGCCCGGCGCTCACCGCCAGCCCAGCACACCGTGCGCGGGGAGCCGGAGACCTGCAAGAGAGGACGGCAGAGCTCAGCCCGGCTGTGGGCCACGGCCGGGGCCGGGAACGGCCTGGTGTCCCCTCAGGGCTTCCCTCCGGTATCTCCCTCGGCAGAGGGCCGAGGGCTTGTTTCACTGCCCAGACCGCTCCCGGTCCCGGTCCCCATCCCTATCCCCGTTCCCGGTCCCTGTTCCCGCCCCGGTCCCGTTCCCGGCCCCGCTCACGGCCCAGCGCCGCCATCTCTCCGCAGCCCTTCAGGCAACCTCTGCGCGCGGTGCACCCGCTAAAGGGCCCCGCGCGGCACCGCCTCAGCGCTCCGGCGGGAAACGCGTCCCGGGCGAGGGGTTCCGGAGTCACCCTCGGGCTCCTCGGCAAAACGATTCCAAAACGATCCCGAGGCGACCCCCGGTGGACCGGGCCTCCCGGAACGGCCACAGGGCTGCGCGGGAAGGGCCCATCCCGGGGCTGCGGAGCCGCTGTCGCGCAGGAAAATGAGGAGCGGCCGTCCCTGGGTGGGCTCGAACCACCAACCTTTCGGTTAACAGCCGAACGCGCTAACCGATTGCGCCACAGAGACCGCGCTGCCGCCACCTCCCGCCCGGCGCCGTGTCCCGCCTGTCCCCTGCCGAGCCTGTCCTGTGATCCGTGCCCGTGTCCCACGTCCCGCCTGCCCCGCGTCCCACACGCCGCCCCTCTGTCCCCACGCGTTCCTCCCGCCGCGTCCCCCGTGTCCCCCCGCCCGGCGCGGCGCCACCGGCGGTGACGGGCGGGGGGGGCGGAGCGCCGCCGTGCAGCCGAAATAGCTCAGTTGGGAGAGCGTTAGACTGAAGATCTAAAGGTCCCTGGTTCGATCCCGGGTTTCGGCAGAAGCTTCTTTTTCTGTCGGGACCCAGGTTGTAAAAGCGCTGTTTTCACCCCAAAACACCCCCGAGGCTTCGGAGCTCGTTTTTCCCCACCCAAACTCTACACTTGATCGTTTCAATATCCTGGAAATACACACATACAACAGCAAGGTGCAAAGGACTGTGGGCTTTAACACTGGATTAATGTTAAATATTATTAAATAAATATGAATTATTAATTAATAATAAATATGAGTTAATGATCTTACACTGGCATTGAGGAGGCAGCTGAGGGAATATGGATTAATTAACACTGGACCATCACAAGCAGAGGTGGTGTGTGTCAACTCATTTTAAATAAAACACAAGAACAAAACCCAGTGAGTTCATTCCCCAGTGAGACTGAGACAGCTTTTATGCATCAGATAAAGCTGTAAGCTCCTCTATCCACCTGCTGTAAGACTGGGGTTGAAGCACCACCCACCAGAGATGAAAATAATCAAACAAAAGCAGCAAATGTTGATGATTCACTTCATCCCACTTTATTAAGTCCACGTGACTGATACATGGTGAGGCTGAGCCCGGTGCCCAGTCCCAGTGAGTGACTGGTGGGGGTGGCACACGGGCAGGATGATCCCTGCAGGTGCCCAAGGCCAGGGACTGTGGTGGGAGGTGTCCCTGCCCATGGCTGGCCTTTAAGGTCCCTTCCACCTCAAACCATTCCAGGATTCCACAGTGAAGGGGGGGTGAGGTGGTTCTGCCCCTCTGCGGGGGCCTGGAGCAGGATCCAACGGCACTTGGGGAGTTTTGATGGAGAAGGGAACACAGGATTCATGGAAAGGAGGGGGAAGTTGACCCCCATCTCCAAATTACCCCCTCATTCCAGTGCTCTGGGCAGGCAGTCCCTCCCCAACCTCTCATCTCCAAAGGGAAAGTGCCACTCACAGCTCTCAGTTAACTCCATCATTAATTTTTTATCCTAACCCTCAAAATTCATTATCCCTCCTCACAGGCTTTAATAAAACCCTCACACTTCCTGACCTGGCCCTATAATTGAGGTACTTGAGATAACGGGAATAAGAAGTCCATGGAAAAACTCATTAGAGAGCACAGAGCAATTAAAAGTGTAATTAAAATATATTCAGATAATTACTACAGCCAGGATAGACATCTGGATCCCAATTTCAACTTCTTCATTTCAAATCATCTTGGGTTTTACTGGACAAGCGAGGAGATCATATTTCATTATCACAGAGAAACCTTAATCAGGGGGTTTTATGTATCATTTATCATTATTCATCATTAATTAGTTCTTGGTGACACAGCTTCCATGTGCCACAGCTCCAACAAAGGTGAGCAGGGAGCTGGGCAGGACTAAATTGAGAATTTAGATAAACCAGCATTCCACTGGTTCAGTCAGAGGAGAAGGGAATGTTTTTGTTTCAGCAAACCTGGAGTCCTTCTCCACGGAATTTGACTTGTCATAACAAAACAAGGACCCGAATCTTTGTGATCAAGGTGGCAGCTCTGGGCACCAATCTCATTTCCCACTTTTGGAGATCCATGAGGCAGGAAGGGGGAACCCCCAGGAGCTTTCCCTGCCAGGAACCCCCTGGTTTGATCAGGAGCAGGGAGGCCACAAAGCAGGACCAGACCCCTTCCCACGTGGGGTGTTTGGCTAAAAGAACCCATGGGGGAGTTGGTGGAGCAGCAGAAGCTCTGCACAGCCCTGGGGGGCTCTGGCAGCCCCCCAGGAGGGCACTGATGGATGAGGATCCAGTGGATCCTGAACACAGTGAGGCCATGAAGCAGCAAGAACTGGGAGCAGAAGATTTGGGAATATACACACAGATTTTACAAAGAATGCAACGTTTTATACAAATCACCACTGGTTATTTACACCTGGCCCCAGGACAGCCCCGGCCACTCCTCAGCTCTCTGCAGGTTCTGACTCAGTCTTGAGCTTTTTGCTTCCCAGGACTTGCTCATCAAACAATTCTCTCTCTCTGGAAAGAAAAATATAGATGGTTTTAAGTTAAAACAGGGTATTATTGTCTAGATGACAAGATTAAATTTGCAGGGTTGGAGTAGCTCAGCTGGGACATTTTCCACCTCTTGTCCCTCAAAGGAGGAGGACACTGAGCTCTCCTGGCCTCACCTGAGACCTTTTCTGTATCCAACAATTAGGGAGTAAAAACCTTTGGAAAATCCTGAAAACAAATCTACCTTTTGCTCACAGGTGGCCCTTTAATGTACTTCTCTTCTGCTTTCTCATAATCGATGTCATCCACAGCAGCAATGGCACAGATGATGGCCTAGAAAAGCATTGAATAATTAATAATGATAATAATCATCAATAAGCAAAACTAAACCCTAGCCAGGGATTTGAAATTGCCTCAGCTGAGCACGGTTTAAGAAGAGGGTTCCTCAATAACTTAGAAAACTCGGATGAAACTGCTCATTGAGTTCCTGAAAATCTTAAATAAAAAATATGAAATTGTTCTGTATCATCCCCTGAGGGGTATTTTTATCCTCAGATTAAAATATTCTTCACAGTAATTTTGTTTCTACAAACAAATGTTAATGTTAATGTTCTCCTGGGAAAATTCCTGGGAAGAACACAAGGTATCCACAACAACTGCAAGAACAGCCAACACACCACCCCCCACCTCAACACTCACAAAGGACCAAGAAAACCGTGAGAAGTTGCCAAATTAAACAAAAAACCCCAAAACAAAGCTTTGAAGTATTTCAGAGGTAATTAAAATACATGAGGAAACTATCAGTCTGCTTTTAAAAACAACAATCTACCTGAAGCTTCTCCTTTCTGTGTTTAAAAATCAGCATTTGAGTGACTCAGGCTGTAGGCAGGGGTGAATCCTCCAGCCTGGCTCAGCTCTGGGAACTCTCCCCACGTCATTCCATAGGAACCACAAAGGAATAAATGATGGGAATTGGTATCATTTATCACTCCCCCTGTTTCCTGCTCCCTCACCTCAGGTAAAAGCACATCTGAGATGAATCTGATGCCATCCCCCAGGATCTGGTGCAGGTTCTTGGTGTCCATCTCCCTGTACACCTCCTTCAGGTACCCAACCACCAGGTCCAGCTGCTCCTCATCCTCCAAATAAGTCTCCACACAGGTGATGTACCGGCTGGAATTCAGGAATTTCTTCAGCCAGCGGGATTGTTTCCCACTTTTCAAGATCCCCAGGAGATGCTCTTCAGCCCCTTTGGTCTTCACTATGAACTCCACCAGCTTCTTGTTCTCCCTGTCCCTGGCAGCTCTGGTCCTGTCAGGGAGGAGCTTCCTTGGGGGTTTCTGGGGGGAGGTGTCTGAGGAAGATTGTCCAGCCTCTTCCTCCCCTGTGTTTGGGAATGCCATCTGCACCACACTCTGGTACCCCTCCTTCCTCACTGGGTAGCCTGAAAGAGAAACCACAAGAATATATATTTAAATGGATTTGCAAAATTACAAAGGGTTTTCAGAGCCATATCAATAGAAAATAAGGGATTTTATTGGTGAGAGGAGTTTTGACCCAGAAAAAGAGAATTCAAAAAGGGATGGAGTCACTTACTGATATCAGCAGCAAAATATTCCAGGAAGGATCCAGTGAAAGAACGACAGCCTAAAAACCCAAAACAGGGGCAGAGATCAGTTCCATTCACCCAGGAATCAAAGCCTGGGGTTTCCTTTTCCTGGTGGATCTCAGGATGAGATCCCAGAGAAGCTGGGAGTGTCCAAGGCCGGGTTGGAGAGGGCTTGGAGCACCCTGGGACAGTGGAAGGTGTGCCTGCCCATGGCAGGATGGGCTTTAAGGTCCTTCCCACCCAAACCATCCTTTGGGATTTGGGGATTCCATGGTCACCTGCCCCTCCTTACCCACTCGGATCCGATAGTCCTGGATCAGCTGGAGGCACCACTCAATTTCCCTGGAATAGTTCTCCTTGGCTCGTTCCTGCAAAACAAGGAGGATTTTCTGTTCCAAATCCAGCAGCTCTCCAAGATTTTCAGCCCAGGATGCAAAGCAGGGGACAGAAATGGCCCATGACAATTTTTTCCTAACACTAAAACAGCTCCTGCCAGAGCTGTCACAGGGATGAGAGTGGCTTTGAGGGGGTCAAGCCCCACGTTGCTCCCCTGGCCATTTAAATCCTGAATTTCCCACTGTATTTGCCCAAACCCTGCAGTTCCACATCTCTGGGATACTCACAATGAGCTCCTGCTTCTCCTCACAGTCAAAGTGCTTCAGGCTCTTCAGAGACACTGAGAAACTTTTAAAGAAACACAGTCAGAGGTGCAACTCAACTGCCCCACTTCCCTCTTTATTTACTGCAGTTCTGCTTCTCCCTGAAATCCCATTTCCCAAGGAATTAAGGAGCACAAATTTTAATGGTTTTTGCTTCCAGAGCAAGTTAAAAGTATGGAATCTTCTAACAAATGAGAAGTACCTGGTTTAGAGAAAAGTTAAAGGCAGCTCAGTGTTTCCAGAAAGTTTGGGCAGCACAAGGAAAACACTGGCTGCATTCCAGGGATTTTTTTGTTTTGTTTTGACTCCTCAGCTCTTCTCAGGGACAGGGAGCTGCCTCAACCTGCAGCATGACAAAGCACCCACAACCCTCACCTGCCCCAGCCCCTCCCTGCCAGATCAACCTGGAGAGGACTGTCCTCACCCTGCACAGGAAAAGAGCACAGGACACGGAATATCAGACACTGGAAATCCACATTTACCCTTTTTTCTTCTCATTTGTGGTGCCATCTATAAAGAGCACACAGGCCCTCCGGTGCTTCCTCTTCACTGCTTTGACCTGGAGAGAGGATAAAGCCTTAAAAATCCTAATCTTGATAAAGCAGGGATATTTTTTCTGTGGATATCACCCACTACAACCCACACTCAAATTTTTCCTGTTGCTATAACTTTCCTTTATTACACAAATATGAACAACTCAAGCGGGAAGCTACAAGGAATTCCCCCAAGGGAGGATTTTTAGTGCACAAAGGGCCTCCCCATTCTTTTGCAAATTTGGAACAAAGCTCTGCTCCATGACAAAGGAACTGGGAGAAGCCTGTGCTCTGTACAAACAGGTGTGAAGTGACCACATTTTGAGAGCTTTTAGCACAAATTTACTCCTATCATTTGTGAAATGCTTCTCCTGGAAGGTCTTTAACACTTCCAGGAAGGGCAGAAGTGGGAGTTGCTCCTTATCAGCAGGCTGTGAGGAGGCAGGAGCCGCTCTTACCACCGCTGGCCAGTACGGATACCGCCGCAGCTTGCACCACACCAACATCCCTTCCTCGAAGAATTTGGGTTCTGGTGTGAAAAAGAAGGGAAATTTTTCTTAGAAACAATAAAACAAGACAGATGCTGCCATTCTTTTCTTCTCCTCCAGGAGTTTCTCTTCAGGGCTTTTACAGTGACCACCAAATGCAGCACAGGGAGTCCTGAACTGAAACCCAGCAACTTCAATGCCAGGCCCTTATCCAGTTTCAGGGATTTTCATTTCATTCTACAGCAAAATGCCCGAGGGACCCAGGAAATGCATTTTACCCCAAGCCTGGACACAGCTGGATCCCCTCCTGGAATCCCCAGGGATTGCAGGCAAACTGAAACTCCCCACAGCAGGAAGAGCCTGAGTCCTGTGCTGCTGTCTCACCTCGATGGGACAGAACACTTGGGAAATTTTCCTCCTCTTCATCTGCCAGAGGTGAGAGTGGAGGGAGGCTCTCTGAGGAAACTCTCCTGGAAGACATTCCAGAGGATTCCAGCCCTGCCAACAGCACCAGGATCCAGGGATTAGGAAAGGATCAGCTTCAGAGCAGGTGAGACAGAGCTGAGTGTGACCCAGAAGGGACCTGACACACCTGCACACTTCTAATTAGGGAATCCTAATTCCCTGATCATGTGGATAAAAGAAGGAAAGGGGAAAGAAGGGGGCTGGTCTCAGGACCCTGCACCTACTCATTCAAAAACATTTCATTTCAAGTTATCAGAGAGCAGTAAGGGAAAACAAGTGTGAGCTCAAAAAAAACCCCTGAGTTTTCCATGGAAAACCCCAAGCAACTCCAGACAACCCAAACACCACCCAAGGCCTCCCCAGCACGGAAGGGATCAGCATTTCTGCTTCCCAGGAATAGAAACCCAAAGGAATTAAATCAGCAATTCAAGAGCCACTTCCCCAAAAACAAAGCAACATTCCAAGGTGAGCAACAGAGCTCACCACCCACATGGGATGAAGGTTTCCCTTCCCCACGGGATTTGCCCACCTTCATCTTCCTCGGAGTCAGGGGCTTTACTCCCAGCCAGGTGTGAGGGATCCTGGATTTCCTCCTCCTGAGGCCGAGGGAAGGCACAGGAAGGCCCAGGTGAGGATCCAGGGTGGTTCCTGCATTTCCTGTCTGTGCCCGAGGCCACACCTGCCCCATCCGGGTGTTTTCCACCCTCGGCCTCTCTCCTCCCATCCAGCTGCTTTGCCAGGCTCTCACTCTCACTGCTGATGCTTTTCTCCAACTCATCCGAGGCAGTTTCACAGGAGGAATCCAGAAATGTTCTCCCAGGCTGACTTCCTTTCTTTCTGGAAGGTTCCACAGTGCCAGATTTAGAGGGGACAGAGGAAGACCCCTCCTCAGGAGCCACCTGTGCTTGATCCTGGGGGGAATCATCCCTCCATCTTCTTTTCCTTCCTTGCTGACTTCTTCCAGCCTCTGGCTTACAGGAGACTCCATTCCCCACTTTGGGCTGGATTTTCTTCTCTCTGGGTGATGATTTTGGTTCTGGTTTTTTGCAGTTGTGACCATCAGGGGCTGGTGCCACACTCAAGTCCCTGGCACCGTACCTGGCAGGGTTTGTTCCACCCCCACGTGCTCTGGCAGGGCTTGTGCCACTTCCAGGTGCTTTTCCACTCCTCCCTGGAGCCACAGATCTTTCCTGGCTGCGTGCTTTGGGATCATCCTTCAGCCCACAGTTATTTTGGGGGCTCTTTTTCCTCTTGGCAGCCTCATGTTCTGACTTTTTCGAGCGAGAGCGCAACAAGAAACTGTGGGAGAGGGTGGGTGGGGCAGATTTCTCCCGGGAAAATTCAGGATTTGGTCCTTCTGCAGGTGGCATTTGACTGCTGGAGTCGGTCCCCTGAAGAATATCCAGGGCAATTTTAAGGGAACAGCGATATTGCAGCTCCTCCACAGCCTCACTCATGGTCGTCTTTTGCTCTGATGAGGAAAAATATTCAATAAATGAAATGATCCTCGTTATTCTATCCTAAAGAAATAATAAATGTTACTCGCAGTATTTGCTTTAAGGTGCATTTTTTACTGCTTAAATCATCCAGAATTCCCAAGGCAAAGAATGGAGACACACACAGACCAAGCTGCAAGTGCCTCATTTTGAGGAAAACTCACATTTCTTCACCATCCCTCCAATAAACCACCCCAGGGAAGAGAAAAATTACACGTTTTTAACCTATTTTCCAACTTTATGGAAAAGGGGAAAAGAAAACAAGTGAAATACAGAAGTTTTATCCCCCCAGGCTGAATTTCTGCAGGGATTTTACACCCAAAAAAGACACAAAGCAGCACATTTGGGGCTGAGTTTTCAGAGGTATTTAACACCCAGAAAAGACACAAAGCAGCACATTTGGGCCCCTCCCTCCTCACCCAGGGTGGAGGCGATGGCCTTGATGCGCTCCTCTGTCAGGGGAACCACGTTTGCAGAGCTCACACTGATCCTGGAACACAAAAAGGTGACTGGAACCTGCAGCAGAACACTCCCAGCATCACAAAACTGCTCCCAGACAGCAAAAACCTCAAACATTCCCTCCCCCAACCTGTCCTTGCTAGGGTTAAACATCTAAACCTTCTGCAAATCCAGGATCCCATCTCACAGGCACCTTCAGATAAAAGGATTCCTTTCTTCCCCTTGTTTTTTAACCTCTAAGAATGCAAATGTGTGATAGGAACAAGGATACTCAACTGCTTCTCCAAGCCAAGGATTTCAGCTTTAAATCCCGTCCTTTTTGTGGTGGCAACAGGACTGCTCCCAGCAACTCCAGGTTTGCACAAAACCTACATTAAAAGTGAGAAATCTCCATTGAAAATCCTGACCAACAGCAAAACAGTTTATCCAAGAGCAGCTTGACAGTGCCTGGGAGCAGCCTTAGGATTGTGGAATGATAAAATGCCAGGATGGACTGAGTGGGGAACCTTAAATCCCATCTCATTCCACGTCTGTCAGAGGCAGGGATTCCTTCGCTGTCCCAGGCTGCTCTGGAAATCCATCCCAGGGCTTCACCACCCTCACTCAGGAATTTTTTCCCAATGCCCCATCCAACCCTGCCCTCTGGCAGTGAGAAGTTATTTCCTCCTGTCTTATAGCTCCAAGCCCTCTCCATTTTTCCTGTTGGCATCTCCACAGCTCAGACAAGCTCAGACACGTTTGTTGGGACCTCTCCCTTCCTTCCTGCCCTGCTCCAAGCAATCTCCACAAACATTTCCTCATTCCTCCTTACCTTGGCCGGCCACAAACGCCTCTTCCATTTGCAGAAAACAAACTCTTGGTCAGTCATGGCTGAGCTTTACGTGAAAAAGGGCAATGCCAAGGTGTTCTGAGGGGAAAAAAAGGAGTCACCCACCTTTGACCATTGTGGTCTTTTGTTTTTTGAAGGAAATACAGGATTTAATCAAACACATTACTACAGTTATAATTGTTCTACCTTCGGGATCACTACACTGATATCACCCTGCAGCTTCTCCACTATTATATCTTAAATTCCATTTTTCTGTAGGAGCCGCGGCTGCCCCGTCCCTGGATGTGTCCAAGGCCAGGCTGGAGAAGGTTTGGAGCAACCTGGGATAGTGGAAGGGATGGGACTGGATGAGCTTTAGGTCCGTCCAACCCCAAAAAACCCAGGACTCAAGAATTCCATCATTCCAGGAGCACAAGTGGCTCTCACTGTGTGAGGAAGATACAATCAGCAATTACACAATGCAGCCATGGGCCTGCCCAATCCACAGCTTCCTGAAAACAGGGAACTACACCCTAAAAATAACGCGCTGTATTGACTTTTTACACCTCATTTGATCCCAATTCTTACACACGATTTGCAACAGAAACCTGAGCGGAGCAGCCTCAGACCCCGCAGGGGTTCCTTAAGGGCTTTAAAAAAAACACATCTTAAAGATCTTCCTGTACTTACAAGGTCCGGGTGCTGGGATGGCCGCGGCTCTGGGATGGCCGCGGCTCCGGGATGGCGGGCCTGCGGAGAGGGAGGGAGGGAGGCGCGGACGCGGGGCCGTTAGCGGCGCCCGGAGCGGCGGGGCCGGTGCGGGACCCCCGAGAGGCGGCGCGGGGACAGCGGGAACCGCCCGGCCCCAAAAGCCCACGTGAGGGGAGGGACGGGACGCACAAACCGCCCCGCACCGTGAGGGGAGGGACGGGACCCTCCCCAAACCGCCCTCGGTGAGGGCAGAGACCCCCAGAGTCCCGCACTCGGTGAGGGACGGGACAGGGCCCCCAAAGCCGCAACCGTGAGGGGAGGGACGCGACGGGACCGAACGGGACCTCCCGTGCAGAGCCCCCTCCGTAAGGGACGGGACCCCAAACCCCCCTCCGGGAGGGATGGAACCGTCCAAGCGCCCCGTGAGGGGAGGGACGGGACCCCTCAACACCCTCCCCTCACAGGGGTCCCTCCCTCAATCTTTCCAGCTGAGGGGAGGGACGGGACCCCCCAAACCCTTCGGGGAGGGCAGGGACGGGACCCCTCAACCCCCTCCCCTCACAGGGGTCCCTCCCTCAACCTTCCCTGCTGAGGGGAGGGACGCGACCCCCCCCCCCCAAAACCCCTCTGGGAGGGCAGGGACGGAGCCCCCCACTTCGCCCGCTCATAGGACGGGTGGGACTCCCAAACACAACCCCGGTACCGGTGATGACCCCCGGACCCTCGTGTACGCCCAGACCCCGCTTTAAAGCCCGGTGGGGAGGTTGGGGGGGATGGGGCACCGTTACCGTGCGCGCTCCCGACAACGCCGGCCCCCCGCGCGCGCCGCCGCCGCCCTTCACACGAGGCTCTGCGCATGCGCCGCGCGCACAGCCCGGCACCGCCCCCCGGGCCAATCAGCGAGCGCCGTCTGGCGCCCCGCCCTCCCCGCCGAGGCCAAAACACGAGACTCAGCCAATCAAAGCGCATGCTTCTGCCGTAGCCACGCCCACCCCACCTTCTATTGGCCAGTTGGGCGGTAGCCACGCCTAGTATGGGGAGGGCGGGCGGGGAGCGGCATGGCAACGGGGCGGGTGACGTCATAGGCAGGAGCTGTGACGTCATGTGGCGCTTTGGGCTGGAGCGGCGAGCCCGGCCAAGGGCAGGGAGAGCGTTGTGAAAAATGCGTATTTTATAGTTGGCTTTTGGCAAATATTCACATGAATATTACGTGTGTCGTGTTAGAAAGCTGTGCTGTGTTAATTCTCTTAAGTAGTGCGGTAAATATAGTTTTAGGTTGTAACAAAATGTTAAAATAGGAACTATTCTATGTGGGATATTTTATTAAGAAAGTAATGAGGTACTCACAGCAGATAGCAGCCACAGGACACCTGAATCTTTCAGAGAAAAAGAGTTTATTGCTCTCTCATCGAGTTCTTCCCGCCTTGCTCGGCCCTGAAGGTGCCGTCAGGACTCAGAGGAAGAAGCTGACACTGACCAGAATCCTTTGTTTGAATGGAATTTATGCATCATGGATGAGGTGTATGAATATGCAACAGGCTGTTGTTTTTAAGGGTTAATCCTCTGTTAACTGCGTCCTTTTTCGGGCTTATTTTGCCCAGAAAAAGGTACCCGGACATCCATAACTCTTTGTTTCTATTGTCTCATATTGTCCTAATCCAAATTGCCCAAATTTTTATTCCTCTAATTACATTACTATTTTTAATAACCATTTTATTACTATTAAACTTTTAAAATTTGAAAAACGAGTGATGTTTTTCACACCCTGCATTCTCACAAGCACGTATCCATGTCTTCAGTAACCACACCAAGTACTGATATTCAAACCCAAACACAAATCGGTTGAACGACAACTTCTTTAAAAAAAACCCTCAAATTCCTTCTCAGCTTAGAACACCAACCCATTCCACACCTTAAAATCTTTCTTTTTTTTAAGGAAAACAGTGAACACGCTCAGAGGTTGGATGCTTTATTCTCTGTCTCTACTTGCTCATCGACACCCGGCTGGCAGAACTGTCACCAACACCCAAACACACTCTGCAAACAGCCACAGACCAAAATGCACCTCCCCACCAGGAAACACTCCCCACCAGGAGTGCATTTCCCTATCTTTAAATACAGATATCTGTGGAATAATAATAATAATAATAAGAGACAAACTCCAGTTCTGGTTTGGTTTGCTGGCCCCCTCCTTCATCCCAATGCTGGACAGAGTTTGTGGAATTGATTTTTCAGGTGTAATTCCCATTTTCCTGCAGGACTGGGCATCCTGCAGCTCTTATTCCTGCTCTGCAGGCTCTGGGGATGCCAGCCTGGCCCTGCTGGGGGCTTTAATCAGCATTTCATGTCAAAGGATAGAAAATGGTTTTTAAAACCTGGGTTGGGAAACAACAAGGCAGGGTTCAGGTGCAATGAGACAGCACAGAGCTGGAGCAGAGCTCCCTGCAAGGCTCAGCCCTCAGGGTTGGGAATGGGAGAGGGAAAAACTTCCAAGGATGCAAAGAAAAATGGGAATTTCCCTGTGCTGCAGAGTCCCAGGGGATCAGAGGCTTCATTTCCCCCAGGGACACCTCTCTGTGCAGCTGCTTCGCCACAAAAGAGCAACTCAAGTTCTAAAAAGTGCAGCTCTGGCCAAGCCATGACTTTTTTCCCAATCAAAACCCCTCTTGAACACCCCATTTCTCTGCTGTCTTTGGCTCCCCAAACCCCACTGGGCTCTGGGGTGGATCCTGACTCGCAGCTATTTTGATAAACCCAAAATCCATTTTCCCCAAAATCCATTTTTCCTCCCCCTGCTCTGACCTCAACCTCCTGCCCCTGCTCTGCTACCCTCAGCTCCATCACTGCTGCGTCACCTTTGGCAAAAAAATCCAATTTGGGGTTTGTTTTTTTTTGCCCTTCCCATCCCAGCTGCTCAATTCTGCACCCCCATCCTGGGGAAGTGAACCTCCTGTATAAATTTGGTGGGGTTTTTACCGTTTTGAGCCCAAAATGATGGGGTGCAGGTGATGGTTGCTGCCTTAGGGTTCAACCCTGGTAGGATCCCAGCAGCTCCCTGCAATTCCCACATGGAATATGGATTTTGCTGGCTGCTCATTTGCTCTCTGTTAAAATCTGTAAATGGTTATCCTTTTTCCTGCCTTAAAAAATAAAAAAAACCAAAAACCCAAACATTTTCAAGAAGCTTGTCTGCTGTTTTCATTAAAAAATAAAAATTTTAAAAGGTATAAACTCACTGGCCTCCCTCAGGGAACAGCAGTTATGTGGCAAAATCTCACAATATTCAAATTCCCGTGTTAGAATTGTGTCAATCCTGACCTGGAATGCCAAGGGGAGGCTGGAGCAGCATTCCCAGTCCGTGAGCACCCCACCACCGCCACCAGGGATCCACAGCAAGGCTGAAGGTGAGGAACACACCCCAAAAAACACAAGCCAGGGCTGAGGAATAACAAGGGAAGCGCTGGCACGGGCTGTTCTCCAGAGAGGATCAAACATCTGGGGCCAAAGGCTCCTAAAACCCCTCCTAACACAGCTGGGCTGGTGAGAAAAATAAAAAACAAAACCCTTCAGGATTATTTACAGGAACCCTTTAAAGACAACTCCCTGTCTTTGCAGGGAAAGGTGGGAAAAATCCCGTTTGTGCCTCGTTTTTGGGGATCTCCCCGAGCCACAGCGACCCAGGCTGCTGCAGGGCGGGAGGAAAAGTCACTGCCACGTCCCCTCAGCGGCGGGGACAGACAGAGGGACAGCGAGAGGGGCTGGCAGGACACGGCACGAGGATGTCCCAAGGTGTCCCGGGGCGGTGTCACCGCTGTAGGGCTGTTAACTGTCACAGGCAGCGCCTGGCACGGCCACCGGGGCCACCGGGGCCACCGCAGGGTGGTCACTCTGGAACGTGGTGGGGTGGTCACTCTGGAACACAGTGGGGTGGTCACTCTGGAATGTGGTGTTATGGTCACTCTGGACCATGGCGGGGTGGTCACTCTGGAATGTGGTGGGGTGGTCACTCTGGAATGTGGCAGGGTGGTCACTCTGGAACACAGTGGGGTGGTCACTCTGGAATGTGGCAGGGTGGTCACTCTGGAACGTGGCAGGGTGGTCACTCTGGAATGTGGCAGGGTGGTCACTCTGGAATGTGGCAGGGTGGTCACTCTGGAACACAGAGGGATGGTCACTCTGGAACATGGCCACTGTGGCTGCACTGGGGTGGTCACTCTGGAATGTGGTGGGGTGGTCACTCTGGACCATGGTGGGATGGTCACTCTGGAACGTGGCCACTGTGGCCACACTGGAGTGGTCACTCTGGAACGAGGTGGGGTGGTCACTCTGGAACATGGCGGAGTGGTCACTCTGGAACTTGGCCACCGGGCCCACAGCAGGGTGGTCACTCTGGAACATGGTGTTATGGTCACTCTGGACCATGGCGGGGTGGTCACTCTGGAATGTGGCAGGGTGGTCACTCTGGAACACAGTGGGGTGGTCACTCTGGAATGTGGCAGGGTGGTCACTCTGGACTGTGGTGGGATGGTCACTCTCGAATGTGGCAGGGTGGTCACTCTGGAATGTGGCAGGGTGGTCACTCTGGACTGTGGTGGGATGGTCACTCTTGAATGTGGCGGGGTGGTCACTCTGGAATGTGGCAGGGTGGTCACTCTGGAATGTGGCAGGGTGGTCACTCTGGACTGTGGCCCCCGGGCCCACGGCGGGCTGGTCACTCTGGAATGTTCTGAGCTCCGTGCCGGCCCCGGGGCCGCCGGTGCCCGCGGGCTGGGCCAGGCCCCGGGGCTCCCGCTGGCCGCGGCCGCTGCGGGAGCAGTCGTGGTGGCCGTGGTTGCCCAGGCGGCTGGAGGCCACCACGGCTTTCATGGCAGCCTGGGATGGAGGCAGAGAGTCAGGGAATTGTGGAATGCGCCGAGGGGATCGCCCAACACAAATCCTGGCCTGGCCCGGGACGCCCCCACAATCCCACCCCCAAAAATCACACCCCAACAATCCCACCCCAACAATCCCACCCCCAACAATCCCACCCCCAACAATCCCACCCCCAACAATCCCACCCCACAATCCCACCCCCCAATCCCACCCCCAAAAATCCCACCCCCCAATCCCACCCCCCAATCCCACCCCACAATCCCACCCCAACAATCCCACCCCACAATCCCATCCCCAACAATCCCACCCCACAATCCCACCCCCCAATCCCACCCCACAATCCCACCCCAACAATCCCACCCCACAATCCCATCCCCAACAATCCCATCCCCACAATCCCATCCCCACAATCCCATCCCCACAATCCCATCCCCAAAATCCCATCCCAAAATCCCACCCCACAATCCCATCCCCACAATCCCACCCCCACAATCCCACCCCACAATCCCACCCCACAATCCCATCCCAACCTGCTGGTGCTCCGGCAGCCTCAGATTTGGGACCTCCAGTGCCCAGCCCCTTTGGGGGAGGAACCTTTCCCTAAACCCCATCCCAAAAATCCCCTGGCCCCGCTCCAAACTGTCCCTTCGGGATCCAAGGGGGTGCTGCCCCTCCAGGCCGCGGATGGGGACAGCTGTCTGTCACTTTTTAAGATTTTTCTGTCTGTTTTGATGTTTACATTTTCCTGACAACCTTTTTGTCAATAATTTATCATTTTGCCAATAATTTATCGTTTTGTCAATAATTTATCGTTCTGCATCCTTCCATGGAAGAGGAGAAATCAGACAGGTTGTTTGTTTGCTCAGTGCCATCAGAGAGGTGGCACTTTTACTTTTTAATCCAATTTTAGGAATTTATCAAATGTTCGAGGCAGGGAATAAACTCCCCTGTCAGGTGTGCTGTCCCAGGTGTCCTTTCCTCACCTTCAGCTTCCTCCTGGCGTTGAACTCCTGCAGTTTCCTCTGCGTGCTGTCCATGTGAGCGAATTTTGCTGCTTTCCCAGTGACCCAGGGGTGCTGCAGGGCCTGCTGGACCGTCAGCCTCTGCCGCGGATCCAACACGATCAATTTCCGGACCTGGAACCCGCAAAACCGCCGGGGGTGGGTTATTTCGGGGTAATGCACGGGAAAATAAGGACAATTATAATAAATATACAATAGATAAGTAAGTAAGTAAGTAAATAAATAAATAAATAAAATTATAAATATATAAAAACATCTATATTTATATATAAATATATAAATATATAAATATATAAATATATAAATATATAAATATATAAATATATAAAAATAAAGACATATATATTATAAATCTATAAATATATAAATATATATAAATAAAGACATTATATATATTATAAGTATATAAATATATATAAATATATAAAAATAAAGACATATATATTATAAATCTATATTATACCGTATATAATATATACTATTAATATTATAAAGATGAAAATATATTATATTACATATTGTATGTAAATATATATTCATATTATGTATGAATGTATATTTACCTATAAATATATATTTATGAAATGCATAAATAATATACATATATATTTATATAAAAATATTTACAAATAAATAATAAAATAAATCATATTTCTATAAATATAGATACAAATAAAGAATAAAATAAATCATATTTCTATAAATATATATACAAATAAAGAATAAAATAAATCATGAAATTCATAAGAATAACTCTTGGAATCAATCATTGTAAATCATAAAATCAATCATTGTAAATCATGAAATCTATCATAATGAATCATAAAATTCGTAATACGAAGAAGGAAGAAAAGAAAGAAAAAATAAATAAGAAATAAAATAGAAAGAATAGAAAATAGAAAGAGAAAGAAATAAAATTAGTCATAAAATCGATAATAAAAATAGGAAAGAAAGAAAGAAAGAAAGAAAGAAAGAAAGAAAGAAAGAAAGAAAGAAAGAAAGAAAGAAAGAAAGAAAGAAAGAAAGAAAGAAAGAAAGAAAGAAAGAAAGAAAGAAAGAAAGAAAGAAAGAAAGAAAGAGAAAAAGAGAAAGAAAGAGAAAGAAAGAAATAAGAAAGAAAATAGAAAGAAATAGAAAATAGAAATAGAAAGAATAAAATCAATCATAAAATCAATAATAAAAATAAGGAAGAAATAAGAAACAAAATAGAAAGAAGTAAAATTAATCATAAGATTGACAATAAATTAATAAATAAATAATTATTTTAAAAGATCAACATAATATATTAAACAAATTAATCATAAAATCAATAATAAAAAATAAAGAATAAATAAAAGAAATTAAAGAAAGCAAGAGTGCATCATAATAAAAAAAATAATCAATTCACATGAAAAATAAATAATTAATAGATATGTGGGGGAAATAAATAAATTGAATTAGATAAATATGTGCAGTAAATATATGAAAATACAATCATTAAGTGCATGAAATAAAAAAATAAGTGGTTAATAATGAAAAGAAATAAACAAATGCAATAAATAGACAAAAATAAAACCATAAAATAAGTGAAACCAATAATGAAAATAGTGATTAATAAATAAATGAAAATTTGTAATAAATAATTGAAATCTTGTCATAAATGCATAAACAAAAAGCCATAAATAAATAATAAAGTGTGATAGATAAATAGAATTAAAGAAATTAATACATAAATGGATATAAATGAAATCATAAAAGAAACAATCACAATGTTATAAATAAATAAAGTAATTAATAAATAAAGGGATAAAAAGGAAATAATAAAAGAAATTATAACCATGTGGAGGAAATAAATAAAACTGAATAAATAAAAATAAAATAAGAAAAAAGAAAGGGAAGGAAAGGGGGAAGGGAAGGGAAGGAAGAAGAGAAGGGAAGGGAAGGAAAAAGTAAAATGAAGTAAAGTAAAATAAAGTGACATAAAATAAAATAAATAAGATAAAAATAAATTAGAGTAAAATAAAGTATCTAAATAAATAAAAAAAATTAAATATAATACATTTTAAAAATAAAGTAAAATAAGGTAAAATAAAGTGACAAAAAATAAAATAAATAAGAAAAAACTAAATTAGAATAAAATAAAGTATTAAATAAAATAAAAATAAAAATAAAAATAAAAATAAAAATAAAAATAAAAATTAAAATTAAAATTAAAATTAAAATTAAAATTAAAATTAAAATTAAAATTAAAATTAAAATTAATTAAATTTAAATAATAAATAAATAATCTTAAATTAAAAATAAAATAAATAAAAAATGAAATAAAATAAAATAAAGTAAAATAAAATAAAATTTAAATAAATAAATAATATAAAAATAAGAATAAAATAGAATAGAATAAAATGGAATAAAGTAAAATAAAATAAAGTAAAATAAAATAAAATAAAATTTAAATAAATAAATAATATAAAAATAAAATAAAATAAAATAAAATAAAATAAAATAAAATAAAATAAAATAAAATAAAATAAAATAAAATAAAATAAAGTAAAATAAAATAAAATCCATTGCAGTTTCCCAGGGCAGCAGTGCCTCGCTCACCAGGTCCTTGGCGTTCGGGGACACCTCGTCCCACCAGGGGGACACGAACTCGTAGTCGCAGGTGAGGATGCGGCCGTACATGTACTGATCGCCCCGCGGGTCGAAGAAGGGCTCAAAGCCACAGAGCCTGGGGACAGAGCCGAGGGACACGGTGCCACCAGCCCTGCCACCCCCACTGCCACCCTCTCTGAAAACCCCTGCCAGTATTGCTTCTCCTGGGAGGCCGAGACGCCTCAGAGGAAAATGGAAACAAGAATTTCCCGATTGCTTCTCCTGTGTCTGGAGCGGGGCTGGAGATTGTTCAGCCAGCCGGGCATTGGTTGAGTGGTTTTGTGGAATTCCCACTTAATTTTCACTTAATGACCAACCACCCTCGGCTGTGTTGGACTCGAAAAGAGTCACGAGTTCTCGTTCTTGTTCAGCCTTCTGATGTATCCTTTCTCTATTCTGTAGTATAGTTTTAGTATAGTGTTCATTTATAATGTAATATAATGTAATGTAATATATAATAGATATACTACAATATATAATAGATACTATAATAGACTATAATAATTATAACATAGTATAAATACTATAATATAATATAATATAATATAATATAATATAATATAATATAATATAATATAATACAAATACTATAACATACCATATATACTGTAATGTAATATATACTATTATATACTGTTATATACTATTATATTATATATACTATAAGATATGTATACTATAATATACTATAGTATACTATACTAAACTATAATAAATATAAATACTATAATATATATTACTATTATATACTATACTATCATATTGTATACTATACTATTATATCATATCATATACTATTGCATTATATTACATAATATATATACAATAATATACTATAATATATACCAGAATAGTATATACTATTATATTATTATATATTATACTATTACATTATATACTATACTATTATATGCTATACTATTATATTATATACTATTATATACTATACTATAATACTATTATATTATATACTATTATATACTATTCTATTCTATCATATCATATTACATTATATTACATTATATAATATATATACAATAATATACTATAATATATACTAGAATGGTATATACTATTATATTGTTATATACTATACTATTATATTATATTTATTATATTATATTTATTATATTATATTACATTCCTTCTAAAAACATAGAGTCAAATTCACTCATTTCCTCCTTCATCCTGGGGACCCTGCAAACTCAACACCCTGCAGCAGGGACAGAGGGGACAAAGCCCCCCTCCCCAGGTGTGTCCCCTGGCTGTGACACTCACAGGATGTAGGTGATGACCCCCACACTCCACATGTCCACCTCTGGTCCATAGGGACACCCGTGCAGGATTTCGGGGGCTGGAAGGAAAATTTGGGGGTCAAACACATCCATGGGGGGGGACAGTGGAGAAAACCCTGCTGGGCACTGGCAGGTGTGGAGAAAATGGGAGAAATGGGGAGAAAAAGGGAGAAATGGGGAGGAAAGGGGAGAAATGGGGAGGAAAGGGGAGAAATGGGGAGAAAAAAAGGGAGAAATGGGGAGAAATGGGGAGGAAAAGGGAGAAATGGGGAGGAAAAGGGAGAAAGGGGGAGGAGAAGGGGAGAAATGAGGAGGAGAAGGGAGAAATGAGGAGGAGAAAGGGGAAAATGTGGCTCTGTGCCTGCCAAATGTGGCACGGCCCCAGCTATTCCTGCACCAAGCTGTGCCCGGCCTCAGGCAGGGAAAACCCCTGGAATGTCCCTCCCACCCCAATTTTCCTCTCCCCAAAATCTCTCCCTTTCTCCCATCACAATTTTCCTCTTCCCACAATGTCTCTCCCTCCCACCCCAATTTTCCTCTCCCCAAAATGTCTCTCCTTTTCTCCCACCCCAATTTTCCTCTCCCACCATGTCCCTCCCTCCCTCACTCCCACCCCAATTTTCCTCTTCCCAGAATGTCTCTCCTTTTCTCCCATCCCAATTTTCCTCTCCCCAGACTGTCCCCCTCTCCTTCCCACCCCAATTTTCTTCTCCCCACGATGTCCCTCCCTCCCTCCCACCCCAATTTTCTTCTCCCCAGAATGTCTCTCCCTCCCACCCCAGTTTTCCTCTCCCCCCAATGTCCCTCCAGCCCCGCTCCCCTCCCGCTCACCGCAGTACCCCGGTGTCCCACACACGGTTTTCATGGTGTCCTGTTCATCCACGATCTTGGAGAGCCCAAAGTCACCTTGCAGGGACACAAGGGAGTGGCAGTGCCATCTGGGGGGGGGCACTGGCACCCCCTCTCATGCCAGGACCCCTGGCCAGGTCCCCAACCCACCGATTTTGAGGGGTGCATCAGGGGACAGGTCTGCATAGAGCAGGTTCTCCGGCTTCAGGTCCCGGTGGACGACCCCGTTCTCGTGCAGATACTGCAAAAACAGGAAAAGTGGGATGGGAAAAGGAAGGGAAAGGCCTCAGACAGGATTTGGGACCTGGCACAAACTCGGGACCAACTTGGGCACAGCCACCACTGCGGCAGATCCGTTTCCAGTCAGGAGTTCCTGTTTGTTAAACCCTCTTGTTGCCATGGAAACTCTGGGATGCAGAGCAGCCCTGACCTTCCTCCTTCCTCCTTCCTCCTCTCCATCCCCCCTGGGAGCAGATCCAGCTTCTCCCAGCGGTGCCTTTGGAAGGGCAAGGGGAGAAATGAGGGGTTTGGGATGGGGGCAGCTCTGGGTGCCTCTCCCCAGGGATATTTGGGATCAGTGCAGCTCTGGGTGCCTCTCCTGAGGGATATTTGGGATGGGGGCAGTTCCAGACACTCCTCCCCAGGAATATTTGGGATCAGTGCAGCTCTGGGTGCCTCTCCTCAGGGATATTTGGGATCAGTGCAGTTCCAGGTGCCTCTCCTGAGGGATATTTGGGATCAGTGCAACTCCTGGTGCCTTTCCTCAGGGATATTTGGGATGGGGGCAGCTCCAGGTGCCTCTCCCCAGGGATATTTGGGATCAGTGCAGCTCCGGACACTCCTCCCCAGGGATATTTGGGATGGGGGCAGCTCCAGGCACTTCTTCCCAGGGATATTTGGGATGGGGCAGCTCTGGGTGCCTCTCCCCAGGGATATTTGGGATCAGTGCAGCTCCAGGTGCCTCTTCCCAGGGATATTTGGGATGGGGGCAGCTCCAGGCACTTCTCCTCAGGGATATTTGGGATCAGTGCAGCTCTGGGTGCTTCTCCTCAGGGACATTTGGGATGGGGGCAGCTCCAGGTGCCTCTCTCCAGGGATATTTGGGATGGGGCAGTCCCAGACACTCCTCCTCAGGGATATTTGGGACGGGAGCAGCTCCAGGTGCCCCTCTCCAGGGATATTTGGGATCAGTGCAGCTCCTGGTGCCTCTCCTCAGGGATATTTGGGATGGGGGCAGCTCCAGGTGCATCTCCCCAGGGATATTTGGGATCAGTTCAGCTCCAGACACTCCTCCCCAGGGATATTTGGGATCAGTGCTGCTCCAGGTGCCTCTTCCCAGGGATATTTGGGATGGGGGCAGCTCCAGGCACTTCTCCTCAGGGATATTTGGGATCAGTGCAGCTCTGGGTGCTTCTCCTCAGGGATATATGGGATGGGGGCAGTTCCAGACACTCCTCCCCAGGTATTTTTGGGATCAGTGCAGCTCTGGGTGCCTCTCCTCAGGGATATTTGGGATGGGGCAGGCCCAGACACTCCTCCACAGGGATATTTGGGATGGGGCAGCCCCAGACACTCCTTCCCAGGGATATTTGGCTGCAGCCCCCCCGTGCCACCCCCTCCCCGGGGCCACGTTACCGAAACAGCCTCCAGGATCTGCTTGACCACGTGCGCCGCGTCCCTCTCGCTGTAGAAGCCCCTCTCCACGATCCTGTGGGCACACGGAGCCTTCAGCCCCCTCCATCCTCCTCCTCCTCCTCCCAGGATCCATCCCCTGGAGCTGATCCTCACCTGTCAAAGAGTTCTCCCCCCGTCACCAGCTCCAGCACCAGCGCGATCTCCGAGGGCGTCTCGAAAATCTCCTTCAGCTTGATCTGGAAAATGTGATCATCAAAGAAACAATCACAGTGTTAGAAATAAATTAAGTAATTAATGAACAAAGGGATCAAAATGAAATCATAACCATATGGAGGAAATGAATAAAACCAGATAGGGAAGGGAAGGGAAGGGAAGGGAAGGGAAGGGAAGGGAAGGGAAGGGAAGGGAAGGGAAGGGAAGGGAAGGGAAGGGAAGGGAAGGGAAGGGAAGGGAAGGGAAGGGAAGGGAAGGGAAGGGAAGGGAAGGGAAGGGAAGGGAAGGGAAGGGAAGGGAAGGGAAGGGAAGGGAAGGGAAGGGAAGGGAAGGGAAGGGAAGGGAAGGGAAGGGAAGGGAAGGGAAGGGAAGGGAAGGGAAGGGAAGGGAAGGGAAGGGAAGGGAAGGGAAGGGAAGGGAAGGGAAGGGAAGGGAAGGGAAGGGAAGGGAAGGGAAGGGAAGGGAAGGGTGACAGGAGGGGTTTAGGGATGTGGGATGTAGGATATGGGATGTGGGATGTAGGATATGGTTTTGTTTGGTATTTTGTTTGGTATTTTCTGGGGTCTCCCATCGAGGGGAGGAAATGATGAATCTGACTCCATGTTCTTAGAAGGCTGATTTATTATTTTATGATACTATATCACATAAAAGAATGCTATACTAAAACTATACTAAAGAATAGAGAAAGGATACTTCCAGAAGGCTTAACAAGATACTAAAGAACAACCTGAGACTCTGCAGAGTCCTGACACAGCCTGACTGTGATTGGTTATTAAGTAAAAACAATTCACTTGTTGCATGAACAATCTCCAACCTCATTCCAAAGCTGCAAAACACAGGAGAAACAATCACATAATTATTGTTTTCATTTCTTCTCTGAGGCTTCTCAGCTTCCCAGGAGAAGAAATCCTGGGCAAAGGGATTTTTCCAGAAATTGTGACAGTGACAGTGCAGGAATGCTGTGCTGGGAGGAGACTTTGACCACCAGGGTGGAAAGGGTTATTTCAGGGCAAACATTTCCACATTTCCTTCCTCTGTTTGTTTGGTTTTCCCCCACCCTTGATTTGTTTTCACCTGAATTTTTTTAACTTTTCGTAGCAGCCCCACTGCCTCAACATGGATTAAAGATGGATCTGGGAATGTGCAGAGCCCTGAGCCTCCTCACATCTCTGAGCTTGTTTGGCAGAGGAGGAGCTCCTTGACAGCTTTGGAATTTTGCAGCTCCGTGGGCACCTCGGAGCCTCCATCCAGCCCTGCGGAGTGGGAGCGACTCCAGCTGCATCCCAGGGATGGATCCTGGGATGGGATTGAGGCAGGGCCCTGTGAGGTCACAGCCACTCTGGGATCAAGGCTCTGGAAATGTCCCTTGACTGTCCTGCAGCAGAGCAGGCACCAAACCCTTGTTTTCCTCCTGACTTTTTGTGATTCAGCTCCCACACGAGCCCTTTGTGCCTCCACAGCCCATCTGGAATTAACAATTCTCTCTTAAATGCAATTTTTCCTTCTTTTTAAAAAAAAAAAATTAAAAAAAAAATGGAAACCCAAGAATTTCATGCTTCTTAAGACTTTTGTGACACTGTGAATTTCATGGGGCTTTAATCATTCCCTTCCCAGGCTGGGTGACAAGCCTTGATCCCCTGCGGGGTGAGAGACACTATGTGGCAGCTTATTGCATTATAATAATACACAGAGCACTATAATTTTCCTATTAACTTCAAAAGTTTACAATCCTATTATCAGCCTCTGCCGAGGTCGGTGCTGCACGATAGCAGCAATAATGGAGCAGAGCAGCTCCTCTTCAAACATCACTTGAACTTGGGGATGAGCAGAAACCCCATGGAAACCTCGGGGATTTAAATATTCCAACGGGTTGGATCCTCCTCTGTGGCTCTGAGGAGCTGCTGCCTGGAGAGGGGAGGGCAGAAATTGGATTTTCTGCGGTGCTGCTGATAACACATCAGAGAGGAGCCTCTTCCCATCCACCTGGGCTGCTCCAAGTGTGTGATTCCCATCCTGGCTCTCATCCCTGTGGCTCTCCAGATGTGCTGGGATAGGGGAAGTGTCTCCATGGAAGAGGCTGAAGCACCAAATTGCTCCAAAACCACTGAAAGACCCCAAAATGGGCCCATGCTGAGCTGGCTGAGAGGTTTAGACACAACCTGTCCCCAGTGCTTTGACCTCTTTATCTCAGTTTTTGGGATGTTTGGGATTTCTCTTGGCTTCATCTCTTTTGGGCTTCTCCAGAAAGCAAAACTCTGAGGATGGGCTGGGAGCAGCTGCGCCCAGGGTTTGAGGGATGTTGCAGGCAGAGGCAGGACAATGTCCCAGTGATGTCCCAGTGATGTCCCAGCGATGGCCTGATCCCAATCCCAAGAGGAGCAGGGCCTGTCCCAGCCCTCAGCCCCACAGCAGCTCCCAGGTGGCTTTTTCTTGTCATTTCCTTCACTCAGGTGTTCTCCAAGATCCTTTTGCAATTTCCCAGAGGAACCATGCAGTCAGGAATGAGCTTTTTTGGGGAGGTGGGGGGCATGGATCCCCCTGGAATTCCAGAGGGGCTCTGCTGGCCCTGGCTGGATTAGATCAGCTCCTGCTCCTGTTATCCCTGGAGTGCTGAGTGGGCAGGACACAGCCCCAGCCCCACAGCCCTGGCTTCCCCTTTTATCTCCCCTGGCAGGATTCATTCCAGACAGGCAATTTTCCGTGGGATTCATTTGATCTCCTCGATGGAAATTGCCTGCCAGGGTGTGGGAAGGGGGAGGATGGTGGGGGGGGGGGTGTCTTTAGCTTTGGATATCAGAGCTGGGAGCTCAAAGGAGCTGCAAGGACCAGGAATTTCATGTGGCAGAGAAAGGAGAATCACATGGATGCTGTCAGTGAGGCAGGGAGGGGACAGGGCGTGCAGGGAGGGTTTTCCTTCATTCTACACCAAGATGAGGACAAGGACATTCCAGCCCTTCCCTCAGCACCAGGCTGAGTTAAGGGCAAACCCACCCCCCGAGGGCCGTGGACCCCACCCAAAGGGAGGTGGCAGCCGTGTCACCAGGGTCCTACTCACGATGTTGGGGTGCGAGAGCCGCAGCAGGACCCCGATCTCCGTCCTCACGATCTTTTTGTCGATCTGGGAAGCAGAGCCCGTGCAGAGCTTGTGTCACCTGTGCTGCCAGGCCTGGCTCTGGCTCCCCACCACGCTGAGACCCCCCCTATTACACCCAGCACATTTTAGGTCTGTCCCAGAGCCCACCCCAAATCCATGTGGCACCCCCAGACTGTGGGAGCGACGCCCAGTGCCAGCCCCACGCCCATCCTGGTGACAAGGGGGAGGGGAGCAGGGACACCAGCAGCCCTCCTCCCAGCTCCCGGGGAGCAGGGACACCAGCAGCCCTCCTCCCAGCTCCCGGGGAGCAGGGACACCAGCAGCCCTCCTCCCAGCTCCCTGATGCTCCCCCTTCCCACCCCCAGCCCCTCTCACCGTTTTCTTCAGGATCTTGGCAGCGTAGGGAGCTCCTGTGCCCTTCTCCTGGCAGCTGAACACCACCGAGGTGGCTCCCCTGGAAGGCGGGGGGGACATGAGGTTGGCACAGAGCAGGGGGTCCCCCTGTGCCCCCCACCAGCACCTTTGGCAGTCCCAGGCCCTGGAAGCTCAGCGTGGATTCATCCCACTCTTCACAGATCCTGCTTTTCACGGATCCCCCTCCTCCTGCATCCCCCCATCCCTGAATTCCCCTCCTGTACCCCTCCCCTTCATCCCCAGCCCACATCCCCCTCCTGCACCCCCTCCTCCTGCACCCCCTCCCGCGTCCTTCCCGGCTAAGACTATTTTAATTAAACCCGACTTCTACAGGGGGTTTAAATCCTTAAGCGGCTTTCACGACGGGACGGAGCCGCCGCGTCCCCGCTCGCAGCCTCTCGGCGACAGCAGCGACACTGCCGGGGCTCCATCCCAGCCGACCGCCGTCACCAGACACCGCCAGGTGACACCGCTGCGGGTGACACCGGGACGGCCACCGCGTCCCGCGGCCGGTGGCGATCTCAGCTCGAGTTAATCGCGTTTCCCGAGCGCTGGACGGTGAAATCAGCCCAGCGCTCCCGGCCATTCCGGGGCTCATTTGCAATTCCATCTCTCCTTGCCTGGCGACCGGAGCAGATTAATTCCTGCCCCCGAGTAATCGGCCGCGTTTTGCCGCACTTTGGCTTCGCCGCCTTCTGGGACGGAGCTCAGGCTGTGCCTGGAGGCGCCCGGCAAGATCAGACCCCAAAACCAGCGATTTTCACACCAAAACCTCCCCTGGGCGCACCAACATCCCCCCAGGGTGCTCTCCTGAAAGAGGGATTTGTCTCCAAACCCTGAGCAGATTTTGCAACTCATCCGGCTGAACTTGGGAACGGCGTTCCCATGGCAACGGCAGCGCCGGGTACCAGTCCGGGATGCTGCGGGATCCAGGAGCCCCAACCCTGCCCAGCTTCAAAACATTTCCTCCCTTTTGCCAAACATTCTTCACGAAACTTCAGTTTACGCATAAAAAGTGATTTGGAAACCAATTGTTGCAGCTGAGAGGGGAGGGGCGGCCACCACCCGCTGCAGCTCAGGAAAAAGGGCAAAAGCTTCAATTTGACCCCAAAACGGCATCGCTGCTGCTGCTGCGACCGCCACAATAGCGGGAGAAGCCACGAGGTTATTCTTGGAATTTCCCAGCTGGGCTGGTCACGGGGCAGGACCCTCCACCCCCTCTCCGCAGCTGAATCCCAGCCAGGATCTGTCGCCTCTCGCCCTCCCTTTTACATTTTTCCGCACGGACAATTCCCAGCCTGATTCCCGCCGCTAACGAGATCATTTAGGAGCGCTCGGCTCGGCGTTTAGGAGGACTCGGGGTGGCTCCTGTGCCCGCTGTGCCCGCGGCGCTGCCCCTCACGCGTCCCCAATTAGGGCAGCGCTCGGCTCCGCGCCGGAATTCGCCACACCTCGGCCCCGCCGGCCCCCGCAGCCGCCGCTCAAGGCCTCAAATAAATATCCCCAATCAGCCTTGCCTGCGACGGGAGATAATTGCATTTGCTTTCCAGATGAACTGGAAAATGTCGAACGATGGGATTTGCAGAGAGAGCCTGGAACGTGCGGCCGGGAGCAGCCCCGGGCTGGGTCCTCCCCGCTGTCCCCACGTCCCTCCGCCCCTCTCCTGCTCCCTGGGGCTTCCTGGCCGGAGCTGGGTCCAGCCTTGCCAGGAGAGGCTCTGAGGGAGAGCTGTGCATGGAGAATGGGATCCCAGCAGCCCAAATCCCAGCCAGATCCAAACATGCAGGGAGGAGGTGGCTCCAGGACTGAGAGCAGTTTGATTTAAATCTGCTGCTGAAACTGGATGGATGGATGGATGGATGGATGGATGGATGGATGGATGGATGGATGGATGGATGGATGGATGGATTCTAGGGGCTCCAGGCCTGTCCTTCTGTCCTACATCCCTCTGTACAGGGCTGGGTACTGCCAAACCCTGGGCTGATGTGGCCACACCTTGATACAAACCCTTAAATTCCTGCTTTCACCAAAACTGCTGCTTTTCAGGATTCTCTGAGGATGGAAACCCAGAACCACCAAATCCCCCTGTTCTGAGCCAGGGCTGCGAGGCAGGGCTGCCTTCCCCCATGGCACAGCCTAGAGCCCCCCAAAACCTTCCCAGCATGGCCTCCTGCCACCCCCCTGCCCGAGGGGCACTGGGACACCAGGATCACAGCCCTCAGATGGGCTCTCCAAGCCAAATCCAGAGCTGGGAATTCAGACTCTGGCACTGCCTGGCCTTTGCAGGGGGCTGCTGCAGGCAGGATCCTCATCACCCACCCCCAAAGCCTTGGGGTGCTCAGAGGAGAGATGGGTGTCCCCGTGATCCCACTGCCATGGACATGAGGAATGTCCATCTCCACAGGCCCAGGGACCCCAGACCCAACCTAAAGCCCCAGTGAGCACTGCCAGACCCTGGCTGCAGCATCACAGCACGGGCCAAGGCCAGGTCCCACGAGAGGGGAGGGTCTGTCACCATCCATCCCCTTACCCATCCTTCCACAGCCCTTCTACATCCATCCTTCTCCCCTACTTGTCCAGCCCTTCCTGCATCCCTTCATTCTTCCATCCCTCCTCATCCATTCCTCCCACATCCATCCATCCCCTTCATATCTGTCCCTCCCTTCCTGCATCCTTTCCTGCATCCCTTCACTCCCCATTCCCCTTCATCCCCCTCCCCAAATCCCTCCATCCCCCCAAATCCATCCCCTCTGTATTCCTCACCCCTCCCCACATCCCTCCATGCCCCCCTGCTTCCCTCCCTCCCTCCAGCCCAGTCCCTGCCCCAACCAGGACCCGCTCCCCACCCCGGGGGGCTCCTGCCCCTCCCAGCCCCTCCCTGTTCGCTCTCCCCGCCCGGTACCGTCCCAGCTCGGGGCCCACGATGTAGAAATCTTCCAGTGCCGCCTCCCGGTGGGATCCATCGATCCAGAACTCGCTCTCGCTCTTGGACGACGGCATGGTGGGCTGGGGGCTGCAAGCTGCCTCCAGCTGCTGGGAAGGGGAGACCCCGGCATGGATCGGCGCAGCCCCCCCGCCTCACCCCCACCCAATCCCGCCCGCGCTTCCCCGAGTGCCCAGATGGCTCGGGAACAACCAGCGCTCGGGATTATCGAGCGCCATGGAACCACGGCCACAAATCCCCTTCCCACCCGGCACGTACGATGCCTTTTCCGAGATAATTCCCCCCGCTCTGGGATGTTCCCCCCCGCCCCCGGCCTTTTCCACCACCCCCCTCCCCCTTTTCCCACCTGTCTGGGGTCCCCCCCGGCTTTGCAGAGCCCACGGGCCGCTTTGCACCCCGATTCCTGCAGCCTCCCCCAGCCCCCCCGGCCCTCCACACGCCCCCGGTAATTTCGGGGTGGGGTCGTGGCCCGGCACGTACCATTACCTGCGGCGCCGCTCGCGTCCCCCCAGGCGCTGCCTCATCCCCAGCGCGGGGCGGCCGTGCCGAGGGTGGGCACGGGGGGTCCCGAGCCCGCGGGGCCGGTGCTGAGCCTGCCCGCGGCCCCCTGGGCCCGCGCTGCTCCTCAGATCGCGGCTCACGGCTCAGCTGCTCGGCCGGGCTTCACGGGGCGCTGGGCTGGGAGGATGCAGGGACGGGAAGATGGAGGGACGCGGGGATGGAGGGATGCAGGGACGGGAGGATGCCGGGCAGCGCGGATGCAGCTGCCAGGATGCGGGGATGGGAGGATGCAGGGACGGAGGGATACCGGGCAGCACCGGGAGGCGGGGATGAGAGGCTGCCGGGCTGCCGGGCAGCGGGAGCGCAGCGCTGCAGGGAGAGGGGAAGGTGGGGATGCGGGGCCGGGGCTGCGGAGCACCGGGACCCTCCCCGGCAGCATCACCGGCTCCGCCGCGCTCCCGCCTGGCTCGGCCGTGCCACCCCCCGGCCCGGCGCCGCCACTGCACCCCCCCACCGCCCCCCGCCTCCCCCGGGGCTACGGGACCCGCGCGGTGCTCGGGGAGTCCGGGCGGCCCCGACCCCACGGCCCGCAGCGGCAGGACCCGACCCCGCGGCGGGACCAGGGCGGGGGCACCGCGGCCGCTCCCCGGGAGCACCGGAACCCCCCCGGTGCCGCGCCCCCCATCCCGCCCCGCAGCCCGGGGAGCACCCGCAGCCCCGCACCCACCGGGGCATCGCTGCGCCCCGCCGAGCTGCCGGAGCCGGGAACCCCCCGGTGCCGGGGGTCGCGGACCGGGGGGCGCGGGCGCTGCGCGGAGCGGCCGCACGGTGACGCCGTCGCCCACCGGATGGGAACGGGGGGGGCGGGGGGGGAGGGGGAAGGGGATGGTGGGAGGGGACGGGGTGGGGTTGAGATTGGGATTGGGGAGGGATCGAGTTACGGGCCTGGAGTGGGAATGGTGGGGATGGCGCTGGGAATGGTGGGAATGGCACTGGGAAGGGTGGGAATGACACTGGGAATGGCACTGGGAATGGCACTGGGAAGGGTGGGAATGGCACTGGGAATGGTGGGATTGGCACTGGGAATGGTGGGATTGGCACTGGGAATGGCACTGGGAAGGGTGGGAATGGCACTGGGAATGGTGGGAATGGCACTGGGAAGGGTGGGAAAGAGATTGGGAAGGGTGGGAATGACACTGGGAATGGCACTGGGAATGGTGGGAACGAGACTGGGAATGGTGGGAATGACACTGGGAATGGCACTGGGAATGGTGGGATTGGCACTCGGAATGGCACTGTGAAGGGTGGGAATGGCACTGGGAATGGTGGGACCGAGACTGGGAATGGTGGGAATGGCACTGGGAATGGCACTGAGAATGGCACTGGGAATGGCACTGGGAATGGTGGGAAAGAGACTGGGAAGGGTGGGAATGTCACTGGGAATGGCACTGGGAATGGTGAGAATGGCACTGGGAATGGTGGGAATGACACTGGGAATGGTGGGGCCCGGCTGGAGGAGGGGGATGAGCAGTGGGGGTGGGGAGTGAGATGGGAGCAGGCATGGGTGGGTTTAGGGTGGGATTGGGGGTGGGGGTGGGACCCAGAGCAGGGAATGGAGATGGGATGAGGTAGGGCAGGGCTGGGACTGAGAATGGGATGGGAGTGCGGATGGGATTGGGTTGGGATGGGGTCAGGGATGAGATGGGGATGGGGATGGGATGGGGTGGAACTTGGTTTAGGACTGGGGCCAGGAACAGAATCAGGATGGACACGGGATTAGAGAAGGAGATGGGATGGGGCCAGGAATGGGATGGGAGTGGGGATGGAATATGTCCAGGAATGAGGTGGGAGTGAAGATAGGGCTGGGGTTTGTCTGGGAAAAGGATATGAATGAGGCTGGAATGGGGCCAGGAACAGAGTGGGAGTGGGGATAGGGTTGGGGTGCTGCTGTGTCTGGGGCCACCCACGCTGCCTGTGGGGTGTTGTGTTCCCCACAGCAAAGGAAGCAGGAAATCCCTCCTGAACATCCAAGACAAGGAAACAACAGATTTTTTTTTTTTTTCTATCAAGAATTGGAAATAGGGAGAGCATCCCATAGTGTAATGACCCTCCAGTGGGACTGAGGGGTAGACAGGCCCTGAGGATGCTTCAGGACCCCCCAAATCCCTCAGCACAAACAGGAGACCCCCCAAAAGGCCCCGCCATGAAGGTCTCACCAGCACAAAACATTCTCCTTGTCATGGGCTCCCCGAGTATTTATTAGAATATTTTATCATATCTGAGGGAGGCAAACTCAGCCCTGCTTGATCTCCTCCAGTTGCAACTCCCTTTTGAAAGGGATGTTCAGTACAGGGAGTGACCTGCTCCATGAATAAATTGACTCTGCCTCCGTCTCTCCCTGTCCTGGAATGTTGTGGAGACGAGGGTGGGCTGCAGAGGCTGCTTTGCATAATTAATATTTATCACTCGATCCCGAACGAGCACAATCCCCCCGTTCATCCCCAAAGAGGGGAGGCAGCTCCTTCCCTTTGGAAATCTCATCACTGGGCTCCTAACGAGGGGTCCAACCCCCCCTGGCACCCACAGACACCCGTGGGTGGGCACGGGATGGGGCACGGCTGGATCAGAGGGAAATGGGGATGGGAATGGGGCAGCCCCCGACCCCTGCACACCCCAAAATCCCCGTGGGGCGGGGGGTGCCCTTTGCAGCAGCTGTGCAGAACGTGTCCCCAGCCAGGACACGTTCCCGAGGTGCGGATCCAGCTGCTGGCAGCGGGAATTGTCCCATTCCCTGCCGGGTCGGTGGGACTCTGGGGCTGGATCCGCGCCTCCAGCCTTTTGTCTGCGGGAGAGGAATTAATTATTTTGTTCTCTCATTACCCTGGACTAAAAATCCATTTCTGAGCGGCATAAATTTAGGTGCCTGAAGTGGCTATTTTAACATCCCGGGAAATATTTCTCTCCCTCCCTCGCCCTTTTCCCAATCATTTCTGTCTCATTGGCAGCCATCGATGTTCCGGATGAAGCACAAGATGGAGGGACATTATCCAAACCCGGCGAAACGGCCTTTCCTGGGTGGAAAATTGAATGGCAAGGCTGAAACGGGGTCCCCAAGGTCCCCCCAAACCCCTAAACCTCCCGGGCTGGGGGTCTGGGACAAATCCCAGCGCGGCCAGAACGGAGTCTGAGACCGGCCCCGCGAGGGACCGGCTGCCGCCGTGCGCTGCTCAATTGTTTGGAACATAAAATGGAAATTAATACACGGGGTGACCCCCCCCAGGCATCCCCCCTTCCCCCCAGCGCCGCTCGCCTCGTTAATTGAACGGCGCGAAGCAAATGAGGTCAGAGCTCACTTGAGCCAGACAAGGACACGGGAACACGCGCGGCTGCCGGCGAGGCAGGGCTGTACCTGCCCGTGTTTAGCATTCCTGCCGGGATCCGCTCATTAAAAACCTAAAAGGCGGCTTAAGCATCCCATTAGAGCCGAGCCGGGCTCCCGAGCCTTCCCTCGCTGGCGCGTTTGTGGGGAGAGCGGCGTGGCAGCCGGGCTCGGGAGCGGGTTTGCAGTTCCTGCCCCATCGCCGGCTCTTCGGGGGGCTTTGGAGCTCTTTTGGGGGTTCCTGGGGATCCCAGGGGCAGAGGGTGAGAGATGCTGAGGGTGAGAGGGGCAGGAGAGGTGCTGGAGGCCGGGATGCTGCTGGAGCATCCCAAACTCCGTGTCTGGGTCAGGCTCCAGCCAGGGCCACCCTGCTCCATCATTTCCTCTCTTTCCAAGGAGATCCCCTCAGCCGGGCTTTGGGAACAGCTCCCACGCCGTGCCTCAGTTTCCCCAGCTCTGGCTGTGGGTGCTGACCCTTCCCATGTTCCAGGTGTCCCCAGGGGTGTTCCTGGCTCCATCCCCAGCTCTGGGGTCAGACCCTGCCTGGCCATGGATCACCAGGATTTCGGGAAGAGGTGGCACACGAGGATCCCCGTGGGACCAACCCGAGGGGCTCCGTGCCAGGGCTGTGGGCACCGATCCCACGGGAGGCTCCGTTCCTGTGGCACTGGATGCTGTCCCTGTTCCAGGGGCCACCTGGGCACCCCACTCCTCGTGTCCCATCCCAAACAGGACCCCAGCAAGTGGCAGGCACTCTGAGCCACCCCAAGGCTGCTCAGTGCCCCAGCCAGGAGCACCCACACTTCCAGGCCTCTCTCGGGTGGCACCTGAGAGCCACCTCGTGCCACCTCCTCGGGCCTTTGGCTTCCCCAGCCGCTCCATCCTCATCCCAAGGAGCCAACCCAGAGCCCACCCAGCATCTCCTCTTTCCAGAGGAGGCTCAGGCATCCAGCATTCCCTCTTTCCCATCATCTCCCTGCATCCTCTTCCACTTCCTCCCTCTTCCCTTTCTCCCTCTTTTTTTTTTTAAGACAAGAAATGAGTTGTCTTCCCGCAGATGTGACTAAAAGCACTCTGGAAATGTCAGCCACTGCTGGAAAGGGACCCAGATAACATTTAGCTTTAGGTAAGAGAGTAGATTTTCTCTGCACTAATTCATATTTATAAGCTCTCGTGTTCCCGGGGAGAGCGCGGCGCTGATGGCACTCGCTGATTGCCAGCGCGCGGAGCAGGGAATTGTTTTCATATCCGAGATTAAAGAGTGGTTTCTGCTCCCAGTGGCACCTGTGTATTTACACTGGTCATTCTCAATTCATTCTTATAAGATTAAGACTGGAAATGGGAAATGGTTATAAAGTGCTGAGCCCGGAGGGGTCGGGGGACGCGACGGGGACGGGGCAGAGCCCGGACCCTGCACCAGGAGCAGCCTCATCCGAGGAGGGACACGGGGGCTCTGCTCTCCCTGGGGGGGAAAAGTCCATCCAGAGGGAAATTCCTGATCCAGATCCCATGGGATGGTCACTCTGAGTGACCCCAGCAGGGAGCAGGGATGGATGGGGATGGTTTGGGATGGATGGGGATGGATGGGGGCAGAGCCGGGACCCTGCACCAGGAGCAGCCCGGTCTGAGGAGGGGCACGGGGGCTCTGCTCTCCCTGGGTGGAAAAGTCCATCCAGAGGGAAATTCCTCATCCAGATCCTATGGGATGGTCACTCTGAGTGACCCCAGCAGGGATGGATGGGGATGGATGGGGACAGATGAGAATGGATGGGGATGGTTGGGGATGGATGTCTGGAGCAGTGTGGGCAGTGGGATGGACAGAGGCTCACCACAGATTAGCTGAAAGCTTTATTTCTATTAAGATTAGGTGAAAGATTTATCTCTATTAAGATTAGGTGAAAGATTTATTTCTATTATGACTCGGTGGAAGATTTATTTCTACTATTATTATTTTTCAACACATCCCGGGGTTTGTGTCAGCTGATTAAAAGCAAACAAGTAAAGCTCCTCTTCTCCGTGGCGGATCAAGGATTTGGGAACTTTTAGAGCTTTATTTAGTTTTTCTCTGTTTTATTTAATTTATTTTTTTTTTTAAATCGTGTTTGCGAAGTGGCTGAGCAGCTCCGGAGAGAGTTGGAGCGTAAACATGGGGGGAAAGGAAAAAAAAAAAAAAAACCCGGGTTGTGTCAGGGATTGAGGGGTTGGAATTAGGGGGAGGAAGGGGCAAAAAAAAGGGGGAGGAGGCGGTGGGGGATGCAGGAGGGGTTCGGGGTGGAAAGGGAAAAAGGCGAAAGGAGAAACAAGACAATGGCAGAAGGCACCCCGGGGACTTCCTGAGAGGTTTTAGAAATTCAAAATACGCCTTAGAGCCTCAAAGCTGTGTCAGTCACAGCCCCGGCGCAGGGATCACTAAGGCTGCGGCCAAACAATACCAGATTGTGTGAGGAAGGTGGGAAAATCGGGGGTCTCAGCGGCTCCCGCTCACACCAGCGGTTCCGCCCGTCAAGCACGCGTTCCACATGAATCAATTCTGGACAGAGCCGCGGCATAATCCCCGCCAGCCTCGCTATGACAACTTGAAGGAGAATTCGGCGGCTGAGTGACAGCAGACGGAGAACTGACAAGGCAAAAGGCCGCAGGACTTTCCTGCCCTTTTTTCCCGATTTTTTTTCTTTTTTTTCTTTTTTTGTTTTTCTTTCTTCTTTCCCCTTTCATTCTCCTTTTTCCCCCCCACTCCCCATCCCAGGAACTTTTCCCGGGCGGCTCCTCGGGGCGCACACGTGTCCCTGTGCTGTCCCTTTGCTCCCTCCCTGCAGCCCCTCTGCCCTTTCCTTGCTCCCGGGGACCCTTCCCACAGCGGGATGCTCGGGGCTCCGCTCACCTCTGCCACCCAGACGGTCACGGGGGGACACGGGGCTGTGACCTCCAGCCAGGGTGTTGGTGACAGAGGACACGTGGCACTGGCACCCGGCTGCAGCCTCAGCACAGGGCAGTGGGACCCCCAAATTGGGGGCTCACAGCATCCCCTGTGGGGCTGGAGGGACAGGGGGAGCCTGGAAGAGCAGAGGGGCTCCCCCAGCCCAGCCAGTGAAGCTTTAATTACTCCAGGCTCATTATCAGAGAGGTGTAATGAGCCCTGTGGGTTTTCCAGTTAATCCTGGGCTGTGATCACCCACGTGGGAGTGTTGGGGTCACCTTCAAGGGGGTCCTGACAAATTTCACCCCTGACCCAGGGGACATTGGCAGCAGCCACCGCATCGTGCCAGCAAAGCCACCAGCAGAGCCAGGGCTGGGCTGGGGACTGTGGGGTGTTTGTGGGGAGGGGACCAGCACCCCTGAGCTGCTCCAAGCCAATATTTAAAGATTCCAGTGGTTAAAGCTGCTCCTCCATCCCCACAGCTGAAAGAAGCGCTAATCACCTCCCTGCGCCACCCCCCGCGCTCCCGCCTCGTTAGGTAAACGAGTGTATTATTAATAATCATATCAAGGATAAAAAGTGCTTTTGTCACCTTTGGATCCCGCTCCTTTCCGGGCTGCCCTGTTCTGGTTCCACATGCCTGCTCAGGGAGGAAGGAGGGAGAAAGGAAACTAATTAAAAATTGCCAGTGTCTTATGTCGGAGCGTTTGGGTGCGTTGGGTGGTGAAAGACGAGCGGCTTGTTGCAAGAAAATCAATTTTACAGTTACAGGAGCAGAATAAATAGAGGTGGTGCGTTAAGGCAGGAGGATGAGCAGCCTCGGAGGGCTCGAGCTCCGCAGGGATACGGAATGAGCCATCCCGGGATGCTCCGGGTGTCCCCGTGTCCCCACCCCATCCCGCCGCATCCCAGCTCCATCACCCGGCAGAAGGTTCTGCTCAGAATCTGGTGAAAAACCACCAAAAGAGCTCCTAAATTCAGGCTGGGCGCTGCAGTTGGAGCAGAAATTAGGGAATTTTTTCCAGGAAATGAAGAACTGGGCCCCAAAAGCCACCCAGAGCATGGCTGGGAGGTGCACATGGACTCGGGGGGGGTCACCTCATCCCGACCCCGGGCAGCCCCGGCACGTCCCGGCTCCTGCTCGGAATCCATTCCCATCCCCGCCGCACGAGGCTCCATCTGTATTTTATTCCTCTCGCCTCTCCGCAGGCCTGTGGCTAAAATCTATTGGTTTCGTGCAGGATTTCATTGTCTTTTTGGGGTCAGGGAAACGGTGAAGCAGCCAATTCCCCTTGGCGGGGGGGTTAAACGCTGCTCGCCCCGCGCAGCGATCCCGCGGGGGCCCCGATGCCTGGGAATGAGGGAGCAGCAGCCGGGGGTCCCGGACCAAAATGACTTTTATGCTAAACGGGATGCGGGAGGCGGGAGCCGCTGGGAGCGCGGCTGGAGCGGCGCGGGGCGGTCCCGCCTCGGGATCTCGCTGCTGCTTCCGGAGCCGTCGGCCGGGACCCCTCCTGCTCCGCTGGATGCTGCAATCCCTTCGCAGCTCCTCTTCCCAGCCCTGCATCCCTTTTTTTCCCCTTTCTGGCCTGGTTGGGCTCGGTGATCCTTTCCCAGCCTGGTCTGTCCTTGCTTTGCTGGTGGCACCGGGACACGCCGATCCCAAATCCTCGAATCGTCCCTCGTCGGTTTTACATCCATCTCTAAGCTCCTCATAATAGATTTATTTTAAAAAAAATAAATTAAAAAGGGAAAGAAATAAAAACCCTCTGTGGGTTTTTAGGGGATATTTTGGTTTTAATTGAAAAGTACCCAGAGCAGAGGGGCCGGATTTGGATCCTCCCCGGTGCGAGGGACGGGACCGGTTTATCCCAAATGTCATGTGCATCCCTTTGCTGGGAAACAGAGGAGGGAAAGAGCCTGTGAGGGAACTCCTGGTGGGGTCAGGGAGTCCCCAGGTGGGGGCAGGGGGTCCCCAGAGCGTCGTGTGCAGGGGACACAGCCCCCTCTGTGCCGTGGATCCCTGGATCCCAGGGATGGTGTTTGCCAGAGCCGCTGCTCAGCTCCCGAGATGTGTCTGGAGTTTGCTGGGCTGGGATTTTTTGACCAGGAGCTGCCTCGAGCAGGCTCTGGCCTGAGAAAAGGGAGGTCTCTGGGTGAATCAGCATTTCCGAGCTGTGCCAGGCATCCCAAATCCCCGCTCTCCATTAGCACCTAATAAAAACGCAGCTAATTATGAATTAGCACGGGATGAAAATGTTTTGGTTTCTGTTCCCCGGGAGCTGCTCAAACCCCTCGGCCAATTTGGAGCGAAGGATGGACAGGATCCCTCGGCACCAGGGCCAGCGAGGGGCTGCTGGGGGGACGGAGCTGGGGGCACCCAGAAGCCAGGGCAGAGCCGGGGGCACACGGAGTCGAGGGATCCCTTCCACAAGGGATCCCTGCACGAGGCACGCTGGGATCAGCAGCATCCTCGGGATGAGGAGCAGCTACCCACCCCGGCCGTGTAAGGGGTTGCCCCGGTGCCACAGCCCCTGCCCGGCGTGGCCCTTTTGGGGTCCCGAAGTCTCCTGGGCTCCCTGGGCCACCAGGAGCAGCCCCAGGCTGGCACCGGCTCGGCTCGGCTCGGCCGGGCGAGGAGCTCGTTGTGGATTCACGGCACTCCCCGGCACAAATGGGTTTAAACTACCTTAAGTGTTTCAGCAGGGAACTGGCGCTGGCGGTGTAACACTGTATTACCACAGCATTAGGAGTGAAGTATTGATCCTAATCCCCTGGTTCAAAAATAGGATTATCAGAAGGGGAGGGGAGGGGAGGGAGGGAGGGGGTGCGGGAGGATCCCCGTCCCCAGCCCCCGGAGACCCGGTCCCTGCGGTGGAGGGAGAGGTCGGGGCACGGCGGTGGCACCTGGGCGATCAGGTCGCTCTCCAGGTATCCCTCGCCCCTGGAATGGCTGCGTGCCCCCGGCTCCAGCCGCGCCCCTCAGGGATTTGCCCACCCCGAGTTCTTTGGGAGGGGGCACGGGGTGAGCCGGAGCCGCCACCGCGGGGCTTCTCCTCCCCGAAGCACCTCGGGGGGCAGCGACCGTGGCAGGAGCGGTTCCGTCTGACTGTGTCCAGGCTCGCATCCCCATTCCCATGAAAAGCCATCTCCCCGACTGATCGATTGCCACGCCGGTGCTCCTCATGGATTGATTGATTGACCGATGGAGCGAGCCCGGCCCGGGCCTTCGAGAATTCCCCTTGCTGCTCCTCCTGTTACTTCTTTACCTGCTGGAGCTCGGTGAGGGGGGAGCAGCGGCTGCCGTGGGGCACAGGGGGAAGGGGGGGCTGCAAGAAGTGGGGTTACAACAAGGTTACACCGAGGAGTGGAGTGGCACAAGGAGCAGGTGACACCGAGGGGCTGCTGCCATGCCCCGACCCTCCTGCGCTGTGCCCCCAGACCCCCGAAGCCGCAGGGCTGATGGCGCTGGTCAGTCAGTGATGATGAGGGGTGGATTCCCTGAATTCCCTGGGATGTCTCCCACATCCCGGGATCCGGGGCATCCGTCTGGAGCCGTCTCCTTACTCTAGATTAATGCCCCTGGCAGAGGCTGGGCAGGGATCGGGGCTCTTCTGTGCGGGAGAAAAGGGAGGGTCTGCGCGGCCCCCAGCCCATCCTGCCTCGTTTATCCCAGCCCCGCTTTTTCTTGAGCCCCGGAGCTGGTCCCAGGGTGACCCCCCCGCCCCTCCCCGGCCACGGCCTCTCCCCGCCTGGCTGACTCTCCATACAGTTCCCATTTCACTCCTAATCTCCTCTCTTAGTTTTTAATCCCCTCTCTCCTCCCAGGCTGCCTTTCCTTGTCCTCCCTCGCCTCCTCTCCTTCCCTCTCCCTTCGCCTCCCCCTCCCCGCAAGACAAATTACCCTTAATGATATGCTGAAGGCCATGACACCCATGTTGTCTCTTTGTCATCCTTCGCGGTGCAGCGTGAAAAGATAATACAAACCGCGGCACTTATCTACAATTGAGCGCCAAGACAACCTGCTAATCCCTTAATAACGCGGCGCCGGCCCCACGGCTGCGCTCCCGCCGCTGAATGCCAAATCGGCCAAATCGCCGCCGCTGCCAGCGCCCGCGGCCCGGCTCGGGGTGCCCCGGATCCCCGCGGGGCCGTGGTGCCGCTGAACAGCGGGAAAAACTCGGTACCGGAGCCCAGAGGTGCGACGGGCATGGCAGAGGATGGGGGGATGATCGGCGATCGATGGGTGCAAAAGGTTGCGGAGATGGGGGGGAAAATCTCGATAAATGGGTGGAAAAGGATGGGGAGATGGGGATGGTTGAGTGGCAGAGGATGGGGGAAATCCCCACCGAAAAGGTTGGGGGGATGGGGGAAAAGCATCGATAAATGGGTAAAAAAGGATGGGCAGATGAGATAGTCAAGTGGCAAAGGATAAGGGAATAATTATCAATAAATTTATGCAAAAGGATGAGGAGATGGGATCACTGAGTGGCAGAGGATGGGGGGAAATCTTCAATAAATGGGTGCAAAAGGTTGAGGAGATGGGGGGAAATCCTTAATAAATAGATTTAAAAGAATGCTGTGATTGGACCATCGAGTGGCAGAGGACGTGGGGAAAATCCTCAATAAATGGACCTAAAATATTGGAGGGCTGGAGGAAAAATCTCAATAAATGGACCCAAAAAGGTGCACTGGTGGGATCATGAAGTGATGGAGGACTGGGGGAGTGGGGGAGGGAATTCTCAGTAAATGGGTGCAAAAAGTTGGGCAGGTGGGGGAAAATCCTCAATTAATGGATGAAAAGGATGGGGAGATGAGATCACTGAGTGGCAGAGGATGGGGAAAAATTCCCCATGAATGGATCCAAAGGATGCAGTGGTAGGAGAGGTGAGTGGGAGCGTGGGGTGGGTACCAGCTCCAAGGGCAATTCTGGTTCTGCTGGTGCCCGTGGAAAACCCGTCTGGGATGGCTGGTCCCTGTCCAGCTGCAACCTGCAGGACATCTGGGCACATCTGGGCATCCCAGAAGGGTTTGTGCCTGGTGTCCACCCCGCAGGATCCCAACTGTTGAGTGGCAATGTGGGCTCAGCCTCACCCCACGGGGAAAGGTGTGACATCCCTGCAGGTCCCATCCCCAACCTGCCCGTGTCCAATCCCAGCACAGAGGACGGCCCAGACTCGAGGTGCACCAACATCTGGGCACATCTGGGCATCCCAGAGGGGTTCCACTCACTGCCCATCCCAGAAATCCCACGGGAGAACGAGCACGGCTGTGCCCAGCACGCGACAGCGGCGACGGGGACACCCAGGTGACACCGGGACGCCCCACGCTGCCCTGGCAGACAAGAATTGCCACTCAATTTCCGGCTCCCTTTCCCCTTCCCACCCCCGCTGTGATTTACCTCTCCCCAGAGGAGCCCAAAAGCTGTAAACACACTTTTATTTGTCAGTCGTGTCCCCGCAGCCGCGCGGCTGTTGGGAAGGTAATAAATGATTCCGGTCCTCTTGGCTTGATGATGTCGGGATTAGGAGCCCTACATATTTTATGGAAACCTCTACATGATCTTCCTTGATAAATCATTTAAATAGGAGTGTCTTTTCTTGGTGTGGGATATAAAATATTTACTGGAGCGGGTGAAGGCTGTTCATCCGTGTTTACCCTCCCGCTTCCCAGCCCGGCTCTGGTGACAAACAGCTCAGCCCTTCACCAGCTCAATGGCACCTCGGCTGTGACACGGGGACAGGCTCCTTGGGCTTGAAAGCCGGGAATTTTGGGGATTTATGTGTTCCCCCAGTTGCGTTTTGCTGCAAAAAGAAGCGATTTTGGTGCAGCATCAGAGCATCCTCCCGTTAGCGCCCACCAGCCCCATGCCAGGGTGTGTTTGCCACGCCGTGGCAAAACCAGGATTGCTGCAAGGATAGGAGCTCACCAAGGGGAATTTCTGGGACCAACACATCCCCTCAGCTGCATTTTGTCACAAGAAGAAGTGATTTTGGTCCAGCACCCCAGAGCATCCTCCCTGCAGCACCCAGCAGCCCCCTGGATGCTGGGAATGTTTCCCACCAGCTCCAAGCTGCATCCCCGGGGTTCCCCAGCATCTCCCGCATCCCCGGGACCGGATCCCCCCATCCCTGCCCACCTCATCCCCACCTCCACCCCCGGCAGCCTCGGCAGCGTCCTGCTCCCTTCTCCATTAGCATTCATCGCAATTCTTTTCATTTGTTACCTGGCAGGGGAATGAAAACACGTTGTTCCCCGCAGCGGGGGGTTTCCTACGGCGAGCCCCAACTTTTCAATCATTCCTTGGCAGCGCCGTGGCAGAGCGCGGCCCCCCCCGCCCCCCGGGCAGGAGCCGGCGCTATTAAAAGGCTCACCCAGGGGCATGTATTTTCCATAAGACGCCGTGTACATGCTGTGCAACATTCAGGAGGATCATGCTGGAGCAATTGGTCCGGATATAATGCCGGTTACCTTGCGAGAGAGCAGCTCCGAGGGGAATGGATGCTCGCTCCGTGCCTGGGGGAGAAATCGCTCCCTGCAAAGCTCGGGGGTTGTGGTGTGCATGATCAGCGCCGCCCAGGTCCGTGTCTGCTGCCGGCCGAATTGGGCTTGGAACGGGGGCAAAGGCGCAGGGAAGGTGGCCTGGGGGTGGGTGAGGTGCAGGGACCTCCCGAGGTGCCCTCACCCATTGCATCCATGGGATACTGGGAAGAAATCCTTCCCTGTGAAGGCGGCGAGGCCCTGGAATGGATTTCCCAGAGAAGCCGTGGCTGCACCGTCCCTGGAAGTGTCCAAGGCCAGGCTGGATGGGGCTTGGAGCATCCTGGGATAGTGGAAGATATCCCTGCCCATGGCAGAGGGGTGGAATTGGCTTTAATGCCCGTTCCCACAAAAACCATGCTGGGATTTGCTGAATCGATGATTCCCAGGAATCCTCCACGGACGGGGGGCTGCAGCAGCCCCCTCCCACCCCTCCACCACTCTCCCTCCTCTCCCTGCGCCCCCTCCTCTCCCTGGGGTGGGGGGAATCACCAGCTGAACAAAACCAAATGTCCAGTGGCCTGAAAAGTTCCATTTCCTGCCCCGCGGACGGCGCGGAGGGAGCGGCCACGGCTGAGCACAATTACACACCCGGCTGGGCCGGCTCCTGCAAATCGATCCACAAAGGGCCGGGGGTCTGACCCCTGCCTCCCCCAGCAGCCCCGGACACGGCCCCGCATCCCGGTCCGCCGGAGGGAGCGGCTGGGAGCCGCTGCTGTGCGCTCGCCTCGCCGCTCTCCTCTCCCGCGCTGTTTCCATAAATCATCCCCCGCTCTGGGATCCTCCAGGTGCTCCGCAGCTGGCAGCTTGTTACAGGAGCGTTCCTGCTTGTACCGCTTGTACCTATCAGGAGATAAGGATGGGAGGAGAGCGATGGCCGGGCAGGCGGGGAGGGGGCGGCGGTGACAGCCGGAGCGGACGCGGGGCCAGGAGGGACATCCCGCATCCCCGAGCGGGGCCAGGAGGGACATCCCGCATCCCCGAGCGGGGCCAGGAGGGACATCCCGCATCCCCCGCCAGCTGGAGCCGGGGCAGGAGCCGCCGCCGGAGCTGCTGGAGGGACGTGACGGAGCCCGGGAGGTGCCGGTGAGCCCGCGGGGAGCACACGGTGCTGCGGGGTGTCGTGGTCCCCTGCGTGGGACGGGACAGGGGGACAAAGGGATGAGCCCCCCAGCCCTGCTGCAATGCTCAGAGGGGCTGGTGGCTGCTGTGCCAGCCTCGGTGGCCACTGTGCCAATCTCAGTGGCCACTGTGCCAGTTCCATCCAGGAGCCTGAGCCCTGCAGCGCCCACCTGCCCCTGAGGAGGCACAATGCCATGGGGGACCCAGGTGGCAAGGGGACAGCCTGGCCACTGGGAATTAATTTCAATGGAGCAAACTGAAGCTGGATGTTGCAGAAAAATTTATATTCATCCCAGGATGTTCCCAACTCCCTGCTCTGCCTAGGGCAGCCCTGGGGAGGGTTTGGCCTCCTGATCAACCTTCCCGTGGCACACACTGGCCATGGTTGGCCTGAGCCACAGTGGCATTGCTGCTGGAACAGGCACCTCTGCAGCACAAGGTGGGAAAATGCCTCTGGAAAGCCCAGCAGGGATGGGTGAACATCCTCGCCTGCCTGAACGTCCCTGGAGTGAGGACCAGGGGAGGGAGGGAGCTGGGGACCATCCTGAGCCTCCTCATGGTGCAAACCTCGACCACCACACCGGGACTGGGGGAGCTGCACCCACTGTGCTCTCCACAGCTGGAATGTTGCACCAGGTGGGATATTCCACGGGCCAGCGGAGCACGGAGCACCCACTGCATCCAGGGGATTAAATGAAAAAAAAAAAAAAAAGTTAATGCTGAAATGCTGAAAGGAGCAGCGGGAGCAGAGACCTCGGAACAACACACACCAGGATCACCACAGGGGCTTGGGATCCCTGGGGGTCCTGGTGCCTTTGCTCTGGAGCAGGTGGGGAGCAGGACAGCAGGACAGCAGGACATGGAATCAGCCCCAGTTGTCAGCTGGAATGACTCAGCTCCACTCCTGCTCTGACATTGCTGCGCCGGGGATCCCGCAGCCCAACAGGATCCAGCACACGGAGCATCCAGGCCCAGCCCAGCTCTCCATCACCGCCACTCCTCACATCAAACCTCGATGCCTCTGCAGAAGAGATGGGCTCTAAATGATCCCATTCAGGCCCTAAAACCCCACGACTCCATTAATTAATTACTAACGACGATCCGTCTCAGCCTCGCGCCTGCCCGTTCGCTATTTTTACCTCCCTATTTCCAACTCCCAGCGTTAAAAAAATCATGAGCCGGGTCTCAGAAAACCTCCTGAGCGGGTCTAAAAACTCATTTTTTGGTCAATCCCTGCCAGGCTCTTTCGCTGGTGGTTCCCTCTGACGGAGCAGCAGTGACAGTGGAGCTGGAGGTGGCACCCACGTCCCCGGTGGTGGGTGGCATTGCTCCCGCTCCTGGCACACATATGGCCCTTATTAAAAAGCAAAATTAGTCTTTCACCCTCTGGTGGCAAAACTTCAGAGCTCGGATCAGCTGTGGGAGCCTCAATTAATTACCAGCGGGTTGTTCCTATTGCTGCTAATTATGCTGGAATGGGCATAAAATGCCAGGAAGGAGCACGGGCTGCTCCAAAAAAGTTTAGGATTTAAGAAAAGAAAGAGCAGAGGCAGAGGATGCTCGTGATGCCACCTCAAAAAAGCCGGTCCTGGCTTTGGTGGCCTGCCAGGATGTCACCTGTTGTTGTCTCATTCCTGGGGAAACTGAGGCAGTGGCAGGTGAGGAGCCGGGGCTGCGGGAGCTGCCAGCCCCGAGCGCCCACCCGCCAGGCAGCCTCGCCTCCTATAATTAAGTGCTATCAACAATTGCGCATTAATTAATTTAATATCCATTATTATTAATTAACAGGGTAATTAAGTCCTTCCTGTAATTAACACACCACCCAGCAGAGAGGTCTGGCTGCAGAGCCCTGGTGTGCCAAGGGAAAGGGAGCAAGGATGGACCCCCTGGTGCCGGAGCCCTCTGGAGACACAACCCTGGACACCCCCCGAGAGGGAGCCGCAAGGAGAGGGAAAAGTGATTCCTCAAAGCAAGGGCCTCACACGACATTTATTTGTATTTTATTATAAAAAAATACAGAATCCAAATGGGGGGGTGAGAGATCCGGTTACCATCAGCACGACGTCGAGGACGAAAGCGGAAATGTCGAAGGACGGAGCGAGGCGCGACGGGGACCAGCACGGGGGGGACAGCGCCGAGGGCAGGGGGGGCTGCTCCAGGGGACCCCCAGCCCTCCCCCACCGCTGGCCCCGCTGCTGCCTCCGTCCTTCCACTCTCCCACAGTCGCTGTACACAATATAGATATTTATATATATAATCTATATATATATAAAACACAGACCGAAGGCCAGGCGGGTGCTGCCGGCTCCGCGTCGGAGCCTGGCGGGTGCCCCCTGCATCCCCCCCCCATAAACACAATGCTTCTGTCACCTTCGGGAACCACGACCTGGTCTGGACACACGGGACAGGGACAGGGACGGCAGGGAATGCGATTTTTTTTTTTTTTAATCATGTGGGGTTTTTTTTTTTTTTGTAATTTTCTATTTTTTGTAAATTTTTTTTTCTTTTCTTTTTTTTTTTTTCCTTTTTTTTTGGATGGTTGGGATGAGCTTATTGCAAGATTCCAGCTTCCTAGTCTAAAAAATAAAAATAAAATAAAAATAAGATAAACCCTTCCATAAAATCCATTCTCAACAATACATAAAAAAAACCGCTCACAGTATAGCACTGTATGTACAGGGACGGAGCCCCCCCGGCCCCCACTGCGGGATCCACTCGGAATGGGGGGGCTCCAGCCAGGTCTGAGCCCACCTCTGGCATCCCCCGGGACCACCAACCACCCCTGGCTTCTGCGGGATGGGCACAGGACCTCCCCAAGGTGGGACAGCCCCAGATTTAAGGCGAGGAGGGGTCAGACCCCGGGGCAGTGGGGTGACCCCTCCCTGGGGATCTGCCACCCCTGGGGTCGTGGCCAACCTCAGATTGGGGATTTGAGGTGGGGGGGGGGTTTCACTTATTAATGCAAAGGAAAAGGGATAATCCCCAAGCCCAGCCCTGCGATGTCAGGGGACAATGGGGGAGAGCCAGGAAGGTCCCACACGCGGTCGCTGGCCCCCCCCGTGGGGGCCCCTGTACCCCCAAGGCATCGGGGGGACACGGAGCAGGCTGGAGGAGGAAAATCCATGGCACACCCTCCTCCCGCCCCGGCGCCAGCCAAACGCCCTCGGAGCGATGCCCACGGCTGGGCGAGCCCGGCCTGCCGGCTCCCAGCAGTGCTCCCCGTGCCAGCCGGCCATTCCCGGCCTTCCCAGGGCCGGCCACGTGCAGTGCCAGCCCCTCCTGGTGTCCCCAGTGCCAGCCGTGCCCGGTGCTCTCCGTGCCGGTGCCCACTGGGTGCTCCCGGTGCCGGCCGTCCCTGGTGCTCTCCTCGGTGGCCACTCGCTGCTCTCCCAGTGCCATCCTCGGTGCTGCTGTGCTGGCCAGACACCTCCAGTGCTCCCCAGTGCTCCCCAGTGTCCCCAGGCCAGCTGTCCCCAGTGCTCTCCTCGGCTGCATCCAGTTTCCTTTGCTGCTCACGGAGCCGCCCCGGTGTCCCACGGGGACGCGGTGACATCCGTGGCACGAGCGGAGGGGACAGGGTGAGGCCCCGGGTGCTCAGGGGGGGCTGTGTCCGTCCATGCCCCCCGTGCCTGGGGCAGGGGGTGGCGGGTCCGGCTCCGTGACGTCCTGTGGCCGGGCTGGGAAGGAGTCCGTGCCCACGGAGCCGGTGGCACCATCGCTGTGTCCGGTGGTCCCGGTGGCTCTGCCCGCGGCGGGGACAACGAGGGCTCAGCGGGGACTCGAGCCCGGCCCGTGCGGGTCAGTCTGGCACCGTGGGGACCCGACGGGGACAACTCAACAAATAAAAATAAAAATATTTTTTCTTTTAAAAAAACCAAACAAAACCAAAACAAACAAAAAAAACCCAAAGGAAAAAAACCCCAAACGGACGAGGACTCTGTATTTGGTCTAGAAATGTAAAAAGCAACGCCCCACCGGGACAGCCGGAGCTGCAGGGCAGGGATGGAAATTCGGGACCCGTTCCCCGGGACAGCCCGGCACCGCTCCCGGCGGGACGGCCGTGCCACGGCGGGGACTTCAGGCGGCGACAGGATCCTCGCCGGCGGCACCGACCCTCCCTGGGCACCATCCAGGCGATTCGGGGCGGGCGGGATCCATCCCCGGGCCGCTCCCGCCCCGCGGAGCCGCTCCCGGCGCGTCCGTGTCGGTGCTACGAGACCAGGAGCGTCCAGACGACCGGCACCACCGCCAGCGCTGCCGGCGGCACCCTGAGGCTGCAGCAGGAGTTGTTGCTGGTGAAAATGGGCTCCGGGGACTCGTAGAGGGAATCGTCTGTGGAAAAGGAAGGAACAGAGGGAGGGTGAGCCGGTGGGATGGCTGCGATCCCGGCTGGAAGCGGAGGCGCGGTGATGCTCGGCGCGCCGGGACTGGGAGCTGGCAGCATTCCCGCGGCCGTGCGCCGGGCGCTGACCCCTCCCCAAATCCCAGCTTCCCCAAAAGTGCGGCTGCCACCCCCGGGATGTGACACAGGGACATCCAAGTGCGGCCATCAGGGTGGGAATGCCGAGGGTGCTGCCCAGGGTGCCCTTTTTGTGGGATTAGGGAATGCTGGACCCCATCCCCGCGTGCCACGGGGAGGTGACACAGCCAGGGATGGACCCACTCGGGGCAGGGTCACCCCTTGTCCACAGCCTGGGGGGGACACAAAGGACCCCATGTGGCCACTCCCCAGCTCAGCTCGCTCCAGTTTGCCACTGGGTTGTGGATTTTTATGGACCTGGAGGCAGGAAAAGCAGAGTCTGGTCCTGCCTGGGGATGCTCCAATATTCCACCCACCTGATCCCCCTGTGCCCCCAATTCCAGAGGGTGCCAGGACGAAGTTTCCAGACTCATTCCAGTCAAGGGGTGCCCCCTCAGGGACCTCCCACCATTCCCCAGACCCAGCCTCTCTCCCCCTCCCCTTCTCTTCCCCTCCGCAAGACGGAGCAAAATCCCAATATTATTAAAATACTAAAAAATAATATCAGGAGAGATTTTTTTTTTCTCCCCCTCATCCTGAATGGAACATGATGAGTTTTTACAGATGGTTCTGTTATGTTGGGTTTTATTTGAAAGCCACCAAAGGGAGGGAGGCGAGAGCCATCGGTTACCCGGTGACATTCCGCTGTCCCCAGGGAGAGCCGCTGCCATTTGCTAATTACACGTTAACAGGAGAAGAAAATTATTAATTTGTTTTTTTAAATGGCTGATTTATGCGAGTTGGAAAAGTAGCCACTGAGCAGGGATGATTATTGTAATTCATTTTTTTTTTTTCCCCTTATGTCTCTGTCTGGACAGCGCTGAGATGGCTCCAACAGAGCTGAGGGGCTCTGTCCCCATCCCTGCCACCATCAGGGTGGTACCCAAAGGCCACCACCTGCCACCAGCCCATGGGGCAGGACCTGGGGACCCCCCCAGGGACCCCCAAAACCTCTCACTTACTTGTTGGCCGAACATAAACCTTCAGCTTCAGGCAGGGCCTGTCCACCGTGTTCGGGGGGGAGGCGGCTGCAGGAGGAAAAGGGGACAAAGGGGGTGGGTTGTAGGGAAAGTGGCAAAACGAGGGTCAAGGCACTGAATAAAAATGATAAACACTGGGAGAAAGGGAATCACAGTAATTATCAGGGTGATACTTCCTCTTGGGATGAGAAAATGGGATTATTTTATATATATAAAAAGAGATTTAATTTTCTCTGTTTTTAATTAAAGCAGGGTTTTTTTTACCCTTCCCTTTTCTTTTCTGTTTTGGCACTTCACCCCATGGAGGGAAAGAAAAGGTGCTGAGCTGAGCAGGACCATGAGCACCTCAGCTCCATCCCAGCTCCCTCCCAGCTCCTCCAGGGCTGCTGCCAACCCTCCATGGGCGTGGGGTTTTTTTACCCTCCCAATTCCTTTTCCTTTTTGGCACCTGCGCCCCATGGGGGGACAGAGAAAGTGCTGAACTGAGAGGCACCACAGGTTTCCCACAGAATCCCATCCCACAGAATCCCATTCCACAGCATCCCATCCCACAGAATCCCAACACACAGAATCCCAACTCACAGTGTCCTATCCCACAGAATTCCCTCCCACAGCATCCCATCCCACAGAATTCCATCCAGCTGCATCCCAACCCACAGAATCCCATCCCAAAGAATCCAAACCCACAGAATCCCATCCCACATACTCCCATTCCATAGAATCCCATCCTACAGAATCCCATCCCACAGCATCCCATCCTACAGAATCCAAACCCACAGAATCCCATCCCACAGAATCCAAACCCACAGAATTCCATCCCACAGCATCCAAACCCACAGAATTCCATCCCACAGAATCCAAACCCACAGAATTCCATCCAGCTGCATCCCATCCCACAGAATCCAAACCCACAGACTCCTATTCCATAGAATTCCATCCTACGGAACCCCATCCCACAGCATCCCATCGCACAGAATCCAAACCCACAGAACCCCATCCCACAGCATCCCATCCCACAGCATCCCATCCTATAGAATCCAAACCCACAGAATCCCATCCCACAGAATCCAAACCCACAGACTCCTATTCCATAGAATTCCATCCTACAGAATCCCATCCCACAGCATCCCATCGCACAGACTCCAAACCCACAGAATTCCATCCAGCTGCATCCAAACCCAGAGAATTCCGTCCCACAGCATCCAAACCTACAGAATCCCATCCCACAGCATCCAAACCTACAGAATCCCATCCCACAGCATCCAAACCCACAGAATCCCATCCAGCTGCATCCCATCCCACAGAATCCCATCCCACAGCATCCAAACCCACAGAATTCCATCCAGCTTCATCCCATCCCACAGCATCCCATCCCACAGAATCCAAACCCACAGAATCCCATCCCGCAGGATCCCATCCCACCCCACCCTGCTGCATCCCAGCTCCATCCCCGGGGCCAGCCCGTGCCCTTGACCCGCTCCAGAGGCACGAGCGTGTCCCGGTGCCGGCGGGTTAATGGATTCCAATCCGTGGGCTCGAGGAGGAGGTAATTTCTTTTCTTTCATGTCTGCTAAATACGGTTCCTCAAAGAGGCATAATTTCTAATGTTCCGCATGACGGGAATTCTAACCGGGTTAGCAATGATCAGCTTCCCATTTACTCCTGTGTAATCTCTCCCTAACGACATTAAAAAATAAAAAAAAAAAAATAAAATAAAATAAAAGAGGAGGGGGGGGGGTTGTTGTGGGGGGGAAGAGCGACAGAGAGAGTTGTGGCCGCAGTTATTGCGCCGGTGACATTTTACGGGGGGAGAAGAGAGAGGGGGGGAAATGGTAATTTAATATAGATAAAAGGAACAAATTAAGTGGGCTGAAAACAGCTGCTTTAGGAAAAAGAGGAGGAATGATAAGGCGGAGGAGCGTGGCCGTGGCTCTGGAGAGGGCAGCGGGTTTGGGGTCGCGCTGCCTCGCTTGGGTTTGGGTTTTATCCCAGCACCTGCTCCCAGCACTGCTGGATTATTTTTCCAGTGGGCTCCTCTCCCTCTCCTGTCCCTGTGGATATTCTGGAAGTGGAAATTCCCTGCCAGGAGCCCTCATCCTGCAGCCAGCACCGGAGTTTCCTCCAGAGAAGGCCAGGCAGTTCAGGTTTGGGTGAGAAAGGGAGCCCAGATTCAGGAGAGCATAGGGATACATGGGACAGCACAGGAACTCCATGTGAGAACATGGGAATTCCATGGGAGAGCTCAGGTGTATATGGGAGAGCACAGGAATTACACAAGAGCACAGAAACACATAGGAGAGCATGGGAACAGATGGGAGAGCACAGGAATTACATGTAAGAGCAAAGAAATACATGTGAGAGGACGGAAATTACATGGGAGAGCACAGGAATTACACAAGAGCACAGAAATGCATAGGAGAGCATGGGAACAGATGGGAGAGCACAGGAATTACATGTGAGAGCAAAGAAATACATGTGAGAGGATGGAAATTACATGGGAGAGCACAGGAATTACATGTGAGAGCATAGAAATATATGTGAGAGGACGGAAATTACACGGGAGAGCGCAGGAATTACACAAGAGCATAGAAATACATAGGAGAGCATGGGAACAGATGGGAGAGCACAGGAATTACATGTGAGACCACGGGAATATTTTTGAGAGCACAAGAATACACAGGAGTTTATGGGAACACTGCCTGGGGCTGGGGCCACTCCCAGTGCCATTTCCACTGGGATGAGACCAGTGCCTCAGCACAGTCCTGGTCATTCTCACACCCAGAGCTGTGACAACCCCAGCAAAGATTTCCACGAGATATTTCCCCCGAGCAGTTCTGAGGGGATCCCGCAGCGTTTTGAGTCACCAACACAAACCCATCCATCAGAACCACCCCATCCCCATCCCCCAAATCCCCACTCACAGATGTAGTAATACTCGTGGCCGGGTCGGAACTCGAAGCCCAGCGAGAAGGGGGTGAAGAGCTGGAACTTCTCGGAGAACTTGAGGGGCCCGTTGGGGGAGTCGGGGCGGTTGCACTCCCAGCGCTTGAAGCCGCGCTGCCGGTGGTCGCAGGACGCGTGGCCCTCGTAGTTGACCATGTAGAGGATGTACCTCTCCATCCGCTCCGGCAGCGGCTCCTCGTAGTGAGGGCAGTAGATGTCCAGGTAGTCGTTGATGCTCACCTCCACCGTGTAGTCCCCGCGGTGGAACCTGCGGAGATGTCGGGTCAGCGGGTCACAAACTCGTTCTGGCTCGCCTGGAGATGCATCCCGGCGTGGAATGGCACAGAGGGTGGGGTTGGGAGGGATCTTAAAGCTCATCCAGAACCTGTGGGTGTTGGGTTTCTGTGCCCTGCTTGGTGTCCTGGGCTGGGACTCTATTTGGGACTGAAAATCCTCCTTGTTTTGCAGAAATGAACCAAGGGGAGCCGTTCCCAGCCGTTCCCTGTCCTGATCCAGAACTATCAGATATGAGTGGGTAAGGCAAACACAGGACCATGGAATCCCAGGATGGTTTAGGTGGGAAGGACCCTAAAGCCCATCCAGTTTCCCCTGCCATGACAGGGACACCTTCCACTGTCCCAGGTTGCTCCAAGCCCTGTCCAACCTGGCCTTGGACGCTTCCAGGGATGGGGCAGCCACAGCTGCTCTGGGCACCCTGTGCCATGGCCTCACCTCTCCGTGATCCAGAGCCTGATCCAACCCCAACAGCCCCATTAACCTCCAGATTAACCCAGATCCTCTTTGTTTCACGCCAACAAACCGGCACCTTTTGGCAGGAAACCACACAAAAACGATGATTCCCGGCGGCGCCGCAATCCCGGTGTCACTGGTGTTCTTGGCACTGACTACCCCAGAGATTAAGGGATTAGCAGCACTGGAGAACTCCGTGGCACATGCCAGCAACCCCCCTCCAGCTCCTCAGGGTGGCCCTTGTGATCCTCTCCCCAAAATTCCAGATCCCCAGCACTGCAGCTGGTGGAGCTCAAGGTGAAATTCACCGCTCCCCCCGGCAGCTTGGCTTCCCCTCCTCACTGAGTGAGGTTTTTTCATATAAATTTGAAGTTTTTTCCTATCAATTTCAGGTCTCCCTCATCAGGTAGCCCCCCAGAACCTTGGCACTGCCAGGGACAGTGGTCACCCCACAGCTCCAGGGCTTGGCCAGTGGCTGGAGGGGTCAGCACAGCCCTGGTGGGCTGGGGACCGTGACCACAACCCCCTCAACCTCCCAAAGCAGCATCTTGGGGCTCCCAAACACCCCCTGAGGCTGTGGCAGCTGCTGAGATGGCTTCAACTCATCCAGAAGCACCCCAAAAGTGCATCCCCCATCCCTGCGGCGGGATGGCGGCGGAGAGTGACCCCCAAAAGGGAAGGGGGGCAAGAAGGGGGGTGGTGTGGGGAGGGGGGGGGGGTCCTGCAGCCCCCCTCCAGCTCATTACCTGCCTCATAAGCTCTCTGATCACACAGGGAACGCGCTAATTAAGGAGCAGGGTTTCTCCCTCTCCTTCCCTCTCCTTTCCCGAGCCAGTTGTGCCAACCCTGCCCCTGGCAAGGTAACATTGGAAAATGTAAAATTAATACAAAGGGCTGGAATTTACTGGGAAACAATTTTCAAATGCACGGAGAACAATAAAAAATATTTAAAGAAAAAACCAACAAAAAAACCTTCTTCTGGCTGCCTTTTATTTAGAAAAATTATTTATTTTAATGATCGTTACTAAAGCCCAAGCAAAGGCGGGGGGGCCCCCACGTATCAGGGGAATAATAGTAACAATAATTATTACATTTTTGGGGAAAAACTCACTTTGAGGGAGTGACAAATTGCTGAATTAAAGCTGATTAAAGCTGATTAATGGCCCAGACACAGATGGGTGCGGGGGGGCCACGGGGAGGAGGTCACCCTCCTTTGGGTGAGGGGGTCTGTGGGGACCCCCAGCATGGTGCACCCCACTCTGCACGGGGTCCTGGGCACCCCCAGTGCATCCCAGTCTGATGCCATGGGATGGGGACGATCCCAGCACCAGGGATGTACCCAGGACAGCCCCCAGCCTGGCAGCCCACGTTCCACGGACACCCCAGCTCCAGAGCTCCATGCTCCCACCCTCCAGCACAGGACATGTCACCCACTGAGCCTGGCTCCATCAGGTTTGGGTTTAATCAACAACCTCCCAGCACCGTGACACCCCTGCCCCTTCACGACAGGAGCAAGAATCCATCAGAGGGAAATTGTCTGGAATTAAAATCTCAGAGCTGGTGAAGCCCCTTTGGCAGCTCCCAACCCCTGTGTCCCCACACCACGCCAGGCAGGGTGGTATCTCCATGCTGGAAACACACTGGCTTCTCAAGTTTTTACCTCTTGGATATTCACTGTGCAGGGGAAAAGCCCTTCTGGGAGGAGAGGCACCTGCAGATGGAGACCCCTGGCCCCTGCAGGGCAGACCCAACAAGGAGAGCAAATCCCACACCCAAAACCTGGTCCTGGTCCCCCAAACCACAGCCAGTGCCTCAGTTTCCCCTCAGAGCTGCAGCAGCATCCTCCCAAAATTCCCAAATTCAGGCAGCGACCCAGCACGGGAACAAAGCGGATTTGTCTCTCTACACCCTGCGAGACCAGCCAGTGTCCCAAGGGTTAAATAATTCAGATTTTTCTTTCCTGAACAGCTTGAAAAGAGATATGATTGCGCCCACTGGAATACGGGGAGGGGGGGGGATATTATGGATGGAAAAGAGCTATTTAAGCTGAGGAACGGTGTTGGCACATAAACAAATGGGTATAAACCGGCCATGAATAAATTGAGGCTGGAAATTAGGAGGTTTGGAACCACTGGGGGCCGGTCAGGGCTCACAGGGGCAGAGGGGCGAGGGGGGGACTGGGGCAGGGGGCCAGGTATGGGGTCCCCCCCCGCTCCAAGGGCACCCGTCCTTGCGGGGCCAGGCACTGAGAGATTTAAAATCTCCCTTCCGCTTTCATCTCCCGAAATCTCCTTCATTCAAATAGTCACAGCGTGATCAGGAGTAATAAGCCTATTACAGAGCAAAATAAAACACAGCAGCTCCCCCCCACCCTGCCCCCCCAAACCAGCCCCCCCCAGCCCTCCTGCCCTCTTTGGGGCTATTAAACACAACCTGATGGAAATTCAGCTGCAGAGCAGCCAATGTCAACCCCCTCTCCCCCAGCCCTGCAAGGTGTCCCCCCCCCTCCTCAGGAAATGGGGACAAAGTGGCTCTCAGAGCCAGGGGGGTGGCAGGGAAGGGCCCTGGGGTGCAGGCGCCCACCAGCCCCTTCCACAGCTCCTTTCTGCATTAATGCCGTGGCTCGGCTGGCTCCTGGCGCGGCCGTGGCCGGCAATGGACTTCACGCCGGGAACGTTTAAGCCGGTTTTCCATCTGCTTCTCCTTCCCCCTGGGCAGGCGGGATCGCTGCCGAGCCCGAGCCTGGCGCCATCCCTCGGGATGACAATGGCAGCACTGGGCAGGAGCTGGACAGGGCCAGCGGGGGGAATCTGGGCCATGTGCTGGTCCCAGTGTCCTGGAGGCTGATCCCTATTCCCCGTTCAAGAGGCAGAAGTCACCTACAGAGACGGGAGGGGACGGAGCCGGAGCTGGATGCACCTGGACACCTGTGTCCAGCCAGTTTTGGTCCAGTGGGTTTGGCCACCCCAGACCCCATCCCACCACCTCACCAGCGCCAAGGTGGATTTTAACCATGTTTCCAAATATTTCCCATGGTGGAGAGCGAGCGTCCCCAGCACCGGCACCTCCCAAACTCCCTCCAGGCGGTGCCGGAGGATCCCAGCATCCCACCATGGCGCTGGCAGGGATGAGATGACATTCCAGGGACGCCCCGCCCTGTCCCCATCGATCCCAGCCCCTGGGAGGGTGGCAGTGAGGAGTCCCAGTGCCCAGAGGCTCTGGCGTTGTCCCCGGTGCCACGGCGGGACAGAGCGGGGACGGCGGCGGGTGGCTCACGGAGCGCCGGTAATGCGGTCCGGAGGGACCCCGCCGTACACACGGCACCTAAATTATTTAATTTCTCCAAACTGCTGCACCTTTATAAATCATTAAAAGCTCCTTTTGATCTGTGTTAATGAGGTTTCCTGAGTGCGGGGCTGGGAAATGCTTCGGCGCCAGAAAGCGACGCCGCTGATTAAAAAAATAAAGAGGGGGTGAGTGGGAGAGTGGGGGGCACGGGCAGGGGCTGGGGGGCACGGGGAGGTGGGCACGGGGCGGGGGGCACAGGGGGTCCCCAGGGCCCAGCCAGACAGTGGAGGGGCTTTAGGGATGCCCGTCATGTTCATGTTTTTTCCCTTCCCTTTCTCTTTCAGTTTCCCTTTCCTTTTCAGTTTTCCTTCTCTTTTCTCTCTCCCTTTCCCTTTCCTTTCACTCTTTCCCGGAGCTTTCCAGCTGGGGAATCCCGGGAACAAGCTGCTCCCTGGGAAATGCTGGTGCCAACCAAACCACAGGCAGGGCTGGGGCTCTTGGTCCTCCTGGTGCTCTGGGAAACAATTCCCTCTTTGGGGAGCGGTGGGATGGGATGAAACCCCCCGGGGCTGTCACCGGGAGCCGCGGCGAGCGGGAGGGTCCAGTCCCAGCAGTGCCACCATCGGTGACCCCGTCGGTGACCCCGTGGGAGCGCCGCGGCGCCGGCCCTGACAGCTTTAATGCCGATATTTATCTGCGCTCCAAACCTCCGAGCCCGGCTCCATATTCAGGAGCTCAATCACCGGGATCGGGAGGGACGGTGACGGCTCCCGCCGATGGCAGCTGGGTTGGGGCTTAACCTCGGCTGCCAGCCCCGGAGCTGCTCCTGTCGGTGACAGGGGTGGGGACAGGGGTGGGACAGGGGTGGGGACGGGGATGTGAATGGGGATAGACACAAGGGCAGGGACGAGGATAGGGATGGAAATAAGAATGTGGATAGAGACAGGGATGGGGACAGAGATAAGCAGAGGGATGGGGACAGGCATGGGGACAGAGACAGGGATGGGGACAGGGTTGGCAGGAGGGATAGGCAGGGACAGTGATGGAGATGGGGATTGAGATAAAAGCTGGTATAGGGACAGGGATGAGGATAGGACTGGGGATGGGAATGGGGACAGTGATGGGAATGGCAATGGAGACAGGGATGGGCTGGGGATGGAATGGGGATAGAGACAGGGACAGTGGCAGGGATGGAGATGGGCACAGGGATGGGGATGAGGACTGGGGCAGGCATTGTGGGTAATGAAAACAAATTCCATGCAGACCCCAGGGGCACTTCCCCAGCCCTGGCATCCCTGGAGCTGGTCAGGGACCAGCACTGCCCCAGCTGGAGCAGGGGAGCAGCACCCCCAGCCCGGCTCAGCGCGGCGCTGCCGGAGCTCACACCTCCATTGACGGATATTTCCCTTTCCCTCCTTTTAAGGTAAATGACAGAAAATCCCAGGACAGCCATCAGCCTCCGAGGTAACCTCGTCCCGCCTCGGCCGCGTTCCCACAGGATTCAGCGGCTCCTGTTACCTGGGGCAACGGCGGGGAAATGACGGCTGGCATCTAAATTGCCATCATTATGCTCCAGAGCCAACACTCCCCATTTACACTTTATTGTCATCTTTTGCTTTAGGGAGATGCTGAGATATTACAGGATGGGGTGACAGAGCGGGATGAGCTGGGATGCACGAGGAGAGAGGCGCGGAGATAAATGGGGACCCCCGGAGCTGTTATTTCAGCCTGATTGCGGATCCAGAAGCGGAGCTGAGCCCGATCCCGCAGGCTGTGGGGAGGATTTAGCACACAGAAGAAAATAAAATTTGTTTAAATGCAAGCGCCAGCCTGGCGGGGCCCGGGCACGTGGTACCTGGGAGAGGATTCCCACCAAAGCGGCGCCGAAAACGCCGCGGAAGCAGCTCAGCCTCCCCCGGCTGCAGGGATACTCATGGAAAAAGGGAACTGATCCTCACCAGCAGCTGCTACTGGGCTGGGGCTGGGACCACATTGTGGGGATGGCACCCCACTATGGGGCTGGTACCTCAATATTGAACAGGTATCCCGCTGTGGGGCTGGCACCCCATTACATCTCCTGCACCTCACTGCACCACTGCGCTCCGTTCTAGGGCTGGGCACCCCATTGCAGGGCCACTCCAAGGATGCTCCTGGGCATCCCAAAGCAAAACCTGCTCTTGGTTCTCCAAACTCCATTCTCCCTCCCCATCGCACTTTTTGCCAAGCTGCACAAAGGAAATGCAAAGCCAAACTTGGGATGTCACCCCCCTATCCCCACAGGGTGAGACAGGGCCAGAGGGGCTGCTGGAGACAGCGGTGGGAGGAACAGGGCCTTTCAAGTGTTTGCAGTGAAAAAAGAGAGAAAAAAGCAAAGAGTTCAAAAACTGAGCAACTTTTTCAAGGAAGAGCCAGGGCAGCTTGACGCTCAGCCCCACAGCGCAGTGCATGGGATCGGGATTGGGAGATTCCTTCCCACATAGCACCTCCCTGAGTGGGACCCCGGAGCTCACAGTGCCTGGGATAAACCCAACCAGAGCCACGACCCCATGGAGCTGAGAGTTCCACATGACCCAGCACGACACGGACACGCTGGGTGGATGGACCCTGCCATGATGCCAAGCATGGATCCGACCAGTTTTTTCCCTCAGACTCATGACATCACCCTCTTGTCCAGAAAAAACACAGGTGTCAGCTAGAAATCATAGTTTTGGCACACAAATATTCCATTTTCCACATGCCACAGCCTATCCAGGGGGATGAACCCACTCCCCAGGCAGGTGGAGCCTCTTTTCGGGGAGCCCTACCCTTGCCCCACAACCAAAGCTCCCTGGAAGCGCTCCAGCTGCTGCAATTCCCACCACTCACCCCTCATTAGCATGGATGCTCGTTAGCCCAGCGCTGAGACTAATCAATACTGCCATTAACCGACTCCCTGGAATTAATGCGCTTGAACCTGGCAGGCCGCAGGATATTGGTCATTTTTCCACTTAACCTGGCAGGAGGAGTTTTTCCCTTTGCTGGTGGCAGTGGATGACGGAGGGAAGCTGGGACAGTTCATCCCTTCAGCTCCTGGCTGCTGGTTCACCACCAGCTTTGGGCTCACCACCACTTTTTGGTCATCCCAAGGTTGTTGGATGCTCCCAAACCTCAGCAGAAGGGCAGCCCCATCCCAAGCCATGGAGTTGGAAACCCTAGAGAGGGTCCTGGGGTCTCCATCTCAGCATAGGGACACCCAGATCGTGACCCTCTGGTGCCACCCCATTCCTGCAGCTGCTCCATCCCTTCTGCCCCAGGTTCCTGGCCCTGGAGCCCCGGGCAGGCACAGCCAAGCTGCTCTCCAGGGCACCCCAGAGCCACCCTCCCCTGCTGCTCCCGCCGCCTCGCAGCGCCTCTGGCTAAACAGAGATCAGAAATGTTAGATCTTTCTTAACATCTCCTGCCAGCACTGTCAGTGGCCCTCTCCAGAGTACCAGGGCCCTCTGTTATGTAAACACAGCACATTCTCTGTCAAAGATTAAAAAAAAAAAAGCCTCATTTGCACATAAAAGCAGCCTCTGCACTAGTTACGGGCACTGTGGCATGTAAGGAAGACTGTAGGTTAAATTCAATAATAAAGTGGGGCGGCGCAGAGGTCCTGCTCCAACTCCTGCTCCTGCAGGAGCCCCAGCTGCTCCAGCCCAACCTGCAGCCACCGAGTGGTGCTGGTCACGAGCGCCTGGGATGGGGACTGAGGAGGCACCCTGGGGACTGAGGAGGCACCCTGAGCCCCGGGCTGGGCTGTGGGGGAGTGACCCCCAGGCCCCTCAGACCACCCTGAGACCCCACCCTGGTGCTCCTCTGTGCCCCCTTCATGCTCATGGCACCCCATACTCCACCAACCCCATCTCCTCCCCTTGGCACCCCATCCAGAGCAGAGCCTGCTGCCCCACATCCCTCCCCACACAATTTTGGGAGCTGGCACCACCCTCACACCCCAGCACAGCTCTGCCACGACCACAGAGCAGCTCCCGGCTACCGAGGCACCAGGAGCCACACAGATCATGAACGTGACACCGTGGATGTGACACTCCTTGCTGCCAGCCCCGGTGGGATGGCACCGGGGGGGATCTCTGGCCACAGCTGGGAGTGCCAGCAGCCCAGCTGGCTCCGGGGATGGCGGCAGCCAGCCGGGCCTGGGGCCGGTTCCACGCAAATCGAATCAGAGCAGAAACTCGACTGTCGGAGAGACGAGGGCTGGGAAGTGTCACGGTAATTGCGTTAGTGCCAGCAGCGCCACGGCTGCTCCGGGAGCCAGGGGCACGGCAAGGTGGGCACGGTGGGATGGGCACGGTGGGATGGGCACAGAGCAATGGACACACAAGGGTGGCCACAACAGGATGGCCGTGACAGGATGGGCACGGCAGTGTCAGCACAAGGGCTCACCGGACACCCAGATCTGTCAGGCCCAGGGGGAGGAGTGAGGGTCCAAGAGGGATCAGCGCAGAGCCAGGTGGCACGAGGGTCACAGCGGTGCTTGACAGCGAAGGTGACAGGGGCACCGGGCTTCAGAGAGAGGTGATTCCTCCCCACATCACTGCGTGTCACCATCCAGCACGCGTGTCCCCACGGCCATCGGCCTGGCACATGTCACCCCACAGACACCAACCTGGCACTCGTGTCCCCGTGCACGCCCAGCCCTGTGCACACCAGCCCCGCTCACGTCCCCGCCGCACGTCTCTGGCAGCCGGGCGCCGGGCACGTGCCAGCCGTGCACGGGATCACGCGTGCTCATCCGTGCTCCGGTGGCTCACGCTGAGCGCCCTAATTACCGCGTCTGGCCAGGCGGGCGGGCGCTGATAACGGGCACGGGACGGAGCCGCTGGGGGTTATCTGCCGGTGACAGCCGGGCCCCCCGCCGCCCGCGCCGGCTCCGCGCCGCAGCCCGCTGGGACAGCCGGATCAAGGCGCCCTTTGGGGGTCTCCAGCGGGGGATGGGGTAAACAGCCCCCCAGGGGTGACCTCATTAGCAGAGCTGAGCCCCAACATCGTTGGGGCTGGGCCTGGCATGCTGCAGGCAGAGCCTGAGGATGTGGGGTCACTGGCGGCACGGTGTCGGTGCCAGCCTCTTGTGTCATCTGCTGTCACCTCCCCGCTGTGCTGGGGGTGAGGGACAGCCATTCCTGGGGCACCCACTCTGCCAATCCCACTGTCACCAGGCTGGAGGGAGATTTTGGGTGTCCCCGGTGCTGTGAAGGCCCGGGTAGCAGCAGGAAAGGCCGCTGAGGAGACAGATCAGTGTCACACTCTGGTCTCTGAGCCAAACAAGCCACTGTCCTGGCACTCCCCAGAGCTGTTCCATTTGTCTCATCCCAGAGCCACAACTGGGACATGGTATGGTCCTGCTGTGATACCAGCACGGTATCCACTGCTTCCATGCCTCAGTTTCCCTGCCCTAGGGCTGGATCTTCCTGCATGGTATGGGTCCAGCAGCAGGAATGACAGAGAAGGAGCACATTCCCCATCCCAACTGGCCAAAGACACACAAATTAACATGGATAAACACGGACTGCTGCATTATTTCACTTGTTGGCCACTATTTTCGGCCAGCGGCTGAATTCCGGGCAGTGGCGAGATGGGTGGGGGTTGCCAGGAGCACCGGTGACTCTTTAACCTTGGAACACTCGGACTGGCAGGGAATTTGGGGCGAGCAGTGCTGGTAATTTGATCGGCGGGAGCCGGGCGAGCGCTGGCCCCGCAATCACCGGGAAAACGCCGACGCGGTGGAAATCGGCCGCCGCTGCCCAGCGGGACGGCACGGCGGGGCCGGGCGGGCACGGGGACACGGCTCAGAAGGACAAACATCTGCCTGTCACCCCGCAACCCCCTGCCTCCGTTCAGTGCCACCCTGGCATTCCCAGGGGACACCGGGCGGGCTGCGGTGACCCCCAGCCAAAGGACACCACTGTCCCCCCGTCCCAGCAGTGCGGGGCTGCGGAGCCGTAATTTATCACGCCCGCCCCTGACAGCTCCCTTTGACGGGGTCTCCGGGGGGGCCGAGAGATGCCTTTTGTCTGCCCAACAATTAATTATTTCCTGGCTAATGATGAACTCCGACTTGCCAAGCAGGGAGCGGCTGCGTGTGGGAAGGAGACAACCCTCCCTCACCCCACTGTGCCCCCTCGCCACAACCTCTCCCATGGCAGGGTGGAATGTTGGGGCACCCAGGGATAAGGCTGGGCTGTGAGACCCCCCTGCATCTCACCATCCTTCTCACAGGCATGCTGGCCCCCAAAAGGGGTGGCCCAAAAGCAGGAGGATGGTGCTGGGATGGCAGGATGAGTCCCCTCTGGCGGTGCCAGCAGGTGGGTGCTGCGCTGTGCTGCGGCAGCAGGTGCTGGCAGCACTCTAAGTGCCACTGGCGGCAGCCCTGGAGCGCTCCAGGAGGGGATAACCGGCTGATGGGGCTGAGCTAATGGAGAAAATCCATTTAGGATCACTCGATACTCTCCCCTGGGCTTTCATTACACCTCAGGGCTCCGCAGGGCACCGGGCCCTGAGCCGGCCTCTGCCAGCCCAGATCCCATCGCTGCCGGCTGGATGTCTCGGCAGAGGCGCTGGAGGGATGAGGGGAGGGATGAGGGGAAGAACAGTAGGGAGGGATGTGCATGGAAGGAACGATGGAAGAGATGCAGGGAGGGATGGAGGGATGAAGGAAGGGATGTAGGAAGGGATGTGCATGAGAAGGGATGCAGGGAGGGATGCAAGAAGGGATATGCATGGGGAGGGACGCAGAAAGAGATGCAGGGAGGTATGTGCATGGGGAGTGATGCAGAAGGAGAGGCAGGAAGGGATGTGCATGGGAAGTGATGCAGGAAGGGACACAGGGAGGCTTGTGCACAAAGCCTGCAGCTCTGAGCTTGTAGCTGCAGGTGACAAGAGCAACGCCAGCAATCCCTGCGAGGGACAGGGACAAACTGGGGTGTGATGGGGCCTTGCTCTGGAGCAGCTCCCAAGGAGCCTGGCTTGGCTCAGTGCCACAGGCAGGAACAGCGACCCCCGGGGCTGCGGGCACTCAGGCCGGGCTCCCCGCAGTGGGAGAGGCGACAGAGCCATGAAAAGAAGTAAAATAATTATCGGGCGCTGGCGGCTCGGGCTCCCGCCCGGCGCGTTCTGTTTAAGGCTAGTTAATAGCCAGTGTTCTCTGGTTAGGCCTGAATGACATTTCCAGAGTTATAATAACTGAGCTATTACTCGCCGTATTGATGCATTCCCCCCGCCGGCAGCGGCTCATCCCGCGCCGTGCCGCCCGGCCGCCGAAAGCTCCTTTAGTCAATAGCACTTCTATTTTTCATTACTCCCTGGAAATGTGGCTCTTGGAAGCTCATCCGTCATTCAATTACGCCCTGGTTCAGTCCTATCATACACGTGTCATAAAGTTCCTCAGATCTGAACTGCTGTTAATTTTCTGCGCCATCCCAAGGGGATGCCCGGGACGTGCCTGGAAAGCAACCAGGCAGCCGAGGGCATGCCGGGTACGGGCGCTCCCGGGAGCGGGGGCTGCGGCAGTGCCGGGGTGCCCGGGCGTGGGGGGGTCCGGCGCCCCAGGGGTCACCCCAGAGCTCGGACACTGTTCCTTCCCCACGGCAGCGGTAGCGGGTCTGGCGCCGCACGACCTTGGCAGCGCTGGGAATTAATTCCTCGGGCTGGTTTATTCTTTTATCAGGTGTTGGTTTAACAGGGTGAGCTCTCCCCCTTCCCCTTTAATCCTATCGGCATCTGTGTTCGGCACGTCCGTACCCAGAATAATCACCTGCCTGGCAGATTTGTCACTTCACCAGATGTAATCGGGGAACTTTTCCTCTTTTTTTTTTTTTTTTTCTTTCTTTTTGAAACTCTCCTTATTTTCTGTTTCTTAGAAGCTGCAGCTCGCGGGCAGAGGCAGCTGCTGCAGGCAGTACCTGTTCCAGGTCACCCTCCCCAAACCCAAGGGTTTGCTCTGCTCAGAGCCGCTCTCCAGCTGGGGTTTGGCTGAGGAGAGGATGACAGGGCAGTGGCACGGAGGGTGGATGCCAAATGCCTGCCATGATGGCTGTTCCTGTCATCCTCTGCTGCCAGGAGCGCACCTGGATGGGCATGAACCCTGAGCCAGAGGGGAAAACGGGTACAGGATGGGGCTGGGGGATGTCAGGAATGGGGGATGCTGAGTCAGGGGGATGCCAGGTCGGGAAGATGCCAGGCTGGGAGGATGCCAGGTCAGGGGGACACAAGTTGCTCACAACGGGTCCCTGCACAGATGCCAAGGACCTTCAGAGCCTTAAAAACTCGCACCCAAGAGGTGATGTTGGTCTTGCTCCCCTTTACACCCCTCCAGGCACCACTCCTGCTCTCCCACCATGGAGTGCCTGTGGCTCTCTCCCAGCCAGGGCTGCCCTGGGGATCCCTGTCCGTGCTCTCCTGGCCGGGGCGTCCTGTCCAGTCCCCTCATCGGTGCCTGGGTGGTCTCAGCCACTCCACGTGGCCTCCCAGCAGGACGATGACCTGGTCACTGTCCTGCTCCTCCACGCTCCGGTCCCACGGGGCCTCCCACACGCTGCTTTCCCTGCGCCAGGACGGACACACGCCCGGGGGGGACGGACACATGCCCTGCTGTTTGAGAACACCCCATCACTTGTCAGTCCTTGGGACAGCCATGCTCCTGCCAGGCCCCTTCCTGCTCCTTGGACAGCTCCGATGGCTCGGAAGGGACTGATAAACAAACATTCCCATCAGGAGGATGAGCCAGGAACAGCCCAGCCACGAGGCTCTCAGAGCCCCGGGACAATCACCCGACTGTCAGTCATGCTGGAACAGCTTTTACCTCGGTTGTGATCTGGGAAACTGAGGCAGAGAAAGGTCTGTGGATGCGCAGGGTGGGATGTGTGAGCTTGGCAGCTCCCGAGCATCCTGTGCCCACGGGCACCCTCTGCCAGCCTGGCATTTCCCTTCTCCCCTCCCAGCCCACGCTCCCACTGCTCTCTGGGCACGGCTAATGACCGGCCTAATTGATCTCTGACGAGGCACCAGAGATCGATGCTGGATCCTGCTCCAGGCTCTGTGAAAAGCCATTTCTCCTGCCCGGCTGGGCAGCACCGCCCCTCGCCCGCAGGGAAGCGCCCATCGATCGGGGCATGGATCGATGGGGTGGAGAGGGGATGGAGGGGAAGGCGGCCACCCCCGCCGAGGGGAGCACCCCCCGGCAGCCCTTGGCTCAGCCCCGGGGGCACCGCAGGCTCCAGGAACTCCCCTGGCACCCAGGGAGGGACAAACAGCGGCACAGAGCCCAGCGGTCCCTGTGAGGTCACACTGCCAGCAGACCCACACTGATTTCCTCACCTGACTCTTCCCCCCTTATTCCTTCCCCTTGTGTCCCACCGGCCAAATTTGACCTGATTTGGTGCAACCAGCCGGGGTCTTCACTTCTCAGTGGCCCCATCCTCCCCTCTCCTTTCACTGGGGTTTAAGCCTTTTCACTTCATCCATTCACTCCAAGACTAATCAGATTAAAGCCCTGCCCGGGGTGCTGCCTCCCCTCGCACAGATTCACCCCCTTATCCCCCCTCCCCTCGCTTCACCTCCTTCTTCCCCTGTCAGGTTTTGGCAGCCAACTCCAAGGTCCAGGCATGGCCATGCCAGGGGTCAGTGGTGGCACCAGCTGCCCTTGTGTCCCCAGGGAAGGGCACAGAGTGGGGGTTCTGGGGGTACACAAGGGAATTCTGGAATGATGAGGATGCAAGGCAGGGATGAAGAGGATGGCAGGACGGGGATGAAGGCAGCACCAGCCACAGGTCTCCAAAGCCATCTTGCCCTTTGAAGAACCCCTCCTCCTCATCAGCCTGGCTTCACATCCCAGGTCGAGTTAAAGGAGCATTTCATTTAGGAGAAATTTAGGAAAATTTAGTACTTTTTTTTACTTTCATGCAGAGCCATGAGTGGGTGAGGGGTGAAGCCAGGACCACGGTGCCCACCCTGGAGCCCCCCAGACCCACACAAGACCCAGACCCAACACCCAGAGCCTGGGGTCACCCACCAGCCCCCACACCCCGGGACCCTCCACTCCATGGCAGCTTTGGGAAAGGAACAATTCCCCACTAAAAACTTCCTGGCCTCATCCCACACGCTCCAGCCCCAAAAAATCACCCAATGCCCCCATCTAAACCTTAACCATCGATTTCCATTCCCCTTGGCCCAGCCCTGCACACAAACGCATTCGCCACGGCCCTCTCCCCGGCAGGGATTGTATGCAAAGGCGGAGAGGGGGAATGAATAATTCATCTCCGCTGTCTTTCAGAATTACACTGTGGAAAAATAAATCTGAGACTACTATATAAAAAAAAAAAATTAAAAAAAAAATAAAATAAAGGCGAAAGGAGCCGGGGGGCGCGGGGAGGCAGCGCTGGGTTCGCGCCCCCGCGGCCGGAGCGGGATGCGGGGATGAAAAGCGCCGGCGCGTCGCGGCTCCTCTTCCATTGAGCGGCTCCACATTCAGGTCCGTGCGGAAACCACCGGAATCCCTTCCTGTGCTTTGTTCTGCGGCCCTTTCAGCGGGGGCTTACGGGGCTGGGCAGGGGGCGGCGGGGAGGGGGGCACAGGGCTTGGGGGGGCTTTGAAGAAAGTCGCTCATGCGTTCGGCTGGTTGAGTTCAAGGGGCGGCGAGGGGGGGCTGGAATGGGTCAGGGGGGCTCTGCTGGCTGAGAGGGGGCTGCCCTGGGTGACCGCACTGAGGTGAGCAGGGGGCTGTTCTGGTGATGGAGGGGCTGCCCTGGTCATGGGGCTGTGCTGAGGTGAGTCGGGGGCTGCCCTGATACAAGCAGGGGGGCTGCCCTGCTCTGGGGTGCAGTGTGCGCCCCCTGACTCAGCCAGAAACCCCTCAACACCACCCTGCCAGCACCTCTGCAGGAAGGAGGGATGCTCTGCCCCATGCCAGAGGGGTCCCGGCTGGGTTTGGGGCCATGCCCTGACCCCTCCTGCTGCCCAGAACGCCCTGGATGGGACCAGCCGTGCCCGCATCCCCCCTCGCAGCCGGTGGGGGCCACGTGCTGCCGCACGAACGGGGAGGGGAGGAAGCGGGAGGCACTTTAATTTGGCTATTTAAAAATAAAGAAATAACGCAGGCTTTGAAAGCCCGGAGGGGTCCCAGCGGAGGGACCTCATCCCCCCTTCAAAGGCCGCCTCTGCTTTCTTCCCCCCGCTCACAGCACACAAAGGTGCACGAGCACTTTCGTCTCTGTGGAAAGACCTTTTTAATTGGTTCCAGGCAGAAGGTTAAAATCTCTCCCCTTCCCTGTGCGCTTGGCTAAGAGGGGAAAGGGGGGAAAAAGGGGGAGGCAGGGAGGAAGGGTTGTATGGAAGCAAAACAACTCTGCCCGGCGTGAAGGGGCTGAGCCGGGGGGCACCCAGGGCCAGAGCCCCCAACATGGGATCCAGGGTCACTGAGGGTGACAGGGATCCAGGTGGGAGCAGGGGAGACCCAGGGGGCTGTGGTGGGGGCACTAAAGGGGCTCTGCCAGGGTCTGGGGCAGGAGGTGCTCACGGGAAAAGGGAGATGCTGGGTGTGAGGTTGCTCGGTGCTTCCATGAGAATGCAGGGTTTGAGGGTTTCTGCAGATTGCTAAAAAAAGCGGGTGGAAATGTGGTGCATGGGGAGAAAGCTGGGCAGAGCAGGAGGGCACCCAAGGGGCTGCTCTGCGTGTGTCCCCATGAACACAGAGTACCCACAGCACATCCCCATCCACAGCGGGGTGACCCCAGGATGGCATCCCAGAGCATCCACCTGGAACCCAGCCCCTCACCATCCCACCGCCATCCCACGTCACTGCCACTGCCATCCTCCTGGTCCTGCCATCCTCCCGGGCCTGCCATCTTTCCAATACTTCAATCCTGCTATTCCTGCCATCCTCTCTATCCTGCCATCCTCCCAGCACTGCCATCCTCCTAAATCTTGCCATCCTCCCAAATCTTGCCATCCTCCCAGCACTGCCATCCTCCCAAATCTTGCCATCCTCCCAAATCTTGCCATACCCCCAGCATTGCCATCCTCTCAAATCTTGCCATCCTCCCAAATCTTGCCATACCCCCAGCACTGCCATCCTCCCAGCACTCCCATCCTCTCAAATCTTGCCATCCTCCCAAATCTCGCCATACCCCCAGCACTGCCATCCTCCCAAACCTGGCCATCCTCCCAGCACTGCCATCCTCCCAGCACTGCCATCCTCTCAAATCTTGCCATCCTCCTAAATCTCGCCATACCCCCAGCACTGCCATCCTCCCAAACCTGGCCATCCTCCCAGCACTGCCATCCTCCCAAATCTTGCCATCCTCCCAGCACTGCCATCCCCCTATTCCTGTCATCCTCCCAAATCTTGCCATCCTCCCAGCACTGCCATCCCCCTATTCCTGCCATCCTCCCAAATCTTGCCATCCTCCCAGCACTGCCATCCTCCCAGCACTGCCATCCCCCTATTCCTGCCATCCTCCTATCCCAATCCTCCATCCTCCACCCCAATACTGCCATCCTCTCAGTCCTGCCATCCTTGCAGCCCTGCCATCCACCCAGCACTTGGGTTTCCTTTCACGGAAGGGGGAGCTGAGAAAAACGCATCAATTATTGAGCCGGGGCGGCGAGCCCGCCGCGTCCCCCTTGCTGATGCCGCTCAGGTAGAGCCGCGCGAGCCGCAGTCAGACACCTCTAACACGATTAAGCTGCAGGGCTCTGCCAGCGCGCTTCAAGGTCAACTTCTCTGAGGCTGACAAAAGGCACGGCGGGCAGCAGCTCCCCCCGCCCCCGCCCGGGGTGGCAGCACGCTGGGGACGGGCACCGGCAGCCCCCAGAGATGGCAGCGGGACGTGGGGAGCGCCAGGGCGGGATGGCAGGGGTCCCACGGGGATGGGGATGCAGTGGTGGGGTTCCTGCTGGGATGGGGATGCAGTGGTGGGGCTCCTGCTGGGATCAGGGTGCAGTGGTGGGGCTCCTGCTGGGATCAGGGTGCAGTGCCCAGGCTCCCAGTGGGATGGGGAAGCAGTGGTGAAGCTCCTTCTGGGATGAGGGTGCAGTGATGGGGTCCCTGCTGGGATGGGGATGCTGTGCTGGGGCTCCTACTAGGGACTTGGTATGGGTTTGCCAAGGAACCTGCCGTGCCCCTCTGCAGCAAAGCCGCTCCTGCCATGCCGTGAGGCAGGAGCGGGTCCAGCCCGGCTGGCTGCACGTGGAGAGGGAATTGGATCCAGATGTTTCCCCCAGCAGCCGGAAACTGCTTCCCCCCATCCCGGCAGCCCTTCCACCGCCCCACAAGGCCTTGGGGGGGAACAGCTCTGCCCAGCATGGAGTGGTGCCAAGAGGGCTGGGGTGCACCCCAGCCTGGCACAGGCAGCAGAGGGACCAGGCAGCTCAGGAGGGGACGGGGTGGCAATGCCAGCTCTGCCGTGGTGCTCCTGCATTTGGCGTTTGGGTACTCACAGTGACAGGACCCCCAGGCTGGCACAGCCACACTGCACCCCCTGTTCATCCTCATCCTGCTCGTTCCCTTCAAAAACCACCCTGCTCTTGTGCATGGTGAAGGAGGGACAGCCACCCCTCCCACACTCCACGAGAATTCCCTGCAGGAGAACAGAGATGGGTGCCCACCAGGATGGGTGTTCTCTAGATTGAACACTTACCATGCCAGTCAGAAGGCAACAAAGCCATAAAAAATCCCAAACCTCAGGAATGGAGGACCCATCTCCAATATCTGGGTGCACATGTGTTGGGAAAGGGCTGACAGGCGGCTCCAACAATGGGGTGCATGACACAGGTCACCCCAAACACCATTCCCGAGAGGTCTCCCAAAGGACACCACACCCACAGGTCCCTGTCACCACCTCAAGACATCTCCTGCTTTGGGGAGGGTTCCCAGGGCAGTGGGATGGAGACACAGCTCTCTGGCCTTGCCACAAGAGTGAGGAAAACCACCTAAAAACCTCAAAAACCCATTTGAGAAGCCAGAACCCAAATTCCTCCCCTCTCCCATTATTTAAAGCCCATCCAGCTCCCAAGTCCTCAAGGATGCAAGAATCTCAATTACCATTAAAAGAATGCGTTCCTGCTCCTCCATTACGGAGAAAAGCATGAAAACCAACCCCTGGGAATTCCACAACTCTAGAAAGAAGAAAAATAAAATATTCATGTAATTTAGATTATTTAAAACGTGGCAGTTGGTAAACCAGTCTCTGCACTGGAGGGAACTGGGGGTGCTCACACCTTGCAGAAGGCCAGGACTGGGTCAGGGCTGGAAAACCCAGTCGTGGCCACGCAGATCCCGGTGCCACCCCGGGCACCCCACGCCCAGGATCTGGTGTTAAATGGGTTTTTAAACACCTCTGAGCTTGTGGGATGCAGCACTGCAGAAGGACAGCAGGTTATTTTTATCGTTGCATTAGTTCCAGTTTAATTGCCGGGATGTCATTAACGGCATGGAGCAGGGTCCAGGCACGGGGACACTGATGTGCCCTGTCCCAAACCCCATGGATTGAGACCCTGCCTGTGCCTCTCCTCCCACCAACACAGCTTGGTGACAATCAGGGACAGGGACCATTGACCAGGGACAGGGCCAGGAGCCATCAACCAGGGCTGGACCCTCCCAGCTCACCCTGTCCTGGCCCAAACACTCCTTCTCCTGCAGCTCCACCCAGCAGCTCCAGGGAAGAGGACTGTGGCTCCCTCCTCACCTCCCTCCTCCTCTTCCTCTCTCCATGGCAGGTCCCAATTCCTTCCAGTGCTCCTGCTGGGAATGCTCTGTTGTCCCTGGTTCTCCAGTCCTGGGGTTCCATCGTGTCCCACCAGCCCATCCCACCTGGGACCATCCCCACTCCTGCTCCCTTCACCAGCCCCTCCCGAAATTCCCACATCTCCAACAGGGCCAAACACCCCTGGTTTGTGCCAGAGCCAGGGGCTGGGATCTCTTGGATCACCCAGAGCTGGGACACACACTCAGCTCTTCCCTTGGCTGCTCCCAGCAGGAAACCTCCCTCTGGTGCTGACCAAGACCTTCCCAGCACTGGAGCTGAGCTAATCCTGGGTTTCACACCCTGAGGGGCTGGGGGATGGCACTGCCATCGAGGGGACCCTCCACTGTCCCTGTCTGGGCTGGGGGATGGCACTGCCATCGAGGGGACCCTCCACTGCCCCTATCTGGGCTGGGGGATGGCACTGCCATCGCAGGGACCCTCCACTGTCCCTGTCTGGACTGGGGGATGGCACTGCCATCACAGGGACCCTCCACTGTCCCTGTCTGGGCTGGGGGATGGCACTGCCATCGAGGGGACCCTCCACTGCCCCTGTCTGGGCTGGGGGATGGCACTGCCATCGCAGGGAGCCTCCACTGTCCCTGTCTGCTCTGTGCTGACACAGAGGAGAGCACAGGGGAGCAGAGCCACTGCTGAGAAACCACCTTGGAGGAAAGCAAAGCTGCCCATAATGGCACACAGGAATGGGGACACTGGAAGTGCCCTCCCACGCCTGCCAGCCGTGTCCCAGCCAGGTGTGATCCCAACAGCTTCTCTCCACCAGGAATGCCAGGATTGTGCTGCCAACGGCTGCCCAGAGCTTTGGGTCATGCCCAGCACGGTGTCCCCAACCACCAGGGACTGGCCACTCCCCAGCCAGGCGCCACAGCCCCCTCCCAGCCCAGCAGTCCCCAAAATGCCAGATGGGATCAGACAGAGGACGTGGGATTTGGGGGTGGTTTCCCAGCAGATCGAGGTTGCCAGAGGTGCCCGAGCAGGCAGGGCAGGGATGGGCAGTGTCACAGGAGGTGACAGTGGCTTAATCCCAAAACAGGAATGGCTCCTAGCAGGGAAAGCCTGGCCAAGGAGAATCAGGCCCATGTGGACACGCTGGGGAGCTGGGATGCAGAGCCAGGATGCAGAGCTGCACCCCACGCTCTGGGACACCAGTGCCCCTGCACCAGTGCCTCCCAGTTCTGCACCGGGGAGGTGGCACCTGGCAGGGACAGGGCCACATGGCTCCTGCAGAGACCTGTGACGTTCTCGGGTGGATTTGCTTTATAGGGTCAGGGAAGAAGGAACCAGTGAGGAGATATTGAAGTGGCGTTTCGCCATCGGAAAAAATTAGAGTCACAATATTAATTAATCCTCAAAGCACTTTACGAACATTAACTAATTAAGCCTCCCAACCCCTCTGTGAGGTGGGAAAGGTATCATTGTCCTCGTTTCACAGCTGCAGAAAACCAAGCGGGTGGAGGTGACGTGACTCACCCAAGGTCACTGCGAACCAGGCAAAGGTGTGAACAGGTTCCCAAAATTTGCACCTTGCTCCTCAGCAGGACAGGACCCAGCAGTGCTGGGCACCCTGGAGCCCAGGAATGCTGGATTCCAGCATCCCGAGCCAGGTCCCAGCATCCCGATCCCCACCCAGGGCAGGGTGGAGAGGGACAAACCAGGACCTGTATCCCTGAAGGGACATCCTGGGGGAAAAAACCCACCAGACCCAGGGGCAGGGAGTTAAAACAGAAACCACCAAGGGGTATTATGGAAGGACCCACCGACCCTACGTGGTTTAAAAGCGATTAGAGCCCTGCCTGGGTTATCAACCAGCGTCTCAATCCCGCAGCATCGATCCGGATAATAGCCGGCAATTGTTCAGATACAATATCATAAAGTCACTTTAACTACAGCCATAAAGCTTCCCCCGCCTGCAGCACCGCTGGGCTCCCCGCATCGTGCTGGGGACAGGCACCACCAGCACGTGCTCAGGGCTGAGGATGGTGGGGGGACCCCTCTGGGACCCCCTGAACAGGGACAGGATCCTCAGGGGTTGCCCCCCGCTTCCGCTGCTGGGAGTGGATGGAATGTGGAGCCCCCCGAGGCTCCCCTTGGTGTTGCTCCTGGGGATCTGCAGTGCTGGGGTGAGGGAGCTCCAAGGCAGCTGCTGAGATCTGACGTTTCAATTTTTAATCCGTGGGATTGATGGGAATTGAGAGAAATGGGGGGTTCTCCCAAATGTCCCTGTACAGCAGCTTGGATCCCCCTGCTCCCATGGTTTGTCGTTGTCCCCAGCACATGGAGCTCCCGGCTGGGCAGGGTCAGGATCTGGCTCCTTCACCTCCTTCCCACTGCCAGCCCCCCCATCCCATGCTGCTCCCACTCCGTGCTCCCTGCCCTGGGTCACCGGGAGTGCCACTGGAGAACACGGCTCTGGAGGACACCGCTGGAGAACCCCGCCAGAGATCCCAGATTCCTCACCCGCCGCTTCCTCACCCACCGCTTCCCACTGCTTAATGAGCACAAAATATTTCCATGTTGCCAATTACTTGGTTCGTTTGTGCTGCTGCGGGCAGCGCTGGCGCAGGGAAAATCCCCCCCGGAGCTGGCCTGGCCCCCAGGGAGCAGGGAGAGCCCTGGCTGGGTCTCCCCAAGGCTGAGCATCCCCACCCTCACCACGCACCCCGAGACCCCCCAGCCCCCTCACCCCGGGGTCACCATCACCAGCAGCCTGCTATGGACATTCCCGCGTCCCCAGTGACATTCCCACAGCCCCAGTGTGACACAGTAGGAAAGCAAGCCCTTGCTTTAAACAAACCTTTGAGGGACTCAGAAAAGGCTTTGGAACCCCTTTTCCAGCTGTCCCCCAGCACACAATGGTTTGGGGTCCAACCTCTTGGTGCCACTTTTCAGCACGGAGAAAACACCAGAGATGTGCCAACCTCAGGCCATCCCAGCTGGGTCCATCCCTGCTCCCATCACATCCCCAGGCAGGATTCCCAGCTGGAGCCCTGTCCCCTGGCCAGCATTGCTGCTGTGACCATCACCACAAAACCATTCCAGCAGGTCGATCTCGAGAGCGGCGTTCCTCCCACCTGCACCCATAAATCCTCCCTCCAACTGGAGCAAGGAAGTGATTTATAAGGTGGAATAAAAACTACAACGTTTAAGGAAAAATATTAAAAAGTCACAAAAATCCATCCAGCTGGATCCCCTCCCATGGGAATGGGGTCTCAGTGACGCTGGGATTTTGGGGCAGCGAGGGACACACTGGGAAGAATGAATTGGGCTCTGGCGCTGCCAAACCACCTGGATGTGGGATGCACACCGGAATCAGCCACAGATGTGAGCCACCGTGTCCCCACACAGACCCCAAACCAGTGTGGAAAGAACTGGGGGGCTCCAGTCCCTCCTCATGGAGCCCTGGGCTCTGTGGACACGAACAAGGGACTTCACTGCCGACATCCCAATCTCTGCTCCCATCTGAAATTCCCACATTCAGCGCCGGAGCGGGCGGACGCACTGTGCAGCAGGACATGGCACTGTGAGAGACATGTCCTTCTCCATCTCTCAATCACTCCACCAACATTAATTCCCTAATTTAGCCCCTGGCAGCAATCCTCACCTTACCCACAGAGAAACTGAGGCTGGGGGAGGGAGAAGCCATTTGTCTCCGAATAATGAGCTGGAAGTCGGATCCAGGATCACCCTCAGCTTGCAGGACGAGAGTCCCTGCTCCTGATCCAAAGCTTTCTATCATAAAAGACAACATTATGATTTATGATTATCATTACTCAGCTTTGAAATGGAGTCCAGATTCTCCTGGAGTCCAGATCCCAGCTGCAACACCGGGGTCCTGGACATTTTCCCCACTGCCGGCACTCTGCATCCCGATGTCGGGAAGAGCCAAGGAACAATGGAAAACTGCAGATGGCAGGAGGAAGAGCTGGGAGAGGCAGCAGTTGGGTGGCTGGAACTGAGGTCCACTGACCCCAGGAACCATCACAGACAGGGGAAAGCTGGGAATGGCAGGAAGAGCAGGCAGGGAAAGCCAGGAGCTGGTCCGAGCTGAAGGTCACTCGCGGCAATGAGTGTTAGGAAGGCCGGCACTGGTTGGGCTGGATGCTGCCTCCAGAGCATGCATCCTGCAAAAGCAATCCCTGTTCCCAAACCTGCTTCCAACTCTGCCAATTTAGCCTTAAATTCCACCTCAAAGGGTCAGGAGCAATGCCAGGGCCGTGGCGGGGCACACGGTGTTCCACAGGACTCGGCACCCGCGCGGCTCTGGCCAGACCAATCCCCGCGACCCTGCGGCGATCCAGCGGAGACGTGGACGGAGCTCGGAGCCAGAAGCCGCTTCTGTTCCAGACAGGCTCAGATTCTCTGTTGGAAACTACACAGGAGCACCATTTTGACCAGCATTTACAGCCGGGAGAGGTGCCAGAATCCCCGTGTGCCAGTGCCGTACCCGACGGCGGATCTCCAACAATGGCACGGTCACTGGGACAGTCACAGGCACAGCCTGGCAGAGCCACGGCTCCATCCCGAGTCCCTCAGCCAGAGCAGCAAATTCTCCCAACCACCCAGCACGAAAGATCATGAAAAAGCCAAGGAGAGAGCCTGGAGCATTCCCAAGATCGACACCAAGCCCTAGAGCACGAGGATCCTCCCGAGGGAAGAAGCTTGCAAGGTTCAGGATAACAGTAATTTCCCAAATAAAGGATTTTGCAGCCGACCCAGCCCTCACCCAAATCCCCCAGCAGCAACACAGGGAGGAGATGGGGGAGAATTCCCACCCTAAAATGGGGATTCCAGGAGCTCACCCAGGAGTGAGAGAGCAGCCAGACATACAAAGAGAAGGAACTCCAGTTACAGTATTTGTACAGGTTTTTTAAAATGCAGAAAAATGGTGGAAAGGCAGGAAAAAGCGGAGCAGAGCGATGGGAAAATTGAAACATCCAAACACCAGGAGGGAGGGAAACACTCCAGGAGAGAATATTTTCTCAGTAGCATCTCTCCTACCTCCCACCCCACTCTCCTGGATGCTCTGCTAGGACGGAGCTGAGAACTGGGCGAAATTTGGAAAAAGCCCCTTTGGAAGGGTCGGCACATCAGCCCTGGCTCAGGCAGCTCCAGTGCAGTGTTGGGTGAAAATAAAACACAATTTGTGGGCAAAATGTAAAAAGAAGGGGTCGGTGAGCAAACCAGGAAGGTTTTTGTGGAATTCCAGCGGAAAGACCTGGATTTGGAAAAAAGCTGATATTCCTGAGGTGAAGGGGGAGAACGGCTGACAAAAGGTCCTTTAGATTTCAGGGAAAAGGGAAAATAACCGCTGCTGTATTGTATAAAAGCACCAACCATTCCAAAATAACCTTGGAATAAAAACGCCCATCCCGGCACAGGGTGGGGATGGAGGGATGGAAATGGACACACGGACACGGCCCAGGCAGCTCCAGCAACCCAACCCAGCACTGCTGGGGCCGTGCCAGCATCTCCCAAGCCTTGGGAAGCCGGGTACCCCCGGCCCTCCCCGCCGTCCCGGGGGGCTCTGCCCCGCGTTTTTCCACTCAATTTCCTTCCCGCGTCGGCAGGAGATAAATCCCTCTGCTGAGGCAGGCGGCCGGAACGGCAAAGCCAGCGGTGCCAAGTTTAATAAGCAACCCTGATCGAGAATCCAGATAATAATTGGGATTATTGAGCTGGCTGGGAAAGAGCTTCCTCAGCTCCTGACGGCGCCCGTGCCCGGCACCCGGATGACAGTGACACCCGTGGGGTCCCCAGTGGGGCTGGGACATTGACGGGAGACTGAAATGCTCCTGAGGAGCAGCGGGAACCCATCCATCAAATAATATTAAAATAAGATCAAAATAATAAATAATACACCCCTTTTTGAGCGTTCCATGCGCAGTCAGAACCTGCCCCCAAAATTCCATGGGAAGAACACTGGGGGCCCCAGCTGCATCCCCACCTCTGCAGGAGCTTCCCTGCATCCCGATTTTTGGGGGGGACACACGGAGCCGGCACCGTCCCAGCGCCTGCGGAGAAGCTCAGCCGCTGAAATAATCCCGTCGCGGTTGAATTTTGTGCAGGGCACGAGGTCCAGGGGCTTTCTTTCCTCAGTGGAAACAGGATTGGAAAAGGAAAGAATTGGGATTTTTCGAGTTCTCTACAGGGTCAGGCTGATTTTATTCTACTGCAAATATAAATAGGGTTTTTGATAAATAATAATAAAAAAAAAAGACAGTCTAAATAAAACCCCCCTGGAAGACATGGCACGGAATCCAGAATCCTGGCAGGAATTGCTGTAGCCGGGCTGAGTGCTCTGGAATATTTGTATTTGCTGTCTAAACACTTTATCTCTTTCCCAGCACATGGGTGAGTTTTGCTCCCGTGTAATGTTCAAGGAAAAATAAACCGAGACGGATAATTCCTCCTCTTCTGCAGATAGAAAAAGAAAAATCCGACAAAACTTGGTTGCATTGGGGGAAAACAGCAAAATATTTCCAGGGAAATTCGGACGAACGCCAAGGAAAGAGATGGAGGAGGCAATTGGGATGTGGCAGGAGGAGGAAGCTGGGGATGGAAGGGGATTCCCCATTCCCACTCAAAGCCCCCAGAACCATTTATTCCCCTTTTTTCCCAAAGTCAGCGGCGCTGGGAATTGGAGCCGAGAGAGGTTTGGGTTTGGCACAAAAGATCCGAAATCCAGAGTTGGATTCCTGGGGGACTTTGGGGCTGGTGGATAAGGAGTTTGAAACAAAAAGTCCATTCCTGGAGTCGAACAAAAAAAGGTATTGAGCGATGGTGTAAAACTCTGCGGATCCTGGGAACGCTTGGGCAGCGCAGCGGGAGTACCAGGGGTGGGAATACTGGTGGTTGGAATACTGGTGGTGGGAATACCAGTGCTGGGAATACTGGTGGTGGGAATGTCAGGGGTGGGAATACTGGTATTGGCATCCACAGGGAGCGGTGGCTCCAGGTCCAGCACTGGGATGGAGTTTAGTGGGATCGACCCGGCACGGGCAGCCCCGGCGTTTGAACGGACACACGCGTGTGCTTGGAGGTTCACAGCTGCAGGGAAAAGGGGAAAATCCCACAAAACAAGGCCAGAGAAGCTGGAAGCATCAAGGAAAGAGGAAAACTGGGAGGTCAGGAAGAGGTGATGTGCTGAGGGAGAGTAGGGATGGATCCCACAGGATCCCACCATGTCTTAAGTTTATCCCATGGGATCCCACCCCAGCACAGGTGTATCCCAAAGGATCCCACTCCAGCACAGGTGTATCCCAAAGGATCCCACCATGGCACAGCCCCACCAGGACATGGTTCACCCCTGTGGCCGTTCCTCTCCTGGCATCACTCGCTGCTTGGCTGGGCCTTGGGAAGCAAACACGGGAAGAGGGGAAAAATGTAAAAGGGGAGGAATTTAAAAAAAAAAAAAAATAGTCTAAATCCCTGTTTCTAAATCCCTCTCCCATCATCCTGGCTCAAAATGAAGGATGTCCCTAAAGGTGACACCTGTCCCAGACAGGGCTGGCAGGGAGGTGTCACACCAAGGGAAAGGCTGGGAATGCTCCCAGGCTCCGAGCACCAGCACCACCCCGCCTTGCCAAAATACACAGGGCTTTGATTTCTTCACAGGTTTGGGGCTCAACAAGAAAATTTTGGCAAAACCACTTCCCAGCCGCCCTTTAGAATGAAGCTTCAGGCTGGCAGCTCCATGGCCGTAGATCTCCCCTCCACCAGCCCCAATTCAGACCATCGGGCTGCACAGCTGAAGCCAACGGGTGACCCCGGTGGTGACCCCAGCCCTGCCCTCACCCCCTCCCAGCACAGCCCACTCACATCCCCCCACAGCCCCCGCTCTGCTCTTTTGAGCCGGGAGCCTCATTAGGAGGTAATTACCTGCGGAACAATGGGAAGCTCTTTAGCAGCCCAGGCACAGCGGCAGCAACAAGCCAAGGGGGAAAGAGGGAGGAGAAATAAATAAATAACAACACTGTGACCACCCGGGAACAAGCCAGGACTGAGCAGGGACACGGCCGGTGCTGCCGGACAGGCTCCATCCCACTGCCCTGCTCTCAGCTTCGCCCCTTCCCGCTTTTCCTGCCGGGATCAAACCAGCCCTGGCGCATCCCACACCCCATGGGTGCAATTTCCCCAACACAGCACCCGACCAGCCCGTGGGAACAACCATGGGGTCCCCAAATCCAGAAGGGATGCGCTGGTGGCTAAGAGTTTGGAGCCACAGATACCCCTAAACACAGCCCTGGCTTTGGGGAGGGCTTCAAAAATGTCTCTGGAATTCATCTGGCAAAAGCCAAAGTGGCCACCAGCTAACCCAAACACTTCTGCAGCTCCAGAGAATCATGGAATCACTTGGACTGGGGAAGAGCTCCAAGATCCTGATTCCCAGTCATAATCCAGCCTGGGCCCTTGGAGCACAGTGCTTCCCCCTGCACTTGCAGAGGCCAAACAGGGCCCAGTCCTGTTTTTGGGATGGATCTCCCAGCAGAGGGAAGTGACTGGACAGCAGGATGAGCACTGGGTCATGGCAAAGGGGGAAAAGGAATTGAAACACCTCTTAGGGGCTGCAGGTCACAGTGCTCCGAGCTGCTCGCCTTCCATAAATCCCATTAAATCCAAGGAAGCGGGGCAGGATCTCTGCCCCAAGTGGGGAAAACCAGCTCGGATCAAAACGGAGCCTCAGAAATCACGATTAATATCTAACACAAAAGAACCGAAATTGTCACCATCAGGAACGAGGAGCTATTTAAGGAACAATTGCTGCAATTTTCCAGCCAACCCAGCAGCTGAACCTTGTCAGGCGCAGGTAGGTATGGCTCCAGCCAGCTCCTGATGTGGCACTGGGATGGACACAGCCAGACAGCCCTGGAGCCAGGTAAGCCCACAGCCAGGTACATCCTGGAGCCCCCAGGTAGGAATTCCAGGGAAATGTCACACAGGGGTGGCACAGCATTGCCAGACAGGGGAATTTTTAGCATTGGATTATTTGTGTGTGTAAAGTGTATTTATGGGGGGGAAGGGGAGGTGAATAAACACCCACATATGTAAATTAATTCCTATAATAGACATAAATATATTTGTATGTAAATATATAAATCAATATATATATAAAAATACATGCGCCTTTCTTTCTACAGCAGCACTTTCAAACCTTTCCATGGTACCCCAGGGCCTCTCTCACCCCGGGGACTGTTCCCACTGCCCACCCTCTGCGTGGTCCCCCCCCACCAGGACACCCCGGGATCCAGGGGGGATCCTGGGGCCCGCCTGACCCTCCAGCAGCTCTGCACACCCCCAGCCCATCCTCGCATTAGGATGCGGCGCATGGCCGGCATTTGGATACCAAATGTGCAACCAGCAGGGAATGTAATTGCGGTCCCTGGAAAGGGACAGGCGGAGACGGAGACGGGCACGGAGAGAGAATCCTGTCAGCGACGCCGGCCCGCTGGTGTCTGCTCTCCATTAACCACTCGCCGCAGCCCTGGGCTGGTGAGGAATTGCTAACACGGCTTAACGGGCTGGAAAAGAGGGGTGGGAAGGGCTGGGAGTGATCTCGGCACAAAGGGAGAACAGAAGGAGGAAAACTAAAAGAGCAGGAATTGCACAGGACGAGGCCGAGCGCTGGCACACCCAAACACCCAGCACTGCTCTGGCACCCCGAGAGGGGACTCGGGCTGATGGTGACACAGGAACAGCCCGAGTGCCAGGGTTAAAATTCACATTAAAATCATGCCAAGGGGGAAACAGGGCATGTTTCTTTCAGGGGCTGATGTGGGCCCTGGTATGATGTCCATGGGAGCGGGGAGGGGAGACACAGAGACCTGGGGACCCCAAAAGTCCCAGTCAAAGCCAGGACACAGAGGTTTTAGGATCCAGCCCCCAATCCAACATGGAGACATGGGTGGGATCGCCCAAGCTGAGCCCTCTCGCTCGGCCACCCCTCTGCAGCACCAAATTCCCCTGGAAAAAACAGATGTGGCATCCTCTTCACTCCCTTGATGGAGAAGTGGGACACCAGCAGCCACCAGCAGCCTGGCACAGCCCCTCGTGTCACACAGGTGGGCAAGTTGGCCCTGGCTTGGGTGGTCAGTGGGTCATGACCACGGCTTTCCTGTCCATGGCCACCAAGCTCCAGCCTCTCGGACAAAGCACCAGCGACCAGCAGGCGCCAGGGCTGCAGCTCCAGGAGATGGGAATGCAGGAAAAAGGGGCACAAAATCCAGTGGGGTTTGGAACATGATCTAAATCCCCTCCAAGATGTGCCCCACTCACCTCAGCCCCACCACCCCTGTGGCAGAGGCACCTTTCCCCCCAAAAGTCCTGCTCTGCCATCACCGCTGGCCCTGAGCATCACCTGGCTCCATAAATCCCCCTGCCAGAAACCATTTCTCCGGTTCTCGATCCCAGGATTGGGGAGTGCAGAGGAGCAGAACAGAAATCCCAGCTGTGCTCACAAACCACACCGAAAAATAATACAGAAATCAGCAAAAGAACAGTTCGGAGGCAGCGCCGTGACCTCGGCGTTAAACCAGGCCACGGGCACGATCCCGCCTGGTCCCGGGGATCTGTGCTGTGCACGGAGGGAGGAGAACCCCTGTCACTCTGCACATTCCTGCCGTGGATCCAGGCACACGCAGTGACCACGGGATTGCTGCAGGAACACCGACCAGCATTCAGGAATGACAATCCCCTGCCCGTCACCCGGCTGTCGGCAGAGCGGGGGACGGCAACAAATCCCAAACCCTTCATCCTTCCTTGGCCTCCCAGGGGTTTCCAGCATGGCCACAAGACCATGGGTCAGGATCACAGGACTGGGGACCTCCTGAGGACATGTCACTCCTTTCCACAGACCCTTTCCACCATAGCACGGAGGTTTCCCTCATCCCTGATTTTTTGTCACACGGTGCCGCGTGCCGAGACATTCATCCTAAACCCGCTATGGTGGGGTGGCAATGGGGACCAAAACTGGACACCCCAACCCGTTGGTGATGCTGGACACTCCAGCACACCCAAATCAACCTGGCTGGTTCCCAAAGAAAATCCACCCTGGAATCCTACGGGTGAGCAACTCCTGCACCACCAGCCCGAAAACACAGGAGTGATGGCGGGAAGAGCCCTGGGTGTTGTGCCAGACCCCTGCCCGCAGTGCTGGACCAGGGAGGAGCCCCAAGGTCCCATCCACGGGCACATCACCCTGGTCACAACCAATGGATCCACACCCATGACCGGCCCAGCCATGGCCAACAGATCCACACTCGGAGAGCGACCATCGGCAGCGCCTGTACGTGCCACGGAGCAAAAACCCACACTTCCACATGGTAACAAAAGTGCCCATTATTATATAATTCTACCTTCATCATCCTTCATTTTTCTTCCTGGATAACCCAGGAGTTCCATCCAGCCAAACGTTTTCCTAGCGCATCCTCACAAAACCATTTAAAAATAAAAATAAACCTTGTAAATCCACAGCGAGTGGTTAAATCTCTCCCCAGAACAGGGAAATTGCAGCATCCCGAGGTACCACTTATTTTTAATTTAGCCCCAATTATGAAATATAGAATTATTCTAATCTGGGCAAATCATATCGACCATGAGATTTATTCCTGTCTTTTATAAAATATAGATTGCTGTATAAACCTGAAGAAAAATATTTAGCGGCAGAGAAGGTCTGTGGGTTCAAACAGGACATTTTAACCTTGGGTCTTTCCCCCCTTTTTTTTTTTAAACCCCTTTTTATTTCCCCCTTACTAAATGAGGTATTGGTGGGGGGAAGAAAAGAACGAAAACAAGGGACCAGAAAACACAGAAATACATTTTCCCTTCATTTTTAAGAATGAGGCGGTCTTGTAGTAACTCCAGAGAAAAAATAAACCCACCGCTGGGTTCAAAAAGGGAATAAGCAGGAAACTCAATGGCAATTTCAATCTTTGCAACCCCTAATAAATTGCCTCGAATTCCGAGAGCCGAAGGCGCAGGCGGGGAGCGCTGGCGACACGGGGCGCTCCCACATTGGGGAAATTTGGGTCACATCCCGGAGCCAGGCGCTGCGGACGTGCCTGCTGAACCCACCAGCCATTGTCTGCTCTTCCCTCCCAGCCCCTCGCGCTTCCCTCCACTCCATTTTTATTTTCCCCCCCATCCTCGAAAATATTTTCCCTGCCAACAGCAGATTTAGAAATGTATAAATATATATGGAATAATGATCCACCGTGGATTTTTTCGAGGAGGAATTCTCGGCGGCTTCTACGAGGGGGTGAAGGGGATGGAGCTGACGCCATCACCCGTGCTGGGTCCCGGGACGCCCCTCACCAGTGGCCAAGGGGCTACTTTTGGCTGTTGGCACCACCATCAGAACCCTTGGGTGCCAAATCCCATCCCCAGGAACCCCTGGGCGCCAAATCCCAAACGTCAGAACCTTTGGGCGCCAAATCCCAGCCATCGGAACCTTTGGGTGCCAAATCCCAGCCACCGCCCCAACCACCCTCATCTCCAGGATGCCAGACTTGGACGGGGGGAGACACCTCACACATGTTTGGCGTTTGGGAGAACAAAAATACAAAGTGTGGGAGCTTGGGGGGGAGCACCAGGAGCGAAAATCAAAAACTTCGCAATGGGCAAAAAAAAAAATTAGGAAAAAAAAATAATTCCCTGGCTCTTACAATCCCCCACAAAAATGTGAGGGAGATAATAAAATCCATATGCACCACAGGCGGCCCACGACGCAGGCACCACCGCCAAGGAACCACCACCAAGGCACAAAGGGACAGGCTCGCCCCAGTTTTGGGGAGGACAGAGGGGCACGGGTGGGTCCCCCCAAAGGGACGTGTGGAGGTTGGGTGGACACCAGGTGCTCCTGAGGGTTCCCAGCCCTGCGCACGTCCCGGCGCCGAAATGCCACCAGGAACTTTACCCAGCTGCACTGGTGTCATCGAGGGAGAGAAGGTGGCACCGAGGGTCCCCTCATGGATGGCAGCAGGGGATGAGCCACCCAGAGCTGGAGGAGCTGCCTCATGTCCCTGGCAGCCCTGGGGACGAGGACCAGGCCACGCCGTGCCCCTCAAGGCCACTTGTCACGCAGGGACCGAGGGGGACAAAGAACGCCCCGCTTGACCCAGAAAACAGGACAGCCCAAAGCCAGGGGCCACAGGGGCTGCACCCACCAAGCTCATCCCTCACCACTCACAGACACCGCCAGGCTTGGGAGAACTTTGAGGAATTTTGGGGGAAATGGGAATTTGGTGGCTAGTGTTCGTTTTTACAGGAATCCCCACAAACGAGCCCGTTCAGACCCCAAAGAGTGTCCCCAACAGAGAGGGCTGGGGGATCTCGAGGGTCCCAACCACCTGAGCATTCCCAGAGCAGAATTCCTCCCGCTTCCAACTCACCAGCAGTTTTGGGATCCTCAAAATCATGAACAAAGAAATACGACAGAAAGAAAACTCTTGCCCCCAAAGAAAAAACACTTGGTGGGGAAAAAAAACACACAGAAAAATCAAAATTCCAACTGGAGTCAGGAAACGAAGCCAACTGTGGGGATTGCACTTCCAGAATGGGAATGACCCGGGAGCAGCAGGGCCGGCCATCCCCAGCTCCGCACGCCCCGTGCCCCCCTCGGGCCCGTTTTGCCATTTCCCCCCCAGATCGCTCTTCCCGACTCCCCCGCAGCCGCACCCGCCGCTTTGGGCGGATTTCGGGGTTTTTTCGCAGAACCTTCATCCCCGGAGAGGGACCGGGGGGGGACGGGGTGGAACTTGAACTTCCCCGAAGTTGGGCGCAGAGGGGCCGGGGGGGGGCCGAGCCGCAGCCCCCGCCGCCCCCGGGAACGCTCCCCGCGCCCGGCGATGCTCCCGGCGCTGCCGCAGCCCCCGGGGACGCTCCGCCCGGGGCCCCGCGGGAACTTTCGGGGGAGGGAGCCCCGGGGACCACCCCCCTCCCCGGGGCCGCCCAGCCCGTTCACCGGACCCCACCGGGGGCTCGAGGGGGACCCGACCGGCCACGGGCGGCGGCGGCCGCTGTCACCGGGCGGCAGCGGGCGCTCAGCGGGTGTGTATACCGGGGGAAACACCGACTGGAACTCGGGCGCCGAGGCCGCCCCCGCCGCCCCCCCGCCTCACCTGGGATTGCTCCGGTTCCAGTAGACGGCGAACCGGTCCGAGATAACTTTCCCGGTCTCGTCGGTCCAGACGCAGACGCCGAGGAGCGCGGCGAGCAGCGCGGCCGCCCCGCAGCGCACCATCGTCCCGGCGGGCGGCGGGCGCGGCTCCGGCCGCTTCAGGGGGCGGCGGGGCCCTGGGGCCGGCCGGGGACGGCGGGCGGGCGGCGGGCGGCGGCGGCGGCGGGCGGGCGCCCAGCCCTCACCATCGCCCGCGGCCCCGGGCGCCGTCAGCGGGGGGACTCGGGGGCGGCCGCGGTGCGGCGGCGCCGGGGCAGCCGCATCCCGCGCTCGGGCGGCGGGGACCGGCCCGGTTCCCGCGGCGCCCCGCGATCGCCCCGGTACCGGGAACCTTCCGCCCCCCCCACCACCACCTCCCGCGCCCAACTTCGGCCAAGTTCCTCCGAGCCCCGCGGCGCCGCCGCCGCCGCCCGGTGCCGAGCCCCCGGTGCTGCCGCCGCACCTGCGGGCTCAGCCCCGGGCCCCGCCGCGGGCTGCTCCGCCCCGGGGACACCGGAGAGACAAAGGCCGGGCCGGGAGGCCGCCGCTCGCTCAGTGCCGCCGCGCCATGCTGCGCCCGCCGCCCGCGCCCCCCGCGCCCCCCGCCCGGGACCGCCCCCGCGCCGGGCCCTCCCCCGGTACCGGCCCCGCCCCGGGCCCCGCCCCCGCCCCGCCTCTGACACATTGTTGCCACCGGCGGCCGCGCGCGCGCCCGGCGCGGTCCCAGGGCGGGGCTCCCGCGCGCCCCCGCGGCCACGCCCCTGCGGGGGGGGGGGGGGGGGTCGAAGAGAGGGGGGGGTCACACCGGCGGGGGGAACGGACCGGTACCCCGGGAGAGGGGGATCTGCATGGGGAGGGGGTCACAGCGACCGTGGGGGGGTCTTTGGAAGGGGCGGGGGTCGCACCGGGTGGGCTGAGGGGCTTTGGAATTGGGGGGGGCTGGGAAGGCTTTGGAATGGAATGGGGGGGTCCCAGCGGCGAGGGGGGGGCTTTGGGAGGGGATGGGTCACACTGGCAGAGCAGGGGGGCTTTGACAAGCGGAGCGGTTCACTGGCAGGGGACTGGGAATTTGGAAGGGGGGCGTCACATGGGTGGGGAGGGGTCTTTGGAAGCAGGAGGGAGGTTTGGGGGTCCGTCACCTTGAGGAAGGGATGAGTTGATGGGGTGGGTTGGGGTGCCCGAGGAGCAATGGGCAGGAAATGTTCGAAGGGGCAGTGAGGGGCTCACCCTGGAGGGGACAGAGATGGGGACAGGGACATGTCCTGCAACCCACAGGTGCCAAGGAAAGACAGACAGACGGTGACAGGGAGAGTCCCACCCTCTGCAGGGACATTTTTTCACCTCTGATATAAGGATAAATTAAACAATAATTTGTGATAATGGATCATTCTGCTTTGTTGAAATCTTGAAACACAGTGCCCTGAAGCTGCTGCAGGGCCATGTCCAGCTCTGGGGAGGACAGACTTTGGGGAGTACACGGGAAATCCAGTGGAATTTTTGGTCACAGGTGTGCCACCCAGCCGCATCCCTGAACAAGGACACCCCACAGTGCCAGAGCCAGCCACATCCCCAAGCCAGGACACCCCATGGCCCTGGAGTCACATCCCTGAGCAAGGATGCTCCTCTTGGGCTGTCCAGGGGAGCTGGTCCTTGCTGGACAGGACCTGCTCTGCTCCCAGAGTCCCCTAGGTCCCCCCAAGGTCCAAAAACTGTTTCAGAATGATGAATGAACACAGAGGGACTCCAGACCCTCCTCCCCAGGGATCATGGAATGTCCCCCTGGGTGTCCTGGAGTGTCCTCCCAGGTGTATAGGTCCCCCCTGAGCCCCTCAGAGCCAGAGCTGGCTTCCACCAGAATTCCTCAGGTGCCTCCAGATGCAAAGACACTTCCAGTTGGATTCACAAAACACCAAGGTGCCCATTAAGTCCATCAGGAGGAGCAGTTCCAGCACATCCCGCTGCCTGTCCTTCTGCTCAGCATCTAAATATCCCTGTAAATCCATCTCCATCTCACGAGCTCTTAGGAGTTTGTCCGTGCTAAAAGGGAGGGAGCGGCCCAGTGTAAAACACCTCCAGCGCCACACAGAGAGGTGGGATATAAATAAAATATGGATCCTCCTCATTATTTATTTAGCAAATCTGTTTAGGAAAAACTCCACGGACTGTGGGGCTCAGCATCCCTCCTCCCACCCCAAACGAAAACAAATAAAAACCAAATTATTTCAGAATAATGCTGCCGGAGCGTCCTCCCGCGCGCGGCTCCATCAAGGTTATCCATCTCCTCATCCTGCTCCCATCAGGATCCGTCTCCATCAAGCCCCCGACAGCCAATCTCCCTCCTGTCAGCGGACGCTGCCATAAACCCGGACACTTGTCTGTCAACTTCATTTGTTTCCATTTCTCCAGCCAAGCCACTAAAAGCCTTTCCGGGCTCTCCAGGAGGTTCCTCCCAGCTCGGGGAGAGCGGTGCGAGCCCTGGCAGAGCCACATTCCAGGGCCAGCTCCAGAGGCAGGGCACAATCCATAGCTGCCACCCCCCAGAGCAATCCTGTCATTGTCTGTGGGCTGGGGAATGGGGATGATCCAAAGGGCACCGTGCTGGCCAGGGGGTCAGCCATGCCTTCTGGTGCCAGGTCACCAACGGGAACAGAGATTCCCAGTTCATCCCAGCTCGGCCCAGGGCATCCCAGTTGAACTCAGCATATCCCAGCTCAGCTCAGTGCATCCTGGTTTAGCTGAGTTCAACCCAGTGCATCTCAGCTCAGGCCAGTTCAACCCTGTGAATCCCAGCTCAGACCAGTGCATCCCAGTTTGGCTCAGCTCAGCCCAGTGGATCCCAGCTCAGCCCAGTGCATCCCAGCTCAGCCCAACTCAGCCCAGTGCATCCCAGTTTGGCCCAGTTCAACCCAGTGCACCTCAGTTCAACCCAGTGCATCCCAGCTCAGCCCAGTGCATCCCAGCTTGGCCCAGTTCAACCCAGTGCATCCCAGCTTGGCCCAGTTCAACTCAGTGCATCTCAGCTCAGCCCAGTGCATCCCAGCTCGGCCCAGTTTAACCCAGTGCATCCCAGCTCAGCCCAACTCAACCCAGTGCATCCCAGCTCAGCCCAGCTCAGCCCAGTGCATCCCAGCTCAGCCCAACTCAACCCAGTGCATCCCAGCTCAGCCTAACTCATCCCAGTGCATCCCAGCTTAGCCCAACTCAGCCCAGTGCATCCCAGTTTGGCCCAGTTCAACCCAGTGCATCCCAGCTCAGTTCTACAGGAGCTGTGGGGGATCCCAGATGAAATTCCCTGGAAAATGGGATGATCCATTGGGATCAGGCAGGAGCAGCCCCACACCTGCTCCAGTGCATTCCCTCCCAGCCAGGATCAGTCCCAACCTGAGGCAGGGCCCAGCCCCAGCCCTGCTTTGCATGGAACGACTTCTCCTTCCCCACTCCTGCTAATGGGAAGGAAAACCTTTTCCTGGATTTTTCTGGCTTCTCCAAACAGCACCAAGTTGTTTTTCTAACCAAACAAAACCAACTATTTGCCTTAATTACTGTAAATCCTGCAATTTCCAGCCCCCAGCTCCATGCAGGGGGCAAGGCTGGATGCAGGGAGGGATAATTCACACCCGCCTTCCTCTGCATTAATTGGATCGGCCAGGAAATTATGGAAAATATTTGTTACTGATAGAAAAACCCTTCCCATTAAAAAGGTGAGGAGTCACAGGGAAAGGGCCGGGAAGCACCAGCACAGAGCAGAGCCAGGCTGCTGGGAATGGAGCTGCAACAGGAGAAAAAGGGGCCTGGGCAGGTCCCTTGGAGCTTCCTGAACTGGAAGCACCTGAAGTGATGGGAAATCCCAGGGGATCCAGCAGGATCCAGATGCCCGGCATGGATGCAAGAGGGTGGTGCTGATGTCCCCAGTCAAGGGATCCTTGGCATTGTGTGGCATCCAAAGGCACCAGCCCCCGTCCATGGACTCCGATCCCATCCAAAGGCACCGACCCCCCAAAGGTCAGGGAGGGGCCCATCCCTGGCTCACGGGGCTGGGGGGGCAGTGCTGGGGACACCCATCCATGTGGCCAGACTGTGGCACAGCTCTGGCTCCCAGGTTTTGCTCCCTGGAGCCTCCCACGTTCCTTGAGCTCCCAGTTTATTCAGGATACCAAGTCAGCTGCCACAGATATGCAAAATGGCAAAACCCCACGATCACATCCCAAATGTGGGTGCACCCGGAGCTCCTGTGTGGCCCCCGGGATTTCGGGCAGTGTCTCCCCTCCAGCGGGATGGGAGAGAGTCACAGCCTGCGGCTCAGGGTGGGAACTCGGATCCCGGGAACACCCAAACCCCTCCCGCAGCCTGGGCACGGACACGCCTCGCCCGGGGCCGTTCACACCTTCCCCCAGCAGCACCGGGCGCGTTCTGCCGCCTCATCTGATGCTCGTTAAAACACCCAGCCCCAAAATCCAGCTGCAGATAAATCCTTCCCACGCCGGAGCCGTGCTGCCACGAGGGAGAGCGGCTCCCCTCGGCTCGGTGGCATTTGGTGACCGCTGTCCCTCGTCCATCGGGGACGGTGGCACCGAAGCGCCCGCTCGCAGCAGTGTCCGCAAAACAATTTCCCACCATGAATTAACTCACAGTCCCATGGCGAAGGGGGAGGGAACGGTGCAGGATGGCACCTGCATACCTGCGCACACCTGGAAAAACAGCCGGGAAACCGTCAAGGGCCAAAATCCCGCGGTTTCGGCCCAAAGCTGAGGCGGCGGCGGCGGAGCGGCAGCACCGCATTGCTTAGGCAATACCCCCCTCTAGTGCCGGTGCCCCTCGCGGCCCCCCGGGGTTGTCACCGTGCACTCGGGTCACCGCTAATGCGACACAGCCCTGGCCCCTGCTTGGATTGGGGAAAACACCCGGGAAAGCAAAAACCCCCGCAGATCGCAGCTCCACAGCCCCCCCCAGCCCTGCAGCCCCTCAGCCCTCTGGGGACAAGCCGGGAGTTTTGGGGAGGGTCTGCAGCCCCTCACCCCTCTGGGGTCCCGGCACAGACCATTCCCAGAACCCTATAAACGGCGCTAAAGGGACACAACGCAGTGACACGGTCACCGTGTCCCTCTCCCACGGCCACCGTGTCCTGCGCGCCGGCCTGAAGCCCCGCGGCCCCCGCTGCCATCCGGCTGCGCTCCGGGAGCTTTTGAATATGGAAAGCGCAGGGGGAAAGCGTTTTCTGTTCGGCCAAAACCCACCCAAGTGGAATGGGGAGGGGCGGGGGGAGGGAGGGCAGCCCGAGGAGTTAATCCACTTTGAATTGCAGCGGCTCTAGCCCGCGCTCCGGGTTGACAGCTTGACAGAGACGGATTGGCAGCTCCCGAGGTGAGACATCCCGGCCGAGCCACGGAGCCGCAGGAAAACCCGGCTTGGAGGTGGCAGGTTCCACCGTGTGGTTTTCCATGGTTGGGGGGGGGGGGAAATAAATTAAATAAATAAAGGTGAAAAGGGAGAGCAGGGAGGTGGAACAGGCCCTGGCAAGGGGAATGGTTTCCTGGAGCCTCCCTGTTACAGGGAGGCTCCTCAAGCATGCCCAAACCTGACCCTGGGGTCTGCAGGCACAATCCCCCAGCGACCACCACAGCATCATCCCCCAGCTTCCACCCAAGTGGCTGAGGCACTTCTCAGCTCCCACAGGACTTGGGGCAGGGTTTTCCCATCGGGATCCCCGAGGAGCTGCTGGAATACAGATGAATAACAAACCGGGGTGAAGGAGAATGGGCACCGTGGGGTAGGTCACACACCTGCTCAGGGGGGTGAGAGGCGAGCACAGCCCCAGGCAGGGCGTTTAATCCCTGAAAAAGGCATTTTCCAGGCAGGAAAGAGCTGGGAAGGCGAGGCCCAGCTCTGCCTCCCAGGGCTGCTGCCTGTCAGCAGCCGGGAATCACTGAACTACGACGGATGTCTCGGAGGGATGATAGGGCAGTGACCCTCATATTTTCTGCGGCGAGCGCTCCTGTAAGCTCCCTTTGTGCTGGAATGATGGGAATTCATTACAGACCACCCCCCGCTGCACGCTGGCTCCCAGGGGAGGGATCTGCCGGCTCTCTCCAAGGCTAAATGGGATTAGGTTATCTCCCGGCACGGATACCCAGACAAGAGCACACCAGGAACGGTCCCGGAGCATCCAGCCCGGGACTCAGCAGACACAATGGAGGTATCACCAGCTCCTCCAGGTGAGGATCCATGATCTGCTCCCAGATGGACACAGCAGGGAGATTTACTGGTGATGCTGATCCTGGAGATGTTTGGTGTTGCTGTGTGTTTTGGGGGAAAAGTCACTCCGTTGTGTGGCTGTCACCAAAGTACCCTTACCCTAATCCTGACCCTCATCCTGTGATCAACTGCTCAGCAAAGAGTGGCACAGGCTCTGCCAGCCCTGTTCTCCCAGTTTTTGTGCCAGCAGCCCTGATGCCACCATCAGTTCTGGATCACGGCACAGGGAGTGGGGCTGAGCTGGGCTTCACCCTGGGAGAGCTGGGAGAAGCCAGAGGGAGCATCACTATGCCCAGCCTGGCACTGCTGGCACTGCTGGGGCTGCTCCCAGGAGGACCCACTGTGAGCTGCTGCAGGAGCAGGAATCCCCAGGCTGGGCCAAAACAGCTTAAAGCACCAAAAGCTCCATCTCAGGGGCAGCCAAAAGCAGAGGTTTAGTTGGGGTGGAAGCACCCTCATCTGCCCTGCCCACAGTGGGGCTCAGCTGCTCCATTCTGGGAAATTACTGCCCCTAAAGACCACCACAGCCACCTCTCAAAGACCACCATGATCTCCTGAAGCCCCCACCACCGTGACCACCTCTGTGCAGATCCCAGCACAGCCCTGCTGGGCCCCCCAAACTCTTCCAGTGCCCCCCCTCAGCACAAGCACCAGCTGCAGGGTTGGTGTGAGCATGGCTGCACTTGCTCCACTCCCTCTCCCTGTGGCTGCTGGATTCCCTCAATCATGTCAAACAAACCCAGAGAAAAACACATTTGACTGCATCAAAGTTCAAACCTCCACCTGGCCGCGTCCCCGAGCAGGGACCCTTTAAAGCTGCGAAGATGTAAACTCCCCCAGGTCTTCATTATGTCTTACAGGCCCGATATTATATCAGATTATGGAATCATTAAACAAAAAATTGTACTCGGCGCTGTCCAGAGGGGCCTCCAGTTACCTTGTCTAAATATAACAGCATCATTTTTAACTGAGGAGCTGGTACAGTCCCTTGGGCCTTCATTATATTTCATGGGTCTGGGCTGGAATATCATCTCCCTCATCGGAGAACTCATCCTGCACTCGTGCCAAGGCCAAGGCCAGCAGTGCTGGATGCCCCTCTCCATGGGACACCTCCCACCCCATGGGGCACCCCCTCACCCTGCACTGGCAGAGAGGAGTGGGATGGGCTGACAGCATTGAATAAAGGATGGAGAGGAGGAGATGAAGGGAGAACAGCGTCAGGGAGGGGGGGATCAGAGCCAGGTACGCGCCCAATTATTTTAATTGCGTGTAGGTGCCCTTCCGGCTCGCTGATGCGACACATCAGTGTTTACTGCGCCGAGCAGAACCAATTATGTTTGAACATCGAGGGGCTGAGAGACAGCAAATAAACACGGTGGCGTGCGGGGGGCTCCGCCAGCCTCCGTTTGCACCCGTCTGTCAGCGCCCAGCCAGGCATGGACCGGGAAAGGGGGGGCTCCTGGGATGGCTCCAGGCAGGGAGCCCCACGGAGCAGCACGGCGCCCGGAGGGGAGAGGGAATAGATCTGTTTGGGAAAAAAAAAGGGGCAAGAAATAAAGCTGTAAAGCGATAGTTTCTGGCGGGGCTTTGACACGAGTTGTCAGAGGCGGTGGTGCGTGTGCTCCTGTCTTTACAGTAAATAACTGTCAGCAATTAGGAAGTGGAGGTGGTTCGAGGGAGTCGGGCGGCTCCGCGCGTCACTCACCGGGGGTGGGGAGTGGGGACCACCGGCAGCGGCCCCGGGGCTGTGTCCCCTCAGGGAGGAGCTGCCTTTGCCCCCGGCCTAACCACAGCCAAGGCTCAAACCCCCAGGCCTGCTTGAATTCCCAAACATCGGGGACAGGCACAGATCCTAAGGGTCTTTTCCAACCTAAATGATTCCATGAGTCACGAAATCCCGGGATGGTTGGGGATGAAAAGAACTTAAAGATCACCCAGTCCCAACCCCCTGCCATGGACAGGACACCTTCCACTATCCCAGGTTGCTCCAAGCCCCATTGTCCAACCTGGCCTTGGACACTTCCAGGGATGGGGCAGCCACAGCTGCTCTGGGCAACCTGCGCCAGGGACTCTCCACCCTCACAGGGACAGATTTCTTCCTTATACCTTGTCTAAATCCACCCTATTTTAGTTGAAAACCATCACCCCTGTCCTACTGCAATAGGTCCTTCAACACACCCCCAGGACCTGGCCCCCATGATCCTTGTGGATCCCTTTCCCCCAGGATATTCAATGATTGCATGATCAGTAATGAACCGAGCCCTGAGCCTCATCCTCCCCCCTGCCCTCCCCATCGCTGACATCTCCATCACCTTCCTCTTCTTCCTCCCACCCCCCTGGCAATAATTGGCTCCAGCTTCCAGCTCTCCCTTTCCCTCCTCCCGGTTTTCACTCCCCTCTGCTAAGAGCAGCTGTAGCCGCGGCTCAGCCTCCGGAGCTGCGAGTTCTTTGACACCAATAACCTCTGTCTTTGTGCTCCGGGGCTCGGCGGCCGCTCCCGCTCCCTCCCAGGCTGGCACAGCCCGCTCCCCCCGGCCTTGAGCAGCCCAGCTTCAGAGGCTCGCTGGAGCTCAGCCCCCGGAGCTGGGCCCCGGGGGAGCGGGCGCGGGGGACCCCCAGCCCCCGTTCCTATGGCGACCGAGGATGCCGATGTCGCAGCCCGAGGCGGTACCTTTGGTACTTACGGATCAAACCGCAGGGCAAGCGGTGCCGGGGAGGGGACACGGAGTGCAGGGAATGCAATGACTTGAATTAAGAGCAGGAGAGCTGGCGACTCCCCTCGGAGCAGGGCAGGAGGAGGCCAAACTTCCCCTGGGTGGGTTAAAACTCGATTTTTTTTATTTTTCCCCCTGTCCCTAGCCTCTCCCAAACTTTGGGAAGCACACACCCAGTGAGGACAGTGGGCTGGGATCACCAGAGTGGGCTGCAGGGCACCAGTCTGATGGATATTGGCCCTGTGCTCACCAGGGGAGCCAGAGGTCAGGAAAATCCCAAACAGGTTCCCAATACCTGCCCCTTAGGGTCCTCCCCAGTGGCCCAAGGACCACCTTCATCCCCCCCCCATGTGCCCATTGGTGTGGGAAAGAGCCCAGGAAGGGCAGGGAGAGGGTGAGCAAAGCCCAGCTCTTCCCTGGAGGAGCAGCAGAAGCTGGGGGAACCCCCAGCATCCAGCTGCCTTCACAACAGCCAGGACCAGGAATGTAAAAGGGAAAAGGTGACTTCTCCCTGATTTTGTGTCTCCTCACAGCTTCTTTTCTTCTCTTTTCCATCACCCTCCTTCCTTGCTGCTCTTTCCGCTCCGGAGCATTCAGTGCTTTGCTGGGGCATTAAGAGGCGGCAGCTCAAACTGTTTAGTGAAGCATTAAAGGGGCATGAAAACACTCACATCATGGGAGCTGAGAGCCCTGGAGCATCCTCGGGAAAAAAGCACCTCCCAGTTCTGGGAAATAAGACATATTTCTGTGCTCATAGCACCAGACAAAACCCATCTCACAGCTCTTGCCAGCCCCATCATCGGCCCGGCCGTCTGACATTCCTCTGCTCCTAAAGTCAATCCCTTCCCATTCCCATCCAGGTCACTTGGGAGCAGCTGGGCCACCACCCTCCCAAGCCACCATCTGCCACCATCCAGTCACTCAGCAGCCCCCCAGGATACCTCAGACATGCCCAAACCCTGGGATTTGCATGATTTAGACACGTTAAAACCATCACAGCTTGGGCACATGAAAAGGAGCCAATTCCTCACTCCCTCCTTCCCATATTCAGCAGAAACCTGCAAACACCCCAGGGCTAAAAAGGGATTTTCCCCCTTTCAAAGGGTTCAGAACCCATTGGGCACACACAGAGCTCAGGTGTCCCCTGTGCCCCATCCCAGGCTCTGAATGCAGCACCAGATCCAGGAAAATCAGGAAAAGTCTGAAAATCAGAAACCTGACTGTTCCATGGAGGAGAAAGGGCTGCTCCACATGAGCCCTTCAGCAAGTGGCTGAGAGTTTTTCCTTTAACCAGCTACAGGGAAACTGCATTCCTTGGGAGGGGCTGCTGTCCTTGTCCCAACACCTGGAGGTGGGAGCAATGCCTGAGCCCCATCACCCAGCCCAGCTCCCTATGGGAACCATGAGGAACATTGTGAAACATCACAGCAGGAACGAGAGGGTTTGGGGCTCCCTCTGAGAGACCATCATCCCTTCCCAAGCTCAGAAACCAATCCCAGAGCTCCCACTACTACAAGGGCCCAAGGCATCCCAAGCATCCCCAAACGGGGCATCCCTCAACTCCAAGGATTCCAGACAAGAAATGGGATAAGCTGGGGAACTATCCCAGGGAAGCACCATTTCCTGTGAGCACATAGAGTTGGAGGAACCAAGCAGGTGCCCTGGCCAGGGCACAGGACCTGGGTGTGCTGCTTGATGCTCCCAGCTCTGAGAGGGTTTGGCACAGGCTCTGCTCCAGCCATGACTCCAAGAGAGCTGGACCAGCTCTCCCATTTCAGCAGGATGAGGCACAACTGGTGCTGCTCCCAGATTTATCTCCCCCTTCCCTTGCCATGGATTTGCATCTCTCCTTTGGGCAGCTCGTTTCCAGCACAGAAAGGGAGAAAAGGCTCTGTTGGGGTCTCCTCCCTCCAAGGGCTCCATTTAGGTTCCCCCCACCAAGGGCTCCGTGCAGGGTCCCCCCTTCCTTCCCCAGCAATTGTTATGTTAAAATCCCCAGGACATGTTTCTGCAAAGAATTAAAGGAGGGTGAGGAGGGGATTGTTTTCGTCAGTGTCTCACCGAGTCTCTGACCTTGAGCGTGAACAAAAACAAGAAAAAAGGAACTTTATGCAAATCTCCCTCACTCCGCACAAGGGGGAAAATAATAACGGAAAATGGAGATTAGGAATGCAAATCGACTTAATGAAGAGGCAGGGGCTGGGCAGGAGCTTGTTTTGCTGTTGTAGAGACGACTCACCCCGTCTGGTGCTGCTGCACCCCAGGTCTGATCGTTACAAATTATATCAGGGTGGGGAAAGAGAAACACAGGAAAGGTTTAATTCTCTAATCATGGCGTTGTTCATCTCCCCTGCCCATGGCTGCTCCTTCCAAAGGCCTCTCACACCTCCCTTGAGTCAACTCCCAGCCATTCACCACCCAAAACTGACCCAGCCTCCTACAGATCCCACACTCTGGTGCCCAGTCTCACATAATGGGGTGCAGCTGCTTCCAGGGCTCCGAGGGGACATTGTGTCCCTGCTGCTGGAGCTACAGCTCCTAAGTGTCACCCCAGATGGGTCTGGCACTGTGGGACCCCCCTGCTCTCCACCAACCCCTTCACATGGCTCAGCTTCACCACTTAGATTATTTTCCTCTCCTTTTCCATTCCCTCACCAGTGTTCTCAACCCAGGCTGCTGCACTGGGGCGTGGGAATGGCTCCCACATCCCCGTGAAACGGCCATGGAGCAAAGTCCTGGTCCTGGCAGGGATCTCCCACACACCCCACAGTGAAGTTGTGACCAGCCACAGCCTGGACACAGGACTGGGATCACAAGGAGCAGCAGGAAGCCACTGGCACCTTTTGAGGGGGGATTTGTCACACAGAGAAGTTGGGATGGAAATGGCTCAGGGTGACCCTCAGCACCCCATTTCCAAGGTTGTGGAATGTAATTGCCTCTTCCCACTCAAAACCCACCTTAGAATCACAGGATCACAGAATATCCTGAGTTGGAAGGGATCTACAGGGATCATAAAGTCCAACTGCCAGCCCTCCTCAGGACAATCCCCAAATCCTACTTTTGCCAGGGCACAACACTCCTGTAAAGCTCTGCTTTACAAAACCCTGAGCTCAGAGCCACATCCACCATGAGCAGTCAGTGCTGCGCTGGAAGGTGCTGAACACCCAGATCCCCCTGGGAAGATGATCCCAAAGCTGCTGCTGGGTCTGTCACTGCTGGATCACATGCCCTCGGGTGATGTTTCCTCATTGGAAGTTTGGAATTATTTTCCTTTCTTCTACAAAAGAATTACCAAGCTCAGTTCTATTTAACTGAGCCTTGCACTGGCCTGAAGATGAAATCAGACCCCAATCCGATTCCAAATTATGCTGGGATCACAAGGAATCGCCTGGGCTGGCTGAAAACCAGGCAGGATTAATTCCTGAGGTGTCAGAGCCCCCAGCATCCCACTCACCCTGGCCCCACTCTTCTTAGCAATCAGAACAGATCCCACAGACCCGAGGCTGCCCTCAGGACACATTTAAACCTCAGCCCAAAGGTGCTGAAAAATTCCTGGAGTGTTTAAAACCGAGAGAGGCCCCAGGGGCAGCGACCTCACCAAGGCCTGGAAACCATCCCTGGGCTCCGGGTCACGCTTCTCTCCGCCAACGCCAGGGCTGGTGATGCTTCCACCCCACAAACACCCCCCTTCCCTCCCTCCCAAACAACATCCATGGGAGAGTTTGGCTGGGAACGCAGCGCTTTAATCTCCTGGAAGCCTTTGACAACCTGTCTCGTCCTGGCTTTTAGCTGCGTGAGAGCTGCTCGTTAATGGAGCATTAACCTTGGAGAGCTGCTGCAATTACTCCAACACTAATTCTGACAGTTTTTGGTGTATCTGTTTGTTCTTTTGACAGGCAAAAGGAATTTCTTTTTAAAAGCTGTTTGATACATTTGAGACCTTCTGTCCACATTTCTTTTTTTTTTTTTTTCTTCTGCTGGAGATGGGAAGGTGGGGGGAACGTGCAGAGGGGGAGACGCTGCCTTCCCACGACACCTCGTTCAGGCACCAGTTGGGATATTTCCCCCCTCCCAAGCCCTTCCTACCCCTGCTTTAAGTCACAGAAGCGTTTGGTCTCTCCTGACCTCATTAGGGTAATTAGGAAACCTTTTGAAGCTGGGAAAATGGCTCTGAGCGCTGGGAAAGGAGGAGAGCAAAGAGGCTCTGAAGGAGCACGAGGATGGAGAAAGCGGGAGAAAAACATCTTCAGCGGCGAGGAGGTGACCTGCAGCTCTGCTCCCCTGGAAAGCTCCTTAAATTGCCTCTTTTAAGAGGATGGAAATCCAAGTCCTGGTTATCCCATAAGACCTGGGCAGCCAGGGAGCAGGGAAGGAAAAAGGGTGGTGGGGCAGGCGCGGACTGAGCCGAGGATTCCACTTCCATCTCTGATCCATCACCACTTCCCCGCGTGCCCTTTGGAAATCAGCTCTTGCTGTGCCTTAATCCTTCCTTCATTTGAAAAAAAACATTCCCTACATGTTATTTTCTATGTGGGAAACACAGGCTTTGGAGGGAAAGGGCTCCCTCTGACTGTGCAGCTCCCAGGAAAAGCAGGTTGCTCCTGGCGATCATCCACCCTGGAAGTGGTGCCAACCAACACCTTGATCTGAAGTCTGATAAAGCCACAGCCCACCTGAGATGGAGGCAAAAGGTGATCTGGGTTGAACTCAGCTGCTTTCCAAACCCACCTGAGCCAGCAGGTAACTCCTGGGTGACAGGAGTGGGAACCTTCCTAAGAACACTCAGCCCTCTCTTCCTCTAATAAATGTGGGAAGCGTTTTCCCTGCACTCAGCCCAGAAGCCCGAATGATGACTGTGGTGCAGCTAAAGTTATCACAGGGATAAAACCTCCAGTTCTAAAGGAAAAACTCGCTATCACAGCCCTTTGCTACCAATCACAAAGGGCACAAACCCGTTGCCTCTCTGTGTTCTGCAGAAAGGGGAGTTTGATGTGAGAGAAAAGCGGATTAAAATAACACTGGCAAGAAAAAGGATCAAAATACACCGATATACCCCGGCACGAGCGAGTCTGAGCCACCGCGCCCGAGGTCCCGCTGTGCCTGCGGCACACACTGAGATGGAAGCACTGCCACGATCCTGCTCGGCTGCTTTGAGGGTCCCCTTTGTAAGAGAGGCCCCCCAGCCACCCCTCCATCAGAACATCCCACCAGGAGCTGCTTCTCCAGGCTGTCCTCAGCAGGCAGAGCCAGCCCTGCGCCGCCAGCCTGCGTTTCAGCAACGCCATGGGAACACTGGAATGGTTTGGGTGGGAAGGGACCTTAAAAATCATGCAGTTTCACCCTCTGCCATGGGCAGGGACACCTTCCACTATTTCAGGTTGCTCCAAGCCCTGTCCAGCTCAGCCTTGCAGATTTCCAAGGATGGGGCAGCCACAGCTTCTCTGGGCAACCTGTACCAGCGCCTCTCCCCCTCACAGAGAAGAATTTCTTCCTTTTATCCACTCTAAATCAGCATTTTTGGTTTAAAACCATCACTCCTTGTCCTACTGCAACAGGCCCTGCCATACATCAACTGGAATTGGATTTGATGATCCTTGGGGTGTCCTGGACAGGCACTTGGGGGTTGCAGGTAGAGCAGCACCATGGCCCCCCCAAAATCTCAATCCCCTCAGCTGCTGCTCATGGAGTTAATGCCCATCAGTTTTTCCCTGTCAGGAGCAGCCTTTCCAGCAGTTCTGCAGGAGCGGGGGTGGCTGGGCTCAGCTCGGGCTGAACAATGAAATAATTGGGATTATTTTAAGTACATGAGGTTTTATTCTCTTAAAGAGCGAGAGTAATTAACCACCTGAACATAACAGCAGCGTAGTGGGGCAGAGTGAATGCTCCAGAGAGGGGCTGGAGCCTCTCCAGGGAAACCTTCTGCCTTCACCTCACAGGGAGCAGGACAAACCTCCTGGTACTCTGCAGGGGCTGAGCATAACCCTGGAATGGACTCTTCTGTCTGCAAAGCTGAAATCTCAACACCCCCATTTCCAGGCTCTGAATTATGTGGCACATGGAAGCATTTTGAGGATGTCCAGGTGCTGCCAACAGCAATTCCTGGGGATTCCAGCATGGCAGGAGGGAATCACACCAGCACTGGGAGACATTTCCAATGGGAGAGGGAACGAGGAGGGTGCCCACACACCAGTTCAGTGCAATTTCAGTTCCATTTCCCAGCACTGGATGTGACATCACGAACCTCCTCACACCCAGGAACTACAATGACTGGGTGACCACAAAATCCCAGCATGGTCTGGATGGGAAGGGAACTCCCAATCCTTGTTCCACCCCCTGGGGGGCTGCTCTAACCCATCACCCCCATATTCCCCACAAGCAGCTGGTAATTGTCTACAAACACCTCTCCATGTGCAGGGGCTCTCTAAGCCCTGCTGAAGCAGGATCTATTCAGATCCACAGCAATCCCACAACCCGTGGAAGTGCTTCCAGCAAATCAGACCTAAAATCCTCTTTTTCTGGCAATTCCAGCCCGGGGGTGCATGGAAGTTCCATCCCCCTGACAGGTATCCCTGGACATGAGCTGCAGCTTGTGACTTTGATCCAGCATTGTGAGAAGCAAACATGGGATTGTAACATCCAAGGCATCGTCTCCAATTTAATTTTTGGGCTGTTCTCCCCCTTCCCACTGCAATTGCACGTTCAGGAGCACAGAGCCCCTTTCATGTTTACTTATCCTTAGATTGCAAAAATTGTCATGTGAATTCCTTCTCCAATTAGCTCTGGTACTCAAAAATAAAATATTGTTCTGTTGCCAGCACAGTTCTGATCATTCCTGTCCTTTATACTTTTATTCCCCAGAGTCACTTGAAAAGCGGACGCTCCTTCCTCCTCCCCTGCAAAGCCCCCTTGGAAAATTTTTAAAACAAAAAACAAGCAGCAATTCTAAAGGAAAGGCTTTGGTGGCTGAAGTGCCACTTCCATTCACCTTTCCATGATGGAAGGGAAAAAAATAAAGATCAGAAGGAGGATTTAGACAAAAAGCCAACTAAGTAAAGGTAATTTCTGATACAGGAAAATCTGCTTGTTGTGTAGAGGTGCTTTGTTGAGTGGAACAGAAGAGACATCAGAGACTCTGCAGCAGGTTTTCAAACATTCCCAGCTTCCTTCTCAATGTGCCACCCAATTCCACACCAACCCAGAGACATATTTTGGAATGCCAGTGTCCATGGAATGAAGGTGAGGAAGACCATCCAGCCCCTGCCCACAATGAGCCCCAGGAGTACTGTGAGTGCAGCTGAAAACATTTATGGGGAAATTCCAAGAGCCATCCAAAGTACCCAGAGCCACCCAGTGAGTGTGTGAGCAATAAATGGGATAAAATTTGTGACACCTTCCCCTGACCCACTCATCTGCTCACCCATCCAGGGCTTGGCCCCAATGGGACCAAGAGCCCGGCGTGTTCATGGGGACAGCCTGTGACCCAGAGAGCTGCCCATGGAGACAATCCCAGGATAGTTTGGGTTGGAAGGACCTTCAAGCTCATTTATTTCCACCTCCTGCCATGGGCAGGGGCACATTCCAGTAGATCAGGTTCTTCCAAACCCCATCCAACCCGGCCTTGGTTAATGCCACCTAAAAAACCCGAAGGTTCATTTGGTACTGGAGAAATGCGGTGACAAAGAACTCCAAAATTCATGAATGGAGTATCCTTTCTATATTCTAAATTTCTAAAATATTTCTAAATTTCTAAAATATCCTTGCTATATTCTATATTTTTCTCCTTTTCCTCCTTGGGGGCCTGGAGGGACTTGGACCATCTCTTCTCCCAGATAGTGACTAGAAAAAAATCACACACAGACTGCTGTCACACACAAAAACACCAAAAAAACCCCACAAAAACAGAACAAAACGAAGAAAACCCCACCAAAACCTAAACCCCCCCAACTTTAGACACAAACCCTCATTAAAACCAGGGGACAGTGAGTGAGAGAAGAGAGAGAAGAGCTCTGTTTGCCAGCAGTGCTCCCTCCCCGGGCTGTGCCGCAGAGGTGATTTCGCACTCCACGGAGCGCGGCGTGAGGAGCCGCAGCAGCAAACAGGCTCTGGAATCAAAAGAGCTCCCTGGCACTCCACCGGCCCCGCAGCTCCCATTCCAGGGAAGGAAATTTGCATCCAAAGCATCAAGAGCACTTTACCTCGAGTTTAAAATAAATTCTGAGCAGATCCATGCCGCCAGCTTGTGTTTGTGACTGGAATCCCAGCCAGCGCCAGCCGGAGCCTGTCCCCATTGAGAGCTCGGGAAGAGGGGATGGCACAGAGCAGGGAACAGGGATGAGGGGAGGACAGAACAGCTGCAGCTGGTCCAGCACCACGGGCCACAGCAATTAGTGCTAATTGGGGTAACAGCCCCCTGAGCCTGAAAAGGAACAAGCACTCGGTTCACATCCTGTGGCAGCTCCCAGCACCGCACACAGACAGAGCTTGAAAGCACAGAATTATGGAATTTTTTTTGAAAAACCCTTGAGATCATGAAGTCCAACTATTCCCCTGCACTGCCAAGGGCACCATTAAACCACGTCCCCAGGTGCCACACCCAGGGGTCTTGTGAACACTTCCAGGGATGGTGACACCACTACTGCCCCGGGCAGCCTGAACCAGGCTGGACCCCTTCCTTTTGGGGAAGGAATTTTCCCTTTACATCCAATCTAACTGGACAGGGTGATGGTGTCCTGCCCACGCTGCTGCACAGGGAATGCTGTCAGTTCATTAGCACTGCAGCTAATTTGGCCCAGGAAAGCCAGGGTGCCCCCAGGCTGATGCTGTTCATGTCTGTGCTGGAGCTGGTGGCATCACTCCATCAAACCAGGGCATCCTGAAACCCTGTCAGGCCCAGAATCATAAAAATCTTTCCCAAACAAGTCCTGACAGGGCCAGGTGGAACCTGGTTCAAGTGGAGTTGGGCAAGACCCTCCCCTGCTCTTGAGAGAGACACTCCCCTGAGAGAGAAACCCCAACAGCTCCCCAGGAGCCACCCCAAAACCTGCTGCTCCCCCACCCCGGTGCCAAGAGAGACACAACCCCCAAAGGGCACTTCCAGCTCATCCCAGACAGCTGCTGGAAGAAGCAGATTTGCCTTTCAAGGCACCAGGATTTATCTGCAGCTTCCCCAGGTGCCAGCAGTGCCCTGGCAGCTGCAAGTCTGGTCTGTGAGTGCCACCTACAGGGATCCCCTGTGCCCCAGCTCCTGGTGTGCCCCGACCCTGCTGCCCCCCAGAACCCCACCAGTAACGAAGGGAAATCGTGGAGCAAACAAAACCCTCTCGGCTCCTTGGCTGCTCCAGGACACAGGCAGGGTGGCAGAGGGGGACAGGGGGAATGTGGCTTCTGTTTTCTCAGTGCCACTGATGATGAGAAGCAGGTGTGAGTCAGGGAACGCCCTCGGGTTTGCTCTGGAATGAATTCCTAGCAGGGAGGAGCCAGGACATTCCTATTTCAGCCTGGAGGAGACTCAGGGGAGACTCCTGAGGGGCAGCTCTGATCTCTGCTCTCTGGGACAAGGGGCAGGAGCTGAGGGAAGGGCTGGAGCCGAGTCAGGGGAGGTTTAGGATTGGATATTGGTTAAAGATTCTTCCCCAGAGGGTGCTGGGCACTGCCCAGGCTCTGCAGGGAATGGTCCCAGCCCCAAGGCTGCCAGGGCTCCAGGAGCAGTTTGGACACTGCTCTCAGGGATGCACAGGCTGGGATTGTTGGGGTGTCTGTGCACCCCATCGAGTTGGACTCGATGATCCCTGTGGGTCCCTTCCAACTCAGGAGATTCATTCCATGATTCTATGATCCAGGGAATAGCATCTCCTTCCTCACTTCCAAATAAGCAAAATGGAACTTGGTTCTGCGGCTGTGGAGAAGATGGAATTGGCCTCACAGGGACTTTATTTGGTCCTCTGTACAATAAAAGGGATTAATGTGAGAACAGGGAGAAGGGAGGAGACTTCAGAAAACTGAAACCAACCCAGAGATGACTGGAGAATCATGCAGTCACTGAATGGTTTGAAAGGGACCTAAAAGCTCACCTCATTCTACCCCCTACCATGGGCAGGGACACCTTCCATGGACCAGGCTGCTCCAAGCTCAATCCAGCCTGGGCTTGGACACTTTCAGACAGGACACAAGGTGAGCAGCAGCCCTGGGAGCACAGTGTCACTGCCCTGTGAGCAGGAGCAAGGCAGGGGGAAAACCCCAAGGACCCCATAAATCCATGAGCTCACCACAGCAGCCTCACCCCACAGGCTCAGCAGCCCATGCACACAGCAGGGAGGGATGGGTGGGCTGGATTGCTTTATTCCAGTGGTTCCAGGTACAAGGGAGGGGATGCTGCAATGACAAGAAAACCATGGATCAATACCACGGCCAGTGGCTGTTTAAAGACAGATCAGCAGTTCCAGGAGGGCAAAACACAAGCTGCTCCTTGGGGAGTTCAGACAACAATGTACTCAAGTGCTGTTTATTGACTCCCACCACAGACACAGGACCTTGCAGAGCTGCAGGCCCCATCCCAGGCACAGAACAAAACCACCAGAGCTGATCTCACCCCGCTCCCATGGATCCCATCAACCCTGCAGATGGCCCAGTAGGTTTGGGCAGGCCAGTATCAGCAGCAGAGCATCCCAGAAAGCCTCCAAGATAACAGAGGGATTGTGTAAACTTTGGAAAATTGGCTTTGGCTTAATTCAGAGCAGACTGCTGTAGTCAGTCACGATGCACACAGGTGGTGACTGTTACAGGTCGTGGTCCAGTGGCTCCTTTTGGTGGGATGAGCAGGAATCCTGCAGACCAACAGGCACATGGAACCTCCACCAACACCTGATTCATCCAGAAGAACAGTGCAGCAGTGGCTGCTGAGGCCTCAGCCTGCCCAGGGCCAGGCACGGGTGGGTCCATTTGCATTCCTGTGTTTAGCCTGAAAAACTACAACTGGAAAGCTACTGGAAGATGCAACTGGGGCAAAGAAACCTAAACCAAGGGTACCAAATACACATGGAGGAACTGAAAGAGTAATGGCAGGAACACCCAAACTGCTCCTTTGTGGAAATGTCCTTTTGTGTTCAAAGCTGCTGTTATTTGCAGGATCCACCCCAAAATCCCCTGCCCTGGTCTGGCACTGCTCACACTGCAGGAAGTGCCAGATTCAGCTGATTCTTCCCAGAGAAATGGGATCATGTTGAGCACCCCAAGGAGTCTCAGATCTGTGACTTGGTTTTCTCTTCTTAAAAAAGGTCTCCAAGGACTCAGAGCAGAGCAGGGATGGAATGTCAGAGTCTGCAAAGGCAAATCCAGATGCCAACTGCTGCTGGGGGGCAGGATGGAAGTGTAAACAGTTTCACAGGGTCCCTGATGAGCTCCAACCTGTCTTCAGCCCAAGACCAGGACAAGTGACAGGCCCACAAGTACCTCTGTACCCTGCACCCTTTTAAAGGTGGCCAGCAAGACTCTGAAGACATGGAAGTGGTGTAGAAATTCCAGGTTGGCACCTCAATTTCTTTCCCTGGTACCTACACAGCACAGCCCTAGCACCTGCTCCACGCCTTTCCCTGCTCAAACACAAGCATCTGCTGCAGCCAAAATTCATTCCAGCAGAATTATTTTCAAGGCAAGACCTACTGCTTGAGGTTCCCTCTGATCTGAATAATTTAACAACAAACAAATGCTCCACTCCTGCGAGGGGAGGAAACTTGAGAATTGCAAACCCAATCTGCCCAACAAGAGGGGAGCCTAAGGAATGCTCAGAGGCATCACTCCAGGTAAAGGAAGGATGAGGAATGTGTTGGTCAAACACTGAGCATGGCAGTAGATTGGGACAGTCAGGCTTCAACAGCACAAGGAACAAGTTTTCAGAGGGAATAAAAGAGCCAGGGAATTACCAGCACATGCAGCCCTGCAGGATGAAGAAAGATCCCTGACCATGGATCACAGAGCTCCCCAGGGAAGCTGCAGCCGGGTGGAGCCATCCCAGCAATTCCCACATGGAACCTCTGCCTGCTCCCATCTGCAGCAGCCACAAAGCAGGGAACACCCAAAAGAGACGTGAAAGGATCCAAACGACAGGAAAACAGGGCACATGCAAGCGCCGTGTGCACATGGCAATGTTATTAAAAAAATATATATGTATGTATTTTAAAATCCTTTGTGCACATGCCATGGGCGTGGGATTTCTCCAGGAAACCTCACCTGTCCTGAACAGACAAATGTGGCTGCTTGCACAGGATCACAGCACTCCCCTCTCAGCTACCTCGGGAGATTCTGCAGCATCTGCCAGCCCCCAGCCTCCCCCTGATCAGCACATCCCTGTCCCTTCTCCAAGAGTCACCGGTGCCCCTGATCCACAGGGGATTTGCAAGCCAAAGGAAAGGAGCCAGACATTCCAAAGATTCACCCTAAAGGTGAATATCCTAATTTTTTACCCTAAAGGTGCCACAGGGACTCTCCCTGCCCGCAGGGCAAATCCCTCGGGTTCTCCAAACAAAGGCACTACCAGCTTGGTGGGAAGTGGGATTTAAGGATGTGCTGTCAGTTTCCAAGAAAGGCCATAGACAGAAGCACTTGGAGAGAAGTTTTAGCAGCAGATCCACCCAACAACCACCTCCTGACACATTCACCTTTGGTCCTACACAATCAGATCCCAAATATCCACGTAACAATGGGCTGCAGGAAAGATGTCAGCTGAGTACCAGCCAAGGGAATGAAACTCCAGGGTCCTTGAGAGGAGAGAATTCATCCAGGGTCACCCTGAATCACAGTAAAGAGGGGTTGGGGTCCCCCTTTTCCAGTCATCAGCTGCTCCAAGACACTCCCCGGCTCGCATCTGGCTCTTCCTCAGGTATCACAAAATCCAGAGCTTGGCAGATGTCACACGTGTCCTGGTGAACTCACAGCTGGGGCTGGGCAGAGTCCAGGCATTCCCAGCTCTTTTGGTAGCTCTTTTGGAGAAAAATTCCTTTGGGTTGTGGCCCCTTTCATTGGTTAACACGTCTGTAAGCCCGTGAATGACCTGGATTATCCCAGTATTTGCCAATCCTGCCAAATGAAACTCGTTTAACTCCTTCCCAAAGCTGCTCTGTCTGAACTGTCACCCTCCCACCCCCGTTTGTGTAACAGAGCCAGAGCCCTCGCAGCTCCTCCCAGAAGCTGATTACAGAGACACTTCCCAAAGAAGTAACCTGATATTGCATGAAGGAAATAGGATCAGCCTGGAGAAGGAATCTGATGCTTCCAGGGCAAGGAGAGAGGGATATGAGGCACAGGGGCAGCTCTCCAGCTCAGATTTCAGGTGCTGAAAATCATCCAAGAGCATCTCCTTTACCTCAGCCTTTCCCAGTGCAGTGAACAGCTCCCATCTTTCCCCAGAAATGTCCCCAAGAATGCATGTGAAGAAAACTGCTTTGGTCCCCTCTCCCTGCCCCAGCTATGGAAGGGCTCAAACTGTTAGTTAAGTCACTGTAAGCAGATATAAAACTTGAGTACTAGAGATTCCACTGGGATTGGACCCTCCATCATTCCAGGCAGCCAGTGCCGTTGGTCCTGAGTCATCTGGAAAAAAAAAAAGAGACACCCAAAAATCAGGGGGGAGCTGAAGTGACATTCCTCGAGGTGACATTCCTCCTCAGCTTAAAATTAAACTTGTGGGAAGTGAACACAATGCTGGGAAAGCAGGAATGGATATCCCCGAGAGACTGGGAGTTTGAACTGTGATGAGACCTGGAAGCAATGCCCAAAATGAAAAAAGAAAACCAAAACAAACCAGGAATTTTGCTGGTAAAACAGGAATGTATATCCTGATGGGTCTGGGAGTTTGAACTGTGATATGAGTTGGAAGCAAATCCTAAACTGAAGGAAAAAAAAAAAAAAGGAATTTTTGTTTCCCTGTCTAACACAGGGAGGCCCAGACTGGGCACAGGGGCTGCCTCTCCCAACAGCTCTGTGACCCCACAGCAGTGTCCAAAAAACCCTGTCAGTGAGACTCTCCTGGGCCAGAAAATGAGGAAAAGTGAGATAAATCCGTGTGCCAACACAGAGACCACACACGGGCGTTTTAATTTATGCAGATCTGGTTGTAGGAGCTGTGCCAGAGCTCCCACAGCTTTGGGAAAGGAGCCTCAGCCCCTTGTGAGGAAAAGAGCAACACAAAAACCACACAAAATGCTCCCTCACCGCCTCAGGTTCCGGCTTTCAAAAACAGTGTCTTCATCACTGTCCAGGGAGCCCAGCTCGATGTTCTCGTCCTGGCTCGACAGCAGCCCGTACTTCTTCCTCTGGGGTTTCTTCAACCTGAAATGAGTTTTGGGCTCGTTTCTGGGGCCCTCGGACCTGGGGCTGAGGGACACGGAGAGCACAGTGAGTGAGCCGCTGTCCCCACCCAGCGGGGGGGTTTAGCGGAGATGGTTTAGCGCTAATTACCTCGGGTAATTAACAGTGTCAGGGATTTACAGCAACGCTTTGGACTGGCTGCCAAAGGGATGTGCCGGGGAAGCAGAGCGCCGGCTGGCGAGGGAGGGAGGGAGGGGGATTCAGGGAAAATGGGCACGAACCCAGGGATTAGGAGCGGAATTGGGGCAGGCAAGGGACAGGGGACACTGACCGGCTTCGGGGGATGCGGAGCAAGACCGGGACGGGCAGGGGCACAGCCATGGGGGACAGGGACAACCGGGACAAGCAAGGACACTGCCACAAGCAAAGGGGACTGGGTCCAGGAGCAGGACAACCAGGGTGACATCCCCGACCAGGGGGAACCAGCACCAGCAGGGGAGAGAACCCCAGAGCCGGGACAAGCTGGGACACAGCCCGGGATAACGGGAACAGGAGCTAGGACCAGCAGGGACACAGCCCCGGGTCAGGGGACACCAGGATGGGGACAAGAGCTGGAGCGGGACCAGCAGAACACGGATACAGCCCCGCTCGGGTGCCCGTCCCCGCCTTGCACTCACCGGAACGCCCGCAGCATGAAGTAGAAGGCGGCCAGCGCCGACAGAGCGCTCAGCACATAAACGGCGCGCCTCAGCACCGGCAGCCCCGACCCCACCGACAGCCTCGGCCCGGACTCGTGCTCCGTTCCCGACTGCGTCTCGTTCCGTGTGGCCGCCCGCGGCGGCTCCGTGCTGTTCCCCGGGCTGGGGGCGGCGGCGCGGCCGAGGTGCGGGACGAGGAGGAAGAGGAGGAGGAGGAGGAGGAGGAGGCGCGGCATGGCCGGGCCGGGCTGGCGGAGCGGCAGCGGCGGCCGCAGGAAGGCGCCGGGACGGTGCGCGCGGCGCAGGCCCCGCCCGGGCCCCGCGGAACCGCTCGCGGGTTCCGGGGCTGCGCCGTTCCGAGCCGGCCGTGACCCGCTCACGGAGCCGCCCCGGGGCTCCGACATTTTGCCCTCAGGGTTGTTGTTGTGCACTCGCAGGCTGCGCGCACCTCGGCGGGGCCGCCATTTCTCTCTCACTTCAACACGCCGTCCGTCACAGACGCCATTTTCCGCTCAGGGTCATCCTTCCTCTCTCAGGGCTGCCATTGCCCTCCCAGGACTCTCATTCCTCCCTCAAAACCGCCATTTCCCCCTCAGGGTTGTCCCTCCTCCCTCAAGGCCACCATTTCACCCAGGGTTATCATTTCTCCCTCAGTGTCGCCACTTCCCCCTCATCGCAGGACCTTCTCTCCCAGAGCCGCCATTTCCCCCTCAGGGTTCTCCTCCTCCCCTCAGGACGGCCATTCCCGCCCCATGGTGAACACAGCTAGAAACAGGAGCATTTTGAGCATTTCAAGAATTTCTATTCCCCACCTTTTCCCTCTACAGAAACCTCCAGCTGAGCAGGGGTCAGTCACCGCCCTTCAGCCCTGCTCCACTTCCCCATTTTTCCTCAGGGAATGGCTCAAGCTGCCTGGACACACAGGGTTTACTTTAAAAAAGGGCATTTTGGTTAAAACTGGGTCACCCGAGCTCACGTCAGACCCACAGCACCCAGACACCTTCCCGATGACGCCACTGGGTTCCACATCCAGCCCCTTGCTCCAGCGATTCCCTCACCCATCCCGGCAAGACATCATTAACTCAATGCCATAATTAGCAATGCCAAAAATAACAGCACCTTCAACCAGGCTATTTATGCACCTCTTCATTATTTCTGCCTGCGTCTAAGCATCCTATTTAGGAAGGTCTTACAAAGCATTATTTGTAAGTATTTTCAGCCTGAATTCATTTAAGCCTCACCTGACTGCATTTTTATCAGCAAAGACTTCACACACTCCTCAGCCTTCATTATATTAAATATCCTCCTGCATTAACATGCAAAAATCCTCACTGGTGAATTGCTCGATACAACCCCCAGAAGTGTGTCATGGCTGATTGCTTTTTTTAAATGCAGTTCACTTAGATAATTTGAAAAAGGTTAAAGGAGGAAAAGTAGGTTTTGTGAAGTGAGCTCACTAATCCCCTCCTGCAGGCAGGAATGTCTGGAGACTCCTATCAGTGGAAAATGGGGAACTGATGGCTCTTGGGCAGCAAGTCCTCAGGGCTCCTGAATGAGCCCATCACCAAATTCTGAGTTGATCAGTTTAAAAAAAATGGGGAGAAAAAGGCAGGATGAAGCAATCAGCTCTTCTCTAACACACAAAAAGAAGCAGCTGAGATCATCAAAAACTCACTGCTTTCACCCTGCAATCTCCTGCCAGAAACATATTCAGTGTCAGCCTCTCCCAACATTATATTAATCCTCCTCATCACTGAGCTGCCACATTTTTGGGATTTAACCTGCAACAAGACCTCATTTTCCAGGAGGATCACACATCAATCTGCTTGGAGCAGTGTGTCCACCTCCAAGCACCACAGTGATGGTGGTCTGCTCTGTGCTCTGAACTGGGCTGTACACCAGACAAATACTTCTGCCAAAAACATTCTGTTTCCCACAAAAAGTACCACAGAGATTTGTTTTTTCTGCATTTCAGTGTTTTATTCTGTCTTGATTGATTTGGTTCATGTAAAAATGAACACCACCACTGCTCTGAGCTCTTCATCTCCACAGTCCAGTGTCTGTCCTTCCGTCTCCTCTGACGTGTCTCAGTGCTGAAACGAAATGGACACAAGAGAATTGGAAGGTGGATAAAAATACAGGAATGGAACAGAGTTACTTAGAGCTCAGGGCTACAGAACAAAGACACAGCCAAAGGAAAAAAAAAAAAAAAAACCATAGAAAAAGGGATGTTACCTGGTTGTCAAACTTGCTCTGCAGCATCCCTGGAACGCAGCTCTGGTCGCTCAGGATCCGCTGGGCCTCCGAGGCGTGTGCCGGGTCCCTTCAGCCTGCTAAAGCAGAGAGGCATTAACAAGAGCCCAGGGCAGAGGCTGCTCTTGCCCCCAACCTCCCCACACAGCTCACAGCGCACGAGGGTCTCACAAGCCATCGCTGAACCCATCACACCACAAAGCACAGTCTGGGAAAACTGTTCCGGGCCGGCTGCTGCCCGTGCTCAGCCAGCCCATGGATTGGATCCCCTAAGCAGAGAGTTAACACTTGGACATGGCTGCTTAGGAAGTGTGGGCCATGGGAAAAAGTTAATGGCAACAAGTAGGATGGCAAAGAAAGCTACAATTAAAGTGAGCAACTTAATGAAGTCTAGGAAGAGTCTCAATAGATGAACACATATCGAGTCAGGGAGTTCGTTCCAATCTTGCTTCCGTACCTACAGCAAGACACGGCTGCATGCCCAACTCTGATCTGTGGAACTCAAGGTGTGCCACAAGCCAAAGGTTGCATACGGCATGGGTTAAACGTTTTTCCAGCAGCTGACCAAAATTGTCAAAAGGAATATTTCACAGGTACATTAGACTTTCAAATGAGCTCTCAACAAGAGGAAGGATGCGGACATGAGCAAAAGGAGTTACCTCGAATTACAGGACTATTTCCACATATGAACTAGCCAAGAGAGCAGCTCTCGTCTCAGAGGTTTCTGTTGGAGGCACAACACTTCTTTTCTCCAAGGACACTGCAGTTTCCATTTGCTAGCAAAGAATTCTTAGAACTTGTAAGCAATGACACAGCTAAGCTAAGCCCGGCATTCCCCTACATCGCACACGCGCTCGGCACGCAGGGAACAGCCCAGGGACTACAGCACTTGGCTCTTCTCTACAGCTTCCCAGTGTAGCCTACAGCAGCTTTGGAGGAAACATCCATTATCCTTCCTAACATTCCAACTGCACTTCGCTCCTAGCACGCCCTCAGGTTTGTACTTCCAGCCTCTACAGACAAGTTTTATGTGAAATTTCTTGGCCAATTCAGATGTCAAGACCGATTTTAGGATTAAAATTCCAGCGCCCGGGCAATCGTCCCGCCAGCTCTGCCACTGTCCCTAATCTCCTCCTCTCGCTCCCAAGACTGTTCTTCATCTCCAAGGGTTGTGTTGTGCAATGAAATGTAAATGTCAGGAGCAGAGTTCATTTCAGACGGTCTTTTAATAGGCTTCGTAAAGCCAAAGAAAACTGTATACAGGAATCCTTTACCACTTCAAATACAACAGCAATGGAATATGCATATTTCTTCCAGTAAAAAAGGACAATATAAATAAACATTTTCAAGAACCTCTTTATGGTAAGTTTGCAAGTCTAGTTCTGGGTCATTTACATCATTACAACAGTAAAAATACCGTTATGCGGGTTGAACATACAAGCACGTTTCTCTTTAGATATATCAAGGTGGTTTGCCTTCCAACGGAACCCAAGCTGCATTCCTACCTTGCTACACTAAAGGAATGTTACAAAAGACGAAGGTAATGCACTTGAAAAAAAAAAAAAGGAAGAAAAAAGTCCACAGCTTGTTCAGCTTCTAGTGAACATTGGTACAAGGTCCTTGCTAGCTCAAAAGAAACTGAATTGGGGCCCCAACTTAAAAAAAACCAACCAAAAACGAACACCTTGGCTCATTCATGGAGGATAAAATAAAATCTGAAGTGCTTTCAAAAAAGATTAAAACCACTTGAAAGCAGAGCTTTCTCCAAGACAGTCTAATCAGACAGTCTCGTCTCAGAAGCTGCCAGGCTGTGTATGACAAGATCAGAACTGATAATACTACAAAAGTGAAAATACAAGTAGATGTACTACACAATAACCATTTCAGCGAAGCTCCAAAAATCTTTATAAATACAGCCATTGGAAGGACGATCTTGAGTCAGGAAGGATTTTTACTCGTTGTGTGTAGCTGAGGACAAGAAGCAGGCACAATTGTAAAGGCACTGAAGCAAAGACAAGTTCCAGCATTTTACTCCCTTTGCATTATTCCAAGGCTACGGCTACTTGGCTACTGAGATCCCCCACCCGCGGGTCAGTGCGTTAGGGCAGCCGAGTTTGGGCTCCAGGAACACCTTTTTTTTTTTTTTTTTAACACTTGCTTTGCCTTAGATCAGAGCAACTCCTGCACATGCATTAAATTAGAATCTCCCGGCACCACCACGTCCACAGCCTGAGCCTGCCCCAGCTGCAGGCTCAGGCTCAGCAGGTTCAGAGCTCCTACAGCACACGGGCTCAGCGCTCCCACTCGAAGCAGGACTTACCGTAACTGTCGTAGCTGTCTCTGTAGGAGCCTCCTGAGTTCCTGTCTCCATAGCCACCTTGACTCCTGCAGGACAAACAGAACTTGCTTTACAGCTGCTCCAACTGCTTCTCTGCTGGTTTGAGCTCCACCACAGCATCCCCACCATCCCTGGTGCTGGCAGAGCCCTTACCTGCTATTATAGTAGTCTCTGGAGCCGTTATAGCCTCCACTTCTGGAATCAAATCTGCTGCCGCCATAGCCTCTGTCTCCACCTCCTTGGAAATACATGGAAATGAGGTTTTTTAACCATTCTGACAAGCGACACCCCCCCCATCCAGACATTATGACTGACCCCCCCAAGCACTCACCTCTGGAGAAGCCACGGCCCCGACCCCGGCCCCCGCGGAAGAAGCCCCGGCCCCCTGAGGATCCCCCTCTGTAGCCACGGGATCTGTTCTCTGAGGACTTCCCAGCCTGGTCAACTCGGATCTGACGCCCATCTACAGACTAAAACACAACCACAGTGAGCCAAATGGAAATAATTAAATGGAAAGCACATGTAGAACGAGTTGCACGCCTTCACAGTTGGCTGAGCAGCGCCAGGACTTGCTACTTGTGAAATAAATAAATGTCACTTTCATGCCACAATTAAATCAAGTAGGCAAAAAACTTGATATATTAAGGAATATTATTATAATATTATATATTATATACAGGAATGCCCATAAAGTCATATCTCAGTCATCCAGATTCCATAACAGAACTTTATAGCCTTATTCCTAGTACATATATATAGATATATATATATGTTCTATTACATATTAACTCATATAGCCAGATTTTTTACATCCATATCCTCTCAGATAAGATACTGGCATTTATCTGTTTTTCCACACAGCCTGAACAGCAGCACACCTCTGATTCTCTTCCTCCACACCCCGGGAAATAAAGAATCAAATCCAGGGCCTCCTCACCTTTCCATTCATGGCCATCATTGCATCTTTTGCATCATCGATATTTTCAAAAGTAACAAAGCCAAAACCTCTGGATCTCTGTGTCTCTCTGTCTTTCACCACCACGACTGTGAAAAGGACAGGAAATAAAAATCCATCAGCGCCAGGGAAATTTACCAGACTTAAGGAAACTATCATATCGCGGGTCTGCAGTCTCACCTTCAGAAATCTGTCCGTATTTAGAGAAGACTTGCTCCAATGATTGCTCATTGGTGTCGAAACTGAGCCCGCCGACAAAGAGCTTTCCCTCATCTGATGCCATTCTGACCTGCCGAACCAACAGAACCGAATCAGCGACTCAGAAAATCTACATAATCCCCGCGAGGTCTGAAACATTCAATCCTTCCAACACCACCTATAACAACACCGATGCGATCTCACACTCCCGGACGCCTTATGCGCCCCTGAATCCAGGCCTTACGCGGTCCTCCAGCCTTACAAGGGGTCTCTCTCAGGGAGGGTGGGAGCGAGGGCCCAGCTGGGGCTCCGCGAGACTCAGGGCCAAGGGCAGGGGAGCAGCATTGGGGCCGGGCCCCGGCAGAAGCCGCGGCCGGGTCCGGTCCCGCCAACCCCCGGTGGGACCCCCGGTCCGGTCCCGGCCCCTCCGTGCCCAGCGCGCATGCGCGCGCCGCCGCGCCCCCTACCGGCCTTCCTTGCGCAGCACCGCCCGCCGCCCCCTCCCTCCCGCCCGCCATTTTGCACGGCCGAGGCCCGTCGCCATTTTGTTTCCGCGCACGCCTGTCCCCCCGCCGCGGCCCCTTCCCCCACTCGGCCCAGCCCGGGCCGCTCCGCCGCGCCCCCCGTGCCCGCAGAGGGCACCGATCGGCGGGTCGGGAGCAGCGGCCCAGCCTCCCGCGGGACCCGGCCCTCTGCCCCTGGGACACGGCTCCGCTCACTGCGGACCACCCGGCCCGGTGCGGTCGCGGCCGCCCCGCGCGACTGCGCTCACCGATACCCGGGCGGTGCGAGGTCCACACAACACTTCAAAGCTTCAGCGAAATGTACGGCGAGCCTGGCGGGGCGGCGCCTTATAAACGCCCGCGCCTCATCCCGCCTATCTTATGAATATGCAGATTAACCCCGCTGCAAGGAGGGGCGACACGTCACCAAAGCGCTGCCGCCGCTGCACCACCTGATTGGGCGGGACTTCATTAATATTAATGAACCACGGCGGGGGCGAACGCAGGGGCGTGCAAACAAAACCACAGCGTGGCCCCGCCCCCATCCACCCACGCGGGGGCGGGGCGCGACGCACGGCGCCCATTGGCTGCGCGCGCGGAGGCGGGCGGGAGCGCCCCTGTGAGAGGGAAGGAAGTGGAGGCCGCTGATTGGCCGGGGGGCGCGGCCGCCCCGCCCCTCTGGCGAAGGGGGCGTGTCCAGGCTGGCCCAGTTTCGCGCCCTTCTCGCACTGCGGCGGCGGCCGCAGACAAAGGGCCGCCTCAGGGGCCGCCGCCATCTTGGGCGCCGAGCGCTGCCCCCGGCCGGGCTCCAGCGGCTCCTCCCGCTGCGGCCCGTCCGGTCACCGCCCCGCTCAGGAAACCCGTCCTGACCCCGCGAACTGGCCCCCGCGGCGGCCGCCCTCCTCTCTGGCCCGTGGGGAATGATCCCTCCTCGCAGTGTTGTCCGACACGCACTTGGGAGATGATGGTGAGAAGTAGTCAAAGCAACAAAGTTTTCTTCAGAAATAAAGGTCTTTGCTTAAACTGTTTTGCCAAAGATTGAAATCTTTGAAAGCACATCCCGAGGTTTGACAAAGGTGAGAATGCCTTCAGCAGTAAAAACTTTGTATTGAAAAACAAAACTGGCAAAGCCAAAGACGAGTCTCATTGAGAGCCTATACAGATTTGAAAGGCCTCAAAATAAAAATGGTCAGTGTTTCATACAATAATTATAATCTCATGTAGAAAATTGTTTGGAAACATTGGAGAGGAAGAGATGCACGTGAATAAATGGATTGGAGAGGAGGAGATGCTTGGGAGGGAATAGCAGTGTGCAGGAAAGGGGAAGGAAACACGGCAAGGACGGGACTGGACACACCAGGGGTCACTGTCTGTCTGTCCTGTGTCCAGGGACAGGGCTGGACACACCAGGGGTCACTGTCTGTGTGTCTGTCCTGTGTCCAGGGACAGAGATGGACACACCAGGGGTCACTGTCTGTGTGTCCTGTGTCCAGGGACAGGGCTGGACACCCCAGGGGTCACTGTCTGTCTGTCTGTCCTGTGTCCAGGGACAGGGCTGGACACCCCAGGGGTCACTCTGTCTGTCTGTCCTGTGTCCCAGGCAGGACCAGACACCTTTGCTCTCCCTCCAGAGACTCCTTTAATTCACGTTGCACTTTGCAGACAGAGTTTGCAGCCACCCTCCTTCTTTCCTTCCTTCTGTCCTTCCCTCCCAGTATTTCCAGTCTGAGCCAGGCTGCACAGAAGAAAATCCCTGGAGTACAGGTTGGTGACTGATTTCCAAACCAGGCACTGAGACTGAGGAGAAACAAACCACGGGGAGATGCAAAGAAACCTGCCTGTGATTGCTCTGTCAGCAGTGATCACCCATTCCCAGCCTCCCAGGGCATGGAAATCAGGCTTTTCCTCCCTGATTTGTTGTGATCCCTTTGGGATCTTCAAGAAAAGGGCAGTTTGTACATGGGTAATACAGTAATTACAAAACCCAGGGGCACCACATCTGTGGTTTTTCTGAGTTCACAGGGCCACAGAATGCTGCCACCAAAGTGCTCAAAAGCACATAAAAAACCCCAATATTGACGACACACCAGGCCAATATTATTATTTTCCTACCATGAAAAAATTTACTCACTTTCCTAGGCCTGGAGGAGGGAGCAGACATGTCTGCTGTTACTGCAAATTGATTTTTGCCCTTCAAGAGAGGAAAAGATTCCAGCCCTGCAATCACAGGCACAGCATTTTGATTAAATTAGAGACCCATTAACGTGAGCCTTTCTGGTCTGTGAGGAGGGTGGATAAAGTGACCTTGATGCACAGAGCCATTTTCCAGCCTGAGATACTGCACAGCCAACACCAAGCCTGCTGCAAACCTCAAGGGACAAACAAACACTGGGATTCACTGGGATTTACCTCCACACAAAGCCAGGCAGGTCGGGTGTTGTGAAAATAGCACACAGAACCTTTGCTGCTTCGGGGGAATTTGAGTCCCAGCAGGATGAAGGGCTGCTGGGAGCAGAGGAGCTCCTGTGAAAGGGAATGGCGAGCACAGCCTCGCTTGGTTGTGTCCCAAAAATGTGATTTCCCTCTCCCTGGGGTGTGTTGATGCCTTTGCTTTGACAGTGAGAGTCACCAGTGACACAAGGCTGGGCCAAATGGACACTGCGTGCTGCTGCCAGGAGGGTTCAGTGCTCCAGATCACTCCTGACTCAGGGCATCAGACATGGATCTGACAATCCTTGTGGATATTCCATGATCAGGCTGCACACAGGGCCTGCCACCGTGTCACCGGCCCAAGGGGCTCAGGGACATCGCTGCACGTCCCACAGGCTGGAGGCAGTGCTGGGAGCAGCCAGGCAGGCAGCTCACCTGGCAGGCTGCACCAGTCATTAGGGCAGTTAATTAAGCACTGAAACAGCCCAGGATTCACCTCCTGCAGCAGAAGGGACCCAGCCAGGGGTCCTAAACAGGCAACACCACGTAGGAGAGGCAGAGTTCAAGTTCCAGACATGAGCACCCATGGATGTTTTCCCTGGCTGAGCCCTAATTTTGGTCACCTGGACTTGGCTGTGAGCAGGGCTGTGGCTGTAGTGACCCAGTTTGGCAAAAGTGCCAGCACTTCCTCAGGGAGTGCAAATATCCGCTCCGGAGCGGAGCTGTTTGTGTGTACAGGTGCAGCCATGGGAAATGGTGAATCATGAGGGGCTGGAGGGACCTCAGGGATCACCTGGAGCTGATTCAAGCAATCCCTCCACACGACTGATGTTTTTATCACCTATTTTTTAAAGCTTCCAAGGGCAGAGGTTGCAGGACCGAACATCCTGCTAATGCAAATCTGATTTCCTGGAAGTTCCTGCCTGTCCAGCAGCACAGCAGGGATAGTGCCACATGGAAATGCCGCGGGGGAGCAGCGATAGGAGGAGTCCTGCCTTCACCCCGTGCCATTCCCACATCAACATGAGCCTCCAGCACGTCCTGCACCCAGGCAGCTCCTTCCACAGCACCACGGGCTTCTCTGGGGGTGCCCACCTTGCTGCGATGTTTGTAGGGACCTTTCCCAATCCTGCACTCATGGCCCAGGGCACACAGAATTGCCCAGAGCCGCGCAGCAGCTGAGCCCAAACCTGCTCGGCAGCCCCGGCACCTTCTGGGGAGCCAAGGGCAGCCCCCGCCCCGGGCACTGCTCTGATGAGGTTCCCAAATCACCGAGCAGCTCCTCCTGCCGCGGGCCAGGGCTGGGGAGGACGGGACAGTGGGTGCCACTTCTCCTCCTCTGGTGCTGTGCCCCAGCCGGGGCTGGCAGGGAACAAAGCCCTCCAGGCAGCCCCCCGCCCGCCTTCCTGCTGCTCCCGAGCCCCTGCGAGCGCCCTCCTGCTCCCAGGCACAGCGCTGGGGGAGCTCTGCACGCCCCGGCACATCCTGCAGGGCGCAAGAGCCGCCTCCTCCGCCTTTGTTTTTGCTGGGATTGCAGGAAAGGAGGGAATGTGAGGCCGGACTGGAGCAGAGCTCATCCCTGCGCCTCCACCCCATCCAACACCAAACCTCTGGCTCCTCCCTGGTTTTCCCTGCAAAATCATCTTATTCCAGGAGCAGGGAGGTGCCACAGCGAAGGCACAGGGAGTCTTCCCAGCATGGGAGGCCTCAGTGTCCCCATCACAGGACCCCTCGGTGTCCCTGGCATGGGAGCCCTCGCTGTCCCCACCGTGTCTGGACCCGCGAGCAAACACCAAACCAGGGCTGGATTAGGGAACTGGCAGTCCCAAAGCGCCCCAGGGAAAAGAATATTCCCTTCTCCCTTACTACTGCCCCCGAGGGAGTTGCTCATCCAGCTTTGCAGTCGGAAAGTAAAGCCCTGACGCAATCCCGCCGTTGCCATGGAGAGGAGCGCGGCCGCTGCGCTTCCCTGTGACCGGGATTTACCGGGTTGTAGGACAAAGCCACCGGGAGCAGGGGGGGACAGGATCCGCAGGGATCAGATCCGTAGCGAGAGGGGGGAACAGATCCACGGAGAGCAGAAGGATTGGATCCATATGGAGAGGGAGGATCGGATCCACAAAGAGCAGAATTATTGGATCCACAGGGAGCTACGGGATGGGATCCACAACAAAAAGGTGCCAGAGATCAGGGCTGGCACAAGTTGCCCTGAGGTAACGGGAGGGTCACAGCAGCGTCAGGAAATCCAAACTGGAGTATTAGGAAATGAGCTGAGGTCCGGGGGGGATTTGGAGTCAGAGATATTGGCGCACCCAGCTGGAGCCTGGAGGAATTCAGAGCTGGGAATGCCAGTGCACCCCGATTGAGGTCAGGGGGGATTCAGGGTTGGGAATGCCGGGGCACCCCGGCTGAGGTGAGGAAGATGGTGAAAATAAGCATGTGGTAACCATGGCAACCACGGAACTGCCTTGGCGCTGAGCAGCAGCTTTATCAGGGCTGGTGCTTCCCAGCCAGATGATGGAAAACCAAATCTTGTGTGTCAGACTGTCCCTACCTGCCCAAAAGCAGCCAAATTTAGAAACAACTGCACCCAGCATCTCCAGCAGCGGCCTCATCACCCCTCACAGCTCACACTAAGGCGTTACTGTGGGATTTTTGCCCTTTTCCTCCAGCACTCCCAGCTCACCAGCACAACATTCCAGCCACTGTCACACATGAATGCTTTCCCAACATAAAGCCTTCACCTCCCAGCTCTGCCAGACCGGAGAGCCTGACCATACCACGGGTCCCATGGTTCAGGGCAGCACCAGCAGCCGCTCATTCCCACAGGATCCAAAACTGCCTGGAAAACCCAGATGGGGGCTGCCCAAGCTGCTTCCCCGTGGCTGGCCTCTCTCCCACATCTGCCAGGATCCCCCTGCACACAACGCAGCTGCTCCGGTGTGGGAAAAGCAGCAGCAGCAGCGACGTGCTGTTTATTGCTCCCACCTTCCCTCCTGTCACCCTCCCGTCTGCATTAAGGACTCAGTTCAGTTATATAAGTGCTCATTAATCATCATCTAAGAGTATTTGCAGCACTGAGTTCTTAAGGGCAGGAGATGCTACCCAAGGACAGGACAAACAGCCTCTGACCGCCTGACACCAGGCGACCTTGCAGGACAGAGGGCTGGGGACGCGGGAAGGGTTTATCAGAATCTGCGGGGGGGAAAAGCTGCCAAGAATTGGGAACATCGTATCCCTCCTCAGCAAGAGGTAAAGTACACACCGAGGGGGAGCAGCCCAGGTGTTGAGGGAAACTGGAGCTTTTCCAGACCCCCTGGGCTCCTCCATACACGCCCTCAGGCACTGTCTCACACCGCAGTTTGCTGCCATGATTTGCGGAAGGGCTGGTGGTCTCACACCCCCTACAATCCCATGCAGGGTGGCCTTTCATCCAGCTCCCTGCACAAGGGTCTCAGGGCTCCCCAGGACCCCCATGTCCTCCCAAGACCCCGGTGTGCCCCCTCTGCTCTTCAGCAGGTCGCTGTGTGCTGCAGTTTCCCTGCAAGGGCACATGAATCACCTCGAGCCCACAGCCGTCCCCGAGTCATTTCATTGCCATCGGCACGAGGGGTGGCCCGGCGGAATGAGCCGGCATCTGCGGGAACAGCCGCGATTGCAGAAATCCCTGAACTGCAGCATCAACGTTTTTTCCTGCCCAGAAGGTTCCCGCGCCCTCGCATGAGCTCATCCTGCACCGTCCCCTTTCCGCGCCTCCCGTAACCCAACCTCTCCCAGCCCCGCGCTGCAGAGCAGGAATGAGACACGACAGCCGAGCAGATTCTTGGCTCCCTGGGTCACTCTTTCCCCGCGCTGCCTCTCGGGAAGCTCCAAGTCATGCGACTCCTCTTTTTTTTCCCCCCCTCAATGTGGGGAAACGAGTCGGGAAAGTTCCCCCGCTCTCCCCCCTCGCGCTGATCCGAAGGGAGGCAGGTAGAGGCAGCGTCTCTGCCTCCAGCAGCACCACACCTGCCCTGGGAGCCGGGCGTTCCACAGGGAAAGGCCGGATCCTGGCACTGCACACTGTGCCACCCAGCTCAGCTGCCCTGAGACAGGGCAGCGACTCCTGGAGCAATGTGCTTTTTGGGGATGGGGCTTGGCAATGCTCCTGCCAGAGCAGCAAAGACCCCCAGCACCCGTTGGGATGAGCTGGAGGCGAGTGGGGGCTGAACTCCCCACTGCCACATCCCCGGGGTGGCAGCAGACCCGCACCGCTGGAAATCCTCCTCCCACAACCCCCAAAAGCAGCTCCCAGCAGCCCAGAGCTGCCCCAGAAAGCTGAGCTCCCCCGGCAGCGCTGCCGTGCCGGGAGCTGGACGTGACCTGCTTCCCAACGCAGCGGGATGGAGGATGGGAGGGGAGCTGCAGGATCCATGCCAGCCCTACGCCCTGAGAGCAGCGGGAGCCACCAAGACCTGACACCAGCCCTCCCCAGGCTGAGCCCCTTCCCCATGGCTCTGAAAGCCCAGAAAAAGGCGGCTGGTGCATGACCCCATCCTAGCTGGGGGGGGGGCACAGGCTGGAGGGGGGTTTCATCTTTAACATCATCTCAGAGCCCACTCCCCTGCTGTCTCCCCCCAGCCCGGGGGGTTCTGCTGTGGGCTGGGGGCTGGCAGGGAGAGCTGCCGCTGTTCAGCACCCTGGGGGTCGCTGCCGCAGCGTCCCGGGGGTGCCGGGGTGCTGAGCGCTGCCGTGGCCGTGGCAGCAGAGGGCAGCCACGCTACATGCACCGATCCTGCCCACACGGCACCGCGCAGCCCACGCGTGTGCCACGACCGCGCTGCACTCGCCGGCAACCCCGTGTCACCCTGTGCCCTGGGGTCCTGCCCGTGTCCCCCCAGCTCCTGGCTGCAAACGGGGCTGATCCTGGTGCCCAGCACCCCCTCAGCACCCCAAAATCCCACCACAGAGCGTCACGCCCTGCCCCCACGTCCACAGGGTGGGCTCCCCACGTGGACCCCCAAGTGCAGTGGCCATGGGTGGCCTGGCAGAGGGTGCAGGGCACAGCAGGAGCTGCCTGGGGTCAGGCACTGCCTGCCCGAACCCCTCTAGCCTCACACAGAGCTCATCCCAGAGTCTGCGGGCACCCAGCTGTGCTGGAGGTGCTGGGGGGTCCCACAGCCCTGCACACGCAGAGCACACATCACTTCTCGCATTTGTGCACACCCAGACTCGCATGCACGATCAGCACCAGCACCGTGCACACACACACACACAGCTGGGAAATCCCACACGTGTGCAACCACACACCTGGGAAGTCACATGTGTGCAATGTCACACGTGGACCCAGCCAGCCCTCCTCACCCTCACCCCCGCCCCGCCGTGGGCCCGGGCCCCTCGGCAGCCCCGCACCCGCTGCGCCCCATCGCAGCGTCGCCGTGGCAACGCTCCAGATTTATCAATGGAGACGCTGCGGAAACGCTCCGGGGGAGGTGGGAGGGAGGGGTGTTCTGTGGGAGCTGGCGGGGGGCACAGACGGACAGACGGATGGCTGGGGGGGGGCTGGGGTGCAGGACGGGCTGTCGCACTTGTGGAGTGATGCACAGGCGTGTGTGGGGGTGAGCTGTGCACGCACGTGTGTACGGGGAACTGCAAACGAGGGCGGCTGAGAACTCTGGTTCTTCCCTGCACACTTTCCCCAAGGTTTTCCCAGCCCCTTGGAAAAGCCCTGGGGGCTGGCGGGGAGCTCTGTGCCTGGAGGGGGTCCTGAGGCGAGGCTGTCATTCCCTGCCTGCATTCCTGCCTGATCTTCTGTCCTTGTGGCTGCTGACAGCAGCGAGGGACAGAGCCAGCTGCTCTCAGCTCCAAAAGAGGCTAGAGCTGATCCAGGAGGGGAGTACCCTGAACCCAGGGAAGTGGCCAACATGTACCAGGGGTTGTCAGGGCTGCGGGGTTCCCCCTTCCTGGGGAAGTGCTGCTGGTTTCACACATGGGCCGTGACTCAGGCACCCGACTCTATTCCTGTTCTGTCCCTGACTCAGCGTGTGGCTCCAGGCAGGACACGCTCTCACCAGCCCCACACCAGCCATGGGGAAGAGGAAGCAGCTCAGGGACTCTCCGAGCAACAATGTCCCCAGGCAGAATGCGGGGTCCTCACCCCGTCCCCCCACAGTGAGGCAGGAGCACCCAGGGGACCTGCACTGACCCCCAGCCCTGCAGCCTTCAGCCTCACAGGCTCTCCCTCCTGCATGAGGCACCCAGATGCTGAGGGGATGGGCACAGCTGCCCACACCATACACACAGCAGGGACCTTCCCTGCAGCTCTTCCAGGAAGGGCTGGAGAGGAGGAGATGGGGATGGGACGGCAGGTTCACACCAGCTCAGCACTTTCCCAGCTCTCGCCAGCCCCGTCACACCCGGCTCATCACATGCCTGCTCACACCCACCCCCTGCGCCTGCCCCGGGCACCTGGCCAAACCCACAGCAGAAAGGGTGGAAAAAAATCCAGTAAGCGACTGACCAGCCTCTACACAAAACATTCTCGACGTTCTGAGTGTGTGTGTGCACAAGGTCCCAGATCACACGGTGCTGGTGGTGGTGGCACAGCTCCACCGAGGACTGGGGACATGATGGACCTTGTGCTGGGGCACAGCATCACTCATAGCCACACACTGGCTCTGCCCTGGCTGCAGCAGGGCCTGGGGGAAGCACTTTTCATCTGAGAACAGACAGAACTGGCTCAGTGATGGCACCTCCAGGTCAGGGCTGCAGGACCAGGACAAGCCAGAGCTGGGCAGTCAGCTGCCACCCCAGAGCTCCCTCTCAGCCCAGTGGGCACGTGGCCAAGCTGCAGGATGCCCGGGCAGGCCGGCCATGCCATGAGCTGGGCAGTTGCCTATGGCTGGGTTTTACACCTGCCAGCCCAGGGAGAGGCTGCACAGCCCCAGGCCAGGTGAGTTTGGACCTTGGAAATCCCCAGGTGCCCGCCTGGCCCTGGGCACTGCGGCTCTTGCAGCGAGGGCAAAAGGCAGGTGTTTGGAGTTCCCCTGGATCAGCAGTGTCCATCAGCCCTGTCCTTGGGTGTGTCCTGCAGGGGTGCCCTGTGCACCTGCGTGTGACACCGCACACAGCAGCAGCTCCATGACTGCTCCCGATGCTGTGACCACTGCGGGAGATCAGTGACTGGGGAGCACCAGCAGCTCCCTGGTGCTGGGGCACAGAGGAAACTGCCAGCACAGCTTCACACGGACTCGCCTGTTTGTTTGTTTAACACATGAGTCATTCCCCGATCACGATCACGGTGTCCCCAGTCAAGGCGTCCCCATCCCAGTCCCTGTCCACACCTGCCTGTGCTGACTCACCGCTGGCCATGACCCCCCTCACTGTCACCCACCAGCCCCCAGCCCCACCGAGGGGGCTGCAGCCCCTCAGGAACACACAGGGTTCGCTCAGGAAGGCAGTGCTCAGCAGCTCCTGGGGCAGGAGCTGGCGAGGGCCAAGGTTAAGGGGGGTTGGCCAAAACAGCAGCAGCAGCACGGTGCCAGGTCACAGGTGGTGACGTGGGGGAAGAAGGCCACAGGTAGCGTGGGCACAGTGGGTCAGGGCAAGCTCAGCAGAGCTGGGGTGGCTGCACCAGTCATTGCAAAAGTGAATCTAGTGAGCAGGGCCTGGGAATGGGCAGGCCCAGGGTGGGGGGCAGCTGCTGCACCTTGCTCTCACTCAGAGGCTGCCCTGCCCGTGCCATGGCACTGAGCCTTGGGTACTGCGTGGCACCACCAGCACGGCACCCTGGGCACTGCACGGTGCCACTGACCCCCAGGGCAGTGTCTGAGGAACTGCTGACTCCTGGCACAGCACTCTGGGCATCACATGGCACCACTGATCATCTCCCTCTGCAGCCACCTGTCCCTGCTCAGGTCCACAGTCCTGCCTGCATGACACTTTGGCACCCCAGACCCTTGCCCAGCACTGGGCTGTCAGCCAGAGCAGCTGGGGAGCCCGGTGCCAGCGGTGGCTGAGTGCCAGGGGCAGGTGGAGCTGCAGCCACAGCCCAGATCCACGGCAAACCCAGGGCAGGTGGAGCAGCTCTAGCTCCCCAGGCAGAGAGCAGCCCCCCGGGCTGGAGCTCGGGGCAGCGCCTGGCACCGCTGCCCGGGGCTTGCAGAGCCGGATCCGCCCCAGACACCCGGGAAACGTGCCCGATCCGGAACCCCACGCCCAGCCGGGGCGGGAATCGGGGCGTGCGCGGTGCCACCCCGAGCCCGGGGCATCTTCCTCCTGCGCGCCCGAAGGCACCGCTTCCAGGGACCCTCCGTCCCTACGGCCCAGGCAAGGGACATGTGCACCCAGCACGACCCCGAGCAGCCCCACGGGGACCCCCAGCAGCACCACCCGCGTCCCGCCGGGCCGGCCGCAGGTCCCGCGGGTTCCACGTGGCCGCGCTGGCCGGAGCGGCCGGGGGGGTGGGGAGCGGCAGGAATCCATCACTGAGTCACGGCTTCCTCTGCGAGCCCGTGAGTCATCCCGGCAGCGCCAGGCGCCCGGCTCCGGCGTGCGGAGCCCGCGACGCGCACACGGCTGCATGTGAGGGCAACCCCCGCGTGTAGGGGGCCCTGCACACCCGCCCCGTCCGTGGGATCGGTGCGAACACACACAGAGACGTGCCCGAGGGCACAAGCACCAACACGTGTGCACGCACCCGGGGTCTTGAATGCCCATGTCCTCCACATGCACAAATTCGGAAGAACGCGTCTGTGTAAAGCACACACGAGTGCAGCAGTGCGAGGATCCACGCTCAGCCCCACGCTGGCCTGGAGCACAGCCCTGTCATGTTTGTACATCGGCCCGTGGGCTGGAGCCCACCTGTGGGGGCTGGGGCTCACCTGTGGGGTTGCAGCAGCAGTTTCTCCTGCACCTGAGGCTGTGGCTCCTCACCCTTGAACCTGGAGAGGAAGAAGAGGATGTTGGGAAACTTTGTCCAGCTGTGCCCCTGCTGCATGCCAGAGCTTTTTGCAACCACCCACGCGGAGCCCTGTGCAATAGATGCCCGCAGCACCGCATCTGTCCTCCTCACACAGTTGAATCTGGGGTGCACGGAAGGAGGGCAGCAGGGTCTGCACAACCCCCACACACACACGCAGCCGTGGGTGCACACATGTGACCTGCACCCACCCTCACATGCAGGCAGTGCTGGGACCCCCGCACTTTGCCACCTGGCTGTTCGCACCCACAGCTCTCGCACCCGCTGGCGCTCGCTGTACCCCGCCCCTCTGGGGGGGTCCCCACCGCTTTGGGGGGTTGGGGAAATTGCACTCTGCAGAGCCGGAGCTCAGCGCCACAACCACAGAGACGGGGGGGCGTGGGGGGGTGGAGTGGGAATTGGGGGGTGGGGAGGGATCGTCAAGGTTAAGCTGCGCCAAGCCCGGCCCACGATGGAAACCGCCGGGGCCGGGCTCCTGCCCCGGCCCGGGGGAGCGAAGGGGGGCCGCCCCCGCCGACGTGGCAGCCGCTGCCCGAGCCTCGGCGGGGCTGAGCCGGCCGGAGGCCCCCCCGCCTGCAGCCGTACGAACGAGGGGACCCCCGGGCGCAGCCCCACGGGCTCCTGTCGCTAGGGAACCCCCCCGGCACATAGCACAGAGAGGCACCCGGCCCCCGGCGCGGCCCCCGGCCCCTCCAGCGCTCCGGCTGTGCCGTGGGAGCGGGGTGGGGGGGGCGCGGTTGCCACGGTAACGGAGCTCCCCGCGAGCCGGGATGAATGGGCCGGGAGCGCGCGCGATCTATGAATGAACGAGCGGGGCCGGGAGCGCGGAAAGCCCGGGACGGATCGAGGAGCACGGAGCGGAGCCTGGGCACCGGCCCCGCCTCCCGGCCGGGACCGCCGATCTCCTGGAAGCCCCCGCCCCCTCCGAGCCCCTCCGAGCTGCGACCGGAGCTGTGTCGGGAACCGGGGCCGGAACTCGCGGGGTACCCACGAGTGCTGTGCCGCTCCTTGCCTGCGAATCCGGGCCGGGCTTTGCCGTCGCGGCGGGCAGGGGTCCGGCGGGCCGGGGGAACACCCGGCCCGGATTCCCCGAGCGGAGGGGAACGGGGCAGGACAGCCCCCAGACCTTGACGCCCCGGTGGCCGAGGGGCTCCAAAGCTGGACCTCACTTTGTGCACCCCTGGCCTAGGCACCCCCAGGGCTTATCCCGGTCATGCGTGGGGGTTGCTGCTGGGACTTCCAAGGGGACCCCAACTCTGGGATGCCCTTGCGGGCTCTGGAGTACCCACGGCAGAGCGGGCGGGAGGGGTCCCTGCGGGAGCCTCGGCTCCTCCGGGTCCCCTCCCTGCCAGCCGCAGGGCCCCAGCTCTGCCCAGCCTGCCCTGACCCCTCACCTCCGCCCCTGTAAGCGGTTCCCAGAAGGCAGGATGGGAGGGGGGGCAGGATGAAGGCGGGGGGGGCAGGATGGGGGGAGCGGAGCAGGGGAGGGCACCGCCTCATCTTCCCAGCAGGGTCTGGGTCAGCCCTGGGTGTCACCGTCCCCCAGGACAGTCCGTTCCCAGCACAGGCCAGGGGCGGGGAGAGGGTGGGGAGGGGGCATTCCTGGGCTGCCTGGGGGCTGAGTCACCCCCGGCCACCGCGGCCACGCGCACACGCTGAGACACGCCACGGCCACACACGAGGCGTGAGCACGGAGCAGAACCACACGCGTGTGCCCGCGTACAGGCACACGCAACGACGTGAGGGTGCACCTGGGGGACACAGGAGCCGGCACACGCGGTGACATGCGTGGGAACACGCAGTGACACACGCAGCTTGGGACACGCAGAGACGCAGCATCCACTCTCAGGGACCATGTGCACACACACGCACACACATGTACACGCACATACGGATTTGGGGGCGGTGCAGGAACGTGCCCCTCTCAACCTCCCCCTCCGCACAGCGCAGCCAAGGGCTGAGCATCCTCCAGCTGTGCCCAGCGCACGTGGGGACCTCCCCCGTTCCTCGGGGGCTTGGAGGGGGGGGAACCGGGAGCCGGTTGCGGGGGCGTGCGGCCGAGCGTCGCCGGGGCTGCGTCACCGCGCTGACGCACCGTCGCTACCTGTGGGTCCCGCTGCTATAAATAGCCCCGCGCACGCCCCATCTGCCGCTCGCACGGTGCATTGTGACATTGTCACGGGGCGGGGGGGACACCCTGCTCCGTGCCCCCCGCGCCACCGGGGCCCAGGGGCCAGGTGGCCCTGGCCTCGTGCCAGCCCCGAAAATCTGAGCAGTGGCCGGAGGGTAGCGTGGCGGTGGTGGCACTGTGCCACCTGGCAGGGCCTGGGCTGGCAGGACCAGCACGGACGTCACGAGAGCTCCTCGAGGTGACGCACCGGCGATGCCCTCTAGCCCCGTGTCCCCATCAGCCCCGTGTCTGCCCCGGCAGACGAGACCCCCACGGCACAGGCTGTGGGGCAGGGTCACACAGGGGTGACCCCTCAGCCATGCCAGTGTCACCGGGGCCATTTAAGCACCATTCCCTGTGGATGCGAATGGGGGGCAAAGGGGGGAGCTAAGCCAGTGCCCCGTCCCTAAACACCTCGGCTGTGAGATGCTTTTGGGGGGTTCTCCCAAAGGAGGAGAAAAGGAAGATTTGGGGTTTTGTTGCTATTAAGGGCAGGCAGCCAGGCTGGGACGCGCAGTGCAACCAGAACCGGTTCCCAGCGCAGCTCCTGCTGCTGCTCCGGCCCCGCTGCGACCTCGGCCCCGGCGGGTGGGGGGGTCCGCGGGGGTGGGCTGGCTCCGCGCCCCCGGGCCCGCCGCCCCCGTGATGTCACCGCTCATGCACGCCGGGCTCCTCTGGCCGCGGCTGCCGGCCAGGCTGGGGGAGCCGGGGAGGCCCCGGGGTTGGCGAGGACACGGGGGGACCCTCTGCCCCACGAGGGGCTGGGAGGGGGCCGAGGCTGCTGTGCACGCAACAGCCACGCGTGTGCGGCTGTGTTCCACGCGTGCACTGCACACCGGCCGTGTGTGCATCCCCACAGCCCAGCCCAGGTGTGCTGCAGCCCCTCGCAGCAGCCGGGCTGTTCAGCACCCCCCGGAGATCCCCAGAACCCCCAGCAGCCTGGGCACGCCGGGATCCCCTGCCCCCGCAGCCGGGCTGTGCTGCACACGTGTGCACACTGGCTGCGAGCTCTGCGTGCACACGCGTGTGCAAGGGCGCGTGGACACGTGTGGGGCAGTGGGAGGCTGTGGGGAGCGCCGTGGGGCCGCGGCTGGTGGGCGGGGTGAAACATTCCTCACGGCGCTTGTTATTTTATCTGGTTCAAAGTCAGTTCCTGGAATGTTTTTAATTCCAGGATCCATCCCTGCGCCGGCAGCTCCCGGCCCCCCGCCGCGGCCTCCTCTGCACCCCACACCAGCACTGCCTGCCCACAGCCCGGCCCCACAGCAGCACCGGGACCTGGCGTGGGGGCTCAGCCCTTCAGGGGCCCTGTGCACCCTCAGGGACATCCAGAGGGCACCCATGGGTGCCCCAGCCTTGGCGGGTGCCCCACAGCCGGGTGGTGGGGGGACCGCCTGCAGCCCCACGCGGGGGCCTGGGCTTGCTCCCACCCGGGACCCCGCTGCGGCAGACGCCGTGTTCCCAACTCGTGCCAGGGACACGCGGCAGCACGTCGCCCACCCGGCGTCTGGCACCGCCGCGCCAGCCCCGTCTCTCGCCCGCAGCCAGCGCCGGGTGCAGCCGGAGGGATTCCAGGGGGCTGCGGGGCTGGGGCTTCGTGATGTTCCCCACGCCACGAGGGGCTGGAGGCGGCCGCGGGGGTCCCATGGCCGTGGGGACGCGGGGTGGGCGCGCAAGGCACGGCCACCGCCCTCGGCCGCGGGGTTCGCGGGCACACGCGGGGTTCACACGCGTGTTCGCAGGCTGGGGGTGCGGGCAGGCGCTGCGGGGAGGCCGGGTGGGTTTGTGGGGTGCAGGGTGCAGCGGGTGGGTGTGCAAGGGCTGGGCGTGCAAGGCTTGATGTGCAATCCCACGCATGCCTGTGCCGGGGTGTGCCCGGCACCGCGGGGCCGCGGCTCGGCCGGCACCGAGGGCGTGCACAGGGCCCACGGGCGTGCCGGGAGCCCTGGGAGCCACGGCAGCTGTGGGTGTTTCCTGGCACGCCCTCTGCGGCAAGGGCTGGGCAGAGGGACAAGGGGGGCACCCGGTCCAGCTGTCCCCACCCACTGGCTGTGGGTGCACGGACACACCTGCCAGGTGACACCCACGCTGCCCCCACAGCGGGCACCGCACCGCAGGCACAACGCTGGTGCTGTGGATTGCTCCATACTGGGAGCACTGGGATGAGCACAGCCTGGCAGCAGTGCTGGCTGCCGGGCAGGGCTGGGAGCAGTGGGGAGAGGAGCCAGGATGGGGTGCAGGGGGTGTGAACCACGCCAACACCTGGGCTGGGCAGTGACCCCCCTGTTATCAGCAGCATCTGAGGGCCCTGGGCATGGTGATGTCACCCTGTGGTGTGGCACAATGCCCTGTGCCCTGCCTTGTCTCTCTGTGCCACAGACACCTCCTGCGGGTGCCTGCTCCATCCTGTGCCACGAAGCCATGCCATGGCTTGGGGGCCAGCCTGTCCCAGCTCCCCCATGCTCCCCCATGACCCCCCAAAATCTGAGCTGAGCCCATGCGGAGGCAGCAGCTGTTGGGACCTCCCAAGGATGGACTGGGGGCTCTCCAGGGGAGCACCCACAGTGGGACTGTTTGCGTGTCCCCGGCGTGCGTGGCTGCTGGCGCTTGTCCCTGTGTGCACACGCGTGTGCGTGTCCCCCGCGTGCCCTCCCACCAGCCATTGCCTTACAAGGGCCGTGCTGCTCCTGCCGCGGTCGGCGGCTCTTCCCGTTGCCAAATTTGGCACGGGCCGGGGGTGTGGGGGGGGTGCAGGGGCTGGAGGGGGGGAGCCCGAGGTCTGCTCTACCCGAAATGACGTCAAAGCGGGGCGCAGGGTGCCCGGTGCGGCACAAAGTCACCGCAGGAACCTGAGCTGCTTCCGCTCCCTCCCGGCTTCCTCCGGCGCTCGGCTGCTCCTGGGAGTTCAGGGTCCGGCCAAGACCCCCTCCCCCAGCCCACACTGGGCCCCCCATGGGAAGATCCACTCGCTTCCCATCCTGTCTGTGAGGTGCTGAGGGTCCCATGGAGCTCTGGATTGCTCTCTGTCCCCAACCCCGGGGTGTGGGGACAAAGCTGGGACACGGCAGAGGGGACGTGGGCAGCCACTCCTGCCCCCTCCCCACATAACAGCTTCACAGCTCAGCACCCAGTCAGGCTTCACCCCGCCCCAGGTGTCACCTGGAGGTGACAGTGTCACCACATCGGTGTCACAGCACAGCTCCGGGGGTGTCCCAGCCCACAGTGTCCCCCCACAGCAACCAACCCCCCGAGCCCCCCCAGCCTCCAGCTTCCTCCCAGGGATGCTGGGGGCTGCAGGAAAAAGGGTTGAATGGGTGAGATGGTGCTGACACACATTCCCAGGGCCACCCCACCCCATCACCTTCCCCGGGGCAAGGGCAGGTGGGGAAACTGAGGCACGGCCACATTCATGGCCACCAACCCCCCACCCCGGCCCGCAGCCACCGGGCCATGACGCAGGAGGGAGGGAGGGAGCTGGCAGGGAGCTGGCACTCCCGGCCAGCCCGGCTGGTGCAACCGGCCCAGCTCCTCCAGGCAGTGGCCAGTGGGATGAGACTGGGAGCACCGAGGCTGATGAGCACCCACAGGTTGGGGTCGGGCATCCAGAGAGTGCTGAAAACACCTCAAGGAGACCCCAGACCTGTTCCCCCTGCCAGGGAGGATGGGGCATCACTCCCCTCCTTCCTCCTGAGGTACACACGTGTGTGTGCTGAGCAGGTGAGGGACACTTGTGGCTGTGCCATGTCCCTCTGACACTGATGGGGTGGCCCAAGCACCTCCTGTCTCCCCACACCGACACCAGACACGATTGCATCCAGACTGCCCAAATTTATTTCAAAAATAAAAAATAAAATATTAAAGACCGAAAAAGCCTTGCTCTTCCCCCCCGCCCCCCTTTCCCCAAAACACACACACAAAAAAAAAAAAAAAAAAAAAAAGACTTTTACAGACAAAAAACACATCACGTGGGGGCTCTATTTGCACAGATCCTGACGGAAAAAAATCCAAGTCGGACGAGAAAAAGGATCCTACGGCCTATGAAGACTATGTCAGTATTGGCTCAGTCGGGTCATTAATGTCTATAAATACCGGCCCTGCAGCCGGGACCGAGTTTGGGGTTATTTATTCAGGGTTTTTTTTCTTTTTTTTTCTTCTTTTTTTTTTTTTTTTTTTTTAAGTTAAAAAAGAAAAAAATCCAACCACCCAAGCGGCGGGTGGGAAGGAGTCCAGGGACTCGGAAGTTGGGCTCGGCCGTGGAGGGAAGGCGCCTTGGCTTCTCCCTCCCCAAACAAAATTAACACCCCCCAAAAAACAAAGCCCCCCCACCCCCGTCCCCCCTCCCCAGGCTGCGGCGGTGGGGCCCAGGCACACGTTCCCCCCAGGGGGGCCCAGCCCCACAGCCGAGCAATGCTACATATAGAAGGGAAGGAAAACAAACGGCCCCCAAATCGGGGGGGCTCCAGCACCTCCGAGAGAGACTTCATCTCCTCCTGCCTGCACCGGGGTGGGGTGGCACAAGGTGGGGCCGGAGCCCACCCGGCTGTGCCCCTCTTCACAGCAAAGCAGCAGCTTCGATACACCCCAGGGCACCCCCCCGGGTGCCAGGACCCTCCAGATGGGGAGGCTGCAAGGAGGGGGCGGCTCCTGCTGCTCTTCCCCATCGCCCCAAACCCGACTGAGCAGGGGGATGGGGGGCTCCCCCAACACGCAGGTCGGCCCAACGCGTCCGGTCGCAGGAGACGGCAAATCTGGAGGAGCCCCGGCCCGCGACGCCAGCGCTGCCTCCCCAAAGCGGGGCCAGCCAGCGGGACCCCCCGGCACAGTCCCCCGGGGCCCTGGCTCTCTCTATGCTACGACAAATTCGGATTTCATCTCAGCCTTGACCTCCGGCTTCCAGACCGAGTCCTCGAAGTCCAGGTCCAGGCTGCCCTCGCTGGAGACGCTGCTGTTGCTGTTGGTGCGCCCGGCTTTGCGGTTGGGCACCCAGTGGTAGGGAGCCCTGGCGTCCCGCCGCGCCTTCCGCCGCAGCCGCTTCTGCTGCAGCAGCAGCTGCAGCCGCTCCACCTTGCAGCGCGTCGCCCGGTTCTCCGTCTGCCGCAGCCGGTCCCCTGCGAGGGAGGAGGGGAAAGGGGGTCACAGGGGGCTGTCGTGGGGACACGTGCCAGCCCCCAGGCAGCCCCACGTGGCGTGGAGATGTGGACGTCCCTGTAACAGGCAGGGTGTCCCCTGTATGGGTCATGGTGGGGTGCCCTGATCCACAGTACTGCAGGTAGCCCCCAATGGCACACACCCCTAGAGGTGCCCTCCAAAAGGAAAAGGGTGAGGTGGTTACGGGAGGGTGGCCTAACCCACATATTGGGGGGATGACAGAGCCCCCCATGGCACAGTCCCTTGGATATCCCAAAAACAGTGTGTCCACCACAGCAGCAGGCTGATCCCCAGTGGCCTACAGCCCTTTTTTGGGGTGCAGGGTTCCCACCACCACACCCCCTCTATCCCCCTCGATGGATGGGGAGGGGTCCTGGCCTAGAGCAGAGCTGGGGGTGGCCCTGGAAGACCTGTCACACCAGCAGGGGCGGGAGCCAGCATGGAGCCACCCCCTGTGGGGACCTGGACCACCCCTGGCTAGGAGGGGAGGAAGAGCAAACCCTGAGGGGGCTGAGCCAGCACTGGTGGTTTCACTTCTTTCCTCTAAGCAAATCACAGGGGGTCTGGTATGGGTGCCTGCAACACCTTCCGGCCCCAGGGCTCACAGGTGTGCACCCAAAAATGCCATGGTCCAGCCAGGCCCACCTTCACCCCCAGTCTGGGGAGATGGGTTTGGAAAGAGGGAGCCAGAGTCTGCGTGACCCCAAAACCTCTGCCCACGCAGCAGGGACAGGCCCTGAGCTCCCGGGGCAGCACGGACACCACAGCCACCTGCCACTCCCTCGCACCCCCACCCACACAGGGACGGCTTGTCCCCACAGGGCTTGGCAGAGATGACAACGCAGGGAGGGTGGGGGGACCCCCCTGAGTCCCCAGGGGTGCTGATTGTCCCTGGACATGCGACCCTCCTGACTGACACCTGTCAATCATCCAGTTCCCAGTCCCTCTCTGCTCATCCCAGCCATGGACCAGGGACCCCCAAGAGGTACCAACCTCACACCCCAACCCCTCTCTGCTTGTGGGCAGTCAGACTCACCACTGGGCTTGCACATCCGGATCTGGCTTTGGCACTGGACAACGGGGTGCAGGGTGGGGGTGGCAGCCGCCGGCAGCGGCTCTGAGGTAGTTTTGGTGGCGAGGTCTGGAGAGGCAGGCGGCGAGGAGGAGGAAGAAGAGGAGGAGGAGGAGAACTGCGTCTGGCAGCGGAGCTGTGTCAGGGACTGGGGCATGCCCTGGTAGTGTCTCGTGGCGCTGAGGAGGTCGTTGAGGATCTGCAGAATGGTGCCGATGTCCCGCCGCGGCCGCCCGCTGCTGTCCTGGCAGTTGGGGTGCAAAGTGCCTGGAGGTGGGAAAGAAGTGGGTGTGAGACAAGCAGCCGCCCCAGATCCACAGCCCCATTACCCCCAGCACCCCTTCAGAGCCCCCCAGCAGTTCAGCAGCACGTACCGGAGAAGGTCCCTGAGAAGACCCCAGGCGCGTGGTTGACAAAGCTCTCGATGACCGCCCCGGGCTTACGGGATCGGGCCGAGGGGGCCGGACTGCTGCCCGGGGAGCTGCTGCTGCGGGAGCCACAGTCCACCTGGGAGGGGAGAAACACGGGATCAGCATCGGGGTAGGGGTCTGGTAGGGCACACAACCCTGCTCCACCTGACCTTCTGCCACACTGCAAAAAGCCAGGTCAGGAGAGCCCAGACAGGGAGCAGGCGCAGCGGGCACCGGTCCCAGCTCTCCTGGCATCCAAGGAACCACCCTGGGGGTCCTGACAGGCCCCCAACCCTGCTGTGCTGTGCGAGGGAAAAAGGGAAGCAACAGCAGTAGCTCCTGTCCACCCATGGCGACAGGCAAGGTGTGAGGACGGGCAGGGTAAGAGCTTGGGTTACACCCTGTCCTTGAGCCCCTCCCTGGGACCTGGGGACATTTTGGTGACCAAACTGGGGACAACCCATTTCCACACATGAGGAAACCAAGGAAGGGCCAGGCATGACCAGAGAAAATCACAGCTTCCACCCCCCTTCCCAAAGACCCCAGGCCATCCCCAAACTCACCTCCGAGCAGGAGGAGACCACGCTGCTGTTCACCGTCTGCGTGCTGGCCCCGTGCGAGCGGAACATCCCGGCGGTGACAGGAGCGGCGTGAGGGGCGTTACAGTACATGGGGGGGGCCGGCGCGGTGGGCGAGGGGCTGGGGGCCGGGCTCTGCTGGCACGAGGGCACCACGGGGATGCGGGCGAAGCCTGAGCCGCCGGCACCGTGCAGCGTCCGGCAGTGGGGGCTGGCGTTGGCCCCCGCCTCGCCGCGGCTGGCGATGAGGTGTCGGTGCTGGAGCTGTCCAGTGCTCTGCTGAGCCGCCAGCTGCAGCTGCACGAACATCATGTGGTCACCCACACGCAGGGCCAGGGTCAGCGGGGACCGGCCTGACAAGAAGTCATTGACCTGGGGGGAGAGAGAAGGGATCCTCATCAGCCGTGGTTGTCCCCCTGGTGCTGTAAGTTGCCCCTACAGGTTTCCCTTGGCCACAGGGATGGGTCACTGGGGCACAGAAGGGGTGACCCCCTCCCGCAGCTCTTCCCAGGCCCTCACCCGTGCCAGGCTGGCAGACGAGCCCAGCTGCCGTCCCCACGCGACCCCAGCCCAGTGCCAGCTCTGTCAGCTGATGGTGCCGGGGGGTATTTTTCTTCCTTCTGCCCTTCCTGCCCTTTATTCCCCACCACTGAGTGGCCGTGCCTGCCTGCCTGGCTGCCCTCCCCGGCGCTGATCCCGGCGGGCAGGGATGGGCAGGGGCCGCAGCTGGGACTGCCCAGAGCCACACACTCGGCCAAGGGCCAGCAGGAGGGCTGTCCCCCTCCCCCAGCTCGAGGGGGTGCCCCTGCTGGCACAGGGAGACGAGGAGGGGGCAGGTGAGGACATGCCGGGTCCCTGCATGCCCACCATTGTGACTCAGGCAATGCAGCCCACCCGCCCTCCTCCCGCCTCAAGGCAGCTGGGGGTGGGGGACAGGCCCTGCCCAGCCTGGAGGCTCCAGCTCCGGCAGGTGATGGAGCAGCTGCAGCATGGAGACAAGAGCCAGGGCCTGACCCTCCCCGGGCTGCAGCTGTGGGGGGCCCCCAATGCCCAACACCTGCCACCCCCCAGCTCACACCCCTCAGCCTCCCCCCAGTCGCATAAATCACTTGGCAGCTGTGCCAGGGAACAGGCGAGCCCCCCAAGCACTGCCCCACGTTTTAGGGGGGGCTGGCACAGCCATGAGCCACCGTGAGCCCCCCTCTTGCCCTCACGTGTGCTGCAGGGGGGCTGTGGCTCTCACCCCTGCCAGCCCCGATGGGCTAATGGGGACAATGCCCCCCCCTTCCACCGCACACCCCCCTCACTATTCCAGGGCCCAGCTTTCCCAGCCTGTCATGTGCAGCTCCTGATATCACCCACCCACATCCCACGGCACCTTTGGGGTGCAGCCATCGAGGGGTCCCCAGTGGGGGCCCAGCACCCCCTGTGTCCCCAGCACTGCAGAGCGGGGCCCCCCCCAGCCCCGGCCCCGCTCCCCCACGCCCCGCTGCCGCGGAGGCCGCTTCTGAGAAGCCGTGGGAAAAGCAGCTTTAAAAATACCAGCAGCAAAGCCCCGAGCGTGTCAGGCGGAGGCTGCAGAGGAAGGGGTGGGCGGGAAGGAGACGCTGCAGCTCTGGACACGGAGGTTACAGGGCAAGGGGGCGGGAGGGGACGGCGGGCGTGCACAGGGGCACACGTGTGCACACCCGTGTGCATGCACAGAGCACCTGGCCGCGGGAAAGCGTCGCCCCAGCCCCTGTCCTGCCTCAGTTTCCCTTCCCATAGCGGCCTGGAAAGCCTAATGCCAGGCTGGCAGCCCCATCCTCACTGCTTGGTCCCATCCCAGCTCGGGCCACCTCCTGCATGGAGTCCCCCACGGCTGCTGGGCCACCCCAGCCCTGCTGCTGCTCTCTGAGCCACTGTAGGGGGTACATTTCACACAAGGACCCCAACACCAGGTCCAAACACCATTCACCAAAGTGTGGGAAGGGGTCCCAGCTGGGTCCTGCTCCCACTAGGCTCCTGAGCAGGCTCTTTCACAGCTCCTGCCACCCTCCTCCAGGCCCGGCTCTGCACCCAGGTGTGCCCGGGGGAGCCCCGTGCACCTCCCCGGGGCCCCTTGACGTCAGCCGGCCCCGCGGCCGCCTCCCGCTCCCTCTGACTCACCCCTGCCCTGCCTGACCCCTCGCCAGCGCTGGGAGAAACCAGAGCACCCCAACCCGGCCAGGCCCGCGCTACCGACGCTTCCCAGCAGCACAAGAACACCCCTCCATCCATCCCCACGCACGGGGGTCCCACGGCCCCCCGCTGCACCCCCGGGGCCGGGCCGTGGCACGGAGCCCGCCCGGTCCCCGCGGCGCCCCAGCCCCGGGGCTCCCAGCACCCGCCCCCACGCCGCTGCCAACCTCCCCCCCCGGCGAAACCAGCCCGCTCCAATGCAAACACGTCCCACCCAGCCGCCCGCTCGGCCGCCCACGCCGGGAGGACCCCGTCCCTCCCAGCCGGCTCCGCCGCGGGGGCCGAGACAGCCTCGCCGAGGGGGCTGGAGCCACTGAGCCCCCCTAAAGTCCCGCACTTAGGGGTCCCCTGGGACTCTGCCAAGCCCTGGGGGGCTCAGCTGCACTGTGCCGGGCTCGGGGCCCGCGGGGATGGGGCAAGTGTCTCCCAGCTGCTTCTCAGAAACGCCGATGACTCAGAGAACGCCGCATTCCCGCCTCGCTCCGACGCCTGGCCCCGCGTCACCCCGGCCCGCAGCACCACGCAGCCCCGGGCCCCCAACTCTGGAGCTGCCCCCCAAGGAGCCCCTGCCCCGATGGGGAGGGCAGCACTCCCAAACAGGCACAAGGAAACCATCCTAGGATATGCACATGGCAAAGGCAAGGCCAGGGCAAGGATGAGGAGGGGGAGCAGGAAATGCCCCCCCAAGCCCCTGCAGGGTCTCCAGCTGGGCACAGCTGGGCCCCCCCATCCAGCCACCTGTGTTAGTGCCCAGGGGTTTGTCTGTGCCAAGTGGGGCAGAGGGACAGAGCCCCCCTGGCTGCATTCCCCCAGCCCTGGAAGAGCAGGATGTGTCATCCCCCTCCTCTGTTCCTCCCCCTCTGCACCCCTGGGCAGAGGGACTGGGGGAAGGAAGAGCCGGCAGCGGGACCCAATGCCTGCCTGCCATCCCTGGAAAGCGGGGGCAGCCATGTGGGGAGGAAGGAAGTGCAGGAGCATTTCCAGGAAGCCCCCGTGCCCGGCAGTCACTTCCCCAAAGGCTGGGGAGGGGGTGGCAGCGCCCCGGCCCCCCCCCACCGCCCCCAGAGGAAGCGGCTCAGCTCTCCCCGTGCTCCGGAGGCTGCGTGACGCAGGCAGAGCCCAGCAAAGCATGAATGGGAGGAGTGGTTTCCTGCCCCCCCCCCGCCGCCCCCCAGGTGCTGGCGGTTCCTCCTGCTCAGCCCTGGCTTCCTGAATCACCGACCGGAGGAACCTGCGGTGGGCAGGGAGGTGCGGAGCCGCTTCCCGCAGCCGCTGCCAGACCATAGCCCACCCACCCTCCTTCGCTCGCCGTGCTTGGGCTGGGGGGGGACCACAGCCCTGTGCGGGGGGGTACCCTGAGCTCCACAGGCTCCTGGCTCCCCACTCCACCCCACCTCGCTGCCCACAGCGGAGCAGAGCTGCACAGCCCCATCAGAAATATCTGCAGCCCTGAGGCCAGGACGTGCACTGTGACCTGCCAGGCCAGGCTGCCAGAACCTCTCCCACAGCTCTGCAGCCCAGCTGGAATGGGCAACGCCTTGCAACCCCTCCATGGGACCCCAGCAGCATCTGGCACGGGGGATCCACTAGGGCTCCAGTCCAAGCTTGGCCCCCCAGCCCCCACATGGGGTTAAACCAGCTCCCAAAAGTCAAGGTCACCCCGAGCAGGCAAGGGCACTGCGGGTCCCTACAGGCAGGGCAGCCTGGCCCTTGCCACATCCCCACGGGGGGCACAGCAGCACCCCACCAGCCCCTTCTCTGAGCCCTGGCACCACACGGGGCTCAGCCCCTTCCCAGAATCCAGCAAGGCAGGTTATAAAAACGCTCAAAAACCCAACCCTTCAAAAACCAAAGCTGCAGCATCGGCCAGAAAAAGGAAGGAAAGAGTTTCACAGCAGCAACAGAGACGGAAAACAAAGGAGCGGGGCCTGCACGGCTGGGGGTAAATTCCACCTTCGCGGCAGGAGCTGGCGGCTGCGCGCGCACCCACGGCTCACCCACGGCTCTCCCACCCTGGGAACGCTTCCGCCCTGCCGCTGAGACCCCCCAGCAGTGAGGGCTTCCCACCCCCTCCAACAACTCCACAGCAATTCAGCCACGACCCCACCATCACCGCCCACTCGGCCCCTTCCATGCCCTGGCACAAGGGACAAGGAGAGGGTCAGAACACCCCAGCACGGCCAATCTGCACCCCCAAGGACGGCTCCAAGGAAAGCAGGAAAACCCCTTTGGGCACTGGGCCAGGCTCTGCAGCCCCGTGAGCTCCCAGCGTGGTCCTGCCAGCCTCCTTTACATCCATCACAGCTGTGGGGCAGATGGCAGCCCGTTCCCTGCACCCCAGGGTGGGCATTTGGGGGGGCTGCAGCCCCACACCCCCGGGCAGGGCCCTGAGCCGCCCGGCTCTGCCACCAACCTGCGGCGTGACCTTGAGTGAGTCACTTCACCTCCCCGGCTCCCGGCTTGTTTGGGCTGCCGGCGTGGGACCTCCCCGAGCCCGGCGCTGTGCTGGGTGACGGTGCCCGCCCCGGGCACCACCCTCAGCACTCCCAGCCCTGCTGGAGGTGAAACCTCAGCGAGGCACCAACGCCAAAGCTTTTGGGAGGGGAAGCAAAGCGAGGCCGCAGCTGTCCTTCCTCCCCACCCGCCCTCCGCCTTTGTCTCCATCCTGCCCCGGCATCCAGCCCCTCACCTGAGTTTCAGTTAAGCTTTCCAGAGCTTGCATCACCGACTGTTCTGGCCTGGATGCCTGGGACTGGAAAAAAAAGGAGGAGGGGGGGGATTAACGTTACAAATGCAGCAAAGGAGGGGGCGTCCGCAGCAGGAGGGAGGGATGACATGTCACTTCCACTATTTCTACACAAGCCCTGAGAAAGGAGTGAAATACTAAACCTGCTGCCGTGCCCAACCCAGCACTGCCTCCTCAGCAAGAGCTGGGGCAGCACAGCCGCGGGGCTGCCAGCACATCACATCCTCATCCTTGCCCGGGGCTTTAATAATAGACAGGGACGAGTGGGAGGGATGGAGGGAGCAGCAGGAAAAGGCCACTCACCATCAAGCCGGCCTCCACGGTGGGCACCAGTGTCAGCTTGCTGCCTTCCACGACCCCCAGGTCCTGCAGTTTGCCAGAGCTGAGGCGGCTGTGGGAGGAGATGCCAAAAGCAGGGTCAGTGCAGGTCAGGCAGCTCCCCCAGAGGGTACGCACCAGAGGGGGACACCAGCTGCAAGTCTGGCTGCTCCCAGGGGACCAACAGCCCCCCAGGCACCCCTAACCTCAAGAAATTCCCAGCCTTCAGAGGCAGGAGGGAACCCTGGCACTCCACCGCTCAGCTGCCCCCCGGGGGAATTCACGGTGTGGGGCACCCCTGCCCTGGGCACGGGGCAGTGCTGAGGGGGTCAGAGAGAAGCTGAGCTGCGGGCAGGGGTGGGGGTGGGAGCAGAGGGTTCGTGGCACAGGAAACCTGCCCACTGGGGGGGCGGTTAGAGAGCAGTTAGGACCGGTGTAGGTGGGGGAGGCAGCGCTGGGAACATGCTCCCTCAGCCCCGCCGGTGCCGGCAGATGGATGCGGTGTCCCCGCGTGTCCCCCCCCTTCCTCCCTGATCCGGCAAAGACTCTCCAAGTTACTCCCGGCCCGACCCCACGCGGGCCCCGCTCCACGCGGGGGGTGCGCAGCCCCTCGGCCCGGGCCCCCGGCAGACAAAGGCCCCCCCGCCGCCCGGGGCTCAGGGGGGGCCGGGCCGCGCCGCCGCCGGGGCTGAGCCCAGAACAAAGGGCCGGGGCACGGCCGGGCCCCGCCGCCCACAAAGGAGCCCCGGCAGGGCCGGGCGAGGGGGCGGCGGCCGCGCTCCCGGCCCGGCCCGGCGCCCCCCTCCCTCCCTCCGCCCCGGAGCCCCCCCTCCCTCCTTCCCTCCCTCCGGCCCGGCCCCCGCTCGCCCCCGCCGCGGCCCCCCGGGCTGCCCCCCCCCCCCCCCCCCCCCCGCCCCGCACAGGAATGGGGCCGGGAAGGGGGAGGGGGCGGGAGCCTTTGTGCGGTGCCGAGCCCGGTGTGAGGGGGCCGCCCCCGCGCCCAGCCCCGCTGTCGAGGGCTGGGGACCCCGAGCCTCCCGAGCCGCGCCGAGCCCCCCCGTGCCGAGCCGTGCCGTACCTCTCTTTGTGCAGCAGCGCCAGACGCTCCTTGGGCACCTTGAGGCGCTGGGACAGCCGACGCTTCAGCCCCTCCACCGTCTCCTCGGCGGGCACCGAGAGCTCATAGCGGGTGCCGGTGGTGGTGTGGATGTAGAGGTTCATGGGGGGTTCGGGTGGCCCCACCTCGCAGGCGGGAGCCCCGCGGCTGCAGCTCCTGGCGCCGGGCTGCGGGTCCATCCGCCGACCTGCGGGGGCAGCGGCGGTCGGTGTCGGGGGGCGGCGAGGGGATCGGACAAAGGAGGGAGCCGGGCCCGCTCCGCCACACGCCCGGCGGGACCCACGGGAGCTCCGGCTACGCGCTGAGGCCTCGGGCGGGGGCCGGGAGAAGGCGGGCGGCGGCTAGGAGGGGGGTCCCCAAGCAGGGCTGCACCGGCCGTGCACTCCGCAGCTCAGGCGGAGAAAATAAAAAATATATATATATATAAAAATAAAAAAATATAAAATCTCCCGTTCTCGCCCCGCTCCGGTGGCTGCCGCGGGAAGGGGGGGGTGGTGGAAGCGGCGCTGCCTGCTCCTGCCTGCCGCCTCCTTTCTTTCTGCTCGCCGCCGCTCTGTGCTCTCGGTGCGGGGTATCTGGGGGCGGGGTGAGGCCCGAGGCCGCGGCGAGGGGCGGGGAGGCCGCCTCGCTCCCCCTTCTCTGGGGCCGGACCCGCCGAACCGGCCGCCGCTCGCGCTGCCGTGGGAGCACCGGGGGGGGAGGGAAGTTACAATGTAGCAACGTCCCGGGGGCGGGGCCTCGCCCTCATTCACTCCGGCTCCTCCGGCGGCCGCGGCCAATGGGAGCTCGCCGAGCGCCCAGACATCCGCGGTGGCGGCCAATGGAAGGCGGGCGCAGTTTCCCCACGTGGCCCGGTGGGCGGGGCGGTCCGGCCGGATTCCTCCCGCCCACGCGGCCGCGCAGGCCCCGCCCCGGCCCCGCCTCCCGCGCGCCCTCGCGCCGCGCCTGGAGCCATTCATAATCCCGGCGCACAACAAAGGGGCGCGGGGGGTTCGGGGGTCCGGTTGGGCTCCCGTAGCATCCGGGGAGCGCTCCTCATCGGGGAGCCCACGGGCTTGGCGTGCGAGGCGCCACGGAGGGGTGGACGCGGGACACAGGCAGGCGCCGGTCCGGAGCGCCGCGGCGGGGGCGGTGAGCGGCCCCCGCACCGGAGGAGGCCGCGGCGGGAGGTGACTGCCCGCGGGGCCGGGCGGGAGCTGGAGCCCCCGGAGCCGAGTGACGCTGGGACACAGAGGCGGAAAGGGCGGGGGGGGGGGGACACGCACAGTCACCCGCGGCCGGTCACACCCGCCCGGTCGGACGCACCCGCCCGGTCACCCTCCCGGTGACGCCGTTACAGCTACGGGGAACTGTCCCGGTCAGGGGTTAAGCCCCCTCTACCCCCCAGCACGCTCTTGCCCCCCCCCAGTCCCGCAGCTGCAACCTCCACCCCAGAGGCCCCAGCTCCGCCTGCCGGCTCCCGGGGAGTGGAACGGACACCCCGCAGCCCCGGGGCCCCGTCCCGGCACCCGCACGGGGGGGTTGGGGGGGGCGGGCTATGAGTCAGCAAAGCGCGGGCGCCCTCTGCCGGCCCCGCTGCGCCTCCTGCGCCCGGGGGGGCCGCACCGGCGGCGCGCCGGGAAGCCCTTACCGAGACACCGGCTGGCCCTTACCGAGCGACCGGGCGGCCCGGCCGTGGTGCTCCCCAGAGCCGCTGCTTGCCCACCGGGATGGAGAGCCCCTGCCCGGGGAGCCCCCAGCTCCGGAACGCCGCGTCTTGGGAGCGAGGAGCCGCTCCCCGGGACGCGGCGGGAGCACCGGGGTTCCGACAACTGGAGCGAGGAGAACCGATCCCGCTCCCTTTTCCCGGAGGCAGGCAAAGCTCCAGGTGACCGAGGACACGGAGGGTCTCTGAGGGGGAGCAGAGCTCCCGAACAACCGAAGAGGGGCTCTGCCGTGCGTCCCCTCGGGAGCCCCGGGGAAGTGGGGCCATCCCTCCCGCTCCGGGGAGAGCAACCGAGAGATCGCGGTCCCGGTCCGCGGATCCACCCCACAGCCCGACCCGGGCCCCCACCAGCCCGGCACGGCTCTACTTACCGAGCACGGCCCCGCGGATCCCGGCGCGGCGGGAGCTCAGCTGCCTCCGGTGGCAGGAAGAGGGAGAGAGACCCCAGAAACGTCCCGGGGGGAGGTGGCGGTGGGTGCGGTGTCACCTCCTGAGCGCTGCAGCCGGTCCGAGCGCAGCCCTGACGCGGAGCTGCCGGGGAGGTGCCCGAAGTTTTATCCCGCACCGCCCGGGGTGGAGCCTGGCGGGGGCAGGGACCGGTCTGGCCTCGGCAACGGCCCCGGCAACGGCCACGGCCCCTGCCCCGGCGGTACCCGCACCTGCTCCCGCGGGGGGTCCCGCTCTTTGCCCCACGGTTTCAGTTCTGCACCGGGGGTCCCAGCCCCTGCCCCCTCGGTTCGGATCCCGCTCCCGGGATCCCGACTCGCCGTCCTCTAATCTCGGTATCAGCCCACCGGGGACGTCTCAGTCCCTGCCGAGGTCCCGGCTCCGCCGCGGCTCCAAGCAGGGCAGGGACGAGCTGTCCTCCACGGACCGTGGGGAGGGGACAGACCGGACACCTCTTCCCCTCTGCGTGTCCCGTGGGTCAAAGTCAGTCCGTGGGCAGGGAAAATGGGTGGGCTGAGCTCTCCTTGGGAGCCAAGCGTCAAAGCTGCTGCTGCTGCCCGTGGAGACTCTCTGATGTCTAATAACAAGGCTGGACCATTCCTCCCCCAGGGATTCCCTCTGCCCAACCACCCACTTCCCAGCAAGGACACAGACTTAGCCCTACGGGGCTTTAAAGCAAGTGACAAACGGGCTGGTGGGCACCAGTTCCGGGGCACGATGCCCCAGGGGCAGAAGCTGTTTCCTCCCGGGCCAGCAGCCGCCCCGTGCACACAGGGAGGGCGCTGGGGAGATGCTGGTGTGACCTCAGGCTGCCTTGCCGGGTCTTTCCTTCGCAGACAATGCCCTGGCACACCAAGACACAAAGCAGCTGGAGAGGGGATCTGGCGGCCAGTCTGCAGCGAGGAGACCCGACCCGTGAGGCTGCAATGCCAAGGGGGATCTCTCTGAATCCCCAAAATTCTGCTGCTGTGTCCCTCCCGCCCAGCGTCCCCTGGGGTGCGTGCAGATGGCTGGGTGGGAGCGAGGCCACTCGTGCAAGGCAGAGACGGGGCTGGGAGGGAGCCTTTGTCGCACAGCCCACGGCCCCCCGCCCGCCCCAGCCCCCTCCAAGCTCTCGGGGGGAGATGAGCTCAGGCGGCTCCGACTCCGGCTCCTGCCATTGTTGTCCCTGGGAGAGGGGCCGGGGCAGGGATGCGCCATTGTTCTCCCCGGGAGCTGCGGAGCCCCGGGCCTGCGAAGCCGCCCCTAGGGGGGCCACATCCCCAGCTGGCTGTGCGGGGCGAGGCCCTGGAACAGCGAGGAGAGGGGACAGCCAGGGCCACAGGTTTGGCCCTGCCACAGCTCAGGCTTGTGCACCAGGAGGGGCCGTGGTGGGGACGAGGTGTCACACCAGAGCCACTCCTGCAGGGAGCAGGGTCTGCTCCCAGCCCTGAACCGTGGGGAGGGACAAGGGGACATTGTGGCCATGGGTGGGAGTGTGGCCTGCTTGGGTTCTTTGGCAAAGCAGCCATGCCCCAAGGGCAGAGCATCTCCCCACATCCTGGCAGCTCTGAAGAGCCCCTTTCCCAGTCGCCACCCTCCTCACACGGCTCCATCTCCTTCCTGGGAGGAAGCTCATCTCCTCCGGCAATCCCATGACTCCAGGAGCTGGTGCTTTAGGAAGTGTGTGCACATTTCAGTATGGTTGAAGGTATCTGGAGCCTCCAGAGACACAAGCTGGGAGATCCCAGGATTCCCAGCAGCCTGGATTTTGTGTGTTTAGTTTATTGTGTTGCCCTGGGAATAAATCGTTAAAGATTACAGGCAGACTTGGGCATAATTGCTGCACAGCATCCGAGGCTCCTGCGTCTCCAGAGGGAGCGTTCTCCAAACCCCGCACGGCTGAGCAGCTCGGGGAGAGACGATCCGACGAGCAAATACCTACACAAATCCTGCTGCAGGCCACACGCAGCTCCCGCAATCCGCTTAGCTAACCTGGGCCCTGGGATTAGCCCCCACCGAGGCTCACGCAGCCGGGAGGGCGGCGCGGACACGGGGTGGAGGAGAGGGGCTTACCCGGGTCCTGCCGGGACACTTCCCACGGGCCCCGGCCGCCGGGCACGTCCCGGTGGCACGGCAGAGCCAGGGCAGGACCGCGGTGTTGGCTCCTTTGTGTCCCACGGTCCTGCCGGCCCCAGCTCCAGCTGGGAGCCCCGAATCTTTTGGAGGCTGGTTCTTGGAAGTCTTCTCCCTCGAAGGAAGGGAATTCCCAGCCCTCCTTCTTCGGGGAAATCCCCCACCAGCCCCGGGCAGCAGCTTTTCTCTTTTCTCTCTCTTTCCACCCCCCCCCCCAAACCTTTTGGGCTGGATTCTTGGCTGGTTCCACAGCTTTGGCAAACGGGGGATTTTTATCGCAAGTCTCTACATTCCACTCGCAGGCGCGGGGTCATGGGATTAGGGCAGAGCTGACTCCGGCTCCGGAGCAGACAGAGGAGGGGAGAGGAGGGCAGAGGAGGCGTTTCTCACTCCTGCGGCTGCAGAAGAAGCCGGGCTGCAGCCTGGGGGAACCCAGGTGGGACGGGGATCCTTTTCCTCCGCCTGGGGAGGGGAGGGGAGCGATTCCGTGGCTTCCAAGGGGCTCCCAGGCCCGCGGTGCCCAGCTGGGGCCTCGCACGGAGCTGCCGCAGCGAGTGGGAGCTGGGAGCGTTCCCACGGGCGCGGGGCCAGCGGCCGGGATCATGCGGGGCACACCCCAGCAGGAGGGTGCAGCCCAACCACTGCACCTCCACCCGCCCGCCCGGCCCAGCCCACCAGGGCACCGGCGGTGGGAGCGGTGCTGCCCTGGGGGTCCCGGGGGTCCCCGAGCCCCGCGGGGCCGAGCGGCTCAGCCTCGGTCACGGTGGCAACGGTGACTCAGCCTCCCGGCGTGCTCAGGTGAGCCACCGCCGCTGCCGTGAGTGAGGAGCTGCTGATTCCACCCTCCCGACACAACCCCGAGCACGGACCCCCGGCGGAGCCCCCCATCCCTCCGGGCTCGGGGTGGCCCCGTGACGGGCGCGGATGTCCTTGGGCAGGACGGCGGTGCCTGTGCCGGTGACGCTGGCGGGGCTGTAAACACCCAGGCGTGTCCTTAGAAACACACAACCGGCTCTGTGTGTTCCCAGCTCTCGGGGACGTGTCCTGGTGGCCTTTGGCAGAGTGTCCAGGCGTCACAGCCTGGGGACACTCCAGCTGCCAGCCCGATGCAGCCGGAGCCAGTGCAGTGGCCCTGCCTGGCCTCACTTGCCATGCCCTGGCTCTGGGGCACCCCACACTCGCCCAGCTCTGCCCCCCACCCTGGCCTCGGGCCTGGAGAGTCCCAGGGATGAAGTCACCCCTGGAGTGACTCAGGCAGCCCCTCTTGGGGGGCTGGGCATACAGTGAGCAGGGAGACCCCAGCACAGGCCAGACCCCAGGGTGACTCAGCTCTTGTGGGGGGCTGAGGCTGGGGGGAGTCACCAGAGGCTCTCACCCACCTGGCCATGGGCCCAGGACGATGGCGAATCCCTCTGGATTTAGCAGCACCCAGGTGTGGAGCCATACTTGGCTGTGCTGGGCCGTGGCCCTGCTGCCATGAGGTCAGTCCTGCCGTGAGGCCCGGGCTATTCTGGGCTCTTTGAGCTCACGGGCCCCTTCAGGACGTTGAACTCCAGTTCCTGCTCCCATCCCAGTGGCTCCCAGCCCCTGGCCTCACTGCCTCCCTTCCCGTGGCCCCCTCAGCTGGGGGCAGGCAGAGCTGTGGGCCCCAGCCCTGCTTCAGCCTGGAGTTGTGATGGGATGAGCAGGGGGAACCATGGACCCCATTCCTGGCCACCTCCTGTCCCGCTTCATGCCCCAGCTCTGCCTCTGTCCCTCTTCCTCTGTGGCCCTGGTGCCCCATCCTTTCCCCAGCCATGGGCTGGTGTGGCAATTTTGGCAATAGCAGAATTTGGGTTAGGAGAGGTCCTGGTGGTTCCATCAGTACCATGGGCACACGCTGCCAGCTTGTGCCCACCAGTGAGACCCTCCCTTGGGCATGGCCCTCACAATCCCCTGAGACCCTCCCCCAAAAGGGCAGAACTCAGCTGCTGTGCCTGGGGAGCCCTGGAAACACAGGTAGGAAACTGTCAAGGTGAGAAGGGGCACCCAGGGCACAGACCCCCTGCCCACTGTGGCCAAGAGGGATCAGAGCCCTGATCCCTCACATCTCCCGTGCTCCCTGACCCCCCACACCCCTCTGTCAGTGCCAGTGGCTGTTTCCCAGACGCTGCCACATTTCTCGGTTTGTTTTAAATCCCGGCTCCAGGAGTCAGCCGACAGCTCAGCTGTTGGTGGTGGTGTTATTATTGTTGTTATTATCATTATTATTATTATAAATGCTTAAGCGAGTTGCCAGCCTTGGGGAGGGGAAGGACTCAGGATTTCGGGAGCCTCCTTGGATACAAACTGAACCTTGTTCCTGGGGTGACCCAGCCTTGTAAACCCGAGGGAAAGTAACTCCCTATTCCACCGTATCCAATCCCATCCCACCCTATCCCAACCCATCCCATCACACTCCAGCCCTCTGATCTCACCGTGAGGCGTCATCCCCGGTCCTGGGAACGCACGCACACAGGGTGGCAGAACCATGTGGGATGGATGCCGAGCCCGTGCCCAGAGCCGGGGGTGATGCCAGCAGGGGATCCCGGTGCCCGTCGAGGGGAGCAAGGGGGGCGTGGGACAGGTATCCCCCGGGCTGCCCCGTGCCCTGACAAGCGGGGCACACTCAGCGCCGCGGCATCCCCGCCCCGCGCCTGCCCCCGGCTCCCCTTGGAGCCGCCTCAGGAATGCGGGAGCCTCACCCGGGCGGGGAGCGCGGTGCCAGCGCGGGACTGCGGGCACCTCTCCACCCTCCATCGCCTTGGGGAGCCGGCGGGGGACTGGCAGCCCCCCAGCCCGGCATGGCACGGGGCAGACACAGCCCTGGTGTGGGTCCAGCGCTGTCCCTGCCCCCCAGCAGGGCTGGCACTCCTTGACTCCCAAAACCGGGAAGGAGGAACAGAATCCATGCAGGCAGGATGTGCCCCAGGAAACCCCGACTGGGGCGGGATGGGGACGGGAGGAGGCACTTCCTCCTGGCCTTGTCCCTTCACACACAAGTTCACCTCCTTCAGCCCGACGGGGCACACGCTTGTGCACAGCCCCACGTGCTCACCCCGCACACAGACACCGCACAGGAGCTCCGTGTGTGCACACACTCCCGGGGCTCGCTCGGCCCCGGTGGGTGCTGCACTCCCAGCCACGCTCCCACACCCACGTTCCCACACCCCGGCCATGGGCGCAGGCACCCCCTCCCTTCCCGGCCCCCTGCGCTCCCCCGCGGCCGCAGTTCCTGTTTACGGTGATGGAGCCGCCTGCCCGGCCCTCCCGACACCGGGGAGGGGGGTGGGGAGTTACCGGGGCATCGCTGGCGCTGCGGCCTCTCCCAGGCCTGCACCGATGGGTTCCCGGCTGAGCGGGATCACCCCACGGATGGCCCAGACCACGGCCCATTCTGGGAACAGCAGCCGGAAATCCTGACCGGGAAAAGAGCTGGACCCGGCGTGGCACCGGCATGGGCTGGGAGCCACGAATCTGCTGTGAATGGAGGCTGGGTGCCCCTGCCCGGCACTGCCAGGCACTCCGGTGTTGGGATGTCCCAGCACTGCCAGACTCTGTGTCTGGAGCCGGGCCCCATGCCCAGGTGGGGGGCTCAAGGGAGGTTCCATTCCCAGGCTCCAGGTGTGTCACAGGGAGCCGAGGGAGGAATCCAGCCCTGGGCCCGACCCACTGTGCCACATTCCCCAGCGCCGAGCCACGCTGTGAGGAGCCGGGCTCAGCTCATCCCAGCACCCGACCTGTGGGGAAACTGAGGCACCAGCTGGGGAAGTGACTCACCTGCACCGTGGCCTCTAAATGCACTGCTCCGATTAGATAATGGGCGGAAGGATCACAGGGAGCCCGACAGTCTCTCATTAAACCTTGAGCTCCCTGAAGAGCCTTCAGCTCCATCGGAGGCCGTGGCCACCTGGGCCGGTGCTGGCCCGCGGGAGGCGGCCCTGCCCAAAACCCACCCACTCACATCCGCAGGCGCTGCAGCACCTCACATCTGTCCCTGTCGGAGGGTTCCTGCTCACAGGACATGCTGTCCCTCCCACGCCCCCCCCCAAAAAAGCCTGCAGGAGCTGGGGGGAGGCATTTTGCAGCCCCCTGGCAGGACCCTGCACCTTGGGGTGCCCTACGGGGACACGGGGGCTGCAGCCAGGCGGGGTCGGGGCCGCGGCCCATCTGCCAAGACAGGATGTGGTGCCGGACGGGGGACACAATGTGGGGAAGTGAGAAGGGGACAGCAGGGAAGGGGACATCCCGTCGGCACAAGCGGGCTCACAGCCCCTCCAGTCCCCAGAGCTCCCAGGCACCCGGAGCTCCGACTCCCCCCAGCTCCCCTGGTGCTCCCGCCTCCTGCACCTGCCTGGCCCGGGGGGGCCCTGCCTGCAGCGGCCTGTCCGCGGGCGGCCGAGACGCGAAGGAGCTGGTTGGGCCGGGCAGGTGTCGGGTGGGAGCGGGGTCCGCTCAGCCCACACAGGTGTGGCCGCGCCGGCTGCGGCAGCAAAGCTCCGCGCCCGGCTGGCCCCGTCTTGCTGGGTGGCAGGAGCCTCCCGCGCCGCTCGCAGCCCGGGGCGGACGGGCACACCCCGTCATTACCCCAGCTGCCGGCGCTGCCCGGGCAGGGAGGGGGCGGCAGGGCCGGCACGGCCTGCTGGGGACGAGGATGGTGCGAAGCCATTGCCCACCCGCGGCTGGCCCTCCCCTGCTCACGGGATCGTGACCCCTCCCTGCGCGGGACCCTGCGGGGGCACCCCCGCGCCCCATCGATGCCCCTGACGCGTGGGGGAGGCAGCCGGGGTCAGGCCCAGCAGCTGCTCAGGACGTGCCCTGCGGGTCCGCAGTGCACAAAGACCCCATTGAGCTCCCGCGGGGCGGGGGGAACACCCAAGGTGGTGGTGGCAGAAGTGACTCCAGTGTCAGCCTCAATCCTGCTATTTATACCCGGCGGAGGGGTGGCCTTTGAGGGAATGGGGATGGAAGCGCTGCCGACCCCTCCCTGCCGCATGCCAGGGCATCCCGGAGGGCAGCGGCCCCGGGCCCCCGGCTTTCCCTCCTCACCCCACGCCCCAGCCCGGCGCCAGCCCTGCCAGGAAGAGACCCAGCGCCGGGACCAGCTGCGGCCGCTTCCTCCCGGCCCCGCCAGGAACTGGGGAACCCGCAGAGCCTCCAAACCCCCGGCTGCAGCGGGGCAAAGGGAACCGAGCGGCTTTGGAGCCCCAGGGTTCGCGGGGGGCTTGCACCAGGCACCTGGGTGCTGGATGCCAGGATCCAGCTGGGAGCTCCTTGGGAACCTCCCAGATTTACCAAGGGCGAAGTCCCGGCACATCAAAGGCGGGCGGAGGCAGCGGGAGCCGGGGCAGGAGCCTTTGGTCCCTGCCAGCGCCCGGCTCCACCGCTCCACGGAGCTCCCACCGCCCTGCACCGGGGTCCCGTGCCGGCACACCCGGGTCCGGGGTCGTGCCCCCCTCCACGGCGTGGCGCCCAGCCCATCGCTGTGGCAACCGCCATCAGCTCTGGGTGTATTTTCTGCACCAGGGCCACTGTGGGAACCTGGACGGATGCCACCTCATTCCGCTGGGCTCTCTGGGCCGCCTTTGTAGCCGGCATCGAGCCCAGCTGGCAGCCGCTTCCTCCCCAGGCTCCCCCTGCCCCTCGCGCGTCATGGCCCTGGCCGGGAGCCGGTGGGAGGGGGCTGTGCTGGACCCCCAGCACAAGAGCAGGCACCTCCTCCGGCCCCCTCCGGCTTTGGGCCACCTCCAGCAGAGCCATGTGGCCTCCAAGACTGCCCTGAGCGAGGGCCGTGCCCATGGCCCCCGGGAACGAGCCCCTGCCAAGGCACCTGGGTCCCCCAGGGCAAAGCGCTGCCCCCACCGCCCCCTGCCTGACTCCGGCAGCTCGCAGGGAGCTCCCCAGGGGTGGAATCGCCAAGCACAGCAGCACGGTCTGAGATTCCCATGTCCCCTTCCCACTCTCCCCAGCCTGCCAGTGGCTTTTCCCCCCATCGGTGCCTCAGTTTCCCCACGAGAGAACGCGACCCGGGCCAAGGTTTGCTGCGCGGCCAGCGTGGCACTCTGGGACTGCTGGCCCGGGAGCACCGTGACAAGCTCTGTCGTGCTGGCTGCAGCACCTGCCCTCCTCAACGCCCGCCGGCGCTCGGGATTTTGGGGGTGAGGCTGCTGGGGCGACGCTCCCCACGGCTCCGCCGCCACCTGCAGGCTAGGCACCCCCAGAACCGGGACCGAGGGGCCCCACCGGGACAGATCCCGGTGCCAGACCCCGAGCCAGGTCCCGCTCCTCCCCACAGGGTTTTCCCTGAGCTGTGCCACGCTCCCTCTGCGGGGCCACGTGCGTGGGAGGGAATCGGAAAAGGAGCATTTTCCAGAGCTGGAAACCCAGAGGAAAAAGGCTGCCGGCCGGAATGATTAACGCGGCCGGGTTAATCATTATACAGCAGCAGCACCCGCCCCCCCCCCCTCCCCATCCTAAGGAAGCTGTGAGGATTCGGCCTTCGAGCCGCCCAAGGGCGGCGTGGCCCAAGGACGCTCCGGGCTGTGCTCGCAGCGTGTGGAGCCTCCGCTGACCTTCCCACGCCGGGGCCAGCGGCAGCACCCGCGGGCCTGGGCTGGGAGGGGGCCAGGTCTGCAGAGCCCTCGGGACAGGCAGGGAGTTGCCTGGCACCCCGGGGGGGGGGTCCCCACACTCCAGGGGGCTGCTGCCACATCCTGCAGCTCCCTGGCAGTGAGAGAGGTGGGGGCAACCTCTGTACCCCCAGCCTGATGCTGCAGGGTGGGCACCGCTGGTGCGGGGCAGCAGCTGAGACAGGCGGGATCCCAAACGCGCCGAGGTTTGGGCAGGGAAAGGGGCGGCTCTGCCGGGTGAGTCAGCCCGGCGGGAGCGGGGCTTCCTGGGGCTGCGGTGGGGTTTGGGGTTGTTTTTCCTGCAGAGAGAGAAGAGCTGGAACCTTTCGCCTGCATTCGGGACTGGGTGGGACGGGGAAATGCCACGCGGCCAAACGCAGGGACGGCCGCCAGCACCGGGAGATTTGGCCTGGCAGAACCCGGCCCGTCTCGGAAATCATCCCCCGGAGAAGCGACGCCGCCGGCAGAATCCGTGATGCTTCACTTTCCGAGCGCTCCCGGCCCCGCTCCCCACCCTCCATCTGGCAGCAGAGGATGCGAGTCATGGGAGAGAGCCCTGGGTGGAAAGGGAGGAGGGGGGCAACACCAGCCCTGCCGCGCTCCCACCGCGTTCCGGGCAGCCCTTCCCCTCTCACACCCACCACGCCCCAGCCCAAAGCCGGAGCCAAACAGGTCCCGGGGATAACTCCACCACATCTCCCGTGCTCCCGCTCCTGAGCACGGTCCCAGCAGAGGCAGGGACCCAAGGGCAGGGGCACCTCGGCACCAATCACCCCAGAAAGAGGCAGAAAGCACAGAGGGAGGCTGCTGTGCCCCTGGGCAGGTGCCAGCACTCCAGGAACAGGAAAGTGCCACACTGGTGTCACAATCCAGGCTGATGTGGGGGCAGGGGAGAGGAGGGAGGGAGACCTGCTGAATCATATCATGATCCACACCAGGGCTGTCTCCCACCTCCCTGTCAGCCCCCAGGCTGGGCTCATCCCTGCAGTACCTGCACGGTGAGCAGGGAGCAGGAAAGGGCTTTGCCTCTGGAGCAGCCACAGCCACACATCCCCTGCACCCAGCCAGGCCATTTTTGTGGCATCCAGCAGGACGTGACTGATGGTGGCTCTGGCATGGGCAGTGGGAGCCAGGGGAGGAGGAGAACGTGGCTCTGCAGAGCCAGATAATGAGCACGGAGGGGAAGGGCTGGAGGCAGAGGGGCTCAGAGCAGAGGCTGCAGGGAGCAGGCTGGCCTGGGAGTGTGGAGGAGCACAGGCATCCACCCACACGGGCCCTGCCCCCCAAAAGTGCAGCTCAGGGTGAGCAGGGCTATGATGCTGCCAGCCAGGCACCCACAGTCCCTGCCCAGTGCTACTCCTTTCCTGGCTCAGGACAAAGCCTTGTCCTTGTATCCGTGGGTCCCTGGACATGGAAGGGTCCCCCTCTGCTCCCCCCAAATGCAGCCTACAAGTCCCAGCAGGTATCAGGCTGTGGAGCACCCAGCCAAGGGCAGCTGAGGGGGGCAGGACCGGATCCCTCAGCCCCCCCCAGCTCCGCTGGCACTGGCGGGAGGCAGTGGGAAGAGCTGGTGAGAGGACGCTGACGGAGACACTTTTTTCCCGTCCTAAAAATAGCAGCTGGCCGTTTCCCCAGCTTCCCGGCCTCGCCAACGCTCTTCCATTAGATGAAAAACCCGAGGCAGCCACCTTCCGTCAGCACGGCTGCGTGTGCTGGGGGAGGCTCACGCAGCCGAAATAGCAGCTGGGGACAGAGAGGGGCAGCGGGAGAGGGAAGGGAGCCGGCCGGCCCCAGTAATTCCCAAGATGTTTTAATTAGTACAGCTCTGACTCTGAAGCTTTGCTTATGCTCAGTGCAATGTCTGACCTTTAAGGAAAAAAAAAAAAAGGAATTGAGAGGGGAAGGGGAAAAGGCACTGGAGCAGCTCAGGAGCTGGAAGTCGGCTGAGCTTCAAATAAGCTCCGCGTCAGGCACTCGGAGGCTTTTAATAAGCCACAGAGTGAGAAATTTAACACCACAGGCTCTATTTTTGATCACTTGTGAAGGGGGGGGAGAGAAAGACAGAGTGAGCGAGAGGAGGGGGAGGAGGTGGTGGTGAGAAGAGGAGGCAGCCAAGATTACATCCTGGGTGGCAGTGCCCAAAATAGCCGTGCCCTGCTCCGAAGAGCGCAGAGCGGCGGGAGCCGCGCGGGGCACGCAGGAGGCCGGAGCGGCAAGCACTGACCTCACAGGCAGCCAAGGCGGCTTCCCGGGCTGGAACACTGCAGGGAAAAGGGGATTAGAGCGACGCAGAGGGAGGGACGGAAGCTCTGCACAGCAGTGGAAACCCGAAATCCCTCTGGAAAGGCGTGGGAGGGTGGCATGGAGCGAGGGGCCCGGCAGCAGCTGGTGCAGCAGGACACATAGCAAACACATCCCTGGCACAGGCAGAGCTGTCCCCTTGCCCAAACCCGCCCCTTCCAGCGGTGCTGCAGCCCAGTGAACCTTTCCTGCTTCTCTGGGCTGTGAGGAGCCCTGAGGAACCCCGGGTGGCCTCCTCAGACAGGGCTGCACCCAGCGAGCACCAAGCTCAGCAGAGCAGCTCCAGCCATCCCCAGCACGAACGGAAGCAGGAAAGATTTCCACCATGCACAGCATCTGCTTCCCTCTCCACGCCAAGCACATCTCCAGGAGCAGGGGAAGTGCCACTGGCAGCAGCAGGGGATGGGGCAGAGCCCAGCAGCTGCTGTCCAGCTGTGGAAAGCACCCTGCCGTGCCAGTGTGGATTCCTGCAGCGCTGGAGCTGGGAGGCTGAGGCAGAGCCAGTGCTGGGACAGGACGGCTCTGGAACAGATCTGTGCTCCTGTGCTGCTGAAATCCTGCAGTCCAAGTGGTTACTGGAGATGGAGGTGGCTGGAGCACAGGGAGAGGATTATAAATCTGTCTGATGAACCTCCCAGGGGTGAATCTGCCTTGGGGCAGGAGCTGGGAACTGCTCCTGGCTCCAGCTGCAATTGCTGCCTGGGAAGAAGGCGATGTGCCACAAGAGGGGGTCACATTTCCTTTTAATTGATCAGAACCATTTCTCCACCTCCATTTGTCCTGTTCCATCTGTACAGCTGGGGAGTAGAACAGAGACAGGCTGGGAGTTCTGCATCCACAGTGGGATTCCTGCAAAACACAAAGTGGGGTCAGGTTAGCATGGGGTGGGCTCAGCTGGGCCGCGGATCCCAACCCCAGGGCTTGGCCCCACTCCAGCTGTGCAACTGCTGTGAGTAAACACAAGCCACCAGCTCTCCAGGACCAAAGAGCACCTGGATCAGAGATCAGGAGAGAGCAGGAGCTGCTGCCCTCCTGTGCTCCAGGCTGAGCCCGTTGGAGGCTATCAGTGACTCACAGCCCTGCTCAGCACACACTGCCGCAATTCCCGGCTGCCAGCACGTGGGAAGGGAAGGGATGAGGCACAGTCTGTGCAGGGCAGAGCAAAAAGAGGCCACAAGGTAAGAGCCTGGCCTCACCTCCCCTGAGGCTGAAGCTGTTTGTCTTTAGTGGGAGTGTGTGTGGCAGAGATCACGTGCTGCTCTCCCTGTGGGGCCCAGCACCCCTGCTCTGCCCCCAGATATGGCCAGTCCCAGCGGGGACCTGGGGAACCAGCGAGGGCCCAGCAGTGACCACAGCTCCCAGTCTGTCCCAGCACTATCCACCCACCCTTATCAGGGCTGAACTCCAGTGTCACAGCTGGGCTGGACCCCACAGTGTCACAGCCCAACCCCAGGCCCCATTGCCACCTTGCAGCCCCAGGTCAGCTCTGGGCTGGGGACCCCCATGACTCCCCCCAGAGCTGAGGCCTGACCCTGGCAAGGGACAGCTGTGGTCACTGCTCCCCAAAAGCAAGGCAGATCCCCTCACCCAGGCCATCCTAGAGCAGGTCTGGATGCTCAGCTAGGCCACAGGTGAACCTCACCTGGATTTATTCCAGAGCCTTTACCAGGGCTTCGTTAGCTTCTACCTTAATCTGAGCTTCTGCTTTAGCAGCTTCATCAGATGCTGCTGCCATCTCTGACACGGCTTTCTCCAGGTTGGATTTCGCAGTCTGGACATGAAGGCACAAAGAATGTGTGTCATTGGGAGACACTGCAGGAGAGGCGACTGTCCTTCCCTCCCTCCCCTGTAGCCATTGGTCCTTCATATGGATGCCAAGGACCCACTGACTTGGGAGCCTCACAGAGCTACAGACACAGCTGTGCTGGCCCCAGACACCTTATCAGCAGGGAAAAGCTGTTCTGGAGGTGAGGACAAGGTCAGTGCATGTCCAAGGGGTGGGAAATGGTGTGATGATTTATGACTGCAGAGCTCCCGCTCTCCAGAGAATTCACCAAGGAGGAGCCCCAAGCCTCTGATCCCAAAATGTAGTGGGGATGTAGATACAACCCTGGTTCTGGGCACAAGGACCCCAGAGAAGAGAAGGGGAGCAATTTCCCCCCAGGGAGGGAGCCTAAGGCTGGTGAAATCTCTGGGTACTCACAGCCAGGTCCAGCATGTCCATGGTCACTGCCTCCTCTGCCAGCACCTGCACCGTGGAGTCGGCGTGGACAGTGACAGAGCCGCTGCTCACTGTGAGGCACAACATGGGGTGTGGCTCAGCCAGGGCTGCCAGAGGAGCCCAGCCCTGGCATCCCTACCACCCTTTCCCAGAACAAATCCTCAGCCCCCTCCTGTCATGTTTCCAGCATTCAGGGACTCAGCTCCCACCCCAAGGCAAACTGGAGCAGGGGATGGTCCCAGAAAACCTGAGCAGAACCAAGACCTGACCCCAGCCCATGGCTCCCAGATCAGCTTCCAGCAGTCCCTGGCAGGCTGGGAAAGCAGAAATCCCTGGAAGTGCACCAGGCCACACCTGGATGGGCAGAGCCTCCCTTGTGAAAGCGCCAAGAACACCATCCCCACGCACACCTTTCCTCCCCAGCTCCTCCTGCCTCCCTCACCAAAGTACTTGGTGGCCGTCCCATCCTCAGCATGGACTGTGACAACGCCCGGCCGGAGCACCTGGAGCGTGGGGACGTGGGATGCCAGGATGCCAAAGGAGCCTGTCAGCGTGGGCACATCCACCTGCTTCACGTTGGCACCGTTGTAGAACACCTACATGGATGAAGAGGGCAAAAAGGCGCAGTCACCAAGGATGGGGGGATGGAGAGCCCAGGGAAGAGCCCATCCCAAGGGAGCAGCCCAGCTCCCGGCAGGTTCAGCACATCCAGGTGTGCCCAGGCCAGGCTGCACCTGCACAGGGTGGGAGCAGAGCCGGGCTCCAGAGGAGAGGTCCTGGCAAAGCCAGTGGAGAAGCGTTCCCAGCTCCCAGGGCCACGGCGGGGAGGCGGCACATGGAGACACAGAGTCGGGAGTGGGCGAGAGGCGCCGGCACAGCCGGGAGCAGCCTGGGAAGCGCGTGGGGAGCCCTGAGCTGCCGTCCCCGCTCCGGCCCACGCTGCCGGGCTGTCCCTGTCCCCAGCGCCAGCCCGCGCCCTGCCCCGGGGACAGCGCCGGCCGGGCCCGGCGGGGGCGGACCGGCCGTGTCCCGCTCCAGGGCGCTGCGGCGGGGCCGGGCCTGGCAGGCACAGCGGGTCCGGCAGCGCGGCTGGAAGGGCTGGACCGGCCTCGGGCAGGCCCGGCAGCGCTGCGCTGGGACTGAGCGCCCGGGGCAGGCGGGCAAGGCCCGAGGTCAGGGCCAAGGTCAGCCCGGGGACAGCCCTGTGAGAGCCCGGCCGTGCTCCGGGAACCGCGGAGCCCCCGGGAGCGGACCGCCCCGCGGGGGCGGCAGCACCGGCCGCGGTCCGCCCGCCCCGAGCCCTCAGGAGACACCGGGCGAGGCGGGGGCGGGGGCACCGGGACGGGGCCGCGGCGGGCCTACCTGTGTGGGTGAGGCGAAGGTGAAAGCCATGGCAGCGGGGCCGCCGGCGGGATCGGCATAGCCGCGGGTGGGGGGCACCGGCAGCGAGGGGCGGGCGAGGCGGAGGAAGCGGCGGGCGCAGAACATCGCGGCCATGGCGGCGGCGGCGGCGGCAGAGGCGTCGGCGCGGGGCAGGCCGGGACGGCACTGGACCACAGCTCCCGACGCACCCCGCGCGCCGCCCGGCGGAGGAAAAGCACGCCGCACCGCCTGGCCTTATGGGAGCTGTAGTCTCCCCCGCCCGCCGAGTGCCGTGCTGCTGGACGGGGGGCCCGCTCCGCCTCCGCACCGAGGGGCAGCCGCGCCCCCGGCCCCGGTCCGGCCGTGCCCCGGCGGCTCGAGGAAATCCGGGGCAGGGGTGGGCACAGGGATGCGGGCAGGGCTGTGGGACACGCAGGGGTGCAGGCAGGGATGCAGGCAGGAATCCAAGAGGCGCTGATGCAGGCAGGGATGCGGGTAGGGGTGGTGCGGACAGGACCGGTACAGACGGCTGGGAGGGCAGGAGTGGAGGCAGGGCTGGTGTAGGCAAGGGTGATGCAGGCAAGGATGCAAGCAGGAGTGCTGTCAGGGCTTGAGCAGGCAGCGGTGTAGTCAGGGCTGGGGCAGGCAGGAATAAAAGCAGCGGTGCAGGCAGAGGTGCGGGAAGGGGCGCAGGCAGGACTCGCAGCAGGACGGTGGGGCAGGCAGGGGAGCAGGGGGTACAGGCAGGGCTGGTGCAGGCAGGGCTGGGGCAGCCCCTGTCCCCACGTGACGCCCGCGCCGCGCGGGGGCGGCTCCGGTTCATTCATAAATCCCGGGGCCGCCCCGCCGCACCGAGCGCAGCGGCGGCGATGGAGCCCCGGTCTCGGTTGTAGGTGAGTGTCTGGTTCCGCCGCCTCGCGACAGCCCATATTGCGACATAGGGAGCCGGCCCGGCCGAGAGGAGACCATCACTCCCTATCGCGCGTAGAGGTCCCGAGGGCTCCTGCCTCGCTGTCACCAGCCCTGTCGGCAGCCCTGTCACCAGCTCTGCCTGCATCCCTTCTTCCTGCCTGTCCCACATCCCTGCTCGCATCCCTCATCGCTCATCCTACATCCCTGCCCCACGTTCCTGCCTGCATCCCGCATCCCTGCCTGCATCCCGCATCCCTGCCTGCATCCCCGCCCCACATTCCTGACCGCATCCCGGTCACCGGGCTGGGGCGCGGGGCTGCAGTCTCAGGGGGCAGAGCGGGTCCCCCCCCACGCCCCCAGCCCAGCCCCGGTCCAGCCGGACCCCGTGGGTCGCACACACGCTTGGGGCGCAGTACCGGCCCGCCCCCCGCACCCCTTCCCACGTGCGGAGGCGCGGCACCACCGGGATCCCCCGGCCCCGAGCCCCCGCCCCGGGGCACTGGCGGCGACCGTGGGTCCCGCCCCGTGTCCCCCTCGGGGGGGACAGCCCGGGGACCGGCCCCCTCCTCCAGACAATGGCCGTCCTGTTCCTGTCGGGTCGCCATGGAAACGGGATTCCTCCATGATGGGGAACAGGAGGGACATTCTTCCCGCTCCCCCCGGCCCCCCGCTCCCACCGCCTCGGGCCTGAGGGTGCCCCACAGGGGTCCCGCCCGTGGGGCGCCCATCCCACGTGGAGCCGCAGCCCCTCTCCCGGGGCCCCCCCATGTGGTCGGAAGCGCGACCCCCCCCCACCCCCTCAGCCTTTCTCGGGGGTCTCAGGGTGGGTCCCCTCACCTCGTGCTGCATCCCACCAGCTTGGAGAGGCGTGAGGGCCGGTGTGGGCAGGGGGTTTCTGCCTCGGGAGGCCCCCAACACCCCGATGTCCCTCCAAGGGGTTGATACCCCGACCTATGACAGGGCTGCCCTCAGCCTCACTGTCCCTCGCTGCCAGCTGCGACACGGCCACCCCTGCGCTGTCCCCACGAGCGACAGTCCCCACCCCTTCACGGGCTCCATTCACATTTTTCACTGACCTAATTTTGAGCGGCTTCCAAGTGCCCACCCCTGCCCGCTCCGGGGGTCCCCGACACAGCATCCCCCACCCAGCCCCGGCTCAGCCCCTTCAGCAGCCTGGGGACACACGAAGGGGACACATGGAGGGGGACACACGAGGGGACACACGGCCTCGCAGCGGGAGCCGGAGCTCGGAAGCCCCCGGGAAGGGCCAGACACGCGGGAGGGTGATGAGATCCCCGCCGGGTCCCCAAAGGCCGCAGAGGAGGGGAGTGGGACCCCGGTCCCGGCGGCTCTCGGTCCTCAGGAGTTCGGCCCGGCCCCCCCGGCCCCTCGGTGTCCCCCCCGCGCGGACAGCCCGGTGACGGAGCCGCTCTCGGGATGACTCACGAGCGTCACCCGTCGCGCTCCGGCGACACCCACGCCACGAGCTGTGGGGCGGCCACTGCCCCCCGTCCCTGCCGGGAGCCCCCAGCGCGGCTCCCCCCGAGCTTCCGCGGCCAGGGGGTCCCCCGGCGGCGGGGCTGGGGCTGCGTTTGGCCCCCGGTGACGCCAGCGCGGTGTCATGCCGGACCTGGGGCAGGGATTTCATCCCCCGGGCCAGCTCTAGCCACCGGCACTAGCCATCGTTTGGGGGCTCCGGCCCCAGCCGGGCGTGGGGACGGTGGCCGCTCTTCGCGGGGCCGGGGGTTGTGCCCACGCGGGTCCGGGGGCTGTGCCCGGAGGGGGTGAGGGGCTCCCTGGGGAGGGGCAGCGGTTCTGCCCTCTCCTCCCCATCCCTCCATCCGTCCATCCCTGCTTCGCTCCTGACCACACCCTCCATCCCTTCATCCTTCCCCTGAGCACACCCTCCCTTCATCCCTCCATCCCGGTCCCTCCCTCCATCTCTCCATCCCGGTCCCTCCCTCCCGGTCCCTCCCGGCAGCTCCGCACCGCGGTGCCGGGCAGGGGCCGGGCAGGAGCCGCCGCCGCCGCCCCCGGCCCGGCCCCGCCGTCCCGGCCGGTGCCTCCCTCTATCTCCCCCCGCCCCAGGACACGCTCGGGCTGGGACAGACCATGAGCGATGACCCAACACCCTGGGACAACGCGACGGAGAGCGCCACGGTGAGTGCTGCCTGTCCCTGCCTGCCCCTGCCCGCCTCTGGCGCCCCTCCCCGAGCCGCCAGCCTCGGGGTCCCGCGGGAGGGGGGATGGCTGTTCGGAGCTGTGGGCTTCTCGCGGCTGCCCCGGGGCTGGCGGCTTCGCTCGGGTGGGGACGGCAGCAGCCCCGCTGTCACCCCCTGCTCTGCCAGCGCCGGGAGTGGGTGACAGTTCTCAGCGCTCTGGGATGCTCTGCGTGCGGGGGGTCCGGGGGCCTGGGCGCTGCTGCCGGATCAGCCCCTCTCCCCCGGGCAGGGGGAGCGAGCACCGACCCCCGCGGTGGGGCAGGGTTGGGGGTCCTGTCGCCGTCCCCATCCCCAAGCCCGTTCCCACTCCCACTCGGCGCGGGGGCCGCGGGCGGCTCAGCCTCCCCGGTTGCCGTTGCCGTGGTGCAGGCAGGGCCCGGGGGCGGCGGGGGGTGGGGGGCGCGGCGGCTCCGGGGGCAGCGCTGGCGTCAGCGCGGCGGGGGCAGGTTTGGGGTGGGCCGGGGCCCCCCAGCGCGTCCCCGCGGCTCAGCCCCTCGGCCCCGGGCAGGCGGTGCCCGGCGAGGTGTCCCCTCAGGATGGGTACGTGCTGCTCCTCGCCCTGCTCTCCATCTTCATCGGGGGCACCCTGGTCCTGCTCTCGGGCATCCTGATCATCTGCCGCCGCTGCTGCGAGGCTGACCGCCGGCACTCCAGGTGGGCGAGGGTTGACCACGCCACTGTCCCCGCGGTGTGTGGCACCGCACGGAGGGTCGGGGGGACTGGCCCGGGCACCTCTGATCCTCCTCCCCCTGCAGAGCCAGCGATGATCCCGAGAAAACCAACACCACTTACCTGGATGACTCGCAGCAGGCGCAGGGTGAGTGACTCGAGTGCTTTGCAGATCCCCCCCACCTGCATCCCAAGTTCTGGGGAGGGGGGTGAGGCAGCTCCTGGGCCCTCTCCTCTCAAAGGGAGCAGTGACCACCACACACCCCTTGTGCCCTTCATTGTCCATCCTTGGCTGTGGAGCAGGACTGGCAGCTGGGAGCAGGGAATTCCAGGCTGGCATTGACGCCATGAGTGCAACAAGTTTGTCAAGCCTCAGCTGGGGAAGTTGGGGTACACCACGGTGGGGGGAGCTGGTTGCTGACCCCCTTCTCTGCAGATATCACTGGCAAAGCAGACGACCCTGAGTGCCTGTCGTCCTCCAGCTACCGGGATGCAGAGAGTGAGAGGTTCCTGTCCTCCAGCTCCTCCACTGCCCGGCGCGTCTCCTTCAACGAGGCCGCGCTCTTTGACCAGGGCAAGAAGACCCAGGAGAAGGGGAGGAGGTGAAGCTCTGGGCTGAGGAGGGGACAGGAGGTTGGGGCTGCCCCTCCTGACCCAGCTGTCCCACAGGTACACACTGACAGAGGGGGATTTCCACCACCTGAAGAACGCCCGCCTGACTCACCTGCACCTCCCGCCGCCTGCTCTCAAGATCGTCACCATCCACGAGTGTGAGTCCAGCGAGAACAGCCTGGCCATGACCCCCCGCCTGCCCCCGCCCAAGCCGGGTCTTGCCATTTTCCAGGTGAGCCCTCAGTGCCTGAGGGACAGATGGGACATCCAGGCATCCTGCAGCACCCCAGGGAGGCACCGCTGGGCCCAGGGTGGGAGTCTCAGGGCATTGCTGGAAGTAGAGACAGGAGGTCCTGTCCTGGGTGCAGGGGCCCCTCCTTGTCCCCAGCCTCGTGCAGACCCCCTGAGCGTGCTCTGCTTTGCAGCCCCCCGCGGGGGCCCTGCCCCGGCCAGTGCTCCCCAGCCATGCCGTGGGCCCCAGCTCTGCCCTGCCCGGGGACACCTACAACTCCACCGTGGACACCAGCTTCACAGAGGCCAGCCCGTCCGCCTCCTCCGACTCCGGGGAGGGCCCTTCGGTGAGTGCTGGGGCGGGGGGCCGGGACTGGGCAGGGGAAGGGGCTCCCAGCCTGCACAGCCCCAAGGGTCCTGTCCTGCTCCCTCCCTGCTCCCCCAGATCTCATCCCTGCCCCCTCACTCCATGCCAGGGCTCAGGAAGAGACGTGGGCATCCAGCTAGAAACAGGCTCTGCCCCCCCGCCCCCGCCTGGTCCCTGCCCCGGGGGACATTTGTGCATCTGCTGCAGCCCAGCTCTGCGGAGCAGACAAAGGAGCCGAATGGGATGCGGGGGGGCTGGGGAGGCGTGCTTGGGTCCGAGCGGGCACTCACGGCCCCCCCGTACCCCCAGTTCACAGCAGCACCCAGGAGCGGGAAGGCGGCTGGGGCAGGCAGTGCCGGCCCCGGGGAGCCCCCCCCGACCCCCCCCCAGGGCACCGTCCTGCAGTTCTTCACCCGCCTGCGTCGCCACGCCAGCCTGGACGGGGCCAGCCCCTACTTCAGGATCAAGAAGTGGAAGCTGGAGAGCACCCAGCGGGCGTCCAGCCTGGACACCAGAGGTGGGGGTCAGCGGGGGCCCCGCCGGGCTGTGCAGGGTGGGTGGACACGTGTGGGTGGGTGGGGGGCTGCTGGTGCCGGTTGGGTTGTCCCCCCAGCCCTGCCCTGCTCCCCCCCCAGGATCCCCCAAGCGTCGGCAGTTTCAGAGGCAGCGGGCGGCCAGCGAGAGCATGGACCAGGAGGACCGTGACCCCCATCAGACCGACATCATCCAGTACATTGCCCACACGGACGACGTGTCCTTCCACCCCGCGGGGGGCCCCTTCCTGCCCTCCCCCGCCAGCCCCCCACCCTCTCTCGGCAGGTATTTTTCAGTAGATAAGAGGGACGGGGATGGGTGAGCCGGGCACCGGGAAGGCACCGAGGGACCCTGCGCTGCCCTGGGCATAGGGGGCTCCCACCTCTGTGGCTCTGGTGGGGCAACCGGGTGTGGGGTGAGGAGTCTGGGGGGGGCTGGTGAGGGGGAGGTTGGGCTGGGGCATGGGCACGGTGGTGGCAACAGTATGGAGGACCGGGTGGCACCATGGTGCTGCTGTGGAGCCTGCAGGGCTGGGCTGGCACATCCCTGCCCGCCGTCTGCGGGGTCTGTCCCTGACGTGACACCGGGGTGCTGCCCACAGGCTAGAGCCAGGCGAGGGGGGCGCGGGCAGCCCCGGCGAGTCCAGCGTGCCCGAGCAGCCCAGCGCCTACCACGACATCTGGAGCCTGCGCGCCTCGCTGGAGCTGTACGCGGCCTCCGAGCGCAGCAACGACCAGGACTCGGTGCGCAGTGACGGAGGGGACAGCGTGTCCTCCACCAGCGGCGTGCCCCCCTGCCCCTCTCCTTCCCTGGATGAGCCTGAAGGCCCCGAGGAGAAGTTCTGGGGTCGGCCCAAGGCGGAAGAGTCGGAGCCCGGCACACGCAAGCTGCTGCAGATGGACAGTGGCTACGCCTCCATCGAGGCGCCCAGCCGGGGGGGCGAGGAGGGCCCCCCCAAGGACCAGACAGCCTCCGAGAAGCGCATTTGCTTCACCAGCGCCGGGCGGAAAGGAACCATCTTCGAGAGCTTTGAGGGCCGGGAGCCGGAGGAAGAGGAAGATGAGGAAGAGGAGGAGGGGGGAAGCACGACCCTGGGCGCAGCGGGTGGGGGACACCTCCGTCCCCACAGCCCCCTGGCCTGGTCCCCGTATGGGCAGATGTTCCCGGGGCGGGAGGGGCTGCCCCGGCGGGACTACAGCATCGACGAGAAGACGGACGCGCTGTTCAACGCCTTCGTGCGCCACGACCCCCAGTTCGACGAGTCCCCGCTGCGGGGGAAGCACCGCTCCCGCACCCATCTGCGCAAGCAGTGGCAGCACACGAAGCAGTTCAGCGACCCCGGCGTGCGGTACCCGGCGCTGGAGCGGCACCGGACGCCCCTGCGCCGCGGCGACAGCGCCAACTACCCCCTGGACTCCCGGTTCCACAGCCCCCTGCCCCGCATCGTCAGCGCCGGCGACGAGGAGGCAGCAGAGGCGTCCGATGGGGTCCCCCCTGCCCCGGCGCTGCCTGATCCCGAGATCCAGGTGATCGTGGAGGAGCCCGGAGAGGCGGCCCCCGAGCCCAAGGCTGGCTCTGAGCCCCCTGAGGACGATGACTGCCCCGGCCCCGGGAGGTGCTTGGGGCTGGGCTCCGGCTCGGAGCTGATGGACAAGATCGCCGGCGGCCTGGAGGAGCGGCTCTATGGACACCTGAGGAAAGCGGCGGAGAGAGAGACCCCCGAGTGCACGGTGGCCGTGGCGGCCAGTGATGCCTCCCCCGACCACAGCACGGTCTAGGCCCAGCATGAGGGGGAGAGACCCCGGCACAGGGGGGCTCGGCCCCCAGCAGGGTTCAGGGCTTCATCCCCTCCTGCTGCCGGCACCGGGTGCGGGAAGGGGGTCCCGGCCCAGGCCAGGAGGGCACGTGGGGGCCCCTGGCTGTAACCTCAGCACGGGGGTCCGGTAGCGTGGGGTGGCCGAGCCCCCCGGCTCCCGGGAGCGAGGGCCTGGGCTGGGGGAGCCCCGGGGATCGGGGCACGGTGGAGAAGCCGAGCGTTGGCCGGGGGTCAGCGCTGAGGGACTTCGCTGAAGCCCTCACCCCGCTGAGCCCCCGTAGCACCTTGGCTGTCCCCTCTCTCCGAGGTTTTACAAGCAATAAGCCTCTCATCCGGCCGGGAATGTTCCTGGCCGGAGCTGGGTGTCCCCGCTCCGCTCCGGGGGACGCGGTGGTGCCACCCTGGCCAGGGGGCAGTTTGGGGAGGGGCGGTCACCTCCTCAATCCCAAACCCCCTCCCCACAAGGTCTGCAGGGAGCCTGGGATCTAAACTGGAAGCAGGGGGCTTGGGCCAGGGGGATTCTAGAGGGGCTCAAGCTCCTCCTGGGGGGCTCCCAGAGTGGCAGCCCAAGGGCTGGGGGGGAAGGATCGGCCCCAGGGACCCCAAAAATACCCCCCGGAGGGGTGAGGGTACCCGGTGCCTGCCCCTGGTGCTGCCCCCCAGCCCAGGGTACAGGGTGAGAGCAGAGAGGGGCATCCCCAGCATGTGCTGTGGGTCACCCCCAGTGCCCCCCACCACCCCAGGAGCTCGGTGGGGGCTCAAGGATATTTATTGATTTTTACAGAGGCGGCTGCTGCTCCGTGGGAGGGGCGGGCGGGGGGGTGTGTCACTTTTTATTGGGTTTTTATTTGTGTTTCAAAGGACGGGTGAAAAAGAGAAAAAAAGAAACTGCCCCAGCCCAGCCCTGGCTGTGGCACCTGGGACTCGGCAGCGGGGGGGGGACAGGCAGGGCCCCCCCAAACCCCCATTGCATGCGAGTAGAGGCCGGGTTGCCCCTTCCCTCTGTGCAGGCTCTGCCCAAAGCTCTCCCTCCATCACCTCTGCGTTTTTAAGTCTATAAACAAAGGAGAAAAAACCAAAACCAACCGTGACATCTCTGAGCTCTTTTCTTACCTTCTGCCCCTCGGGATGGTGCCTGCTGTGGGGGTGGGGTGGTGGGGGCAGGGGGGCTCCGGGCTGGCATTGCCCCACAAGTGTGGGTTTGCCTGGGGGGCTGTGCCCTACCAAAAGGAAAAAAGAGGGGCTGGTCATACCCCCGACCCTGCCTGCTGCAGGAGGAAGGACATGAAACCCACCTGCTGTTTTCACTTTATTTTTCTTTAAAAAAGAAAAAAAAAAAAGAAAAAAAAAGGGGAAGAAAAAAAAAAAGCAGAAAAAAAAGCAAAGTGGCTGCCACCACCCTGATCCCTTTGGAGCCCAGATTCCTCCCAAGCTCTGAGCCCTTCCTGGGCCCTGTTACCTTCCGAGCCCCCGTGCAGCATGCAGGTGTAATAGAGATCTACTTTGTTTTAATACCTGTTTTTGCCTTTTTTTTTTCCTCATCTGGTTTATTTTAACACATCACGATGTGTAGGAATCTCTAAATATACCGCAAATATAAACAAAACAAACAAACAAACAAAAAAATTAAAACAAAAAAAAAAGAGAGGAAAATATATAATATATAACAGTAGTCTAAAACATAAAGTGCACGGCAATGGCTTTGCACGACTCTACACGGCCAGGGGGCCTGGCAGGGGGGAGGGGGAGGGTCCCACCCCCCTGACCCCTCATCCCACCCTTCCCATCACAAAATTAAAAACAGAATCAGTGTCTTGATTGGCAAAGAGTGACCAAGGGGAAGGGGGCAGCGTCCTGGCAGCCGCAGAGTTCAACTCCCAGGTGTCTGATGGGGAAGGTGTGGCCACTGCAGCTTTGTGTCCTGGCGCTGGCTGGAGCAGGGGGTGTGGGGAGGGAAGGGGGGGCTCCTTGGTTGGTTTCTTCTGGTTTCCTTTTGGATTGCAAGCACAGTCCAGTCCCAGGAGAGAGGCAGAGCTGGGGCTAGGAGGGGGACACAGGCTGGCCTGGGCCCAGGGATGCTGTGGGGAGAACAGAGAGAAGGAGGTTAGGAACGGTAGGGGCTGCCCAATTTGGAGTCCTGGCTCTGCTTCTGCCCAGCACCCTGCCCCGGGACTCTCTCTGGCACCCTGGGATGGGAGCGAGGGGCTTGGGATCCCTGTGCTGTCCCTGGAAGGTTTTAGGGAGTCCCTCAGCCAGGTGAGCCCAGACCTGCCCAAAGCAAAACCCCTGAGGAGAAAGCACTGCCAAGGAATGTCATTTATGCCAAGGAGAGGAGCATTCCCTTCCTTCAAAAGGTTTCTAGGCTAAGGGGGGGAATGACCCAGCTAGGCTCGGGCAGCCCTCACGGAGCTTCCCCTTCCAGCAGCAGCTGAGCAGGAAGGGGCAGGAGGAGCAGCAGGTCCAGGGAGCTCCATCCCAGGCTCTGGCTGCACTGACTCCCCGCAGGTGACTCACTGCCCCCATGAATTAAAGATGGAGCTGCCACGGGCCTCTGACAGCTGCAGGGGGAGGATCCGGCTTTTATTTCGGGCTTTTTTCACACCACAAAGCTGGTCGTGATCCAGGAGATAACAGAGCTCAGCCCCAGCAGCGCCGTGACGAGCATGAGGCCGGGGGCGGATGAGGCTGAACATGAGTCACTGCTGGCTCCGTTATGAATGAGGAGTGGGAAGGAGGGGACAGAGCTGGGAGCTGGGGAGGAAGGAGCCGGAAGGAGGGGGGGAAGCAGGGAGAGGGCTCAGCTTCCCCTGGAAGTGGCTTGGGCATGGCATGGGTGACAGGGCCAGAGGTAGGTCCCATGGGGACCTCTCTGGGGACACCCTGGGGCTTGGCATCCCTCTGTGCTCCCCAAGTCCAGGTAGGCGGTGAGGCTGGGAGCAGGGCAGGGAAAGGGGGTGTCATGGCACAGCCTAGCCACAGCCCAGGAGGGGAGAGAGATCACTACAGCACCTCTCACACAACAGGGCAGACTAGAGCAGAGCCAGGTGGGCATAGCAGGGCATGGAGGTGGTGGGGGGGTCTCCCCTGGGTTCTGCACCCCCAGCACCTCAGGAGATCCAGACCCTGGCTACCAGGGACTCTGCAGAGGGACGCTCAGCATCCAGACTACAAAACTCCCTCAACCTCTCCCCCTGCCCATGGCTGGGGCAGGCTCAGATGTCCCCCAGCTCCATCGGGCAGACCCAGCAGTACCTGGGCAGAGCTCACTGCTGCTTGCAGGTGGAGAGCTTGCGGATCTTGCTGCTGGCAGAGCAGGCCTTGCGGGAGGGGTTGGAGGAGGCGCTGGCCCGGCGCTCGCCCTTGGCCCTGGCGCTCAGCTGCCCCGGCTCCGTCCCGTTCATGCACACGGCCTTGGGCAGCCCCTTGCCGCGGCTCTGCCCGTTCTGCCCGGCCTCCTCCTCAGGCACCTGTCCTGCAAGGGAACGGCCACAGTCAGGGGGTGGCAGCAGACCCTTCCCTGCTGCTCCTGCGGGAAATCCCAACCTGTTCCTGTGAGGAGCGAGGAGAGGGATCCCCAATCTGGGATGTGCAAGGCTGGGAGCCTGAGACTGCACCTCCCTCCAGGACTGGTTTGGCCCCTGTTCCCCCCAGACCGTTTGCCCAGCTCCTCTGGGGAGCAGAGGGGCAGCAGTGGATGAGGTCACCCCTCTTCCTCCTGCCTTCTCTGCAGGTCCCAGCCCCAGGTACCAACTTGGGGGTACCCAGGGGCTGGGTGTGTTTGCAGAACGGGGCAGTGCAGCCTCTCCTGGCTGGGGTTCAGCTGTGTCACTGTCCCCTGAGGGAACACCCCATGGGTGTCATCAGCCCTTCTCCCTCCTCAGCTCATTGTGACTCAGCAGAGCAGGTGAAGAGCCATTTCCAGAGGCATCTCCTGCTGCCACAGCCGGGGCTGGGGTCACATCCCCCCACTTGGGGAGTGACAGAGGGATGTGGCTGCATCCCGGGGTGCTCCCACCGGGAACAGGATGCAGCCCCCAGCCCAACACAGGCTGAGGAGAGGCTCTGTCAGGCCCCTGCTCCCCCCCACCGGATCCAGCCGAGGCAATTTCCTTCCAGCAGGAACGTCACGCTCCAGGGCCCTTCAGTTATGACTCAGAGGTTTGAGTGGAAGCAAAGGCTGTAAGACGATTATGTATAATTTTCTTTAAAGGATGCTCAATCCTTTCTCTGCCAAGGCCGGGCGGGACGTCAGCTCCGCTTGCGCCAACCATCACCCCACTGCTGGCAGCTGGGGGGGACACACAGCGCTGCTGGGAGAGCTGCTGCTCCTCTGGGGGAGCACCCTGGGGGTCCCACCTTGGACCCCTGTGCCTTGCCACATCATCCCTGGCCAGTGCCAGAGATGGGGAGGGAGGGCTGGGTGTATCCTGGGTTACACATGCAATCGATTTCCTCATGGATCTCCCCTTGTATTTCTCCCAGCAGCTCCCAGCATTGCCACAGCTCCCAGTCACTGGCTCGGGGCTGCTTACCTGAGCACTCCTGCCACGAGAACAGGACTGACCAGGGACAGCTCCTGGTTCTGGCAGACAACCCTGGCACTGCTGGAGCCAGTGGCACCTGCAGTGCCCAGCCTGGTACTCCGGAGCTGCACAGCTCCTGGCCCAGCCTAGCTCACCACAAGGGATTGCAGTGTTGGGGGTGCTCTGGCCGCCCCCCAGGGCAGGTGCCAGTGCCTCTGGCACTCTGGCAGTGACTGGCACAGCAGGAGGCTCAGGAGCACAAAGCTCATGACCCTGCTTATGGATTCCTCCAGTGCCTGACCCCCCTGGAGGGGTGATGGCTGGAAAGGGCTCAGGGGTCCAAAGTTCTAGAAGAGACCCATGGGCCCCAGAGCCTCCAGGCATGGGGCTCCCAAGGCTCAGGCTGCAGCTCCAGCTCATGCCATCCCTCCATCCCACCAGCAGCACAACTGCAGAGCCTCAAACAACCCCATTCAGAGCAAAGCTGAGCACTTCTCCTTCCCCTCCCTCGGCTGAACTCGGGCCAAGTCAATTAACATTTCTGACTGGGGAGGGAAAAAGTATCTATCCAAACAGCTCACTTGTCTTTTGTGTGACTCTTCCCTCCTCCCCTCCTTCCCTGCTTCAAAAGCACAGTCCCAGGAGTCTATTATGGATATCAAGGAGGGAGGTGAATCGTGAGCTAATTTTACCTCCTTCACCAATGACAGTTGCTGACGTTCAAATTAATGAAAATAAAAATTCAGCACGGGCTGAAGTCTTGGCAACTGCTGCCCCCGCGGAACCGCTGACCCAGCGCTGTGTCTGCCCGAGCAGCTCCTGCCCACCTCACCCTCACCACGAGCAGGGCTAAAAATAATATAAATAAAGGGAGAGCTGAGAGAGGAAGCAGGAACGTGGCTGCTCATCCCTGCTCGTCTCTGCCACCCCTCACATTCTTAATGGCTCCGCATCCAGCTCATTCAGGCACCAAAAAAGGTTTCAAAATAACACCGCAAAGAGGCTTTGAATTGCTGTTTGTCAGACTGAGCACACAGGCACCGTGAGCAGCCAGGAATGCAGCTTCCTGAGCACCAGGCTTGGCTCAGAAGCTCCAGTCCTGGCTGTATTTTCCAGTCTCAGACTGAAAAACCCAGGAGCAGGTGCTGCAGGATGGTGCTGCAGCAGAGGAGGGGTTAATGTAGGACAGGAAAGAGCAGAGCTCAGGCTCTAGACCTGAGGCAGCACAAAAGCAGCAAGCAAGACCAGGATGACCACATCCCTTCACTGCACAAGAGTGGGGAGAGGATTCTGCCTCCAGGCCACAGCCATCCTCTCCTCCATCCTCTCCTAGCACTTCCCTGGATGGGATGTTTAACACCGATTGAACCAAGGGCTTGGAACATTTACATCTCCCCACAGAGCTGCATGAATCTTTAAATAACCCTTTAAAAATGAAAGCACTTCCTCAAAGCCCCTTCTTCCTCTGAAGAACACAGGATTTAATGAGGTTTCCTCTTTCTCCCCACCCTCAAACCCAACACCCACCCCCACCCATGAGTCACTCACACTCCTGCTCTGGCTGCCCAGCAGTGCCACAGCTGAACTGATCCCCCATGTACACGGGGGCTTTTAATTTATATTTTAATATGGGTTCACTGCTAGAAATGCAGCACTGGGCAGGTTCAAAGGGATGCTGCAGGAAGACTTTGGTGGAAAAATTCACATTTATTCCCTCTGCAGCTGCCCCCACCTCTGCAATGCCTCACAAACCCACTGAGGGTCTGTGCTGGGACCCACCTCACCCTGCTCCTCCCACAAGTGTGTTCCCAGTGTTGAGGGGATTCCTGCCCACCACAAACACTGCACATCCCACCTCACCAGCCCCTCTCATCCTTTAGGTCTCTAATCCCTCTGAAACAGCACAAGTTACATAGAGAACATGGAAGATCTGCCTGTCATCTGCCATGACAGCTCTGATTTGGGTTTAAACCCTGCTGGTTGTAGGAGGAGGGTGGAATTCCTGTGCCAGTGCTCCCAGTGTGAGCCTTAACCTCAGACACCTGCCTGCATGGGGCTCACCCTGCTCAGGTGAGCCATGGAGCTGAGGAAGGCAAGGACCAGGCTGGGACCAGTCTCCCAGCATGCAGGGGATCCCCCAAGTATGCCACAGAACCTGAAGGCAGAGTCATTTCAGGGCTCTGTTCACAAATAACTCATTCCAGCAAAATTGGTCCAAAGAATTAACTGTGCTGAACAGCAGAGTCCAGCAGCAGCTGTTCCTGGGAGATGGGAAGAAGCTGGCACAGGGGTAACACTGGGATGGGCATCCTGGTTGATCAAATCAAGGACTGAGGAATCTGGAGCATCATGGCTCACTCACACCATTCTACAGCCCTCTGCTGAAAGGATTACTCAGACCTCGAGGCCTTTCCTAAAAAAGCTTTAAACCCAAAAAAATCCCCCACAACCACTTCTCCCCTACCTGGTACTGTGAAGTCCTGAGTGTAGATGATATCATCTTCAATGTCATACAAGTCATCATCCTCTTCCTCATTGTAGCCATGCAGATCCTCCAGGTAAGGCACCGCCGTCATGCTCCTCCACCTGTCCTTTGTCTCAGGGCTGGGAGGAATGGGCACCAGCGCCTCTGCCTGAGCATGTTTCTTCCTAAACCAGCTGCAGAGAGCCCAAGGGCAGAGCTGGGTCAGTGCACAAGGCATGCAGGAGTCCTCCAATGAGGATGGCCCCAGCCCACCTGAATATTCCGAGCTGGGAGCTTCACCCGTGCAAGGTAAGGAGAAACCAAAAGATCTGGCCAGGTATCAGTATTGGGGTGTGCTGGAGAACACACTGGGATAGGACAGGAACAGAGGGACAGGCACAGAGGGAAGCTCAGGACCATTCTCTCCATCACCAACTCCAGCCCAAACTACCTGTAAGTCAAAACACACCAGCAGAGCTGCCAGAGCTCCTGAGTTTTATTATCCAAGCGAGCAGGACTGAAGGAACTGAAGCTGAGGCTGATCCAGCCCAACAGACCCAAGTTTGTAGGATCCCAGCCTGAGGAGAAGGGCAGTTATTGCAGCAGCTTCCTCTAAAAGCCAGTTTGCACCAAGGCCACAGCAGAAATGCTTCTACTTTATCTTTTTATCCCCCCCTGTCTCAAGGGACTCCTATCACCACCAAACCCCTGTGCTGCCATCTGGCCAGGAAAGGATATCTGAAAGCTGTTCTTAATCAGATCAGGAATCCAGCAGGCTGCTTCCAGCAGCATCCCAGAGCCAGATGGGATAAACCTCTTAGGTTTTCATCGTACTCCCATAGCAGAGCTCTGACTCCAGACTGTCTGGGACATGTCCCAGTGCTGCATGTGGGCACCCAAAGTTTCCTGGAAGGCTGCTGGAGCCTCCACACTCCCAATGACCCCCTAAATGTGGGTGGGAGCAGAAGCTCCTCCAGACTCAGGTACCTCTAACACAACTTTCCAGCCCACACGAGCCTGATGGGACACAAGTGCTTCCCACCCTGCAGTTGGCATCCTGTAAGTCCTGGCCTCCAACCACGGGGGAGGGCCTGAGCCAGCCCAAGAGCTCTCACCAACCTGAGCCATCTGGTTTTTATCACCCCAGTTCCAAATTCCTTTCAGGAAGGAAGGCTGAAGGCACCTCCTGCGCAGAGCTGTAATTATCATTTTGTTCTAGTCTTACACTGCTTTGACAGTCGGCCTAAAAAAAAAGTGGGATTCTAACAAAACTATCAGGAAAAGAGAGGAGCGAGGAGATAAACAAATGGAAATGCAGCTACTGGGACAAATCAGGCAGGATTCAAGGGAGGGGTGAATTCTCATCCAGAAATTGCTTCACCATTAGCATCTTTCAACTGTTTTCTCTGCAGCAATGGAGTTTTGCAGCCTCTTGTCTGCAGGGAGGAAGGTGTTGTTTGGGGAGAGGGACAGAACTGCTTCAGATCTCATCTGGCAATTGTCACCTCTAGTCCCTGAAGGGGCACTGCAGGAGTTAAGCAAAGCCCATCCCAGCTGCTGGACCAGTGTAACTCCAGTCTGGCCCAGGGCCCTTCACAGATCCATGGATGGCTTCCTTGGTGACATGCATGGCACTCTCCTAACGGGATCAATCCATTTCTCTTCTCTGGAAACTGTGTTCATTGAGGAAGAGACTGCCAGGACAGCAAACCCAGCCTGGGCTGATCCAGCCTGGCAGGATCAGCAGCACAGGGGCAGAGGATCCACCAGGAACCAGCTGATTTTGCCAGGGGCACTGGGGCTCGAGGGATCCAAACTCCACACCAGAGACCTCAGGAAAGGGAATATCCAGGACAAATGAGATCAGAATGATGGCTGTTGAAAGGAGAATTTTAAAGGGAAAAAGCCTGGAAGTCTATGGCAACTGGTGTTTTTATTTTGCTGTATTTCAGCTCTGCCTCACTCTTCCCTCCTGTCCTACTTACCAGGAGAGTAAAAATAGGTTTTTATTAGCAGCAGAAACCTGAATCACTGTACTCCAGTCATTATGCTTCCATCCTCTGGGAGGTGATTTCAAACACTTGCATATGCATATATGGTAATGAGGATAGAGAGTGAAAAGAGAAATCCATTGAAGTTCTAAGAAAAATCAAAGACCTCTTGGAAGGAGCCTTGAGCAATTCTGTATGGAGTAGTGGAGAATTTCCTGGCAAGGATTTTCCAGCAGGGACAGACATTTTACTTTCTGTGCTGGTGCTGGAGGTTGTCACTGAAGCTCTTCAGCTGAGGACCACTGGCTTTTGGAACACCCTCATCTGCTTCAGGAAGCCACTGCCTGAGCCAGAGAGCAGCACCTCCTGGTCAGTGATGGCCATGAGATAAAGCCTCTCCTCACCCCTGCCCTCACAACAACCCCAAACATGGGCTGGGTCAGAGCCCTGCTGATGAGTGCCCTGTTCCACCAGTTATTCCCAGTTTCAGGGATGTTTTCTGAACCAACTGCACTGGCACACACAGAGTTACCTAGTGCTTGTGGCAGCTGCTTTAACCTTGAGGGGGAAGAAAAGATTTTGGATCTCAGAAGCACCCCTTGTGCAGAACATCCCTCTGCAAGAGACAGATTCCTCTCTGCTCTATGTTTCAAAGGGCTGGGAGTGGCTTAGAAATGCTTCAGAGTGAAGGCAGCAGTAGTAAGGGATTATTTCTTCCTATTCCACAAGCTCACTGAGGAGCCTGCAAAGCTCAGAACCCCCAGCCAGCAGCAGCACAAGTGTTAATTGTGATCCTGCTAGGCAGAAGTGGCCAGACAGCTGCTGTCAGCCACAGGCAGATAAGACACCAAGGGTCAAGGACTGAAGGAAAAGAGGAATCTGGGTTGCCCAGTGCTTAATGAGCCCATTTGGTTTGCAGCTCCCAGGCTCAGATCTCCCATCACAAGTCCTCCCTCTGCTCTTTTCAAGTCCTGGTATAAGCAAGGTTAAAATAAGAATCTTGTAAGCACAGCTGCAGCTTTCCAACACTCCCAGCTATTCACTTCCCATTTGGGTCACAAACATTGCAGTTGGCTTGGTTTGCACAGGGATGGTTTTCTCTGAGAGCAGATGCCAAGCTGCAGATCCCTGCCCTGCCAGCCAGGGTCAGGATGAGCAATTCTCCACCTCCTGTGATGCCATGTAAGGGCCTCGAGCTCCCTGGAAGGTCACTGTCACCACAAGCAGCAATGAACAGGGTTCCAGTTTAGCTCAGTTCCCTCACAGGCAATTGTGGAAGGCACACAGTGTCCCAGGGAAAGGCAACACACACACAGAGCAGCGTTCCTGCAATCATTGCTCCAGCTCCTGCAGGATCAAGAGATGTCCAAGCTCTTCAGTCAGGTTCAGAACAAACAAAAGTATGAAAGCAGCAGCTCCTCCCAGCTGGTGGTAGGACCAAAGGTAGCAGGGATGGCTCAGACTCCTGCAAGAAGTTCTGGAGATTCAGTCCTTTAACACACCATGTTACAAAACTGATTTGCAGAAGGTGGGTAAAAGAAGGAAAGATCCCTTCCATGTGCTGCCAGAGGGCAGGAAAATTGAGCCAGGTGCCTCAGGAAGGAAGAGGAATGCTTCTTTGTGTCCTGCTGAGGGGAGATCACTGCCTGGCACTACAGAGAAGGGAAAGCCCACAAGTGCACAGGCAGCAGGAGAGGCTCAGAGAAGCCTCTCTCCCTCCCTCAAACACAGCCCAGGAGCACAGTCAGCCCCTGCAAAGGAGCCTTCAGCAGCACCACACAGATTTCCAAGGGGTTTGGCACCCAGGTTTAAACAGCACAGCAACCCAGAGCCACACTGCAAAGCCCACAGGAGCTGGGGAAGGCAGCACAGCAGGTCCAGGAGGGCAGGAGGAGACCCCAGCCTGCAGGTTAATTTGCACCTCCACTAACAAAAAGTGGAAGTGCCTCCCCTCTCGTGCTCTGAACTCCTGCAATCGAATCTGCGCCTGAACAAATTAAGTGTGACACTTGTAGAGAGGGAAGGGAAGATGGTTGCCTTGGAAACAAGGGACAGAGGTAGAATTCTGCATCCACTTCATCACTTTAAGTGCTGCAGCAGGTCAGTGAATTAGTAACAAAATGCAGTGTGTGAGCAGGAAGTCCTTCAGCAAAAGCCCAGGGCAGAGGGGAGGTGGTGGATAATCCATAGGGAGGAGGTTGGAACTCTTGGGCTCCTGGCAGCTTTTCCTCCCTGCCCTACAATCCCCATCCCAGGAGCACCAAATATTCATAGAGTTGAGCTATGAGCACTGGTTTTCCACTGAAGATCATTCCACTCAGATCCTTCCAGGGAAAGCAGGTTTTCAGGCTCTTCCACTGCTACTTCAGGGGTTGGTTTCTGGCAGTTCCTAAATTCTGAGATGACAGGCTGGGAGAAGTTGAACTCATTTCCATTTCCAGCTCCAGGTCTGCTCTGCACAGACTGGGTTGAACAAAGCAGCATTTTGCTTTGTCCCACTCCACTAAAAGTGCAGAGACAGGAGTTTGATGCAGTTCAGCTGCAGAAGTGAGGAGGGAGGAAAGCAGCTGGCAGGGATGAAACTCAGCAGACTCTTCCTCCAGCATTCCTCTGCTGCTGCAGGGCAAAAGCATTTGGAATAGCTGACAGGAATGATGGGAGGAATGGCTGGATTACCATTGCTGGGCTGCCTGGATGCCTTCCCTGCCTCCTGCAGCTCTGCTCCCTATGGAACAGCACTCTGTGCTCCCTTGGTGCTTCCTCAGTGCCCCTGATCCCACTGCAAGAGCCTTCACACTTTATGGAAGGGAAGTGGGGAAGGATGGACCCTGAGCCCCAACTCTGTGGCTGCAGGACACTCACACAAGCTCTGTGATGCTTCCCTTGGGATCACCCTTCCCACAGGGCAGGGGAGCACTGCCTCTCTTCCCACCATCCTGACTCCAGCCTGGTCCAGCAGCCTGAGTGCAAAAGCACTGCCTGGGGCCCAGGGGCTGTTCCTGCTGCTTTCAGAGCACTTTGATGATCCTGACTGTCCATATGAGTGAGTCCCCAGGAACAGCAGCTCAAAGACATAAAAGGAGACTTCCAGCAGCATAGAAAGGCACGGGGTGATTCTGGTTTGAGATGGGATCCATCCCAGCAGGGCAGGCTGAGGAAGTTGCTTGATGTTTTTCTGGTTTAGTTCCTGTCCTTAGCACATGTTTTTTGTGGGGAGGAGTGTAGAGAAACCCACAGTCATTAATGATTTATTCACCCCAATGCATGAAATCTAAGGGTTCTAGAAATCAAATGTCTTCTTACTGAAGTGCTTTCCCAAACCCCTCTGCCAATCCCTGAATGGCTGCCTGCTGTCCTGACTGCTGTGTTCCATTTACAAAGAAAAAAAAAAAAAACAGGGTCAGGTTAAGCATCAGGGCTAAGCTGCTATTTAAAGAAAAGGCAGGAGAACCAAGCTCTGGATTCTTTAGCACAAAAAGAAGCTAGACAGACACATCCAAGGCCCAGGCCACAAGCTCTGCTGTGCTTGATGTAATTACTAGATGCCACAGCAGGAGGAAGGAGGCAATTACCAATAGGGGAGAAAAGCCTGTTAAGAAGCACTGGCTAAGCTCACACAAAACTACTAAGAGCCTAAGCCTTGGAAATGCTCCTGGGTTTGCAGGTAGAGCCTTTCCTCAGCCCCTCTTGGTGCTGTGGGATGAAAAGTCTCAGCACAGCAGCTGAGGAGCTCAGAGGCTGCCCCATGCCAGAGGTGTGCTCCAGTTTCTTTGGCTTTCTAACTACAGGCAGCATCTCTGGAGACCCCTCTGTGCTTCCAGCCACAAAAAATCACTGCCACGTGGGAGGAGGGCAAAATGGAGTATCTGGAATTGGGGAACCAGCTCAATCACCTGGCAGTGACCCATGAGGGCCTAGGGCAGCTCCTGAGCTCAGGGGTGGCCACTGCAGCCACAGGAAGAGAAGTGCTTTTAGTGCTTTTCTCAACACCTACTGATGACTCCACAGACTTAATTCCTGCTTCTTTGCAGTGCTTCCTGACAAAGCATGGCAAGCTGATGTCCTCTGGTCATGGCCACTGGTACTGGGAGGCACATGCAGGGAAAGGCAGCCTTGAATGGAAGATGCCTGTGCCCAGAGCCCCTGAAATAACCCAAGCATGGGGCTTGGCTACTACAAAAGAGTCGTCCTTACAATTAATTAACCACCTGGGAAGCTCCATAAACCCTGTCCCCCCTAGCTCTGCTTGCACCCTGGTCCCTCCAATCCCTGTTGGAGCTGGTCCCATTCCCTCCCTGTGGAACCCCAGGGCACTTCAGGCCTCTCAGGTTCTGGCTGTGGCTCCTTGGGCACCTCCCAGGGACCATCTGAAAGCAGATGGCATTTCCAAAGACACAAGAGGAAAGCAGGGCTGCTCCTGCAGCATGGAGTGGGCTCAGCACCACCCTGGATCACATCCTTGCTTTTACAGCTCCCAAAAGGATCAGGGCAGGCTCATGGGCCAAGCAGCTGCAGTCCAGAGGCAGCTCTGCCTGTCCTCAGAAGCACTTCCCATTCCAAGAGGAGATAAGCTAATGCAGCCTCCGCAGTGAAGCAGCCTCATGATGCTTTTTGTTCTTGTACTTTTATCCGCCCAGGAAATCTCTGCTCAGAGCCTGCCTGTTCAAACAGATCCTTAAAAAAACTCTCAGTGATAACGGGGCATTTCCCCCCCTGACTATGGCATGGAAAATGGGGGAGGATATGGGGGAGGGAGGACTGTGATATTAAAGAGAAAGAAAAAAAAAAATTTCCTATTGTCCTGGAACGCTTTTCCACATGCTGACTCCATATGGAGCAAATACCAGGGGATATTTCTGTCCCCAGACTGGCCAGAACTAACACACATCACTGAACAGTCCTACTGTAATAACACAGCCTTCAGGACCTCCTGTTCTGCTCCATTAGTATTTGCTGGCCTCTGGAAAAAATTATCCAGAACCCTTAATTATCCAGAAGCAGGCACACCACAAACAGACTTCCAACATATTCCTTATTTACTGGTTAGCAATTCCAGTGCTTCACCGGATGCTCTAATAGCAGGAAAAAAGCCAAGTGGAGGTTGCCAGAGCCCCAGCAGAGCTGGAGGAAGGAGATCTAGTGACTTCCATGTGTCTGCTGTCAAAAGGAAACAGAAAGTGAGAGCAGGAGCACAGGTACAGGAGGAGCAGGAAGAGAACACTCACTTGTGCTGCCTTATCTGCTGTATTGAGAACCTCTTGGCTGGGTCGTATTCAAGCATCCCTGAAAAGAAGAAAAAAGTCCAGGTGTGATCACAGACACTTTCAGCTGAGTCAAAGGCAGGAAGCACAAAGCTCTGCTCTTCCCTTCCCAACAGCCATGCTGTGTCCAGTCCTGGCAGCTCCAGGCAGGATTTGCTCCAGCAGCCACAGGAAACTCAGCATAAAATCCCAATCCCACTGCTGACCTGTTCCAGGCTGTTCCTCAGCTTCCCACCTGCAAGTGCAGCCCATCCCTCCCTCTCAGGGAAGGGACTGAGGCTTGTCCAGCCCTCAATCACAGCCCCAAGAAACTCTCCAATCAAGATTTTGCATTTCAGAGTTAATTCCATTGAACCTCCTCCGTGGAAGAGCCAAAGCCCCAGGCACAGCATATGTCCACTTGCTCAGTGTCCCAAATCCTCTGCTCTAGTGGAATTCTGTTCTGAGGTGCAGCAGGGGAGAACCGACCATAAAAAAAGTCATCCTGCTGCCCATCCCTGTGCCCTGGCCAGGAGTTGGATTTCTGGGATCATCTGCTGAGGTAGCTGGGGGTGGTGGGTGGTGAGCAGAGCAGGGACAGGAAAAGCAGCTCATCCCTATTCCCTCTGGGAGAAAGGGAGGTGGATTCCTTAAACAGTCTCCTGGGATGCCCACTCTGCTCCACTGCCTTTCAAAAGCTTCACAACTCAACAGAAGGGAAGGAGAAAATTTTGCCATATTCTTCAGAAATGAGGCAATGGAACCCTGAGAGTTTCATCCAGCAGCCTCCAAGATATTCTCCAATGAAGGTTCCAGGAATATATTCACCTCCTGAACATTAACAAAGCCTCATGGCTAAACACTACAGGGAGTTTTGACTTTACTGGATGATCTCCTGTTGCTCCTGAAGCACCTGCACTGTGAAGTCTTGAACAGGTTGCATGAAGAATGAGGGTTTGGAGATGAGTTGGAACAGGAGGAACCCATCACCAGCAACCAGAAAAGTCTGGGAAGCAGCACTCACTGTCAAACAGGAATTCAGGAAGTCAGGACAGGAGCAGAGAGTGCAGAGTGCTGGGGTGAGCCAGGACAAGGACACATTGAGAGCAAGGGTGGAGGATATCTGGGTGGACACCTGGGAAGTGAGGGCTGGAAAGACACATCCTAGTACAAGTAGGGAGCTGCAAGGCCCTTGGAGGTGAGAACCTACAATTCAAAGGTCATGGAAGAGATAAATCACCACAGCACATGTGATACCAAAAACTGCTCCAGAGCATCTTCCCTGTCAGTCTGTTCATATCACATCAGATCAGGACTCGGGAAAAGAGGGGGGACAGTAGAGTGGGGAAAGACTGAGGTTATTTCACCCCCAGAACCCAAAATACACTTTGTCCTGGCAATTTGGGAAGGTTTATCCATGCTAGTGACAGCATTAAGAGCTTTAAGGAAGATGGGATCACTACTGATCCACATGACATCACATGAAGTAAGTTAAAGCAATCCAGGAAGAGCTCTCCAGGTCACAGGGCAGGTTCCTGGCTCAAGGCACTGGAGTCCTCAGAGCCCAATTCCTCAGAGTTTTGGATTGTTTGGACTGGGTTTTGAAGGTCTCTGAGGATGGAAACTCTACAACACCCCCCCACCACCACCACCCCTAAGTGCAACCTGTTCCAGAGCTCAACCCTGGCAGCAAAGGAGTTTTCTCACGTTCAGATGGAATTTCTCCTCACATTACAGAAAAAGAAAGAAGTTCAGAGGAAAAAAAAACCATCCCACACCTAATTAAAGAACCTATTAATAAGATGATCAGACAGTTTCACAGCTGAGCTTCCCAAATGAGTTGGCTTTTTTTTTTTTTTCTTTTTAAGAAATAGGGCTGCAAAGAACTCTCACATGAAGATTAGGGGACAAGTATTGGTCGGGTTCTCTTATTCATGTCATAAGAAACAGGAAGTCAGGACACCACCCACTCCCCCCACTGATTTATTTAAAAACCACACTTCAAGGTGTTTTTGAAATTTAAGGCATTTACCAGATGAAACCAGTACAAGCAGGAGAAGAAGTTTAAGGTCAATGATTAAAAGAGCAGTAGTCACAAACAACCATGGCACAGGGAGCTGTTGCTCTGAAGCCATTAAAAAGGCAGAAAGAAAATAATCGAGCGAAAGGAATTTTTACTTCAATGAAAAATGACCACATTTGGGGTAAGATTTGAAAGAAAATGGAAAGTGTCCTCACTGAAAATGTACATTCATACATTCAGCTCTGAGTCACTCGTGGCAGCTCCGTGGCTCAAGTCCTGCACTGAAGAGAGGCTTCAGCAAGACAAAACATCATGTTCTATTCACCAGGCAAGTCATCCTGGAGCGCCTGCCCGCAGCAGCCGCCGCTCGCGGCCATTTAGGGTAAAGACTTCCCTGGAGTTTATCTGTGAGCAGGGATGGGACAGGCTGTGCCAGGGAATGCTTCAGGAGGCCCAACTCTAAGCTCTGCTCCCCAGTATTCCCAGAGGATTTGCTGTGTGCACAGAATCACTGAGTGCAACCTGTCACCCAGAGCAGAGGGCTGAGTGTCACGTCCAGGTGTTCTTTGGAGACCTCCAGGGCTGGGGGCTCCAAACCTCACTGGACAGCCCCTTCCAGTATCTGACAACCCTTTCCATGAGGAAATTATTCCTACAATATCAAGTCCCCTCATTGAGAATTACCAGGTATTAAACTGGTAAGAACAGGCAGCACACAGTCATGCCCAGACAGGGGTATCGTGTCCTCTCAGCACATCAACAGTTTCAAAACCCTTTCAAATCACATCAAGTGACAACCCAGAAACTGGAGATCATGGATCTGGCCCTGAGCTCCTCACAACCCCCTGTCCCTACACTCAGTGATCCTGGACAGGCACAGCTCCAGAATTCCTGGAGGTCAGAACACAGGACAGTCTCAGGTGTGGGACTGGAGAAGCAGGAAGAAATCCAACAGCAAGATTAACAAACTCAACCTGGATTCCACTTCAGTCTCCAACTTGGATCAATATTTAACAACCACTGTAAAAGCAGTGTGAGGCCAATTTGTAAATGAGGCAGGACCTTCTCCTTCTCCCTGTACTCAGCTGGCTGTTCTGGTCACAAACTCCCTCTGCAGGCAAATCTTGAGCCTGTGATCTAGGCCAGGCCTCTGGAAGGGCACAGACAGCCCTGGGGACCTCTGCCATAGCAGAATTAAAGCATCCCACTGTCACCAGGATGCATCCTCTCACTGTCCCAGCAAGGGAAGGTCATGCAAGTGAGAAAACAAACTGCTGAGGATTCCAACCACCATGTCCCAGGCCTCAGGGCCTGGAAATCAATCCAGTTGCTGATTAATGCAGAGCTGCAGCCTCAGAGCTTCCTCTTCCAGTAAAAGTCTATTAGCCCAGGAGGAGGAAAGCTGACCTTGTGCATTTTTCTGGTCCAGAAGCAAAGTGCACAGGAGTTGATAAGCCATGGGCAGATGCTGCCAGAAGAACCCTAAGCCTATTTATAAACCCTTCTACTCTGACACATCTCTCCTGACTGCACACACAAAACAGCACCAGCCCTTCTTCCTCCCATCTCTGAAGAGTACAAATAAAGCTTCATCCCTGATTAGGGAGACAAAATGAGGAGCAGCATCCCAACTAATCTGGAGGATATACTGTCATGAGAGTCTCTTTACAAGCTAAATACCACTGAAGCTTTAAGTCCTCTAAACTCTGCTGTTCTGGAAAAAGGGAACAAAGATAAGAACAAGCTCAAGGGGAAGAAAAAGTAAAGACACAGTACAAAAGTAGTCAACAGAAGAATAAAAAAACCTTACAAAGTGTGTTTGTGTTTGCTTCATAGCCTGGCTGTGGTGCCTGTGGTCAGCACAGCCCTGGCAGACAGAGGAAATGAGCACTTTGCTGCACTGAATTCTGCCTCACTCAAACCCAGACCAGGCACTCACAGCCCTGTGAGGGCTTTTAGAGCCTTTCAAATCAACACAAAGATGAGACAAAAGCACCAGAGCGACAGAGCTGAGCTGGGGGTGTCTGTGCTGCTCACACAAACACAGCCACCTACAGTATCTGATCCACAGGCAATGGATTCAGCTCCAGCCTGCTGCAGGAGGAGCAGGCACCGACCAGGAAATGCAGATGTTCTGGAGGAAAAGCAGGAACTAAATAAAGCATCCAGGTTTGTCACCATAGCTACACGGTGCCACGGCTGCACAGCTCAGCCCTGGGCTCCAGCAGATGCTGGGGAGCTGCTCAGGCCTCCAGAGCAGGCAGAGCTGGGGCAACCCCACCTCAAAATTCATCCCCCTCGAGGCCACCTGGCATGCTGACCACTGGAAAATGTGTCTCACACCAAGCAAGGGGAATATCAGAAGGTTATGCCAGCTTTTGCAATGTTGCAGCTTGTACACAGTAAGATGAGGGATGGAAGACTGTTCTCAGGTGGGAGAGAGGACAGGAAAAGGGATCCTTAGGGCTTCCCACTGCCCTGAAAGAAAGGGGTCTGGCCACTTCCTCCCAGGCAAGCTCCTCCCTTGCCAAACCCACTCGACTCCCACCTCTGTGGTGCACAAGCACAGAAGGGATGCAGACAAACAAACTGACAGCAGTGAGGATGCAGGAGGAGACTCAGGCTGTAAGAGATGGACAAAGGGCACCAGATTCAAGGCTCTGCCATGTAAAATCAGGCAGAGGGAAGAGAAGGTAATTCTGGCTCCAGATCTCACGCAGGGGTGGGAAGAGAACTAGGAGGGGAGTTATTGTGCTAATGAAGCACAAGATTTTAAGCTGTCAATATCCTCAGCAGAGAAAAAGAGAAAACAGCCACACTCCTTTTCCCTGGGGGAAGCACTAAGTGCAGCTGAGAGGCTGATCACAAACCTCCAAGGAGTTCTGCTGGATGCTTCAGGAGAACTGCTGCCGGACCAACAGGACTGCAGGATTTGCTCCATTTGGGCAATTCCCAGCTCATTTGGAGTCATCAATCACAAGCCAAATGCCACACGGAGCTCAGGCCACTGTTCCCTGGGGCTGGCAGGTACAATGTGGAGCACATCAGGCCACGAGCAGCCGCTGTGTCGGGCTCAGCCGGATCCCGGCCGTGCCGAGCGCCATTGGAAGCGCTGCCTTATGTAACGCCTTCGGAAAGCTGCTAAAGCTGGCTAATGCTTTTGGAAACACATGGAAATAACTGATTTCATCATTGGCGTGGAGCCAGGGAAGCTAAAATAACCTCTGAGGGGGGCTGCGGGGGTCTGGCAGCTCCTTGGTGCTGAGGGGCCGGGGGAGCCCCGGCGGCAGCAGCGGAAGAGCTCGGACTGACAGCACCACCTGCCGCCAGCACGGCCGGCACCGAGCCAGGAACCCAGGAACCGGGGCCCTGCACCGAGCCCCGGGGCCCTGCACCGAGCAAGGAACCGGGGCCCTGCACTGAGCCCAGGACCCTGCACTCAGCCCCGGGACCCGCGCCCAGCCCCGGGGGGAGCCTGCGCCCAGCCTGGCCCTACAGAGCTGACACGTTCCCAGCAGAGAAGCACTCAGTGCCCCCCAGCCCCTCACCAACCCCACAGAGCGCAAGGAGGAGGAAAACCAATGTGAAACAAGACAAACATCCCACATCTGAGGGCTGATTGCTCACAAAGAGCTGAAGAGAAAGGAGAGGATGAGCCTGTGTTGAGGGCTGGGGAGCACAGCTGCAGCTGGCTGTTCTGCTGGAAGGGAGGCACTGGGAATGCTGGTCAGGCTCTCCCACAGGCTGGAATGACATCCCAGCTCCTGCCAAAGAGGCTCATCAGGCTGCCTCCTATGCACAGCACAACTGCTGCCCTACCTGACCACTCAGCTTCCACAGGTAGACACTCTTCAGCACTAAACATCAAGCTGCTGCTATAAGTGATGGGAATTTAAAAAAAAACCAAACCAAAAAAACCCACAACTTTCTCCCCAGAAAGTACCACTCTCCTGGTCCTCATGGTCCTATCCCAGCCCTGCTGTGAAACTGGGCATCTGTCACTGCTCCAATATCCTGCAGCTCTGAATTTGGGGGGAAGGAAACAAATGGGACTTGAGACAAGTCCAGAGGTGAGGCTGATGAGGAGGGACGGCAGACCCAAGCACTCAGTGTGTGACATGAGGGAAAGCCTGGACACAGCATCAGAGTACTCTCACTGCCCAAACCTGCATCAATGCTATTATGCCATTTTAAATTTAACCTCCTGTGGGCCTTGTCTTCAGATGTAAAAGCTTCTCAGAGCACAGGAAGCAATGCAAGAACCAAATCTACACAGCAGTGGCTGCGAGCTGTGCAGGGCATTAGTGGATTTCAGGAAAACACCAGTGCTGGAGATCTGCCAGAGTCTTGTAAGGCTATAAGTATAACCTCCCTGACTAAAAGGATCCCATATCCCCACAAGACACTTGGAAGGAAGCTCTGGCACTGTGCAAGCTGAGGAGTTGTTGCATCTATAAATGTTACCCTTTTGGAACCAGATGGGAAGACTCACCTCTCAGTAAGTCTGAGAGTGGAGGACCACAATCCTCTGGAATTGTGTAGTCGCCTTTCCCGATGTTTTCAAATAATTTATAGATATTATCCCCTTCAAAAGGGTACAGACCCGTTGTGATGTTGTATCTGTGAAGGCAGAAGGAGAAGCAGGATGAGAAGCAGTCCACAGGTACTCAGCTCTTACCTGACTACATAAGCCAAAAGCAGCCAAGGGTAAATCAAAAAGGAATATTGGGCAGTATGTGCAAAACCTCTTTAAGTTTAGCCTGTCTTCATCACAGTCTGGGACAGCAAAAACTTAAAAATAAATACTGGAGATACTTGTGGTTTCTGTTACTGCCCTGGCTGTGCCTCTGGGAGCTGAGCAACAGCTGCAGAGCCACTCATGGAGAGCAAAGATCCCCTTGTGCAGAATTACAGGTACTTTGGGGAGCATAAACCCACCCACAGGAATGAGCAGCACCCCCCTCTCAGCTCCCCCCACCACACAGGAGCAGTGGTGTCAGATCTGGGCCAGGACCGAGCTATCTGAGGGTGTCATTAGCTGTGAAGTTCCTGGGGGCTCCTGGGCACTCACAGTGTCACCCCTGCAGACCAGATGTCGACTTTAAAGCCTGAAAAGGTGTCAAGGCCATTGGCAATTTCTGGGGGCTGGAATGCTGGCGACCCTTGGCTCGTCCTGCACGTGTCGTCCTCCGCAAACGGATGCAATGCCTGAGGCAGGAGAGACCAAACAGTGTCAGGCTTCCAAGGAAAACAAACTGTGACTCTTGGAAAAGTTCCACCTGGGAAACAAAAGGGGAAAACTTCTCTACTGAACATCTACAGATGATAAGCTCACGCCACCACAGCAGCCACGCACCACAGTGACAAATCTTGCACCTCTCCTACCTCAGACAGTCTCCATATAAAAAGAAGGATAAGGTTATGCAGCTTATCCCCATTTCCCCCCACTTTTGGGCTCATCCAAGATTGACATCTTCCTTCTCTGTGTTCCCTGAGCAGAGGTTTCATGCTGTTACCAAAAGAAGTGCTTTGCCAATTGCAATAAATATTCAGAGTCACTCAGAGCACTCAGAACAAAAGCCTAAATGCACAATAAATCAATGACACCACAGAGGTGACCTCAATCTAGAATGTCCCATTCTGACTTTGCTGTGCTTCTCACATACCTCTGCTACTCCTAAATCAGATATTTTTAGTGTCCCATTGGTTGTTAGCAGGAGGTTCCCCGGTTTTATATCCTTGTGGACAATCCCTTGGCTGTGCAAGTATTCTAAGCCATCTATAAGCTGACAAAAGTACCTGCAGAGAGAGGGAGAGGGGAAAAAAATCAAACACTTTTTAGCCAGTAGAAAAGAGCTTTTTGCTGTGGTCAGAGACTCTGGGTCATCATCATAACCCACACGCAGCCTGGCAGTTGTAGAGCCAAGTGTTTCATCTCATAATATCCAGAAATAATATTAATGTGCCTGAATTTTACTTAGGCTGTCTGTAATCTCAGAGATCTCTTAAACTAAAATAACAATATGACCATAAAATTATGTAGTTGCCACAGATTTGCTGCTCTGCCCTGATTTGATCCTGACAATGTTTTTGTATCTATTCCCAGAATTCTCAGGTTTCTTTTCTTGAGGAGTAAAAAGGGGATCCAGCTTATCTCAGCTAACTACCCCAGCTACCAGATCATGCTGGATATTGCCAATCTCTAATCCATCCCAAGGCCTTTAAAGTCTTTGCTGATGCTGAACTGTGGCTCGACCTCTATTCAGGCAGGAGATTCCCCCCTCACACCCCCTGGCAAGGCAAGAGCACAGGGACCGGGGGGGGGGCTGTTGGGCAACTCAGGAAGTAAAACAAAAATAACAGAAAAATCAATAGAAGGATGGTTTTCTTCCCAGAATCTAAGGGCAATCCCTGCTAGCCACTTCAAGAGCTTTTAACTTTTTTGCATGGGTATAAAATATGAAATTACTGCACAAAGCCAGGTTTGCTTTCAAACACAGTCTGAGCAGAGCAGAACATGCTCTCCACTTGAGAGAACACAGTGGGGAGAGGGACAGAACTTACCCGTGAGCCTGAAACACTGGAAACCTCTTTTCTGGGACACTGTCCAGCATTTCCTGCATCCCACACACACAGTACTCCATCACCATATACGTGAGGGCAGAGTTAAGGAAGCTCCAGGGTTAACACTCCTCAGTGTTAAACATTCCTCAGATGGGCAGCAGCCTCATCCCAGAAGGAATGGCTGCACTTCCCAAATACTGAGGGAATGTTCCTCCAGCTCCCACAGGACAGGAAAATCCTTCTACCAAATGAGCACCTGCAGCTCCGTGACCAGACCTGGAACAGGATGGGAACTCCACAGAAAATAAGCTGGAGATCTCACAGGCATGACAGAGAACAGGGAAATACCTTGAAGTGGGAACAGAAAGTTGGGAACTCCCTGTCAGAAGAGCTGCAGCTCATTCCTCCTGTGCCCTGGGTGTTCTGTAGCTGAGATGAAAGTGAGTTCCCACCACCTTCCCCAAAATTGGTTATTCCTCATTCCCTGTCCCAAACAACCTGGTTGTGTGCTCTATGGAACAGCTGCTGCTTACCCCCAGCTCCACAGGAGTATTCCAGTAGCAGGAAAAAGGATCCTCGGAGAGCTGAGAAGCTTTGTGAAACCACATGGATAAAAACAGTTACAACAGAATGCCAAGAGCTGCTGGCACTCTGCAGCATTTGTTCCCTTGCAGCATATTCCAGTTTTTATCTCTGTAAGCTTTAATGCTGGGGCCAAAAACATGGTAACCAGAATGCCTGATGTTGTAGTTGTCTGTTTCCTCTTCTCCCTGGGCTTTTGAAGGCAAAGTCTGGCTTGGAGGAGCCTGGGAGAACAGACCCTGGGACACTGGGGAGTGTCCTGACAGAGCAGAGGCTGCCAGGGCTCCCCTGCAATCCTGAGCATGGTCAGTTATTCCTCCAGGCATTGCCTTCTTAACCTAGACCCAAAATAAGTTACTTTTGCCCCAAGAAGCCACCTGAGGTAGAAGAGGCAGAAGGGAGACTCCTGCCTGCTGTGGGATCTGGGCTGAAGACTCTGCTGCCCCTTTCCAGCATGTTCCATCTAGCAGCTCCAAACACTGAAAACTCATTAAATTCCTGCTCCATTCCCCATGAGCTGCTCTTTAGAGAGACCCCAAAATACTCTAAATATACTCTAAACCAGAATTTATGATGGGCATGAAGACTCTCAGTAAATCAATAAAAGCAAGAACAGAAGAGACAGCTCCCAAAATTCATTCCTACCCTTTCTTACTCTGGAAGAAATCTCTGAACTACTTCTATCAGAGTGATTTGGAATACATCAACTCTCCCACTGTCAGGAGAATAACAATGATGGCAGATAATCCAGACCAGCTCCTGGGGAGCAAAGAGGCTCAAGGACAGCCTGGCTGGGTGTCATTAACATCCAGGCTGCTCCTTACCCCTCCCTGGTCACTGATCCACTTCAGGTTGATCCATCAGATTAGAGAACAGACTTCCAGGATGGAGCAGATCTGTCACAGGTGCCCCAAGCTCTCAGTTCTCCTCCTCAAGGGTTTCTGCTCCCACACTCAGCTCTACACACTGGTAATGGGATCCCTGGGATGCTGCTCATGGAACTGGGCTCATTTTCTGCCTGAATGAGCTCTCCATTCACCACTAACTCTGCACTCCCAGCCACAGCAGGCCAGCAAACAGCCCTTAAATACTAAAAGTCATTGATATTTTTAATCCAGTAGCCACAGCTTTCCCTTTCCCACAGAAAATCACAGAAGGTTTTTATTAGGTGAGTTGCTCAAATGCTGTCTTAACCTCAAGGGAGCCTACAAGAAAGATGGAGAAGGATTTCTTAGAAGAGCACACAGTGACAGGACATGGGGAAATTGCTTCATACTGACAGAAAGGGGGGTAAGATGGTAGATTAGGGAAAAAGTCTTCCCTGTGAGGGTGCTGAGGCCCTGACACAGGTTTCCCTGAGAAGCTGTGGCTGCCCCTGCATCCCTGGAAGTGTCCTAGGCCAGGCTGGAAGGAGCTTGGAGCCCCTGGGACAGTGGAAGGTGTCCTTGCCCATGGCAGCAGGTGGAATGGGATGAGCTTTAATGTCCTTTTTTAACCCAAGCCATTCTGTGACTCTGTGATGAACAGCTGAAGCCTGCAGAGCACTTCCACCAGCAACAAAACACTCAGGTGGGAACAGAATCCTTCCTTCCACAGCCTCAATTTCCAATCCCACAGTGACTGTTCTGGAAATGAGGATTTTTCTATTTAATCACCAGTGGGAAAGTTGACATCTCCCCCTAAATCCCAACTCTGCCTCCTGCAAGGAACCAACACAGCCCTGTGCATGACTAAAGGCCCTGCCCCAAGGGCAGCCTCAGGGAAAAAGTCCCTTTTCTGCTGGATCTGATCCCAAACTTATTCCCCATGTGGCTGCTCAAGATCTGCTCTATCACAGCCCAGGACATGCAGCATAGGCAGTGCCAGTCAGGAGCTGGGGAAGGGCCTAAACAAAATCATGGATGCATTCCTGCTCCAAGTTCTAGTGAAACCAAATTTCCCCAGTTATTGCCAGAATCAGCACAGGGAGGAACAAACTTTGTGAGAGTGTAGAAGCAGATAAAGATAAAAATAACAAAGTCAACCTGTCCTTGCAAGGGAAAAGCACTGAAAACCAACTCTGGACCAGCACTGCTCAGAAAGTCCAGCAAGGAGCATCCTTGGAGAGATCCCATTTCCCAGTGATGGTTTTGTGTTGTCATCACCTGGTACCAACACACGATGTCTCTCTCGGGCTCCTTTTCCCCCTGCTGCCTCCTCCCTTCTACCTAATTAAACAGATCTCTCTATCAATAATTGACTTGCAGTCCCCTCACTCTGTCGAGGCCACAGCACAAGCAGAAGTTGTCACACTCTTTTATCCTAATGATCTGGTGGCAGAGTGTTTGATCTAATTAATGTACACAATTAAATTACTCCTTTTCTGAAGTACTGTAATAAGAAAACAGTAGTTAGAAAACACTGTCAAAAATAAAAGGATCAATTTATAACATATGCTACAAGGGATCAGCCCCAGGAACTTCCACACTTGTTCCAGGCAAAGTGCTCTCAGTGTGGCAGAGTCACACAAAATCCAGCAAAGTGGGGATAAAATTGCCTTGATCAGCATCTGTGTGAATTTGTGTTTGTGTGGGAAGTCTGCCAGGTGGGCAGGATGGTTATCAGCAGCAAAAGCAATTTAGCTGCAAAACTTTTAAGCTTAAGAAACATCCAAAAGAGCTTTCCCAAAAGCAGAACTACAGCAGAGAACAGTGGCAGTTCAAACCTGATCAACAGCCCTGTGCAAAAGGATATATTTTCTGCTTCTCCTCGTTGTACAACACATCCACCAGCTGGATGACGTTTTTGTGCCGTAATCTCCGCAGGAGCTGGATCTCCCTACAGGAAGGGACAAAGAAAAAGTTGCATTTTAAAAGATAATTCCCAACTCCATTTCTTCCAAAATTTCACCCAAACTTAATTTGACTCAATGGCTCAGAGACCTGAAGTGAATCCTGTGTTGGTGGGGAATAAATAAGGTAAAACAGTGAGGAGCCACCTTCCCTTGGCTTGGGGAACAGTCCCTTGAATGCCACCTGTTCTGATCTTTGGCTCCAGGGATTTTATACCAGCCCAAACCACAGTTTAGTCTCTTTTGCATTAAACTCATCCTGCAAAATCCCACTGGATGCCAGCTGTGGAGAAACAGGCAGAGCAGGACAGTCAGGTCAGGGTGGTTCTGTTGGTGCCTGGCAGTGCACATCCTGCTTTTCACTTTGTTCTGCTGCTGCTCCATCCTGGGCTGTGCTGAGCTCCCAAATTTTCCTTCCCAGCTCCCTTCCAGAATGATTTGGCGAGTGCTTTAAGCAGTGTGGTCACACTTCATCAGCTCAGCCTCTGGGAAGCAGCATTACAAGGAATTCTGAGCACAGCTTTGGAAGTGAGAACCCCTGCCCAAAGCCAGCTCAGAGCCCCTCACGGGCACAATTAGCAGCTCCAGTAATTAGCTGAGGCCAGCACAAAGGCTGAGCAACAACCAGAGAAGCTCCTTGGAAAGGGCTTCTCTGATGCAGGAGTGCAAGGAGAATCCTTACTGATCTTTTAAGGATGCCTGAGCAGTATGAATTATTTCACTACCAAAATTAAGGCCAGAGACTCTTTTCTCAGCTCTGCATTTAGAAAAAGCCACCAAGAGCTGAGCAGAGACCCAGGATACCACAGCAAAACTCCCAAGTATTGTGTGGACATGGCAGACAAGTCTAATTATAGGAATGACCAAAGGGCTGAAGTGGATTAAATTAGCACAAGGAACAGCAGCCAGTGTCAGTGTGGAGCTGAGGAGATCCTGCAGCATGAAGGGAGAGGGCTGAGGGCTCCAACCAGGGCTGCCAGAGTGGAGCAAACACACTCAAACACAACTGCTTTAAGGCCCAAATGTTGGGAACACATTTTAAATCCTGATCCCAACAGCTCATTCCCTGTAATACAGCTCGGAAGCACAAACACTAATTTCTCCCACCTTCAACAGACGAATAAATATCTCATATTTCTGTAATGATTTCCCCTCCCAGGAGGACTTTGAGAACCAATCCAAAATGCCAGAGCAGTGCCCCCACCCCTGGGGCAGAGGCCAAGCCACCCTTTTCCCAGAGGAAAGATTACTTCTATTTTTAGCCCCTCTTTCACTCTGGAATGCCTGAGGAGCAGGGACAGCCAGCCCAGTCACCTCCAATCTCATCTCCCTTTGCAAACCCCTCAAGTAGGGGAACATAGGTCTCACCTCCTCAGAACAGGCCTGAATTTGATTTTTTTTTTCCTTCCAAAACTACCAACAAAACCCCACCAACGCCTACTGCAAGTGGCCAAGGCCTGCTTCCAAGTACAACCTCCTTGGAAGGAGACAAGGGGGGAAAAGACCTAACTCGAGCTCTGTCAGATCCATTAAGCTCATCCTGGTGGATTAAGACTTATCCCCTGCAAGGTACCTGCTCTGGCAAATAACAGGGGGTGTTTGTTGCTGCTCAGAACTGTAAATAGCAAAGCTGCCCCCTTGCTCCATGTGCCACAGCATTTTGGAACATGCCAAGAGCAGCCTGGAAAGCAGACCCTCTTTCCTGGATATCCAGCATTCTTCCTACAGCTTGTTCCCAGCCATTCCTGCCTAAACAAAACCCAGCAACACAGCCAAAAGATTCATTGCCTTCCTTTGGTTCACAGGGTTCTTCCTACAACATCCTGAAAGCTTAGGAAGTGCAGCACCTGATCCAGGATTGTGTGAGCCCAAGGGCTGCAGGTGCCAGGAAGATTTCAGTGTCACTTTTTCCCTTTTCTAGTCCCAAGGGTCCATCCACATCCTGCTCCTGCAGGGATGTCTGGCATTCCAAGTTCTATATCCATCACAACCGGGGCTCTTCCATGGAGAACAGGTGCCAGCATTTCACCTCTCAACTCAAGCAAACATCCAGCTCAGCAGAGGAAGTCCTTGGGCCACACAGCTCCAAGGGGAACACGTCTCTGAGGAGGAGGGATCAGCCCATTCCCACCTGAGCTCACACCTCCAGGGCTTCCAGCAAGTCCTTCCCCAGCAGAGCTGTCCCTGTTTGGAGGTTCCAGCTTGGGACTTACAGACCCCAGGAACTGTCACAGCACGGCCCCATAACCCAGGTTAACCCTCCAAGGAATTCCAAGGAGCACAAATTCCAACCAGAGCAATTGCTGAGGTGGTAAGTACAGCACAGGGCACTTGGGATCCCACAGAGCCCCAAACACTTAATTAACGTGTCAGGCTATTAGCACACGGTGTTATTAAACCTCTGCTGCTGCAGCCACAGGCTGCCAGGTTTTCCTGCCTCTTTTTGGCAAACCCACTAAACTCCTTTTTTTTTTTTTGCAGGGATGAGATTCTGCAGTGTCTGCCTGGCTGAGCCACCTCCACCTGCTCTAAAGAGAAATGAAGATTCTCCCAATAGATTTAAGGAAACTGTGTCTTACAAGTTTAAGCCCTCAACATCCTCTCCAGGACTCAGAGAGTCCTTCAGGACTCATTTTCCTGGGGCAGAAGTGGAGTATTTGGGGGTAGAGAAAAATAATTTGATTTGATATAAGTCCCAAACACATTTTAGTTGTAATTTCTGGGTCTCCAGAACACCAGGAGACAGGGCTGGGGCAGAGATGAGGCTGTGGCCTGATATATCAGCAAAGAGTGACCCAAGGTTGGCATTAAGCTCCTATTTCCAGCCCAATATCTCCAGGGGTCCAAGGCCCAGCTCAGACCTGTATGATCCTCCACAGCTCATTACTGCACTCTCATTAGTCCCTGTGTGTTACTGCTTGTGGAATTACCCAAGGGCCACTGTCTAGGAACCGTTTTCCAGGGAATTCCTTGGATGACAATTCCATTCCTGTGCTATCAGCACAGCTGAAGCAGTGCTGAGGTGCCCTGTGAGGGGGCAGAGGCAGGAGCCCACCACAGTAACTCAATCACCTCTGCCCAACAACCCAAGCCCCACGAGCAGCTTTTCCCTGTGTGGTAGGAAGCACTGGAAACCACTTCAGTGATCAGATTCCAAGAGAGAAAGCAGAACCCAACGGTGTGACCCAGCCCACAAACTGATTTCCTGCTGTTCCGTGCACAGGAGCAGTTTTTGGGCATAAACTCCTCAAAGCTGCCCAAAGTGAGATTCCAGTGCAATCTGGCCATGCTGACATTAAAATCCTGTGTCAAGTGTCCTGTCCAGCACTACCTGGAGACCCCACAGCACTTTGTTCTTCCCACACTGAGGACTCAGACACCTGGCTTTGGTCACATACCTCACACTCCGAGCAGACACAGCTTTCACTCTCTCTCACAGCAGTGCTGAAGGGTTCTGATAAGTTCAGAGTGCCAGGGGACCAGGGAACCACAAAATACAACAGTCTGCCTTAAAATTCCCCACTGAAGCAGCAGATAAAGCACATGGATAGGTGGGCAGAGGGAGAAGGATGAGGGAACAGAAATAGGAACTTGAACTAAAGTAAACCCAGGGGTACAAGGCAAGACCTAAAATCTGCCTTGGTGTTTTGGAGCAGGTGGGGCTGAGCCAGGAAACGTCCACAGAAAGTCCCTTTTAATAACTCCCTTAATGACCCATCTGATACTCACAGCCCCATTCTGGGTGTGAATAAAACTTCCATGGAGTTCACCTCAGGACACAGGAGCATTCCCATGCCTCTGAGAGCAGGGAACTCTCCTGATGTGGGCAAGCTCTTTTTACCTAATTTACATTGAAAGCTTCCCTAAGGAGGAAACTATCTCCAGGTTCCCCAGTGGCAGCTCTGGATGTGCCCGTGGAGGGACCCAGGGACGGGGCACTCAGCCTCCACCAGAAAAACAAGAAACATTTTATTACACATTAACCAAGTTTGCTTGATCCTGAACCTGAGCCAGGAAGGGAAAGACAGGGAGGTCCCAGCCTTGGGATGTGACTGTTCCACAGCCAAGGCTGTCAAGAAAGTTTGGAAGGCAAAGTGAGGAGAGAGCTCCCTGACAGCAGTCTTGGGACAGGATGTGAAATATCCCACAGCTAAAGCGGGAAATCAAACTGAGGGACAGACACAGGACCTCTGCAGGTCAGGGCACATCCACAGCAGAACACCACAAGCGTTTCCTCGACCTCTCAGAGCTCTCCCTCCCAGCCTAGATAAACCCTCATGGGTTGTTTGGGCTGCAGAGGCTCCTGCAGGGCTGATAACAGCTCCTGGCAGGGCTGGGACGCAGCCGCTGCGAGGTCCAGGGAAGGGAAAGTTCCCACACCAGCCCCACGGATCCAGCCCCTCCTGGGGTTCACTTCCTGAGGGTTTTGGGCCCTGAGTAACCAGGTGTGGCAGAGGCACAGAGAGCTGACAACCCTTGGCCCCATTTTACAGCCACAGAAATCAGCTGGGGAGAGCCTTGAGTTAACTCCCAAGGACCTTAGAAATGAAGCCAAAGAAAAAAACCCAAAACTTCCTGTGCCCATGGGGTGCTCCATATATTGGATCCTGTTCCAGCCACCTTCCACATGGGTGGGAGGAGGAATTGCCACCACAGAGAGCTCCAGGGCCTTTGGAACACCTGGGCAGATACAGGAATAACCCTGTGAGGACACCAGGTGTGTTTGTAAGGTCTCACCTCGCCCAGGCGCTGCTGGCTGGGAAAGGTGAGAGGGCACAGAGGAATTGCTTTAAGAAACAATATTTTATCCATTCAATGACATCAAAGTAGTGTATTCCAGACTGTCCCAGCCCTTGGGAACCTGTCCCTTCCCTGTGCCCAGCCTCACTGAGAGCACTGGCTGCTGTTCAAAGGGAAGAGATTCCTAAATACCTGTGGATTAGGAAGCACTTCCACAGCAGAGCCACGCTGTCAGCTAAAACAACACAGGAGCTCAGCTGCTAAACAAGAACCAAGTTCACCCATCCAGCTCCCAGACCTCTTTACTCACTTTTTCACGTTGGCCTCCCCGTTGGGGATCCGGCGCAGCTTCTTCTTCTTCAGGATCTTCACAGCTCTCCTGCACAGGGTCTCTGAGTCCAGCATCTCCTTGACTTTGCCGTAGGAGCCCTCTCCCAGCAGGTCTCCCATGAGGTACTTGCCGATGAGCTTGGCCCGTTTGCGCCGGGGCTGGTAAATGACCTCGGTGGAGTCGATGCGGTGGATGAACGTGTCCATGCCCACCGACATCAGCTCGCTCTCTGCAAACATTCCCAGCTGCTGGGGCTCCTGCAGATCCATCCTGGATTAAGTTCCTTAACCTGTTTTTTTCCTTAAGCGCTCAAGGGCTTTAATCCTGTTTGTTAGTTTCCAACACTCCCTTTTACTCCTTCTCGGGAAAAAAATATCCAGAAGATTGTACAAACATGAATAATAAAAAAAAAAAAACCAACCAAAAAAAAAAAAAAGAAGAAAAAAAAAAGAAAAAAGAAAACCAAACCTAAGAGCTGCTTCCAGGTCAGTTGGATGCCAAAAGATCCCGGCCTGGCTCCAGAACGTCTTTGAGAAAGAACATAAATCTGTGACAGGACAAACTCAGTTTGGGACTCGCGTTGCTTCCGACCCGGTCCCGCTACCGGGGGCTCTTCCCAGTCAACTGGCCTTGACTGGGCCCAGTTTGATCCTAAAGAGTTAGGTCATCTCCGGGCCGCTAGGCCACCCCGTGGAACCAGAGCAGCTCCCAGTCCCTCTCGTGACTTTCCATCCCTAGGAGCTCATGATTCCCAGCCGGGGTGGGAAGGTGTGCTCCCCCCGGAGCACGGGCCGCAGCGGGGGGGGGGTTCAGCCGTTGGGGAGCTGGAAGCAAGTTTCCTTGAAGGAGTTTTCCGAAACAATTCTTGCGTCTTCGCTTTCGCCTACAAAAGTTTGAGGCCTTCGGTGCCTACCGAGAGCTCCCGGGGGCATCCTTCATCCACCGGGATTCCGCCCGGCACATGATGTGTCACCACCTCTGCTCCGGGTGTCAGCGGTGCAGGACAACACAACCCACCCCGGCCCCGTCGACCCCGGGGGGGGTCAGGGAGACCCTCTGCCCCGTGCCCCAACACCCGGCTCTTCCCGGGGAACCTTCTGCCCGGTGTCACGGAGAGAGGGAGGGGGTCAGGGATGCCCACCTGGCCCGGACGGTCCCTCCCGCACCTCCCACAGGTGTCACCGGGGCTGGCGGCAGGGTACAGCGGGAGAGCAGAGAGGGTGACAGGGGACAGGACACTTTCAGTGCGACAAAATCAGCGCCGGAGCCGGGACGGGACGGGACGGACTCCCGGGGGGGGGTTCGGTGACCTCCAGGCCCTTCCCGGCCCGGGCCGGGGCCTTCCCCGCAGGCAGCTCCGGCCGCTGCCGCTGGCCCGAACGGTGAACTGGGGGAGGGGGGGCGGGCGGCCGAGTCCCCCCTCCCCGCCGCCAGGCGGGGGAGCCGGGCTGGGCCCCGGCGCCGCGCTCCGCCCCGCCGAGCCGCCGCCTCCCGCGTCCCCCCAAGTTCAGGGGCCGCCCCTCGACCGCTGCCCCCTGGCGCTCTCCCGGCCCCGGTCCCGTTCCTTGTCCCGATCGCGCCGCCCCGTTACCGCCCGCCCCGCCGCGCGCGCGCCGCCGACGCCGCTGCCGCCATCTTGTCCCCGCCCGCCCCCGCCGTTCTGTCCCCCCCCCCGCCCCGCTCCGCTCCTCGCGCCGCCCCGGCGCGCTCTCCCATTGGCCACGCCGTGGACCCCGGCCCCGAGCGCTCGAATGCTGATTGGCCACGGCTGCACCACGTCGGGTGCCGGTTGGTTCGTTACTAACGTCCGCCCCATCCAACCCGGCCGGCAGCGGGGCTATATAATAGGTTAACTGAGCTGCCCGTCATCTCTATGGGCGGGGTTTGAGGTGCAATTTAGATGTGATAGTTCATAGGTGATGTCCGTCGCGACTGGGGGCGGGGCTGACGGCGGCAACGCGCTACGATTGGCTGCGATAGCTGTCAATCGCCGCTCGGAGGCGGGGCGGTGGGAGGTGAAGGGCGGAGGGCAAAGGGCGCGCGGGAGTCATGGAGACGGGACCGACACGGAACCGGCCCTGCCCCGGCGGGGAGCGGCCCTGCCCTGTCCTGCCACCCTCACGGTCCGCCTGCCGCGCTTGGGCCGCTCTGCAGCCGCTTCGGGTTTGGGGTGAACCCACTCCCCCCCCCCGCGGTGTCCCCCAGCCCGCACGGTTCCGCTCGGTTCCGCCTGCGCCTCGTCCCATCCTGCTCAGCCAAGCAACTGCGAGAGCATCCCCAAAAGAACCGGCCCCGGCTCCAGCGGCCCGGCCAGACCCCGGCACGGCCCGGGGGAACGGGCTCCTCCCTGCGCCGCCTCCCCCTCACGGCCCCGGGCCCGGCAGAGCCGCTTCTCCTGCGGGCATCCTCCGGTGCCTCCTAAGGGTTGGGCTGCGCACGCTGCTTTCCCCCGCAGGGCCGTTCAAGGGTCTCCTCCCGGTTTCACCGGGGATGTCCAGCCCGGGGAGTTGCGGTATGACAGCTCCGGGCTCTGCCGTGCCTGCTCCCGCCGGGAACACCGGGAACCGGTGCTGGTACATGGGGTTTGTGCAGTGTCAGCTCAGGGGAACCGCGATGCCCCTGCGGTTTTGAGCCTCCCGCTGTGCCGGAGGCTCAGACCCTTCGGCGAAAGGGATGGAGCCAGACTCAGCTGGGATTGCAGCATGGAGCGCCAGCTCCGAGAGCTGAGCAGCTCATTTGAGGCAGAGCAGGATGAATCCATAAGTTCTCCCTTTCCATGAGAACTGCTGGCACTGCATGGATTCCAAAGCACAGTGGGAGAGCCCTGAGCCCGTTTTGGGGGGCTCAAGCAGGGTCAGGGCCCCCTGGGTCCCCAAAGGGTCAGAGCACTGCAATGCTCCAATTTGTTCAAGGAATTTGGTTTGTTCAAGGAATTTGGTTTGTTTGAGGAATTTGAGCCTGTGAAGGTTTGGGAGGAGGTTCCAAGGGCTCCGTAGAGGGGGTGCAGAGGAGGGGGCTGCTCTGCCGAGCCCTCCAATCCCATTAGCACTGCCTTTCCCTCCTCCCTCAACGGCTTCTGTCATGACAGCACCCAGCCCCGAGTGATTTACTCCAGTCTTGGCACCAAGTCCAAAGTGCTGGAACCCATCCCCGAAATTCTGGTAAGCGCTGTGCATCCCCTTCCCGAGGTGTTCCCAGCAGTGGGAGGGCAGCATCGGCTGGAAGAGCTCCTGACACTGCACACACACTCTGCTCCCTGCCCATCCCACTGCCTGTCCTGCTCCCTGTCCCACCAGGGTGGCAGAACAATCCCCCCTGAAAGGTAAAAAACTCTCCCGGAATGGCCACTGGAGCAGGGCAAGCCAAGGACTCATATGGGGTGTCCCCAGGTACCCCCGAGCCCCCCATCTCTGTCCTGCCCTGGGGCTGTGGGTGCATCAGGCAAAGCCAGAGGCTCTTGGGTTTTCTCAAATATTTGCACCAGCATCATCCCCTCCAGTGGGTATTTGCACCATCCATCCCCCTCCCAGTCACAAGCTGGGAGAAATGGCTGACACCTGTCAACTTTTAGCAAATGGAGCACTGCAGGAGCTGAACCCTCACCCTCTGCAGCCCCACAACCTGGCCAAGGGGGCACAGAAGGGTTTATTCAGACATGGGATGGTTTTGTGGGACACTGGCACGCCAGCATGGTTCCTGCCAGGTCCCATCTCTGCCCCCTGCATGGCCTCAGTGCCAGCCCAGCACTGCCAGGACCCTGCACGGGGCAGGGTCTGTCCCCTGGTTGCCTCTTCCCGCAGCTCCGGGGGCACAGGGCCAGCTGGAGGCATGGCTCCAGAGCCCTCACCCCACGGAAAGTCAGGGGATTTCCAGGCTCTGGGAAAAAACAGGAAGTGGCAGTGGGCGACAGCAGCCAGGCACACCCCAATGTGGAGCTGCTCTGCAGCTGAGCCCATGGGATCAGGGCCCAAAAACTCCAATCTTTGTCGCCTTTTCCTGAGACTGGTTGTCTTACAGGGACCAGCTGCCCGGGAAGGGCTGTTCCTGGAGAAGCCAGGCTGTTTTCCAGGGACATTGCTCCTGCAAAGGAGCAAAGAGACCAGGACACAACTCAGCCGTGTCCCTGCATCTCCCTCCAGTGCAGGCACAGGACAGCCCCAGTGCTCCCAGCCCAGCATCACTTCTGCTTCATTGGGGTTTCCTGTGTGATTTGGGATCCAGGCTGGGCTGGGACGAAGAAGAGATCCTGGTCAGAGGAATCCAGGTTTGGTGTTTCTGGGAGGAGGCTGATTCAGTGCTGGATGGATCTCTGTGTTCTCCCATTGTGCTTATTTATTTGTATTTGTGTAACACCAAATAAAGACTTGGGGGGGATTCAAAAGAAGGATCCCTGTAAGAAGGGTATGTTGGAAAATGTGACAGAATTGCTTTGATTAATTACTATTGACAAATGAATAAAGAATGGGAGCAGCAGGATTAGCAGGGGGAGAAGGGGACTGTCACAGACCTTCCTGGTTCCCCCTTTGCCTCTGGCACACACCCAGTATTCCCAAGGACCCAGTGTTAACATGGTTCCCATCTGCCAGTACTTCCATTCTTGGGGACAAATCAGTTCCCTCTAGCTGCTGCTGTGGTGGTGTAAAAACAGACCCATCCAGGAAGCTTTTATGTGACCCCCTCAGGATTTTGTTCCTACCCTGGGATTGCAACGATGAAATGAATCCAATGCAAGCAATGGGAAATTAAAAATATTAAAACACCCAGTGGGGGGAAATAAAGTGAGGAGCCCGGGATGATCAGAGCAGGTCATTCTCCAGCCCGGTGATTAATTTAATTTCTACAGCAGGATTTGTGGCATGGGAGTGGGCAGAATCCTTGGAAGCTGCTCAGGGTTTGAGTGTTTCCAGGTCTCCCGTGTCCTCTGTGGGTTGAGCTGCTGCCGCGGTCCTGCAGGGAGGAAAAGTGAGGAATTTCCTTTTCTTTTGAGAGGAAAAGGACTGGACAGACTCTGCTCAGGCTGTGGAGTCTGATGGTGTGCACAGCCCAGGATGCTCCAGGACTTTGGCTTGCCTCCTATTTCCATCCCATCCTGAGATGGACGGAGGGATGGACAGACGGATGGGTGGATGGATGGGTGGATGGATGGATGGATGGATGGATGGATGGATGGATGGATGGATGGATGGATGGATGGATGGATGATGGATGGGCGGGCGATGAATGGCGAGTGCTCCGGATCCGCACGGATGCAAAGCCTGTGGGAATGGGCCGTGCCGGGACCCACAGGAGCCGTCCGGGAGCCCCCAGGCCGGGTGTGGGCCCGGACCCGGCGCTCCGGGGGCAGCGCCCTCTCCTGAACGGGGGCGAGGGCCGGGCGGGGAGAGGCGGCCCCGGAGGCTCCCTCTGCCTCGGGGTTCATTGGGCCCCGGGCCGTTGCCGGTCTCTGGAGCCGCGGGCCTCGCTGCCCATTCATCACTCGGGGCCAACCTCCCGAGACCGAGTTCCGAGCCCTGCCTCTCCTGCTTCCCGCTCCGCGGCCTGGCCCGGTTACCCCGGGCCCGGTTCTCCCGTTCCCCGCTGCCCACTGCCGGTTCTCCAGTTCCTCCGGGCCCGGTTCTCCCGTCCCCCCGCTGCCCACTGCCCACTGCCTGTTCTCCCGTTCCCCCTGCCCTCTCCCGGTTCTCCCGTTCCCCGCTGCCCACTCCCGCCGGGCCCGGTTCTCCCGTTCCCCCTGCCCTCTCCCGGTTCTCCCGTTCCCCGCTGCCCTCTCCCGGTTCTCGCTCGGTTGCCGCCTCCCCTTTCCCCGGAAGCTCTGTGGCCCTCCCAACATGGCGGACCCGGAAGCGGCGCCAGGCGGCGGCGGCCGGGCGGGAGCCTGAGCCCCGGAGTCCCCGGGACCCCCGGCACCCCCCGCGACCCTCGGACACAGGTAAGGGCCGCCCGCTCGCTCCCCCCGGGGCCCGCGGTTTCCTCCCTCCTGGCTCGATCTCTCCGTGGGCGGGGGCCGCGGGCCCGCTCGGGCCGGGCTGGGGGGTTCGGTGGGGACGTGGCCCCCGGCCGGGCCCGTCCCAGCAGCCGTCGGTCGGTGCCGCGGGGGAGTCCGGGGGCTGCGGGGCTCGGGCCGGGCCCGGAGCAGCCTGTGGAGACGGCAGCGCCGGCCCCGCTCCCGCCGCGCTGGAGGCAGCCGTGTCCCCCACGCGTGTCCGTCCCGCGTGTGGAGCGGGGCTGGGGGGGCTCGGCGGGGACTGCTCGGGGCTGTGCCGGTACCGGCAGAGCGTGTCTGCATCGGAGAGAGCCGGAGATGCTGCGGAGCCTCTGTAACCGCGATCCCGGCAAAGCCCAGACCCTTCCAAGCCTGTCCGAGCCGGGTCCGGATAGGGAATTGCCCCGGTGCAGCCGGGGTGGCCACAGCCAGAACACTCGTGTTTCTGACTCCCTCTCGTGTTTCTGACTCCCTCTCGTGTTTCTCACTCCCTCTTCAGCTGCTTTTCCATGGAGTGCTGTGAAAACTGCACAGCGGTCACAGGCACATGGAATGGTTTGGGTTGGAAGGATCTCAAAGCTCATTCAGTTCCACCCCCTGCCATGGTCAGGGACGCCTTCCACTGTCCCAGGGTGCTCCAAGCCCTGTCCAGCCTGGCCTTGGGTTCCAGGGTTCCAACTTACAGGGATGGGGCCACAGCTTCTCTTGGCAACCTCTGCCAGAGTCTCAGCATCCTCACAGGGAAGGATTTCCTAAAGCTGATCCAAACTTCCTCTCTGTCAGTGTGGAGCCATGAATCCATCATGCCCCAAGCTTCTGCAGCCCGTACTGGCCCAGTTCAGTCTCTCTGCAATACAGAACCAGTGCTGTCACACCATTAACTGGGCTGATACCAGAGGCTTCACCTTATTTAATACTAGTGCCAGTCTAAAACTCCTCAGAGTAACCCTAATTCCAGTGTAAGGACTGTGGCTCCCCCTTAGCAGGCTCAACTTACAGTGAAAATGAGATAGGCTGGGCAGGGCAGGTCCTGCAGGTTCAGCACTGGCATCCCAGAGCTGGGATCCAAATCCCAGGAGGGTTTTCTGGTCCCTGCAGTGGCCCTGGGGTGAGTCTGGAGGGCAGGAGGGTGTTGGCTGTGTGCCTCTTTGGGGCTGTTCCTGCTGCACATCATCCTCGTGTCATCCAAGCATCGAGCTCGTCCTGAACCAAGAGCAGCTGGGGGTGGGAATGTTCAAGTGGAAAATGATGTGCTAATACTGTTGCTGTGGGGTTGGGAGTGCTCTGTGTCCTGTGCAGCACTGCCAGGTTTTGCAGAGCTCCATAAGCTGCCAGCTGGAGCTTTTGGAAGCCTGAGCTCTGCTATCTCTGCCAAAAGCTCTTTACTTCATGGGGGTCTGTTTTTTGGATGTTTACACCCTCATTTTCCTAAAATAAGCCTGTACCTGTCTCGTTCAAATGTTGCTGGGAGGTCTCTGCGCAGGAACAAACCGTGCTGTGACTTGTCACCCTAAGAATCTGGTTCCTTCAGGAAAGGTTTATACTCTCCTGAGACATTTTTCTGTTTAAAACTTAAAACTCTTAAGTCTTTTTTGGTTACACAGTCGAGGTCTGCACAAGTGTGGGTGTGATCAAAGTGAACACACGCCTCTCACGGAGCAGGTGCATGTTGAGTCTGCCTTAAGGCTGCCCTAATCCTTAGGGAAGTTGGCTTTGATGTCCTGAAGTGGTTTTTCTACCGTGAGTGGCTCTGTGTGAAACAGAACGTAGGGACCTGCTCAGCTCCAGAGGGTTTCTCCCAAGCCAGGTGTCTCTTGGGAGAGAAACTGAGGAAAAAGTGTAAAGAATTTGGGACCTGCATTTTCTTGGTTTCTGACCTTGCTTAGCCAACTTCTTTGTGGAAGGGGAGCAGCCCCAGTGCTCCGAGTGCCGTGCTCAGGCTCTGCCTTGTGCTGGGAGGTGCCCAAACCTCTGTTTATGGGAATGTTCCATGGTTTTGGGAAGCTTGCAGGGATGTGTTTGTGGTTTGGGAATGTTGGTGCTGGATGTGTGAGGGTGGTACTGGGTGGATTTACACAGGAATGTGCCGAGTTCCTTGGCAGAGCATGGGTGGTGTCTGGGAGGCATTTTTGCCCTGTCCAGAAATAGTCCTGTGTGCTCTCCCAGGTAGAAAAGCAGGGATAGGTGGAATTTACCTGTGGGGGGCAGTTAATATTTTCTCCTTAAAGGAACTTCTCCCTCCAAAAAGCTGTATTTGATTGTTTTTCCCCTGTATGGTCTGAGTGTCAGACGAGGAGCAGCAAGTACTGCTTGAAGCATCAAGCTCTTCTCTGTAGAAACTCTGCTGTCCTTGGAGAGCAGGTTTGTTCTTTTGCCTGCACCGCCACAGCTCCTGCAAGACTCTCTGGAATGATCCAGATTTTTCTTCCCTTTCCTTACAGACTAATTCCCACAGTTAATTGGTCTCATGGATTGTTCCACACTGCAGCTCTGCATTGACATGCGGTGCCCAGGTGATGCCAGGATTTGCCCTGGAGCCTGGCAGTGCTGTGCCCAGCTCCAGGGCTGCAATACTTGTGTCCCATGAGCCTTTTCCATGCTCAAAGCATTCAGCAGATCAGGGTGGCTCAAAGTGCTGGCTTAGGATGCCCTGAAGCAATTCCATTTTCATCACCCATCATACGCGTTTTCCGCTCTGGTGTTCTCCTTTGTGTTGGTGACAGAACTGAGTCCTATTCCCATCTGCTTGTTTGGTCTAAACTTCCCAAAAATACGTCAAGGAGAAGCATGAAAGAGGAACTTGAAGGTGCCTGGGTGCTTGAGAAGTAAAACTGGTTGTTCAGAGTTCTGTAGGGTTGACTTCCCATTTCTTTGGGGCCATTACATCCCGCAGAATTCCCTCCAGCAGCAGCTCCCTTGGGTGCCCATGCTGGGGGCTCATGAGTGGGTGGATCAAGGTGGGGACACTTTGGGGCTCTATCTTTGCTCTGTAGGGGTGAACAGAGTGAGGGGAACTGATCCCTGAGCAGGAGGAAGAACAGGATCACATTCCCAAGGTGTTTTTGTTGTTCCCAGTGCGTGGTAATTCATGATTGGCAGGTTTAGCTCCTGCTGCTGCAGGCATGTCTGTGGGTTTCTGGCTGTGTTCCTTTAATGGAGGCAATTTAAAATATACCAACAAAGGGTGGAACACAACGGGAGGAAGTGCTGGCTGCATTTTACTGGGTTGTTTTCACCTCTTCTGAGCGCAGTTATCAGTGATCCGAGCCCTAACTCCCATCTCTGTCCATCCTGGTTACAGCACAGCAGTTCTTTGTGTGTTCCCAATTGGAATTTTCCTGCTGGAGCGCTGGTCTGAGAAATGCCTAAAAAGCTGAAGCTGTTAAAAGCTGAAAGTTGTGCTCTGTAACCTCTAGACATGATGAATTCCAGAGGAATTCCAGGCTGGAGCTGCTCCTTAGTCCCTGTGCTAACAGCAAACCTTTTAGCAAACTGTTTGGAATATTGAAACTGTTCTGGAGCTCAGTGATAGGATGAAATCACTCAGGGGCTTCGTCATCCTGTGCAGGGAGCTGCTTTCACTTTCAAACCTGGGCTGCCCAGCCAGGAAGGAAAATGTCCAGTGGGATTTTTAGGGTCGTGTCCTCTCTCTGGATCTGGGGGATCGCTGCTCTTCCATAGCAGTGCTGCAAGGAGACGTGACTGCAGTGGCTGAAGCTGGGAACAATCTTTGTGTGCTGCTGCTGAGGGCTGGGCTTTCCTCTCCCAGCCCTCTCCCAACACCAGTGCTGGGACTGGGAGACTCCTCTCCGGGGATTTGCCGTAACAGCGGAAGCTGCTGCTCGCTCGGAGTATGTTTGGTAAGAGAAGTGGTGGAAAATCACTTCAAAAGTTTGCTATAGCTGTTCCCTCACGTGTGTGGGCCTCTGTGTAATCAGTGTTCACTGTCACAGCAGCAGGATGGGATGTGGAAGTGGAAGCACTTTGGAACTTGCTGATTTTTATGGTTTTCCGTGATGTGGCTGCCTGGAGGATGGCGGGATGGGCACAAACTGAGGGCTCTTCCCACTTCTCTGTTCTTGTGCTGGGTGTTGTCCTGCTGTCCTCAGGCTCATGCAAGTCTCTGACTCTGGATTTAGTGAGTGTTTTATTTAGTTTTTTTGTTGGAATTTGGGAGTGTAAACTGGACAGCAGCCCGTGGCACTGGAGTGTGAGCTCAGAGTGAGAGCTGGGTCAGCCTCCACGTTCATCACCAGGAACTTGTTTTGCAGCACAAAGATTTGGCAGGTGCAGGTTGGATTTTGGGGTGTCCAGTAAGTGCTGGTGCTGCTCTCCTGGGGTAAGGAGTTCCCTCAGCATCCTCCAGGACTGAAGCGTGGCTGGAATGGTACCAGCTGTAGAGTGGTCTCTTGGTGCCTCTTTTTCCCCTCCTGTTTTCAATGCTTGGGTGTATTTTGTACTTGCAGTACAGCCCCCCACAAACCAAGGCCCAGAGCATTCCAGCTTTCTTGCTAAGCAGTTTTCCTTCCTTTTGTCAGTGGGGTGTGATCTGTTGTGCAGTTTTCCTAGGGAACTGGTGCTGCTTTAGAGGCAACCTCTGCTCTGCAGGGCCCACCAGTGAGATCTGGTGGTGTGAGACAGAAGCTAATGCAGAGCAGGCACAGAGGGATGCTGATATTGATTTTACCCTTCCTAAGTTCCTTTGGATATGTAAGTAAAGCTGTATATTTGCTATGGCTCTTACGGGAATCACTGCTGCTGATTTCCTCTCAAAAGCTGTTGCAAGTAGGGGAAAGAAAAAAAAAATAGAAAAGCAGTAAAACCTCTGAAGTCTGGTGTAAGGAAGAGTCACAGGGTTTTATAGACACAGAGCAGTTGATGACATTCACCCTGAGATCAGCAAACCTCAGTCCTGGCTTGGGTAAAGCTGAGCAGGAGTTGAAGGGAATCTTTGCAAAATAGAAAAGGGTGACCTTCTCCCTACAAGAAAACCAAAACCCAAATAATCCCTTTGGGAGCTCTACACAGCATTCCATAGGTGGGATGTGACTGTTGAAGTCTGTTTTTCACACAGAACATCCTTGGCACTTGAGGGCTTTGCCTGGGACTCCACTGTAGGATCAGTCCAGGCTGGGGGGTCCTGGCTGGTCCCTGCAGCCCCCACATGAGCCCTACCCAGAGGGCACTGCTGGCACAGCTGTGGCACCACAGGAAGGCAGAAAGAATCACTTTAATTTCACTTTCCATTGCAAATGCCTCGGTTATTTTGTCCACCACAAGGTCACTTATTTTTAAAGGGCCTCGGAGTCTGAAATGGCTTTTCAAAAATATCCCTTGTAGCAAATAGTGTCTCCTGAATGATCACAGGTGGCTCTTTTAAATTACAGCTTTGGTCTGTGCTCTGTAGGTGTTGTGTGTGGCTGGATTGCTCCATCCAGAGGTTTTGGCCACTTTGATTTACTCAGCTTCTGGGGAGGGTCAGGGAAGGCAGGAAGTGACAAAGAAGTAAAGACATCGTGGATGCTTTTCTCTGCTCCTCTGGTTGTATAGGTTGCTTTCACCATCTGTTTTTTTATTTTAATCCATTAAATCCAATTGGAAATTGGTAACCTGTGGGATTATGGAGAATTTAGAAGAAAATTAATCAGTTTGGTGGTTTTGACTGAGAAGCTGCACTGGAGGCAGGTTGTTACTGTGGGGTTAATCCTGCCAGGACAATGCTCCTACATTGGATCCCCTTTTGCTGGCAAAAGGGAAAGTGCCAGAAGCTGATAAATTCAGGAATTTGTGGCATTAATACTATTAATTTCAAATGAGTAACAAGGTATTGTTGATTTTGACAGGTGTGGGAAAGGTCTTGGTGCACAAAAACATCTTCCTTGGAGCTGGGGAGACCCCAGTGTGCCACGGGGTGGGAGAGGAGGGTTCACTGCTGGCTCAGCAGTATCCCACGTGCAGAGCATATTTTCAGGAAAACAGGCAGTTTGGGGGAATTGATTACCATGAGTTTACACAGGAGTGCAGAGTCTTCTTGTACATTAGATAAGCAAATTCCTCAGGCTGATCTTAGGGACCTGTGGGGCTCCTGGTGTGAAAGGCAGGAAAGGTGTGTTCCAGTTCCAACCTGGGTGAATTCCAGGTGTGGTGGTAATGGAGAGCTCTGTTTCCCATAAAACCCTCTCTTTTCTGAAGAGGCAGCAGCCTTTCACAGGCTGCTGGCTGTTTGCTCATCTCTAAGCTATGTTTAAGCTTACAAATAGTTTTTTTTTCTCCACCTCCCCTTTCACAAAACCTAAACCTGCCTTTCTTTCCCAGCCCAGGACATGGTGCAGGCTGAAGAGCACAATTAAAGACGCTGCCACCACTCACTCCACAGCCTGTGCCACCCTCCTGAGGACTCCATGAGGCAGGACACGGGCTGATGCTCTCACCCCACCATGGATGGGGGGAACAGCTTCCCACAGCACCAGCAGCCGGGCGGTGCCGTCCGCGGCATCCCCGGCCTCCGCTCCCAGCTCGCCGTGCCAGATGTGGAGGTGAGGCCCTGCAGATCCTGGGGAGGGGGAAGCTGTGCCCAGGAGGGGTTTGGGCACAGCAGTCTGGCCTGGTAGATCCTTGGAGTCCTGGTCTGTGTTTACAGCAGTAATTTCCAGACTTCCCAGGCAGCTGCGCAGGGGGTTGCAGGATTGAAGTGAGGAGGGAAAAGCAGGGTTGTGATTAAAACAAAGCCTCTCTGAAAGCTGCTGGCTGCCAGCTCCTTGAGGAAGGACTGAAGAGACTGAGAGAATCTGCCCAGGATTGCAGACCTTGTTCCTACCCCAGCACATCTCTACCAGACGTGTGAATCTGTGCCCAGGTCCAGCTGTCCCTGTTTCCAGAGCAGCAGAGATAAATAAGTTGTATTTGTCCTGATATAGCTGCTAAAACCAGACCAGGTCCCTGATGCATTTGTCCAACAGGGCAAAAAGTAAACCCTGTCCCAAAATAGCTGATGTGTTCCTGGAGTTTTCTCTTTCTGTTTCAAACTCTGGAATGTGTCACATGCAGGGACACAGAGGTTCAAGCGAGGCCCAAGTTCCTCTTGCTTCAAGTACAAGGTTTCATTGCTTTGGGCACAAAAAGAACAAATTAAAGGCTGCTGTGGAGCTGAGTAGGGAGATACTGTGTTCTCTCCCTGATTTTATTGATATGAGCTGAGCCTTTAATTGGAGATTGTTCAGGGAAGTGAGAAGACAAAAGGCACAAAAGGGCATTTTTGGATGTGACCTCTGCTGGCCAATTTCAGGTTATTGGGTTGGTGCTGACATCCCACAGAGACTGAATCATAGAATGATGGAATCATTGAGGTTGGAAAAGACCTTCAAGGTCATCAAGTTCAATCTGTGACTGATTCCCAGCCATCAAGTGCCACATCCAGTCCTTCCTTGGACACCTCCAGGGATGGGAACTCCAGCACCTCCCTGGGCAGCCCCTGCCAATACCTGTCTACCCTTTCCACCAATAAATTCCTCCTGATGTCCTACCTGAACATCTTGTGGCATAGCTTGATTCCATTTCCTCTTGATGCCATTTCCTTTGTCCCTTCAGAGTGTCCTGTGAAGGGGCTGGGGAAGGAGACACTGGTAGGGGAGTAGGTTCCAAAGCTGAAACCAGAGTCCTGCTGGAGAGACAAGGAGCCACCTCTGCCTCTGGGAAGCATTGAGGGAGGGAAGCCATGGGCTGCCCTTGTACCTGCAGCCCCAGGTAATGGTTCCAGGCCTCTGCTGCTCTAACTCTTGTGCCTTCTGCTTGCAGAATTCCATGCTGGCCGCCGACTCGTGGAGCAGCTGCTACCCAGTCTCTTTCCCAACCTCATCCTTCCCAAGTGAAAACCAGTGAGTGCTGTTCTCCTTTGCTTAATCCCCTCTGCTCTTGCATACCCCGTGATTCAACTGTTTCTTTGCTGCTTTCCATGTTTTCTTTATTTCACGATCTGATGGGGAAATAATTGCATCACTCTCTGATCTTGTGGCATTTCAGACACTGCTGCAGCTTGGGAGCAGCAGCAAACAGCTTTTTGTTTTTTAAAATGAGGAAAAAACCTTTGTTTTCTGTTAAACCTGGAGGCTGCAGTAAGGGAGAAACAGCTTTGGTTTAGCCTGGATTTGTAACACTAATGGAATTCTTATGAGATCCAACTGAGCAAACACTGGGCAGTCTCCCTAGCTTTGCACTGATGTGGAGGAAGATGTTACCTGTACTGGGTATTAGGTTTTGGGTGATGTTAAAATCCTTTGCCATGTCACTGGAAGTGACTGACACTAACAGCCATGTCATGTCTGTACTAAAAAATTTCATTTTCCATTTTCCCTTTACAATGAACCTTCATCCCGGATCACAAGGTGGGGTGTGGCAAATGTTTGGACAACATAAAGTGGCCTTGTGTCATCACTGAGTGACTTGGATGGTCATTCTGGTAGGGCTGGGGTTTTGGAGGCTGATCCATGGCTTCTTTGGTCTCTGTGAATCCAGGGGTGGCGTGGATACACAGGATCTGTTCTTTATCTAGGTCAGAGGTGGGAGGAAGGAGAACTGAAAGAAGCAAAATTTGACATCCTGAGCTAACAAGAGTATTCCAGGTGCCTGGCATCACACTGGGGACTTAATATGACCTTCCTCTTAAAGGGATTTTGTCATCTTCATGGTGGGATCCCTCTCTGTGAGGGTGTGAGTTCCAGGCAGACAGGAGCAGTGGGGATCAGCCCCTCTGTCAGGGGGATGAGGGGATTTGTGTCCCTGTGGTCCCCTCTGGCCACAGCAGGAGCTGCCCGGCAGCACGGGGTGGATGCACAGGGCAGGTCCCCATGAGAGGGTACCAAAAGCTGCCCCACAGGTGCTGAGGGAGCTGAGCTGTGCCAGCTCCTCCCCACAGGAGAGCAGGAGACGTCTCAGATCCATTCAGGCCCTTTGCTCTTGGCCAGCCTGGCTGATTGGAAGGGGCTGTGCTTTTTGAGCAGGATTCCTGTAAATTACATGTTGTGAATCCTCCGGAGAGCTATAACAGAATTTCTGTTTTGCTGCATTGAACCACAAGATTAGATTGTGTTTATCTATTGCATTGGGGTTTTTTGTTTTTTTTTTTTTTTCCTCTTGACCATTTGTTCTGGTTTTGCCCCTCACTCTCTTCCTGTTTGGTGCCGCTCGTACCAGCGCTGCCGGGAACAGCCCAATCCTGCAAGGACATGCCTGTGTCTGACACAAACCTGGACTTGCTGCCTTTGCTGAAGTTACTTCTGGAAATGAGCCCCATTGTAGTAATGATTTGTTAGGGAATGATTTAGCCAAGGCTGCACCTTTAGCTTCCTGTTCTTCATACCCCAGGAGGTGTAAAAATCACCTTTCAGGTGAGATCTTCCATATCTGCAGTTCACATTAAAAAAAAAAAAGTCTGTGCTTTTTGTGTTTGAAAAGGGCACTGACTCTGTTTTAGGTGGATTTAGGGTGAGGGGGTTACAGGTAGGAATCCTGGAAGGAATGGAAACATTGAAAAGTGGGATTTTAAAGGCAGTTGTAATTGTAGCCCATGCTGTAACATGAGAAAATGCAGCTGGCATTAGAGGTGGTGCACGTTTTTCTTCAGAATCCTTGCAGAGAAATCTCATTTGCAAGTGGCTGTGTTTGGACAGGGCTTATTCTCATAGCAACGCCTTTATCCTGAAGCAGGTTTTTCCTGTTTCTTTTCAGGAGTTCACTTTCATGCTAGGGAATTTCTTTAGAAGACCCCAAACGTGGCCTCTTGGGTTCAGATTTTCTTAACCTGACAAATGTCAACAGTGTATTAAACCTCCCTGAAAGAACCAGGGAGGTTCAGAGCTTTGAAGAGCAGCAGCTCAGTTCTTTTCTGAGGAATTATCCCTGCAGAGCTCAGCTTCCCTTGCTGCTGGAGGCTCAGCACATTCCTGGCTGGGGAGATCTGGAGCAGCCCAGTTGTGCTGTTGGATGAGATGTCACACAGCTGCAGCAGAGCTTTGTCCCCAGTTTACATGACCCCTTTTCTTGCTGTTTTTATGCCCTTTTCCACCTCTGCATGGAGCATTGCTTGCTGAAATAGTAAAGCAGGCTCTGAAAAACGTGGGTTGGTGTCTGATGGGGAAGGAAAGTGCCAGGCTAGTGCCAAAGCAGCCTGCAGCCTCTCAGCTCTCCCTGATCTTCCACTGGCTTGAGATGAGAAGTTTGTTTCTCTGAATGAAGGACAGAGGATGGAGCCTGGCCAAAACACACATGGAGGTCTCAGAGAAGTGGCACTGTGGGGCCAGAAGGGCTTTGGATGCATTGGTCATGCTCATTGGGATGAGCAGCTGGATGAGCAGCTGGAATGCAGCGAAATTGTTCCTCCTTGGGCAGCTGCTGTGATTAAACCAGCATAAATTTCCTTTCTGGAAATGTTTTTGGTTGTCCAGTGAACCCCCTCAGCATCTGAGGGAAGCTGCTGACCCAGAGTAGAGGAGAGGCTGAGCAGGTGGGGACAGGGCTGTGTTCACAGCTTGTCTGTGACAAGGTCACTGACCTGATTCTTCCAGTTAAAGCATTTTTGTCTCAGTTTATTTCCAGCAAACTTGTCAGTGGCTCTGTGCCAGCCCTGCAAATGAGAGGAGACTCAAATGAGTTCTGAGTCAAGGGAAGGTAAAGCCCAGCTCCAAAGGGACTGAAGGGATTTTGGGGCTTTCCAAGGAGGATCTCAGAGCCGTGCCTGGAGCTGCTGTGGGCTCTCCCTGCAAACTGCAGGAGCCAAGTGCATCTCACATGGGCAGATTGGACAGATTGGAAGACCAAGATGAAGGGTAACAAAATACCAAGCAGAGCTGGTCATTCCACAGCAGGCCAGGGAGGTTGGAGCTCTCTTGCTCTATTTCTTGTTACCTTGACTGACCCTTGTCCAGGCCACAAAGTGCCAGGGGAACAGGAGAGGGTGTTCACTTTTCCAGTAAAAATAGTTTTCCTATTCCTTGGTTAGTTCCTTGATGCTGGCCAAGCTGTGTCCTCGTGTGAGAGACGACGAGACCACAGCAGCCTTGGCTTGAAAGCCTTTTAAACCAGCCTTTTCCTGTGTGGAAATAATTAATTCCCAGAATTTATGCCCAGATTTTAATTTCCTTGGATGGATTACAAAGAGCCAACAATCAGGGCTGGACTTTGGGAGCTGGGAGGTGCAGGTTTGTGTTCACACAGGGTCTCAGGTGTCTCTGCAGCAGGTAAAACTGTGGCAGCACAGAAAAGAAAAAAAAAAAGAAAAGGAGGAAAGATCTGTTCATTTTTGAGGGTTTTGTCTTTAGTGATGGGAAGCGAGCAGGAAAAATGTATTTATCAGAGGAGATAACTGTGTTTGCTCATAAATCCACATGTAAATGTTCACCGGGTGTGTTAACGAGCTGCTGGCCACACATGGCACCTTAATTGCTTAATAATCCTTTGGCAGCTTGGCATTCCCAGCTCCTGGGCAGGAGTTCTGTTCAAACTCTGTTTCTCCCTCTCCCAGCACCCTGTTGAAGTTTCTGGCCGTGGGTTCTTTGGGAGAAGAAAGAGGAAACCACCCAGTCCCGTGTGGAGGTGGCGGTGGCAATGGCCCAAGCAGGAGCACTGCCCCTTACGGGAAGGATTACAAAGCACATTCCTTGCTCCTGCAGGAGAGGGAAAGGGCTTGTGCAAACCAGGAGGTGGCGTGGAGCAGAGACCAGGGGCTGCTCCTGAGCAGGAGGAAGGAAATTGGCTGCTCTCGTGGCAGTTTTTGCCCCTGGCTGCCTGGAGGAAACGGATGCTGGGTGCAGGGAGCAGGAGGAAGCTGGCATGGCCCTGCCCAGGTGGAGCAGGCAGGATCTTTGCTTTGTTCCCTTGTTAGCTGAGCACAGATCTTGCTTTTGAACTCACACCACTGGCATCCCTAGTTCCTCTCTCTGGGTAACAGTTCTGTCTGTGTTTCCCAGTCACCAGCCCCTCCATTCTGACCTGCTTTTGGGCTCTGTGAGTGGTGAACCCCCTGTCCACGTGGGTTAACAGGGGTGTTTCCCTGTCAGAGCTGATTTGTAGGGCTGTTTTGGGGGTTTTGTGGCCTAAACCAGCATTCAGGTGTGATATTTCCCTGCAACTCATGTCCTTACATGGTGTGACTGACAGGTGCACCACACCCATCATGCTGGGATGTCCCAGGGCATCATTCTGCTTTGTCATCAGAACTGAAATATTGGGTATTGCAGACTGTTGTTATCTCTTAAATTATATTCTTAATTCAGCATTCTTACACTGCTGAGTTTGGGAAGTGGGATAGAACTAGTAGAGGTATTATTTTGCCATCTCTCTTCTGGATAATATCCAATAATATCTCTCTCCTGTATGTGACATCCTGAAGTTTCAGCTTCACTGCTGTCAGAGGCTAAAGTGACCTGAGAAATGCTGGGGACTCACAGGGAATAACTGCTTTTCCCATTTCCTTACAGGCAATATTTTAGCCCCCCTCAGGATTTTTATATGGATTCCATCAGCAGACCACATTTCTTGGATACAAACTATGCAGCTGTGGACCCCACTGACTTCATACCAAAAAATGGGGATTTTCCTCAGGTAAGTGCAAAGTTCCTGATGTCTTTGGGGGAAAATGAGGCTTTGGAGTGCTGAGGATTGCTTTTCAGTGTTGCCTTACTTAGGGAAAATGAAGAGATGGGCAATAAATTTGTCCAGCCCCAGAGAAGAATTGTGTGCAGTTGGGATCAGTCCTCTGACACCAGGAATTTCAAAGGTGTCCATAGTTTGGTAGGAGCTGCTCTGTGGTCAAACAGCTTCTGTCTTTTAAAGGGATGTTTGGCATAAACACTGGTGGTGCTGCAGGAGGGTCCCAGAGTGTGAACTGAACTCGCTTCAAACTCTTGGGTTATTTCCCTCCCAAAATGCTCTTGTGCTGCGTGTTCTTCCTCACTGGTTACAAGTGGTGGATTCCTGAATAGTGAATATTTAGGGATTACATCAACTCAGTGCCTGGCATTCCAAGAGTGGAGCCAGGTCAGTTTTTGCAGAGCTGAAGTGTGGGAGGAATGAACAGTGACCCCGAGTCGCTCGGCATCTCTGGGGACTCAGACCTCCCTCACCTTGGGGATCTCTCTGGGTGGGAAGGAGCTTCTTCCATGGAGGTTTTGGAACATTGCACTGGCTTTTGGCAACATCTTATGGTAAGATTAGTCAGTAAAAACTGCAAGTAGTTGATATGACAGAGCTGACTTTGGAGTAAAGAAGGGAGAGGCTGTATCCCTTCTAGGAATTAATACAGACATTGGTGTCTGCTGGTGTATGTGTTAATTCCCCCTTGTTGTTTTTGGTTTCTTGGTATGGCTAAAGAGTGATTTTGTTCCTCCTTGGGGCCCTGATTTCTGCAGGTTTGGACGTGCAGGTGCTGGGGATTTGTGCTTTTTGGGGTGGCCACTGGTGTGCTGTCCCCCCATCCAGCTCCCTGTGCTTCATGTCAGGGGCAGCCACTGGGCAGCTGCTGGTCAGGGTTTTCTGGCTGGATTAAACCAGATAAATAATTGAATCACAGGAGCATTGATCTCTGCCTCCTGCAGAATTAATTGTGGGAGGAACGAGGCAGAAAAGTGATCTCATCAACTTGTGAGACCATTTAGCAGGCTGTGATGGGAAGGGGAGAGGGGTCCCTGCCATAGGTCTCACCTCCAGGTCTGGTGGGGTTTGGCTGATGGGTTCAACGGGAAAAAGGCTTAATTATTTCTTTAACTTATGTATTTTCTAGTATCTCAGTGGTCAGTCAGCTTCCTTCCCTGCTGCATCACAGAAACTGATCTCAGCCAACTTGGAGGAGCAGATTTTTGGAGGCTCTCTGTGAAAGGAGAAGCTTTGTGTTGGCTGGGGGAGAAAAGAGCAGGAAGCTCTGAGATAAAGCAAGCATGAACAACCTCAAATGATTCCCAGAGCAAGAAATAATTCTTGTGCTGCTCTTATCCATTGGGAGAGGAAGCCATGGATGGGAGTGAGTTGATTTTAGGCAAATGGGCTTTTGTTTGGACTCTTTCTTTCTGTAGTCAGACTGCACCTATTGCAGTGTGCCTGCAGGTGTTCTGCCCCCAGTATGGACACAGCAAAGTGTCCTCTGAACGTGACAGAGCCAAACAAGTTCCTTCAGTGGGGTATTGTACCACCAGGTAGTGCCATGTGCTCCCACAAGGAGCAGAGCAGCTTCATGGTGCTCTCCTGTCCTGTTCCATGGTTTGTCTGTGAGCCCCTGCTCTGGTCCCTGGACATTCCACAGGGAACAGGGCAGTGATGTGTCACCCTGAAACTGAGGAACAGTGGATCAGGCTTTGTTAGAGTTCTGTTTTCCAAGCTGAAGTTCCCTGCTGGAGTTGGTACCTCTGAGGGCTGGGGTGTGTCTGGAGCTCCTGGAGCCAAGGGACAGCTCTCGGTTATTTCACCTGTGGGGCTGTCTCTGGAAGAGGAATGTCAGGCTCCAGTCATCCTCTTAACAGCTCATTCTGCAGTATGGAGCCAGCTCAGCCTTCTTGAGCACTCAGCTTTGGACTTCTGAGCACCCTGCAGGGTCTCTGCTGTGCTCACTCAGAGCAGGATGCACTAAGCACTGACATGGAAGCCATGGATAAACCCCAGGGGTCTCTGAGCCATCAGGCATTGCTCTTCCAGGGAAAAGCTGCAGATCTGCTCACAGGAGCCAGAGGTGGAGCCTGGCTCTAGTGGAGCAGCAGGTCTCAAACTGGAGACAGTCTGGGAGGCACCTGGGAGTTTCCTGAAGCTTTCCCAGCCCTTTCTTCATCACTTTACTGATTTCTCATTGTCCCAGACACCAAATTGTTAAATATTAACATTTGGCTTGGGAAGCTGAAACATGCCATCCAGGAGCAGTTGGGTGGTTCCATCTTTCCAGGTGGCTGTACAGGAAAGTACCTGTCCCTTCCAAACTTTCCTGCTGCAATGGTAGGAGTGGCAAGGGCTGGTCCAACCGTGCCAGACAGAGCAGTGGAACCCAAGGGGCAACATGAGGAGTCTGCTGCAGGTGCTGGTAAGATATTCCTGATCCAATCTGTGGTTCTTGGGCAGGCAAAATGGATCAGGTGCTTGTGTGAGGACTTGTGCTGCCTCCACACATAGATACAAGCTGTTCTCTTGGTGTTGCTCCCATAGCAGAATCCAGAATTGTGAGGAATAATGAAGAAGGATTTGAAAGGTCTAAAGAGCAAATGATTGAGGCATTTGTGTAGCAAACCCTTTCTGTTGGTGGCAGTGATTGTCCATGTGCTGTAGAGTTCAGAGAGTGGCAGTTCTGGTGCTTTTTCCTCTGGCATTGGCATTTCCTTCTCCATATTTTGTTTTAGGAGTCCTGGTCCTGCAGAGTGCAAAGGCTTTGCTGATCTGGGGATACTGAGAGTGGGAATTGCCACATTTTCTAATGGCTCTGGGACTTTCTCTGTAGTTGAGCCATTCACCTTGCTGAGCAGGGAAGGTGCTCACTGCATGGCCAGAACAGCCTGATGTGAACTTGAACTTGTTTCCTCCACAACAGGGTTCTGGCTTGCTCCTGGGTGATTCATCCTTGCTGTTCTGTTGGCATTTTTTATATAAACAAGTGGCTTGAGTGGAGGTTCAGAAAATAGTTCAGGGAGGCCACGTTGGGTCTGACAGCATTTCTGGTCTTGGGAACTGCTGTCTGCAGCCAAAGTCTCATCCCAACCACATGGTGCCATCTCCTTATGGAAAAGTCTGCCCACGTGTCCTTACAAATCACAGTCCTGAGAGAAGCAGGGTTTGGTTTCTATTGCTTCCCTCCCTGCCTGCTGGTTATTCCTGCATCCCAGGTGCTGCTGAGCTGGGATCTGGCACTCGTGGGCAGCAGTTCTGCAAAGGCACTGTGGCTGTGGTGGTGCTGTTTTGTGACACTGATGGTGAGAGCTGTTAATTGCCATAATAAAACATTGAATCCAGGAGGGTTTAGCTTCTCCTTGGGTCTGTGTTGTCCCTGTGAGCTGTGTCTGTCCCCAGACCCTTACAGAGTCAAAGCATCCTCCTCCTCCTCTAGGAGAGCATCCCTGCTGCTCTTGGCCACCACAGATTTTTCTTTACTTTGCTGTCCCGGTCAGTTTAGAATTAATTGAAACACAGACTTTGCCTAATTCCTCTGATGGCCTTTGCTGGCAGTCTCTGTTCCCTTTGCCTAATTTTGTGCTACTTGTGGCTCCAGAACACGACTTTGCTGAACACACAGAAAACTCCTCTGCTGACTTCATGTGCCCTGAGAAATAAACCTGGGAGGGGGAGCAGCTCCTGGGGACATGGTGGGTGTGCAGGGGACTCTGCAGATCCTCCTTGTCCCCTCAGTGAAGCAGCTCTGGGTGCTTTGGGAGGAACTTGGGCTGGAGGGAGGAGGTCAGGCCAGATGGATTTATCCTGTGGGCCAGGAGGAATTTCCTGTTCCCAGGCAGAGTCACCTTCAGTAATTGTGTAAAGATGCAGTTACAGCCTTGTTTGATCTGCTGTGCTGGATGGGGGCTCCTGACCACACGTGTTAATCATAAACCAGCCCTCTCCTCACCAGCAGCCCCTTGCAATCTCCTGTTAATCTTCCTTGTTAAAGCAGGAGGAGAAATTAACCTGCTCTTAAAAAAAGTATTAATTTTTAGAAGTGCTGCAGAGCACAGAGCTGTGGTGATTTAGGAGAAATCAATGCAACAGTTATTAAATTATATGGAACACTTGGTTGTGGCTGAAACAAAGAGTTTCCTGGAATAAGAAACATCCTGGAACTTCTGTTGCTGTCCTGGAGTTATGTCTACAGGGAACACAGACATTAAAATCCATTTGCAGGCAGTTACCTGGCTCTTGGCCTTGGGAGAACAAGTGGCTTTGCATGCTCATGTCTTTGTTTCTGCACTGCAGGTTTGGGGTTTGGGCTGATGTAATAACACTTTATAACCCCTCTGCCTGAGATACCTGACACATCCTGCAGGCCTGGGGTAAGGAAAATGAAGGCTGTGGTTATAACAACTCCCTGTGCACTGACCAAAGGCTTGGGGTGCTTTGTGACACCGATGGTGAGAGCTGTTAATTGCCATAATAAAACATTGAATCCAGGAGGGTTTAACTTAACCACCCTGAGCTGGTTCACTGGGGGAAGGGAGGTATAATTTGGCTTTTGAGGTATTCTTTGTTGCCAGTGGATTGCAGGAGCCCCCTCAGATGCCTGTGGCCCTGGGAAAAGGGGTAAAAGAGCCTGGAGGGCTCAGATCTCCCCCCTCATTCTAGTATTGATAATTTTCATCTGTGTTGCTGCATCCAAGCAGCCATGTCCAGTCCTGGCAGGAGGGATGGAGGTCTGCCTTCTGAGGGTCTTGGCAAGCACAATTCCCTGCCTCCTGCCTTGCCAAAGCCAACAGAAGTGGGAAAAGCTGGTCTGAAGTGCTCAGTGCTCTTAAAAGTGCTGGTAATAGAATCCAATAGCAGACCGTGGGGACATGGTTGAAAATAGATGTTTAATTCAAAGCAGAGTTGGTCTGAGTCAGGGGGTGCAGAAAGTTCCCCCAGCACAGCAATTGCCTGGGCTTGGCTGGAAGGGGATAAGTCAGATGTGAGAGCTGGAATAATCCTGCTTTCCTTGTCCCTGTCTGTCAGCACACGTGTTCTTGGGTGAATTGTGGGGAGGCAGGTTGGGAATATTCCAGGTGGTGGTTCCACAGTGGTTTATCTTCCCCTTGGTGATTAAACTGCTGTGGTCTTACAAAATCAATGCAGCAGCCCTGGGTGTCTGTGCTGTGTTCCCACTTCCTCCAGCAGCACAGGTCTCTCATGTCTGCATTTTGCCCCCCCCCTGACAGCAAAGGAAGAGGAAATAATCCACCTGCTCTTCCAAAGGTTGCACAGATTGCCAGCCCTCGATAGTGGTTCAGTCAAGGTCACACAGCAAGTTGCTAATTAAGACATTCCAGAAATTAATTTGGCCTCTTCACTCCACACATGTCATTAAAGCACCTGCCCCAGCAGAGCCTGCCCTTAAATACAGCAAATTCAGAGAAAAGCAGCCTTGAAAACCCTCAGCCTTTCTGCTGCCCACAGAAACCAAATTCTGTTGTCACTGTAGTCCCTGCAGGATGCTCTGCTGGCTCTCAGGGAAGTGCTGCTTGCAGCCTCCACTGGGAGGTGAGATGGGTCCTGGGATCAGGGAGAGCCCAGAACATGCTCCAGCTCCTCCTGGGAGCCCCAGCCCTGACTGCAGACCCTGCCACAGCTGCATTTGTGCCAAGGAAAAGGTGATTTTTTTGCCATTTGCTTATTGAAAAAACCTCCTGGGCTGGGTGTGCTGAGGGTGGAATGTGCATCCTCACTGTGGATGTCTCAGTCCCTGTGGAACCACGGTACTGCAGAGGGTTCTGCCCTTGGGAATGAGTTCTGCTGCAGATTTTTGCCCTCTGGATGGTTTTTCAGCCTTAATACCTGGCGAGTTTTCCTTGGAGGGGCCCATCCTCCCTCATCTGATGGCATAAAGCAGAATTCCCTTGCTCAGCTCTCTCCCTGGAGGGCTTCGTCTGCTCGCCTCTCTGGCACTTTGTGCCTTCTTTCACTCCAAAGCTCTGTTTTTTTGAGAAGCACCTGATAAAATGGGATTTTCCAGCTGTTCCCAGCACAAGGCCATAGAGGAGTTGTCTCAGCAGCGACAGCCACAGCAGCAGGCACTGAATGCTGGCTCAAACGTGGAACAGAAATGAGCTGTGCTCCCTTGAAACCGTGCTATGGGTGCCTGGAAGTTCTGGGAGCAGGGATGGAGAGATCAGGGCAGTCAGGGCTCCTCTCCATCCCCATTCCCAGCACGTGCACTGCTGGGTTTGCTGGGCAAACTGGAACTGACCCCACGGGCAGAGCCCGGCTCCAGGGCTGCCACCAGCCCTGCCAGGAAAGAGCAAACAGGAGCCTCTTGCACCCAAAGCAAACATGACAGTTCCCAGGGATTTTCCAGAGGGTGATTCCCTGGCTGATTCTTTTAATCTCCAGTGGTGTTGGAGGAGACCTTCATTAAGTTTACATCCCTTGCAGATATCCCTTTTTGTGCCTTTTTCTCTTCCCCACCAGAAATTGATTTCTCTTACCAAAACTGTAAAAGTTAAAAGGGACAACCTTGGAAAGAGGAGGCAACAGTCTCTGGGAAATAACAGTGACCCAGGGAGGAAAGGGAAGAGAATGGGCCACTCCTTTGGATTTCTAAAGCCACCATTTGGGGTGGGGCAGACACCAAAGACAAAGAGAGCACATGGCTCTGGGGAGGACACCAACGTGGGAATGCTCCTTATGAGTTTGTCACTTCAAAGCTGAGCACTGAAATCGGGAGGGGGGTTAGGGGCAGGAGGGCAGGACCCCCAGCCCAGAGCAGGGACTGCCAGGGGGACAAAATCTGGCACAAAGAGAGCACGTGGCTTTTAGGGGGAACCCCAATGTGGGAATACTCATGAGCTTTTCACATCAACCACTTCACCTGAGCCCTAAAATCGGGGGTGAAGGGGTAGGGGCAGGAGGGCAAGACCCCCCAGCCCAGAGCAGGGGCTGCCAGGGGGACAAAATCTGGCACAAAGAGAGCACGTGGCTTTTAGGGGGAACCCCAATGTGGGAATACTCATGAGCTTTTCACATCAACCACTTCACCTGAGCTCTAAAATCGGGGGTGAAGGGGTAGGGGCAGGAGGGCAAGACCCCCCCAGCCCAGAGCAGGGGCTGCCAGGGGGACAAAATCCGGCACAAAGAGAGCACGTGGCTTTTAGGGGGACACCAGTGTGGGAATACTTGTGAGTTTTGTCACATCAACCACTTCACCTGAGCCCTAAAATCGAGGGTGAAGGGGTAGGGGCAGGAGGGGAAGACCCCCAGCTCAAAGCAGGGGCTGCCAGGGGGACAAAATCTGCCTTTGGGTGGCCGGGGAGAGGAGCAGAGGGAGCCTGGAAGCCTCTGGCTGTGCAGAGCCCAGCGCTGTTTACTGTGCTCTGTGGTTGGATTACACCACGTACAGTAATTCTCCTCGCACTGCCAGTAATTTCACTGACTTACCAAGCAGGCATCATTTCCTGAAAGTCAGCCCTGGACTTAGAGGAAGTAAGAGCCCTCTTGTCGTCCTGACTAAACAGTCTATGCAAATCTCCGGGCTCAGGACGGCTCTGCCGGGCCCCGAGTCTCCATTTTCCCTGCTCTGGCTGCTTCATGTTGGCTTTTAAAGCCCCCGATGAGCCCTGGCTGTGAATGGACCTTTCTGCACTTTCCACTGAGCACCCTCCCCCTGCCGCTGCCTCCCGCGCCGACAGCCCCCCGAATGCTGCTCTAAAATGTCCCAAATGCAGTTCTGGCTGAAGTTCCCATCTCTCTACAAGGTAAAGCCTCATTTTTTTTTCCTGGGTCTTTCCTCCTCCTCCATAGAATTCCTTGTGTGTTTAGTCACCAGTGGCTGCAGAGTTTTGGGAGTGACACCTCTCCATGTTGGGTACCGGGAATGGAATTTTTTTTCTTTTTTTTTTTTTTTTTTTTTTTTTTTTTTTGTCCCAAAGATGTGATTTCTGTTTTGCTGGAACCTTCATTCCTGGGTGCTATTCAGTCGGTCAGAACTCGCTGGCTGAGTGTAGAATTATAGAATTTGGAGGGAAGGAGCTCCCTGAGGATTGATCTGTGCGTTCGTGTCCGTGTGATGGCTTTGAGGGGTTTTATTTGCAAAGTTAATGTGGGGTGCAGGAAGCAAGGGGAGCACCATCCAGCCAGAGCTAAACCCTCCACAAATTGTCCCAAATTTATTGTCCCAAGTTTATTGTCCCAAATTTAGACAGACTTTGGGGTTTGGCAGCTGAAAGATTTTATAGTGATCATCTGCAGCTGCTGATTCGGACACTCCTGAATAATAATTTACTTAATCTGTGATTTTTGGGGTGCCAAATCTCTCTTGGCTGGCAGTGTGGCTGTAATTGTGGATGTGTATTTGGGTGTATAGATAGAGTTTGGGGTTTTTAATAAAACCCCCTCTTCACTTGTGTGCTCTGCAGCGCAGTCATCCAGAGCTGCTCTGCAGACACTCTTTCCTCAGTGTCTGGATTGTGAGAAAATAAACCATTTCTATTGATGGCCTGATGGAAAAAACATATTTTTAGGATGCTTGTTCTGTCTTTATTTAGACTTCACCTGTTCTTTCATTATTTTTAACACTTTGTTTTGACTGAGGGAGCTGAGCTGTTTCCCAGGGGCTTGGAGAAAGATCAAATATCTGGGCTGGGGTACCTTGATTTTTTCCTCATCTTTTCTAGGAAGATAATGTGTCATAATCTCACTTTTGGGATAATGACAGGAGTACTGTGTGCCACAGTAGCATCAGGTTGTCCTCTGCTCTGAGATCCACCTGCAGCTCTGCCTCCAGCTCTGAGTCTTTGGCCCAGGAGAGGCCTGGACCTGCTGGGACCAGCCCAGAGGATGCCACAGAGATGCTGAATTCCAGGAATAAGGTTTATGTAAAAAACAGTTGCAGTAAAGTATCTGAAATAAAGATCCTGCCTGTCAGAACAACTTCCATCTGGTGCAGAAATTTGACTTCCACTGAAACAGAAGTGCTGTTACTGTAGAACCTCATGTTTTTAATGAGAAAAACTTAAAATTCTGATTAATCCATCTGAAACAGGGACAAAATTACATGTTTCAAACCCCAGTGCCTGAACTAGCCCTGACCATGGGCTTTTGATTGAGGTGATGATCCTTCCTTTTCCCTGAGGTCACCAAGGCAGCTGCTTCCATTTGCAGCAGATAAACCAGGCATGGTTTGCACTGGTCGTGTTAAACAATTACCCTGGGTTTGGTAAATTTACAGAGGTAGTGGTGGTGGAGGTTCTTGGGGTGGGGAAGCTGGCAGGTGATTAATTTTAGTGCTCTTTAGATAATGCAATTAGTTAAGACAAATGAGAGATTCTGGAAGTTTGTGACTAATGCCTCGTAATGCTGGCAGAGGATGGGATCACTGCATCACTTCCAGGAGGAGCATTGTCCTCCTCTGCCTTGGAGGCTGGTTTCCTCTCCCCAGTTCAGCCCAGTGGTGGGGCTGGAGTCTTCCCTGGGGATGGAAGGGTCTGGGTGATGTTGTTGGAATGTCTTGGGTTGGGTCATGAGGCTTTCCCATATCCTGTTGCTATTCCAGCCCAGCCCTTGCCTATTGTTGGGAGCCCGATGGCCACTCTGTGCTGCCCCACAGCCTCCCCTGCCATGACATGGGTGTGCAGATGTTTCCTCCTTCCCCAGCCTCTGTCAGTGCCCTTTGCAAGTGAACAAACCCTGCTTGGAAGTGTCTCAGCAGTGGGGCTGGGTGGGAGGTGGGACCATCTGGATCCTGCACAGTCCACTCGCTCTGGCCATGGCCAGACCCCTCCGAGTGTTCTTCTGCTTTCTGGAGTGTGAAAGGGAGTCCAGGGATCCCTTAATTCCAAGGTGATAAATCTGGGTGCCTGTTCAGTCTCTGGATGCCTTGATTTCTGGGTAATCCTAAAATAGCCACAGAAATAGCAGCAGCAGGAGCTGCTGCCCTCACTCCCTGAGTCTTTATGTCCACCAGTTGGTATTTGAGGAATCCAAACTCCCCACATCACACCTGCCATGGTTGGAGTGCTTCCAGCACCTGCATTGATGGCTTCAGGGCACACATTGGCAAATGAGACATCCCTGGGAAGAAGGGGAAAGGAATGTGTCCCAGTGGTTAAACACTACAAGCCCATAACTTTTGATAGCAGCTGGGGGGGGTCTGACCCAGCTCTTGGCCTAAAGCCCTTGGGAGCAGCAGAGCCAGGCTCAGCTGCTCGTGGGTTTGTCAGGCAGGGCTAAGTGACTTTTAAGAGTCTTTGGCTGCCTTTCTGGCTCTAGTGGGAAATTAGCCCTTTACTGGAAGTGAGCAGTGATTCCTCCTGTAGCAGCCCCTGGCTCTGCTGGCAGCAGCCTGTTGGGTTACCCTGGTGCTCTGGCTGGGCTGTGAGGAACCACCCGTGCTGGCAGCATCTCTAGGGCCACCAAGACAGACATCTTGGTCCGTTTGTCCTTCCCTCACAGACAGAGGGTCATCTCCTGCCAGGCCTGAGTGCTGGAGTTTGGTGCTGGAAGTATATTGCTCTTAATTAACAGCAAAGTTTTTCTGCTTTGACAAAATTTGAAGATGCTGTTTGGTGTGGGAGGAGGGCTGAGGTGATGGGATGGAGCTGGGGAAGGGGCAGGGTCTGTGCCACAGTGAGGAATGCAGAGCAAGAAGTGCTTATTGGCTCTTGGCTCTTGCCACCTGAAATAGGGAAACCAGATGTGGGCTTGATATTAGGGAGGGGATTGATGGCTCTTTCTGAGCCACAGTCTGTGTGAGTCAAACCAAAACAGTTGCAAACCATCCAACCCAGTCCCCAGAAAAAGAGCAAGGGCAGAGCCTGGACCCTGTTGCTGAAGCATGTTCCTTGTCCAGGCTGGGGCTGGCCCTTGGGAACAGGACTGGTAGATCTGCCTGGATTTACCTAGATTCAAATCCAGGTGACACCAGCACTCCTTCCCCTGCTCCTGACAGCCTCGTGTGTGTAGAACCTGCCGGGAGCAGAGGGATGTTTCCCACTGGCTCCAGGTAGTGCTGCATGGGAAATTGCAGTGGAACAGCCACACTGTGACTGAGTGTACCTGGGTCTCTGGGGGCCCCTGCACATGAATGAAATCCTTGAGTTCTTTGGGGTCAAGGTGAAGCTTTTGCACCCCTCAGCAGCCTTTTTTAATCAAGCACAAAGTGGAGTTGAGCGATGCCTCGTTGGATGCTCCTCTCTCTCCCAGTCCGTGGTGAAGGGATGTGCACAGCCCAAGTCAGCCTTGACCATGTACCCACACTCCTGGCTCGGGTTTTTCATGCTTTTTCAAGAAACAGATTTTCAAACAGCACCCACAGAGCGTGTCCTCAGTTCCAGGTTAATTCCTGGGATCTGTGGAGCGCCAAGCAACGGAGACGCTCATTGAGCAGAAATAAATTAGACCTTGCTGGCTGAGTGAGGAAGGATCTTTGGTCTCACCCTGCCTCCTCCAACCATGCCTGTACCTCTGTTCCAGGATTCTTCATACCTCGATGAGCTCTCCAACAACAACTCCCTCTTCTCGTCCCCCGCGGATTCCCTCTCGGAAATCGTGGATGCCAAGGACTTCCTGCCCGCCGACAGCCTGAGCCACGTGCCAACACTGTGGGATGTGAACACACCTCAGCAGAACCAGATCGAGGTAGGGGCTTGTCTTGGTTTTGTGAAAAACGCCAATCACTTGTTTTTTAAAATTTTTAAAGTTTCATAGTAGTGAAATGGTTGTAAAAATAGTAATGTAATTAGAGTGATAATAATTTGGACAGTTTGGATTAGGACAATATGAGACAATAGAAACAAAGAGTTATGGATGTCTGGGTACCTTTTTCTGGGCAGCATAAGCCCGAAAAAGGACACAGTTAACAGAGGATTAACTCTTAAAAACAACAGCCTATTGCATATTCATACATTTCATCCATGATGCATAAATTCCATTCAAACACAGGATTCTGTCTGGGCAGTTTCAGCTTCTTCCTCTGAATCCTGACAACATCATCCTGCCCAAGTGAGGTGGGAAGAAGTTAATTTCTTCTGATAATGGGGGAATAAATTCCCTTTCTCTGAAGAATTGAGGTGTCCTGTGGCTTCTATCTCGGTGAGAGTCCTTCTTTAGGAAAAAAGTATCCTACATAGCATAGTTTCTATTTTAACCTTATGTTATAGCCTAAAACTATATTTAACACACTACTTAAGAAAATTAATACAGCATCACTTTCCAACATCAACGTAACGCATATAATATTCATTTTAATATTTGCAAAATGCCAATCATAAAATATGCATTTTTCACAGTTTGGAAAGACAGGTTTCTGCTAAGGAAGGCAGGACCCTGCCCTGAAATATAAAATGTAAACCCCCTCCCTCTGTATTGCTATACATTTTAAATTAAGGGGCTCTCAGGCAAAAAATATGGGGGCAGGAATAACAGTTCTTTATTAGGGAAGAAAATAAAAGGATAAAATAAACAATGCAGTGAACCAAACCAACACTGCCAGAGCCGGAACAAAACCTGGCACCCTGTGGGTCAGGGTGCTGCAGCAGGGCCATTGGAATTGTGGCTCAGCCCTCCTGCAGTGCCAGGGGTGGTTCTGCTGGAGCAGGGATCCTGGAGAAGGGGGCAGAATCCTTTGAAGATCCAGGGGCAGAGGCAGCTGCTGCTCCTCTGGGAATCCAGTGCAGAGGCCATGCTGGTGTTCCAGAATCTCCAGATTATACCCGGGTAGGAATGCTTGAAATGTCAGATTGTATCCAGGCAGGAATGTTTGCAATCTCCAGATTATACCCGGGTAGGAATGCTTGGCTCCTCCCTCTGGGCTCACATCTCCAATGGGATGCTGCAACTCTTATCAGCCATGCAGGGACATTCAACAGCCTTTTATCAGCAGATGTCTCCCCAGAGGGAGGAGTGGTTGTGGAAGAGATAAGGAAAACTGCCCACAGAAGACAACAGCCATGCAGATGGCAAATGGAATACAATTTGCTTGGCAATCCAGGACAGGGCCGCTCCTTTCCCACCCTCCCAACAGACAGGAGGTACCTCAGCCTTCATCCCATGGGGGTTTTGTCAAGGAATTAAAAAACCAGAACACAGTTCCTTCAGGTGAAGTTTGAGGTGTGATGTCATTTCACTGGTGGAGGGAAGGGTGTAAAGTCTCCTGGAAGCAGGAGGGAATCCCCTCTCAGAGGGATTCATGGGCTCTTGCAGAGTGCAGTGCAAGGCAGCAGCTCTTTCTCCTGGCAGCTGTGGCAGGTAGGTGCATCCTGTGGAGGATCTATCCCTAAAACATCCAGCAAGTTCTTGGGAGTGCTGAAGGGATGGATTCCAGGAAACCCACCCTGACATGGCTCATTAACTTCCCCCCACAGCAGCACCTTTTGTTTGTTCACCAAGGCAAATAGTTCAGCAACAATGACTAAATAACTGTCTCAACTTAAGGCTCACCACTTGTGTTTACTTTGTGAGTGCAAGTCCCTGCAAGCTTTTACATCCCAGAGTTTTCTGGGGTGCAGGAGCTCCTTGCAGTCCTTCAGCATCACCTGATTGTGGGCATTTTTGGGGCATTTTCACCAACTTTCTGCTCTCTGCTCTGCCTCAGCTGGGGGACTGACATGGGCACCACAGGCACCAGCTGGCTCTGGAGCTTGTTGGAGCCACATCATCCACATCCACTGGATCTGGGTCTCAGCTCTTGCAGTTCCTGTCCATCTGTGCCTCACATTTCCACTGTAGGTCACTCTCTTAGGAAGAATGAGGTGAAAAACACCCAAAGTGGCTACCCCAGGAGGCAGCTGGGGTAATCACTGCTACATTTTGAGGCTCTACTGTGCTCACTTTCTCTGACTGTGCTTCCCTGAGCGGTCTGCAAGCCTCAGACCAGTTGGAACTTGCAGTTTGAGGCAGCAGGAAGAGAGCTGAGCTATTGGAATGCAAGAAGTGGCTGCAGACATCCCAGGCTTGCAAATTGGATGGTTAAAAATGCTGGAGAGTAGATGCATCCCCCAGGACAGAGGAACCATGTGCCACATTGCTCCTGTTCTCATATTATTGTTGGGTTTTTATGTAAAAGCCTAAATCCCTGCAGAAATGGTTCTGTGCTGGGCTCTTTCCAATCATGTGAACTCTGGTTGAGACATTTAATGCCTAGAAAATCCTGGAGTTCTGTGTCTGTGGAGTGGACAGCAAAAACTGAGTGGGAAATGCTGTTCTAAATCCAGCATGAAGAAAACAAGGGAGAAATAAACGTTGTGTAAGTGTGAGACTGGCTTGTGTGAGCACAGCAGGATCTGCAGCAGAGTACTTGTCCCTGTGCTCTTCCTTGTCCCTGTCCCATGCTGTTCCTCATGCCCTGCCCTCTACCCTTGTGTCCTGCTGAGCTCTTGGGCTCAGATAAGGCCAATTAACTCCTTGGAATTCCATTTATAAACGACTTCCTTTGGAAAGGAATCTCCAGCTAATTTTGAATGTTGTCTTATCTGTGTTTGCTGAGGCAGTTGGGGCAGGGTTGCTGCTTTTTTTGGGCTGTTTTTTAACTGATAGCATTTCCTGAGGTGGTGTCAGTGAGGTGCCTCATGGACAGGAGATTTTGGTTTCATTTTTACATGGAAGTGGCACCAGGTACTGGGGCACTGGGTAAAAGTACTGCCAGTTTGATTCATCACTGGCCTCTGCACATTGGTGTGGGATATCAGCAGCTTTGATAATCTTGTCTCTCCCCACATCACCACACCATCCTAGTTTTCCATAAAATTGCAGAATTTTGGCTTTTGAGCAGCCAGAGCAGTGACTAAGCTACAGTGATGGAACATGAATCACATGACATCCTGATCCATCACTCATCTGGGACTGTGCAGCCAGTTCTGACCCACAGTCCTCTGCTGGGTTATCAGGGGTGTAGTTTTTCTAGAACTTTTGTCTCAGAGACCCAGACAGAGCAGGAACATCAGTCTCTCACAGTTCTGATACATGGGACATGCCAGGAGCCAAGCTGGATGCATCTTGGGGGGAGACCCCTCTGTGGATCCCAGGTACAGGAACAGCCTTGTGCTTTGTCCTCTTTAAAAATTAAACATTCCTAGCTGGCTGAGAATCCCTGGATTGAGGTGGTTTGGGATCAAAGTGGAAAGGACTGCACACAGAAGTGCCTCTGTGTGCCAGTGGGGAGAGCTGTTATCCTAAGGAAAGGAGCTGTATCCAATCTGTTGGCTCTGTTTATCACTCAGGAATGGGCAGAGAGGGAAGAGCTGCTACCCTGTGAAATATTTGCAGGAGCAGCAGACAAAACAGCTTTGATTGTAATGGAGTTGTGAAATAACCTTTTAAAAATAGTCCCTGTCATACATTGTGTTTTCTGTCATCCATCTCACACATTCCCAGTGTTTTTAAGGCTGGGAAGCACAGCTCAGCCTTGGAAGCCTGTGACTGGAATTTGAGAGCTGCTGATGCAGTTTTTTATTGCTCATTCACAGTATGTTCAAGATGTGAGCAGCCTTCTCCCAGCTCAGAACCCAGGGAAGGGATTTACACAGAGAGAGGTTGGCTTGGCAGCCACGTGGGACTGATTCCCTTCCCAGGGAAGTCACTGCAAGGTGGGACAAAATGGAGAATTATGCAGAGGAGAAAAAAGTGGAGTAAGAGTGAGGCTGTGATTGTGCAATTTTTGGTCTTTCTCCTACTTCCAGCCCTGTGCTCTCATGGATCTGTGTTTCTCTTCTCTGGATGTCCTTAGCACAGAGGGAGGAGAAAATCAAACCAGGAGGTGAGGGAGGGTAGGGAAAGGCAGGAATTGTACAGGTGGATGATCCATCTCCCACTGCAGCTCCTGTTCTCACCTGCTTTGGCCCTCACAGCACATTCTCACCTGTCTGGGTGGTTTTCAAATGCCCCCAACAGCCAAGGTTCCTGTTGCTTCCTCTGCAATTCCTGAGCTGGAATGCTGAGTGCCAAAGCTGGGTCAGGATAGCAAAGGTTTGTACTTGGGGGATTTTTGTGATGCAAACTCAGCCTTGCATTTGCTTCCTGCTGCTGGAGCTTTGAGAACACATCCTGCCCTTCCAGCAGCTTCTCCTGTCTGAGACCAAACTGAGCTTGGATTTGTAGGTGGGGATGTTTCACCTGCTCTCCAGATTTGCTGGCACTGAAAACACTTGTTCTGTCCAGCTTCCTTCTGGTAATTCTGACTCAGGCTTCCAGGAATGGAGGGTGGGTTTTTTTCTTTCTTCTTCTTTTTATTTTTCTTAAATTTTATTTAAAAATAGGAATGTTTATGCCTAAGAACTTCCCATGTTTCTCTGCTGCTGGTGGAGCCTGGGTCTGTCACTGAGCCTGGCGCTCTGCACAGGCTGTAAACTTGGAGTAGAGCTGCTCCTGGAGTTGCTGATTGCTTTGGATGCCATGAGCTGCTGGCCTGACCTTGCTCTCTGTCGGGAAATTCCAGGGTGAATTTGTTTGTGTGGGAGCAGACAGAGTATCTCCTCAGCCCAGAGTATCTTAGGAGCTGTCTCTCCTTGTGGAGCGTCCTGGGAGTTCTCTCCTGGCAAGCTGCATGGTCCAGGGATCACAATGCCCAAGGATCTTTGTTGGTGCATGTCCATGTTTGCCCTTGCTCACCTGCACGCTCTGTGTTGCAGCTGTTCTCATCCAGCACACCGTTCCCTGGCCTGAACAGCTCCAGTGACCACGTTCCTGCTGTCCCCAACACCCCACTCCTCATCAGCTACCAGGTGAGAGCCATGCTGGCCTCAGTGGGCTGCTCCTGGTGACATCCCAGTGCTGGGGGGAGCAGTTCTGACCTTTTTCCCTTTAGAGAGAGTGAGACAGGAAGCTCAGACAGGCACAAGTCCCTGCCCTTTCCCAGAAGCGTGTTCTATTTTCCAGAGGGGAACCTTGCTGTGTTAAGGGACACTTTGGGCTCTGAGGACTTTGCTCTCTGCTGTGGGCACAGTGCTGGGTGTAAAGCTGGGCCAGGTGCCCGCTCAGGGCAGGTTGGGCAGGGTTCACATGACCCCACAGCCCATGCTAAAAGTGATGCAAACACCTTTTCCTCGGTTTGGTGAGAACCAGGCATGGGGCAGCTTTTACAGCCCCTGAGGGGAGCTCCCACTGATGGCTGTGCTTAGTCTGGGAACGAGATGGATTGTGATTTTTAGCAGGGTGTTGCTTTGGGGAATGGTTTCAGTGGCAGTTTGAGGCTGGGCACAGCACAGCTCATGTCTGTAGCTCAGCAAGAGCATTAACATTGGGTCAATGCTGTTTTCTTCAGTCTCAGGCTCCTGCAGAGGAGGAAGATGAAGGTGAGGAGGAAGAAACAGAAGAGTTGGGGCAGACAGAGACGTATGCAGAATATATCCCTTCGAAGTGTGAGTGTTGCCTTGGGAAGTTCTGTTCACTCCATTGTGCACCAACCTAATTTAATTGTGTGTTTGCTGTGGCATCTCCCAGGCTTGTGGTTTTCTAGGGAGAACTCTACAGTGCCCTGGGGCTCTGGCTGGGTGATGAGCTCTGGGAGTAAAGACCTGGACTGACCTGTGTTCTGTTGTCATTCAGCCAAGATTGGGAAGCACCATCCTGACCTGGTGGTTGAGACAAGCACCCTGTCCAGTGTCCCCCCACCTGACATTACCTACAAACTTTCCCTGCCCAGCTCCGTGGCTGACAAAGGCTCTCTGTCTGCACTACAGCTGGAAGCCATCATCTACGCCTGCCAGGTACCTCCTGCACCTCAGGTGTCTCACACCTGAAGGAAAATGCCTCTTGCACGGCCAGGTGTTCATGTGTGTTTTAAAATGACTGTAATTTGGGTGATGAAACTCCTTTGGCATTTTAAATACCTTCTGAAGGATTATTTGAAGCCAGGGGTTTCTTGTGTGGTCTGTTCCCCAAAGAGGCAAGAGCCCTGGACTTTTCTTGCAGAGGGTTTTATATTTGGGGGGCCTTTTCCATGAACTGCCACTTATGAGCTTGGTCATGACTCCTGACCTTTCCTGCTGTTGTTTGGCTGAGCAGTGCACGTGCATCTGTGGGATGGGTTAAGTGGTGCTCACATCAGAGCTCTCAGCAAAGGCAAATCTTTAATGTTAAGTTTAATTTTCAGTTTTCTTCTTGATTTTGCAGCAACATGAAGTTTTATTGCCCAATGGGCAGCGAGCTGGGTTTCTGATCGGGGACGGTGCTGGAGTTGGGAAGGGCAGGACTGTTGCAGGCATCATCTTTGAAAATTATCTTAAAGGGAGGAAAAAAGCTCTGTGGTAAGTTGTTGGTTTTTTTTTTTTTCCTCTTTTCCCGTAAGACCTTGGAGTTAGTTTGGATCTGGAAGTAAGGAATTCTTTAGTGCTGATGTTGGCTTTAGAGTTGAGTCATGCTGTGGCCTTGGGTAAGTCGTTTCCACCTCTTAGTGCCTGACTGCTGCCTGTGAAATGGGAATATTCCCCCTGCAGCAGGGATGGGGAATGACTCACTGTGAAATAACAGGTTTTGTGCTCCTTGGGCTGAGGTGTCAAGCCTGGCCCTGCTCTCTCTGGAGTCGTGGAGGTTGTTCCTGGGCTTCCTCTGGTGCAGAGCCAGGAAGAAGGGGCTTTGCTGCAGATCACAGCCTGTGCCAAGGGGCAGATGGGCTGTCAGATCTCACACTGGGGGGTGTGGGCAGTGGCAGATGTGAAAACTCTGTACAGCCCCTCCTGCTTTAATCAGAGCTGTTAATCACCCTGTGCCCTGACTCCCCAGCCCAGACTCCCTGGGGACATACCCAGCCCCAAGTGCTGGGGGAGATAAGCAGCCCCAGGAGGAGATAACCACCCCACATCTCCTTGACAGGTTCAGTGTCTCCAATGATCTCAAGTATGATGCTGAGAGGGACCTGAAGGACATCGAGGCCTCCCACATTCCTGTGCATGCTCTGAACAAGGTAGGAGAGGAGCTGCACTGCTGCTCTGGAAATCAGGAGCAGTTGGAGGCTCTGGCTGAGCACGTGGAGCAGGACAAGGCTCGGGCAGCAGCAGAGCCTCTGTTCCTTCCTCCCAGCCAGCTCTTCCCACTCAGGGCTCCAGTTATTTTTATTGTGGAGCTGCACAGGGAGCACAGAGCTGTTCCCTGCAGGGAGTGGGAAGCGTCTGCAGGCAAGTGCAACAGCAGAACTGGAACCTTCTTTACCATTCCTCAGAAATCCTGTGGAGATGACAGCTCTGTGAGATGTGCTCTGCTCTCCTGGGCCAGCCTTTCCCAGTGCTGGTTCATGGAACCACTTCTCAAAGCTGTAGGGAGAGCAGGGGTGCCTTGACTGGTGTCTGCTGTGGCCTGTGCTCGAGTCTCTGTCTTCCAGTTCACTTCAATCCTCTCTTCTGGTTTTAATGGTTTTGAACAACCAGCTCTTACAAAGTCCATAGAAACCACAGGTGTTTGACACCTCTGAATGGGCTCCACTAAATGATTGAAAGGGATTTTGTGTTCAGCCCCAAAAGACTTCAAATAGAACTTTCTTCAGCTTGGGACCAAGCCTTTCCCCCTTGTACTTCATTACATGTGGGACCCATGGCAGTGATACAGGCAACAATCTCACCTGGTCAAAGAGAAAATTACTTTCTAGAAGGAATTAAAACAGACAGGAAGGTTCAAAGCAATGAAAGACTCTAAAGTGTTGCTTTAAAAAAGGAAGCACTTTTTTTGCCAGAAAATCTCTGTCCTCGCACAGTCCCCACGGTTCACTGCAGGCTTCCAGATGTGCTGACACATTGGCTGGGGCACTTCTCCAGGCATTTACAGTCCCTGTCATCACAATATTTCAGTGCCAAACACAAATGCTGAAGACATCAGCTACCAACAGCTTTTTGCCCGTTCTGAGCTCAGGCTGGGATTTGTTCTCAGAGCAGGGAATGTGCAGTGCATGGAATGTGGGCAGGGCTGGGTGTGACATGCTGGGGACAACAATCACAGTGTGTGTGTGCTCCTGCTCTTCTTCCTGCAGATTAAATATGGTGACACAGCTACCTCAGAAGGAGTCCTCTTTGCCACCTACTCGGCGCTGATCGGTGAAAGCCAGGCCGGGGGACAGCACAGGACACGCTTAAAACAGATTTTGGAGTGGTGCAGGGAAAACTTTGAGGGAGTTGTATCCTTAAAAAAAAACCAAGAGACAAAAATTGGAGAGAGAGAGAGGAACTGCTGCTTTTAATTGTGCTTCAGCAGGGAACAAAGAGCCTGGGGCCATGTGAAGTCATGGGGAGCAGCCCAGTGCCTTCAGGAGACAGGAATCCCCCACACTCACATCTCCTCCTCCTCCTCCTCCTCCTCCAGGATGTAGTTAAGAGGAGGAGGGGAAGAAGCAGCTGGGATTAACCTTTTCAGCATTCCTCTCCCTCAGTACTGCAAGACACACCTTGGAGGTGAAGGGAGAGGGAGGGGTGGATGACTTTGGATCTGAAGAGCACAGGGCTGGGCAAACCCAGCAGATTCCATGTGTGGGCCATGAGTCAGCCCTCTTGATACTGGGACAGGTTGTTCAGTTGCCTGGAGGAGATTAGGTTCTATTTTCTGTCTGCTCCCATCCTCTGGATGAAAATAGATCCTTTTTCCTTAACTGACACTCCCCTCCAGATTGTGTTTGATGAATGCCACAAAGCCAAAAATGCCAGCTCTACCAAAATGGGCAAAGCAGTGCTGGACCTGCAGAACAAGCTGCCTCGAGCAAGGGTTGTCTATGCCAGTGCCACAGGTGAGCTGCTCTGCCCACAGTGTGGGTGTGAGAGTGGCAGAGGTGCCCTGTGACCTAAAGGGGCACCCTGAGGTGTGAGTGTGTGTGAGATCCTCTAAGGAGAAGCCAGTGGTGCTGCAGGGCTAGAGAGGAGCTCAGCGTGCTGAGATCTGCTCCAAGCCCCATCACTGATGTTGCTTGTGACTTTTTGTTGGGTCAGATTAATTTCTCTCCAGTTTAACTTGTTCCTGGCCAGCTGTTCCAGCTGCTTTGTCATGTTTACCCACAGAATGTAGGGAGGGCAGTGTTCAGAAAGTTCTCCAAAGGCACAATGGCAAATCACAACTTCTTCAGAGGTCTCTTCACTTGAGTCACAGCTATTCCCAAGTGCTGTGGGTTTGCTGACATTAATTTCTGTCCCAACAGGTGCCTCAGAGCCAAAAAACATGATTTACATGAGCCGCCTGGGGATCTGGGGGGAGGGAACCCCATTCCGAGCCTTTGATGAGTTCCTGCACGCCATTGAGAAGAGGTGAGTCCTGTCCAGGGGCCTTGTGTGGGACCTGGTGCAGTGCCTGAGGATGGGCTGGGCAGCATGGGCTGGGGTGGGGCTGGTTCTGGAGAGGAACTTGCCCTGTGCTGCCCCAGAACAGAGGGAAGGTCCCACAGCTGGGGCTCAGAGCTGGGGTTCCAAGGCTGGGGTTCAAAACTGGGGTTCCACAGCTGGGGCTCAGAGCTGGGGTTCCAAAGCTGGGATTCAAACCTGAGGTTCCACAGCTCAGGCTCTGAGCTGGGGTTCACAGCTGGGGTCCCACAGCTGGGGTTCAGAGCTGGGATTCATGACTGGGGTCGCACAGCTGGGACTCAGAGCTGGGGTTCAGAGCTGAGATCCACAGCTGGGGTTCACATCTGGAGTTCCAAAGCTGGACCCACGGCTGAGGTTCAGAGCTGGGGTTCAGAACTAAGATTCACAGCTGGGATTCAAAACTGGGGTTCCACAGCTGGGGTTCATAGCTGGGATTCAAAACTGGAATTCCACAGCTGGGATTCTGACGCTGTTGAGTCAGGGATGGAATGAAAGACTCCAGTGTTCAGAAGGTGAATCAGAAGGCCATTTGATAAAGGTAGGAGGTCTTTTATAATGTGACTTGCTAAGGTGAGACTTGATTGGTCTCAAAGTAAAAACCTCTCACACTTGGTGAACTGTGAGTAGCACACTCTGGAGAACCATATCTATAAACAACAGTTACAGAAAGAGAGATAAGAATTGTTGTAATTCTTTTCTCTAAGTCCCCGAGGCTTGGCCTGGGTGAAATTATCTCTGAGACTGAACTGAGGATATCCACAGGGTTCCAAAGCTGGACCCACAGCTGGGGTTCAGAGGTGGGTCCCACAACTGTTGTCCTCTCCCAGGGGAGTCGGCGCCATGGAGATCGTGGCCATGGACATGAAGGTCAGTGGGATGTACATTGCTCGGCAGCTCAGCTTCACTGGGGTGACCTTCAGGATTGAGGAGATCCCTCTGGATGAGAAGTACAAGGCTGTCTATGACAAGGCAGCCAAGCTGGTGAGCTGGGCCCCTTGGAGTGGGAGGCTGGGGTCTGACCATGCTTTGGGCACAGCCACAGTATGTGGTAGGGGGTGAGGGCCCTAAATGTGGCCATGACCTCAAACGTGTGGTGGTGTTTGAGGGTGTTCAGGATGAGGGAAGAGATGAGAATCTTAACTCTATGTTTCAGAAGGTTGATTTATTATTTTATCATATTATATTATATTAAAAATGCTATACAAAAACTATACTAAAGAAAGAGAAAGGAGACATCAGGAGGCTAGAAAAGAATTATTATAAAATCTTGTGACTGACCAGAGAGTCCAACACAGGTGGACCATGATTGGTCATCAAGTAAAAACAATCTACATGGAACTACTCAAAGATGCACCTGTTGGTAAACCATCTCCAGCCCACATTCCACAGCCATCAAATAGTTATTGTTTACATTTCTTTTCTGAGGCTTCTCAGGAGAAAAATCCTAGCAAAAAGATTTTCATAAAATATGTCAGTGACACAAACGTAGGAAGGAAAAGACGTACACAGTGCTCAGCTGATGTAATGAAAGAACTGAGACTTTTTTGCTTCTATTTGGAAGTTCCACATTTGCAAACCAGAGCTGCATCATGCTGATGCAGAGGATGCCCAGCGTTCATTCAGCCCAATGCAGGCTGATTCTAAATCAGATTATCAACCTTCAGCCTGTTCTGATCGCCTCCTGCACGGCAGGAACGACAGTGGGAATTGTACCAACTCATTCTCCTTGCTGTTATCTGCAGTGGGCAGAGGCCTTGATGGTGTTCCAGCAGGCAGCTGACTGCATCGGGCTGGAGTCTCGGAAGTCACTGTGGGGTCAGTTCTGGTCGGCTCACCAGCGCTTCTTCAAGTACCTGTGCATCGCCGCCAAGGTGCGGCGCCTCGTGGAGCTGGCCCAGGAGGAGCTGGCCAGGGACAAGGTATGGAGCAGCACCCAGCCTCACCTGGGGGTTGTGTTTGTGGGGGTCCCCAGGATGAGTGAGAGATGACTGAATCTGACTCCATGTTCTCAGAAGGCTAATATTTTATTTTATTTTATTTTATTTTATTTTATTTTATTTTATTTTATTTTATTTTATTTTATTTTATTTTATTTTATTTTATTTTATTTTATTTTATTTTATTTTATTTTATTTTATTTTATTTTATTTTATTTTTTATTATATCATACTATCATACTATAGTATGATAGTATGATAAAATATCATACTAGTATGATAGTACTAGTATGTACTATGATAGTATGATATTATATCATACTATCATACTATATTATATCATACTATACATAATATTATAACATTATATTCTACTATATTACATTATATTACATTACATTACGCTATATTACACTATACTATTATTTACTAATATATACTATACTTTATACTAATATATACTACTATACTAATATATACTATACTATTATTTACTATTATATTATATACAATTATATTATATACTATTATGTACTATACTGTACTATTACATACTATTATATTACATACTATTATATTACATACTATTATATTATATTATATTATATTATATTATATTATATTATATTATATTATATTATATTATATTATATTATATTATATTATATTATATCATATCATATCATATCATATCATATCATATCATATCATATCATATCATATCATATCATATCATATCATACTTGACAGCTAGCCTGCAAGCAAAGCTGAGTTAATAGAAGAAATAACAATTGATGATTTTTGAGTGTATCTATAGCAAGGAAGAAGACAAGGCTGTCAGCATAGAAACAGATTAGAAAAGATACATGAAAATTTTTGGAAGCTGGACTACGTGCATAAATAGATGTGTATACACGCCTTATTAAATTTCTGTAAAACTTTTGCCAATTATACTGTCATTAATTGCTTTGCACCAATGAATATAATAAGTTATTGTGATGTAGTTAATGACTTAAAGATCATGCTTTGTTAAGAGTATATAAGCTGGAGAACATGTAGAATAAAAAACTTTTCTTCTTAGACCCTAATCAAGTGTGTATGTCACATCCAACCTAACAGTGACATTTATTATAGAATGCTATACTGAAACTATACTACAGAATAGAGAAAGGATACATCAGAGGATTTAACAAAAATGATCATGAAAAACTCGTGACTGACTCCTCAGAGTACAACACAGCTGATGGTGATTGGTCATTAAGTAAAAACAATTCTCATTAAACCAATCAAACATGCAACTGTTGGTAAACAATCTCCAGCCACATTCCAAAGCAGCAAAGCAGGGAGAAGCAAATGAGATAATATTGTTTTTTCTCCGAGGTTTCTCATCTTCCCAGGAGAAGAAATCCTGGCAGAGGGATTTTTCAGAAAATATGACAGTGACACCTGGGCTTTTGTGTAGTCTGCAACCAAAGAGAGTTAATTATTACTCAGCTTGGCAGCCAGTCCAAACCTCTTTAAGGCTGAATTTCTCTCCAGACCGAAGGGCAGTGGATGGGTTTCTGAGAATATTCCCAGTGAATGAGGCTGGGGGGTTAAGATGGTCTCATCTCCTGCAGTGTTGCCTGCTGTTTGTGTGGGCAGGCTGGGCTGGGAGGGGATTCTGGGTGATGTTCAAGGCCAACTTGGATAGGGCTTGGAGCAACCTGGTCTAGTGATGCTGTCCCTGTCCCTGGCAGGGGGTTAGAATGAGATGAACTTTAAGGTCCCTCCAAGCCAAACCAATCTGTAATTCTACAACTCTAGAAGAGATACCAAACCCTTCACCTCAAGTACAGCCCTGTCCTTTCTTCTGTCTGGGTGTACCTTAAGAGATTTTAGGCAGAAACTTCCTAGCACAGTCAGTGAGGTTCTGTGCTCAGAGTCCCCCTGTGTGGGGTCAGCAAAGATTTGAGAGATTGTTCTTCCTCAGGAGCCCTGCATGGACTTACCTGGAACAGGGTTCAAGGGGAGATACCTGGGCCTGGGAAATGCCACTGTGTGGCAGTGCCACCTCACTGTGCCATCCCTCATGTCCCCCATCACTTGTGTCTCCACAGTGCATTGTCATCGGCCTGCAGTCCACGGGGGAGGCTCGCACCAGGGAGGTCTTGGATGAGAACGATGGGCACCTCAACTGCTTTGTCTCTGCTGCAGAGTGAGTTAAAAATCCCTGCTTTCCTCTGTGGGCTGTGTGGGAGGAAAGCTCTGCCCTGGGGCACAGAGCACTGGCAGGTCTTGAATTGCAGTTTGATGTCACCTCCCCCTGTTCCACAGAGGGGACACTCAGGTGGGTCCTTGAGGCACTGTATCCTCACTGGGACTGTGTGAGCTGCATCCTGGATCTTGAAGTCTCCTATGGACTTACAGGAAGAGTCTGATCCTATTCTCTGCACACATAAAAGAATTGTCAGAAAGAGAGCCAGAACTGTAGCTCAGAGGTAGTTTGTGTGGATCTGGCTCTGAGAAACGAGGCTGTTGACACAGAAAAAGTGAACAAGAGAATTTACTGTGATGGCAGACACTGGGATGATGCTGTGAGGTGGTGTCAGTGGAGCAGGGGGTGGGAGGAGTGGCCTGAAGAGTTTAAATCCACCAGGGTTGGCTTTTAGCTCATGTGTAAAGCAGGAGCAGTGTCCTGGCTGTGTGGCCATTGTTCCCAGCTAACAGGAGAGCTGCCTGTGCCAGGAGTGAGCCAGCAGCAGGACTTGTGCTCCCCTCTGAGCAGAGAATAATGCTCCTGCTCCCCCTCCTTCCTGCATCTTCCAAAGCCCCAGCCCATCCCTGAATGCAGCTGTTCCTGCATGACAGGGGACAAAAATCTGCCACTGGGTTGGGTTTCTGCTGTTCTGCAGAGCTGTTTTCTTCCAAATGACTTCTGCTGCAGGTGGGAGCAGTGGGACAGCATGAGGCTGGGTTAGGCTGAGCTTTCCTCCCTTGTTGAGGGGAGTTTGGGCTGGTCTGTGTCACTCCTCTGCCTCCAGCCCATTTCTGAAAACCAAATTTAGTGTGGTGACAGTGCACAGGGTGGCTCTGGCAGCTCCTTGGGTGATTTGGTCCCTTGGATTGGTTTCCACATCACAGAACTCCAGTCTAGGGGACAGTGTGGTCCTTGGCTGGAGGAGGGGTCTGTCAGGGGTCTGTCTGTCCCACTCTGTGTGAATTGCTGTCCACTCCCAGGGCCAGCAGCTCTGTGTTTCACAGTCCTGGCCAGATCACCAAAAGTCTCCTGGCATCTGCTCAGCCTCCAAGTGTGTGTCCTGGTGTTCCAGCACTTCAGGGGATTTCTGGAGGGGAGTGTGCTGGGAAGGAGCAGTTTAAAGATGCTGAGAAATGGGGTTAAAAATAAACACGGTCCTGTGGTGGGTGGATTCCAGCCCAGGGCTGTTTTCAGGGAGATGGGGAGGGTGAGTGTGGGAAATGAGTGGAATTTCACAGCTGGGAGGCTCCAGAGTCAGTGGTCATTGGGTCACCCCAGCACACAGGACAAGGGGTCATTCCTGGTGTCACATAACTGCAGACACAGAGCTCTGTCTCTCTGGAGAGCTGTGTGGTCATTGTCCCCTCTAGCCCCTCATGCCAAGGGTCCTGGAGCTCCCTCCCCAGTTCCTAAGTCTCCCTTTTCTCACCTGGGGGAGTTGTCATATCCCTCCTCTCACCTGGTGCTTGCTGTGTTTGGTTTGGAGGTTTTTTGTGGTAGATTTTTTTTTTTTCAAGCAGAGCTCAATCAGCACCACCCCATTGCCCTGAGGGTTCATCCACAGGGTCAGCATTTAAACATTTGGTCTTTGATTTGCAGAACAGCCCACAGAAACCTTTGATTATCACCTTTTCTTTCTTTTTCTTTTTTTTTCCCATTCACTTGGAACCACTACAGATCCATGTTCTGCCCCTTGGTTTTGTGGGAAGCAGGCCCAGGGCCAGGGAGTTGGAGAACTTTGGTGGAGAATATTTGTTGGATGGCCTGACAGTGGTCTGTGCTCTCAGGGCATGGAGAGGGACTGGGACACTGGGGCTTACTTTATTTTTGGTGTAACAGTTTCCCAATGTAGTGTTTCCCATTTAAAACTCCTTCTTGGTTGTTTTATAAAGGACCTGCAGGTCCAAGAGCCACCTTGTACCAAGGGCTGGCTGAGCCCAAGCTGGTGGCCATGGATGGGGTGGATTGACCTCTCTTCCATGGAGTGTGGGGCTATCCCAAACACACATTGGGATGTGATAACCAGCATGTGTTGCTGGCAGCTGGAATAAATTTTGCATCTTACTTTCAGAGGCGTCTTTCTATCACTAATTCAGAAGCACTTTCCTTCAAACAAAAGAAAGAGAGAAAAAGGAACTGGCATTAAAAGAAAACGTAAGATCTCCCTCACTCCCAGCCCAGCCCCTGCCTCCTGCCCTGCTGCTGCCCCCCAGCCACTCAGCTTCTCTGCCTTTTGCCCTTCTCCCCACTTCATGCTTTTTGCTGCTCTCCCTGGTTTTGATTTGCCCTCCTGCACATCTCCCAGTGCTCCCTCATCCAGAGGACAGCAGCTCTGGGTCTTCCCCCCTTTTCCTCCCTCTGCTTCACTGCCCTTGCCCTGACCCTTCCCCTCGACCCATGCTGGGGGCAGATGGCACAAGGCCTGGCTGGTGTCTGAACCCCTCCTGCAGCAAGGGGGGTCCTCCACAACCCCTTACTTAGAGGATGGAAGGTATCCTGAGAAAAAAAATAATTTCCCTGCTGAATTATTTGTTGTGGCTGCAGGTAAGAAGAGTTTGGGATGTGGAACAGAGGGAACTGGGGGCAGCAGCACTGGTAGGTTGTGGAGCAGCCTGTGCAAGCTGAACCCTCTTATGGAGAGGGGGCACATTGTGGTGTGCTTCATGTCCCAAAACACCAGTAATTTCCTGTCTACTGCACAACTGATTACCTTCCCTGGGAGCTGGCCCTGCTTAGAGCCAGCCATGTGCCCATCCTGATGTGTGCAGCCAACTTCAGCCCTGCTCAGGAGTGCCTTGTTCTTCCTTTCTCTCTCTTCCTTTGTCTTTCCTGCTCTCCCTCCCTCCCTAACTGCCACCCCCACCCCAGAGGCTGTATCTTTCTGAGGTCAGACTGTCATTTGGGGCAGGCTCAGCTCTTCTGGGACTCCTCCTCCTCCTCCTGTCTCTGATCTGTCCCTCTCTGCACTGTCCCTGTGTCCTGCACTGCTGCCCTGCTGGGGCAGGGGCTGTGACACTGCTCCCTCTCCTCTGCAGGGCGTCCCAGGGGCCGCTGCCCCAAGGTGCCGCGGGGCCCCTGTGACCAAGCGGTTGTCATCAAGATCAGCGATGACAGCAGCACCGACTCGGACATGGGGCTGGACAGCGACCTCACCTCCTCCCCAGAGTCCCTGCTGGAGACAGATGATGTTATCTTTGTGGATCACACCTTCAGCGAGGACAGGGGTGAGCAGGGCAGTGACACGGGGACAGCTGGGGACGGGTGGAGCCCAGGGAGTCCCCGGGGGTCCCCTAAGCTGTGTGGTCACTGCTAGCAGCAGGCAGGCAAGGAGACTGCACAGGGCTTCTGAGGTGCTAATTAGATGAGGGTTTATTGGGGGTCTCACCCCTGGGAGCAGCAGGGGTTCTGAGGGAGAAGGGGAGAAGAGGGAGGGAGGGGGAGAGAGGGAGAGCCTGGGGAGAAAAGGGGCCAAGAGAGACTCTGTGGTCAGATTATAACAGGGAGATTCCTAACAGAGAGCTCAAAGTGGGCACAGAATAAGACTTGGGCCAATGGGATTACAAATCCTTGATACTTCAGGGGAGGATCACAGGCTTGGAATAAACCCTATGTTTTCGAGGGGTGAGACAAATGTAACACCACAGAGGGGAGCACTGTGTCCTGCAGAGGCTTGGGACAACCTTGTGATCCTAGCTGGATTTTATCCTGGGGGTCACTTGTGGGCTTGTGGGGCAGATCCATGTTCACCCACTGGGATCAGTGAGCCAGTGGGATCTGCCCTGTGTGCTCCTTCTCCCAGCAGAAAGGGGAAGCCCAGAGGGAATTCACTCTGTGCTCAGCATTTATTGCAGGTCATAGTGCCTTTGTCCAGCAACAGTGGCCCCAGAAACCCTCTGGGACAACTTTTTCCCCCTCTCTGATGTGCAGTTACCAGGGAACTCTAAAATTCTGCCTTTCCCATTGTAGGTGGTTTCCATATGCTGCCTTCCCAGAAAGAGCTACACAGCCAGAGAGAGCCGAAGGTCGAAAAGATGAAACAGGACCTCCTAGCAAAAGTGAAAGCACTGGGCAAAGAGCTACCTCTCAACACCTTGGATCAACTGATCGATTATTTTGGGGGCCCAGAGAATGTGGCTGAGGTACTTCCCACTGTCAGTGTATTCTGGTGGCACTGGGTGACAGGGAAAGGGGCCATTGAAGAATCAGAGAATCATGGAATGGTTTTGTTGGGAAGGGACCTTAAAGATCACCTCAATCCACCCCTCTGCCCTGGGCAGGGACACTTTTCACTATCCAAGCTCCATCCTGCCTGGCCTTGGACACTTCCAGGGATAGGACAGCCACAGCTTCTCTGGGCAACTTGTGCCCATATAGAGAAAAAATTTCTTCCATAAAAAAAAAAAAAAAAAGAATCTTGCTGGCAGAGGGTTTCCACTCCCTGTGAGAGGAAAAAGCAGTTGGGAATTGCCTGGATGGCCTTGCTGGGCTGAGTGCTTGCCCAGCCTGCAGCAGCCCCTGTCCTGTGTGCAGATGACAGGCAGGAAGGGACGGGTGGTTCGCAGGCCCGACGGCTCCGTCGTGTTCGAGTCCCGCGCCGAGCAAGGGCTCTCCATAGACCACGTCAACCTGAAGGAGAAGGAGCGTTTCATGCAGGGGGAGAAGGTGAGCTGGGCTCTGAAAACCTGCACAGGACTGAGTGTGTTGATAGGGGGAGGGCAGGGAGGGTGTCTGTGCCTCCCTGTGCCCTGCCAGCCTTAGGCCGGCAGCTCTCTGTGGGTTTCACCTGCTGGAAGGAGACAAACCCAGGTCCCTTCGAGGGCTGGGGCTGTTTCTTGAAGCTGTTTAACTTGTGTTCAGGAACCTAACTCTGTTCTCACTCATCTCTCTGTAGCTCGTAGCGATAATCTCAGAGGCCTCCAGCTCAGGGATCTCCCTCCAAGCAGACAGGCGGGTGAAGAACCAAAAGCGCCGCGTGCACATGACCCTGGAGCTGCCCTGGAGTGCAGACCGGGCCATCCAGCAGTTTGGTGAGGCCTGGGTGTCCCTGGGCACTGTCACCTGCCCTGGGTGTGGGCAAGGCTGTGGGATGTACCCTGGGAGGGTCAGGGGTGGTGGCAGCCCAGGGTGGATTTAGGAGATGTCTCTGTTGGGAGGAGAACAGAGGCACAGTCCCTGGTGCGACTTGGCAGAGCTGGGTTTATAGCCCTGAGCTCTGGGGCAGAGGATGGACTCCCCAGGGTGAGAAAGATGGGCATTATGTGGCTTTTCTGGTTACATTCCCATTCCAGACAGCCATCCCAAGGTCCTGTTCCATCCCTGTTCCCATGCAGGCCGAACGCACCGATCCAACCAGGTCTCTGCTCCCGAGTACGTGTTCCTCATCTCAGAGCTGGCAGGGGAGAGGAGGTTTGCATCCATCGTGGCAAAACGCCTGGAGAGCCTGGTGAGTGCCCACAGCAGAGATCAGCTGTCATCCCAACAGGGCTCTGATTCCCTCTGAGGAGATTCTGGGTCAGAACTCCCACCAACATGGCCAAGGGGGGATTGTGTCACCCCTGGCTGAGGCATTGCAGTCATGGAATGCAGAAGGCTTTTAGCATCCTGGGGTTTGGGAAAGGAAATGAGGAGAATATGTAACTGAGGCATTTGGGAGGAATTCCAGGGGAACAAGCACCTCTTCCAGATGCTGCAATTTCCCCACTTTTACTGGAGTATACACCCATATTATTCCCAAAAAAGCTTACGAAATAATTAATGGAATAATTAGTTTGCCTCTGTTTCATTTTCTTCACTTCTGATAAATCCCCAAATCCTTTAGTAAGGTCTCAGTATTCTGGAGGAACACTGCCTCCCCATGGCACATTTGCAGACATGCCTTTGGCCATCCTTCCCTGGTGTTTTGCAACAGCTCAGAATAAGAACCTTTTGCTCCATCTGCCTTCCCAGGGTGCCTTAACTCACGGGGACCGACGGGCCACCGAGACCCGAGACCTCAGCAAGTACAACTTCGAGAACAAGGTGACAGGGCTGGGGCAGCGTGGCTGAGAGGGTGTTGGAAGAGCTGGGACAGGGAGCCAGAGGCAGGAGGATCATTGCTAGTGTCTGCAGCAGGGCCCAGCCTAGCACCCAGCTCCTGCTTGGAGTCATGGTCACACTGCCCAGCAGGAGCTGGGAAGGGCACTCAGTCCTCTGTCCCCAGAAAAGGGCCTGTACTCCATTCCCCTGGGGACATGGGGGGCACTCACACAGCTTCCCCCTTGCCTTGGCTGTGGCTTTCCTGGGGTGACAGTGTTCTCTGTGGTGTGTGACACCCTCAGAGTGTGTGTCCCCTCAGCACTGTCACCTTCAGCAGTGTGTGACACCTTCATCAGTGTCACCCTCAGCAGTGTGTGACACCCTCAGCAGTGTGTGAAACCCTCAGCAATGTCACCCTCAGCAGTGTCACCCTCAGCAGTGTGTGACACCCTCAGCAGTGTGTGTCCCCCTCAGCAGTGTCACCCTCAGCCCCAGCTCAGCTGCCGTGTCTCTTCCTCCCGTGTGTGACTCTGCTCTCCTCCCACAGTACGGGGCCAAAGCCCTGGACAAAGTCCTGAACACAATCCTCAACCACACGGAGAGCAGGGTTCCTGTGCCCAGGAGCTATGAGAGAGGGGAGGACACCTTTTTCCGTGGTAAGAACATTTCCAGCTCCAGGGTTTCTGCTTGGATGGGTTGGTCTCAGGTTTGGGATGCTGGAAGAACTGACCAGGAGGTCAGAGGGAGAAAACAGAGGGGAAAGTGCTGCTGGTTTATGATGTCACGCTGCCAGGCATGGGGAGGGGCTGAGTTCCTGAAGGGGAAGCAATCCTGCAGGAATGCTGGTGGGAGGCTTAACCCCAAAATACAAAAGATCTCTTCTGCCATTCCAGAAATGAAGCAAGGGCTCATCTCCGTGGGCATCTGCTGCAGCCAGATGAAGTGTGGCACTCTCTCTGTGGAGAAGGGTAGGTGTGGAGCTGCTCCTGCCCAAGGCAGGGGGCAGATGGAAGAGGTGGGAGTGTCATGGCCTGCCTGACCTCGTGGAGTTTGCTGGGCACCTGGGCAAAGTGTTTGCCTTGTGGGGAAGGCCCTGTAGGAGCAGCCTGTGCTGCAGACCCCATGGCCCTGCAGATCCCATGGCCCCCCAGCTCCCTCACAGGAGCAGCAGCACTGGGCTGCTGTCAGAAGGGACGTGGTGGGGCTGCTGAGGGGGGCTCTTTGGGAGGGGGCTGCTGGGTTCCATGTCCAGCTGCACCACATCACCTGACCCACTGTGCTCTTGCAGACTGCTCCATCACCAAATTCCTGAACCGCATCCTGGGCCTGGAGGTGGACAAGCAGAACATGCTCTTCCAGTATTTTTCTGACACCTTTGACTACCTGATTGAGAAGGACAAGAAGGAGGGCAAATATGACATGGGCATCCTTGGTATGGAGAAGGGGGGGGTGGTTACAGCTCTGCCTCCTGCACCCCTGGGGTTCCAGTTCCTCCCAGCACAGATCCTGAGACCCAAGGAGGTGCTTTTGGGAGGATGTTCTTCACAACAACCTTTTCTCCTTGCACAGATTTAGCCCCAGGAGTGGATGAGATCTATGAGGAGAGCAAGGAGGTTTTCCTGACCCCGGGGCACCCGCAGGACGGGCAGGTTGTGTTCTATAAGGTGGGCTCCTGTCTGTGCCTGGTTCTAGGCTGTGCTGAGGGGAGATTTGTGAGGCAGACACCGAGGCACTTGTCCTGCCCCTGGAGTTACAAATCCCTCTGTGTGTCCCTGTTCAGATCAGCGTTGACAGAGGCTTAAAGTGGGAGGAAGCCTATGAGAAGTCGCTCAAACTGACAGGAACCTATGATGGATTCTACCTCTCCTACAAGGTATGTGCCTGGGCTCTGCCAAGGTGGCACCTCAGCTCAGGGGTGATTCCAGCAGGAAATCTGCCCTGCTGGTACAAGGTCACTCTTCCTGAGGGCTGGCAAATGCCTCCAAGGACCTCCATCCTGGCAGGAAGGGGTTAGTTTGGAGAAATCTGGGGGGGAGGCTGTGCCTGTGACCATCAGCTGTACCCCACAGGTGCGAGGCAGCAAGTACACCTGTCTGCTGGCAGAGCAGTGCCGTGGGAAGAACTTCATCCTCTACAAGCCAAATATTGGGAAGCAAAGCCAGCTTGAGAGCCTGGACAGTCTGCAGAAGAAATACCGATGGGTAGGTGGAACCTGCAGCCTCCAGTGTGGGGGCTGAGGGAGGTTGGAAGGGCATTCATTGTAACCCTGTCACAGCTCCTCGTGCCTCTGTTGTGGATGGGCAGGGATGGGGGTAGCACTAGGTGTCCTGACTGCCAGCCCTGGATTTCACACATCTCTTCATCCTGGACAGTGGAAAATTCCTAATGCTGAGTGTTCTGCTGCAGGTGCTGCCCGAGGAAGCCAAGGAGCACTGGGAGAACAGCTACCACTTCTCCTTGAAGAACTGTAACCACGCTGTGTGGTAAGGCAGCTGCAGCCCCAGCCTGGCACAGAATCTCAGGATGGTTTGGGTTCAAAGGGACCTTAAATGAAACCCATCCAGTTCCATGGCAGGGATGGAGAGTGAGACCTTCCACCAGGTTGCTTCATCCAACCTGGATGGATGCCTTGAACTCCTCCGGGAATGGGGCAGCCACACCTTCTCTGGGCAGCCTGTGCCAGGCCCTCACCACCTTCACAGGGAGAAATTCCTTCCCAACATCCAATTTACATCCAATTTACATCTCCATCCAATTAAAGCCATTCCTCCCTCCCTAGGCAGGACCCTGCACCCTGGGCGTCCCTGACTGTGGCACTGGGGGGAGGCTGTGGGGAAGTGAATCCCGCTCAGCTCCAGGAACCTCTGCTAATTCCAGTGGTTTTCTCCCATGGTCCTCGAAGGAACAAGACCTGCAAGATGATCCAGGAGGGGAAGGAATGCTTCCAGGGCATGCGCCTGAGGCACTACTACATGCTGTGCGGGGCCCTGCTGCGCGTGTGGAGCAGGATCGCCGGCGTCATGGCTGACATCACCAGCAGCAGCTACCTGCAGATCGTGCGCCTCAAGACCAAGGAAAAGAAGAAACAAGTCGGTGTGTGAAGTGTTGGTGTGGGAAAGGGAGCAGGGGGAAAGGGTTCAGCTAGCCAGCATCAAGATTTCCTTCTTAAAATGGGCGTATTCCAGCACACGGGGTGGGAGCACCCATGCATCCCTTCCAGGAGGGGAGCTGGATGTGTTGGGGCAGAGGGGGTGAGCCAGGCCCATCATCCTCCTCCCAGTGCTGCTGCTTTTTCCCTCTGTCCCCACCGTGCCCCATCCCTTCCCAGAGGGCTGTTATGAATGGAGAGGGGAGAGCTTAGACAAGTCCCTGCCTTTGACAGGTTTCTGGCAATAGGCAGCACCCCAAAACCCACTCTCACTTGCATGTTCTTAATAATGACCAATCAGGCCATAAATTATTTATTTGAATAGGCCAAGGAAAACAGACATAAACAGATTCACTTGCTACACAGGAGAAACAAAAGAAAGACCACTAGTAGATAAAGGTACCTATGTTACAGCTGGCAAAGAAATAGTATAAATTAGGAAACAATGTCACTGAGCAACAAATGATAGCAGTGTGCAGAGAATGTCCTTAAATCTCTCAATCCCCAGGGGAAGTAACTTGATTCTCATGTCTTGGTTGTTGAGAACTCTCCACACACTCAGAGAGTGTATTAGAGATTTCTGATTTCATGAAAATCATAGTGGTCTTTTATAGTTGTAAAAATGCTTGCGTTCTGCAGTCACTAATTTTCCCTTCTCACACCAAGACGGAATGCTTATTGCTGGCTAAGGAGGTTTTCAGCTAAGATAATTAATCACATGACAATGGTGTGACTTAGCCACATGTCTTGGGGAGATAAGGTTTTGCTCTATTGGGGTGAAAGGTCCTTTCACAGGGAACTGATGTCTGTTCCTCCCCCAGGGATAAAGATCCCCGAGAGCTGCGTCCACAGGGTGCGGGAGGAGCTGAAGCAGATGGACGAGGACGTGAAGAGGAAGCAGAGCCGGCTGCTCCAGGCCCAGGAGCAGAGCTCATCCTTCTCCCTGCCACTGCACATCCTGCCAGGGCCTGTGCTGCCCCTGCCCTCCCTGTGCCAGGATGAGATCCTGGACTTGACCTACAGCCCTCCCAACAGCAGCATTCCTGACTTGGTGTTGAACCCAGAGACCAGAGCGCTCTGCTTCTCCTCGGAGCCGCCCTTGCAGCCCCAGCAGCCCCAGCAGCAGCAGCAGCAGCAGCACAGGTTGTCCTATTGCTTAAGCCACGCTCCTGGCCTGGAGGGCAGCACAGCCCCCGGCCCCTCACTGCACGAACCCCCTGCCCTGCCCCCCCCAGCCCCCCTGCAGCAGCCACAGGAGGATTTTCTCCAGCAAGACGGGAATATCAATTTTAGAGAGGTCCTGGAGGAGATGCTGAGGAAGTGCCACGGGCCCTCCCAGGAGAACATGCTCCCCCTGGAGCGCCAGAGCGTGATCCAGTTCAGCGGGCCTTTCCCGGACTTCTGAATGCCAGCTGGGAATGCTGCTGTGGATCTGTGTTCTCTGGTGCAGAGGTGAGAGCTGAGGAGCCCTGACTTTTCTACTGGTTTGGACTGACTCTGCTCTGGTTTTGAGGGAAGAAAAAGCCTGGAGTTCCTTAAAGCAAATTTTATTTATGTCTAATATCTAGTCAGGCATGTGCAGGTTTGTATGGAACGTGCCCAGGGGGGGCTGAGCAGGTCCTGCTGGGCTGAGGGGCTCTGCTGGGTTGAGTCCTGCTCACAGGTCAGTGCTCAAGTGGGATTGAGGGGAGACCCCTCCTGTGCCCACCCCCTGCAGACTACTGAGTGTCCGAGCCTTCCCCAGCCCTGCAGCCCAGGAGGGTCATGGCCAGGCTCTGGAATGACCACATGCTGGTCAGTTAGGGAAGAATGGGAGTTCAGCCCCCAGTTTGGGCTGCCCCAGCGCTGCTGCAGACCCTGGGGCTGTGCTGGCAGGCTGGGATGAAGGGGAAGGGAATGTTGTCCCAGAGGAGCTGGGAGATGCTGAGCTCAGGCGTTCTCTAGCAGGGCTGAGCAGGTGTAGTGAGAGATCCAAAACTGCCTGTGCTGCCCTTGCCAGGAAGGGACCTTGAGCTGCCTGAGCTCCATGGGAGTGGCCAGAGCTGGCTGCACCCCACAGACAGAGCTTGAGTCTGTCAGAGTTCAGCCACGCCAGGATCAGCAGGATTCTCCAGAGCAGAAGGGACACATGTCCCTTTGTTCTGCACTTTAACCTCACCAGGTCGCCGTGACCAGACGTGCTTTGGCCAGTTTCCTGCTGTCACATGTTGTCCCTTCACCTGGACATCTCGCTGGTCCTGCCACTGTCCTTGGCTGGGCCCTGGACCCCAGGCCAGGGGTCTGGGTCAGGGCAGCCCAGCCGGGTTGTGCAGTGTCATTGTCACTGCTGGGGTGTGTAGTGTCTTTGCACTGGCCAGGATGTGCAGAGTCACTGTTCAGGGTGTGCAGTGTCAGTGTCACTGCCTGAAATATGCAGTGTTATTGTCATTGCCCAGGACGTGCAGTGTCACTGTCACCGCCCGGGATTTGCAGTTTGGCTGCTCCTGCTGCAACCTCCCTCTCGGATACCAAAGAACAAAGGCTGCTTTGCAAAGCGCTGCCCCACCCCCTGCTGCCTCCACCCCAGGACAGAGGGCATCAAAGCCTTTCCTAAAAGTGGCACCGGGATGATTTCAAGATGGGACCATCCCTGGCTGACATGGCCCTTCCTCAGAGAGCCCTTGGGGAAGGGGGTACTCTATGCCCTAATAGGGCAGTCTTGAGGGGGCTGGAGCTTCACAGTGCCTGGTGGTGTCACCTCCTCTGGGCAGACACTGTCCACCCCCATGTCCCCCCAGGGCTCAGGGACTGGCCCAGTGCCCTGTTCAGTGCTGGGAATTGCTCTGGGTCCATGTCCAAGTGTTGTGTTCTGGCTGTGGCAGGAGCTGACTCCTGACACAGTCCTGCCCTGGTGCCACACACAAGGGAGCTCAGTTTGAGGCTACTCTGGTCCCTGAATTTCGTTTGGGGGGTCCTGTCCTTACCCCCCTCCCTAGCTGGCACCTGCCTCTTGGCAGAGGCTCGATCCCTGCAGTCGGGGCCACATTTCACCTCCTTACCTCAACGCAATCACCAAAGATGGGGGAGCCACCTGTGCCCCCCAAAGCCCTGCTGCTGCCCCGGGGGCTCCTGCTCTCCCCCAGTTCTGCTTCTCTCGACCCCAGCAGCCTTCCCCGGGCCAGGCAGAGCCAGGCTTCCCCTCTCCACACCCTCCCCTATTTAAAGCACTGCTCGATTGGGGCCGAATTCCCAACAATGAGGGAAAAGGACGCCGGGAAAACCCAGCTCAAAGAGGTTTAAACTCAGGAATAGCGAGGGGGAATTCCCTGCTGGGCACCCTCTGCTGTCACCGGAGCCTTACCTGGTGGCTTTGACCTTAACTTTAAAATATATGCAATCTTCTCTCCCTGGTCTCTGGAAAGACAGAGACCACCTTCAAGGAATCCCTTTCCTGCCCCGATCCCATGTTTTGTCAGGGTTAATAATATGTAATGTTACCTTTTAACTAAATTATTCTGCAGTTGTCCTACTGATTGTATTTTTAATGAGTCCCTGTTTTCTTCCCTGACACCTTTGTGTTGGCACTTTTTAATCTGCTTGTTGTTTGCCCTTGTTTCTATGTATATTTATAATTAAGTTGTACATATGTAAAGAGATTTTTTAGAGTATGTGCCTTGGACTAATAATTCCTGAATTTTCTACTTGCCTCAGAAGGATAATTTTTCATTCTGCTCAGTAAAAATGGAACAGAAGCCACATGTGAGATTTCTGTAACTCCCAGCTCTGTCTCTATCTGTTGGTCTATCCAGCTTGCCCCAGGAGCCCAGGTGGGACTTGGATCAGGAATCCCTGGGCCAGCGTCCTGCTGGCAGCTGGACTTTGTATCTCCTGTGTCACCAAATCAGTGACATTGAGGGCTGTTGTCCCAAGCCTCTCCCTGGGAGAAGCCACAGCTCCTGCAGAGGAGGATTCTGGCTGGATCCAGCCTGGGCACCAGCCTTGGATGAGGGAGCTCCCTCCTGGCTTGGCTGGAAAAACACAGATAAAGGAGCCTCTGTTCCAGCGTGTTCTCCCCAGCAGGAGCTGCCACAGCTCTGGGATGTCTCATCCAGGCACTGCTGGTTGTTACCTCATGGAAGGAGGGATGGGCTGACCCCCAGTGAGTGATCCCTAAATGTGAGCAGGATCCTCCCAGCATCCCTAATGTGCTGGGCTGGAGGCTCTGCAGGGGTGTCAGACTTGGGAGACCCTGGGATTTTTCCTGGGGACAGACTCCTCGAGGGGGCTGTGGATGTGACAGGGAGAACCAGCACTTCCCAGGCTCTGGGAGGAGATGCAGCAGCATTCCTGCACAGCAGAACTGAGCTGTCCCTGCCCAGGATGGGACACCAGCCCCATGGGCTTGGCTGGGCACGGCTGTGGCTTCACAATCCCCAAGACGCTGCCCCGAGGAGGAGGAGGATGATCCTGCTCGCTGTGGTCAGACACATCCCTGGCTGCAGGGGATATTTTGCCGTGTCCCAACACGCCTGGCTTTGGTTTTGCAGGAATTTCTCCTGGCCGGGGCTTGCACCACTGCTGGACCCATTCCCTCTGCTACCCTGCCCTGCCAGGATTCCTGGAGACAGGAGGGATCCCAGAGGGGGACAGGAGGGATCCCAGAGGGGACAAACCTTCCCCAGCTCTGCCTTTGCCCAGGGAGCCCCTCGGGAGCACGCATCATGCCGGATTTGCACTTCCTCCTCAACACTGAGGATTATCCCTGCTTGGCTTAGGAGTTGTGTAAGGTCTTGGCTTGCCAGCAAACTCCAGGCTGTCAGCAGAGTGGCGCAGCAGCCCCAGCCCCATCCCTGCTCCATCCCACAGCCAACACAGCAGCTCATTCCTAACGCCTTTATTGCAGGGGGACTCAAACTGTGAGGGGGCTCCGTCTGCTCCTGCCCGCAGCGACCACGGCCCCTGGAGCCTCTGTCCAGCAGGTGCACGCCGTGGGTCAGGGCTGCCCCACCAGCAGCTGGGTTGGAGGCAGCCCATCATGGGGCTGGAGGAGGCTCCATGGGCAGCAGGGTCGGGACGGGCAGGGGGACAGCGGAGCAGAGCTACAGGTAGGCAGGCAGGTCCTTCTCGATCACCTGTGGGGAAGAGGGGAGCGTTGTACCCCAAGAACATCCCTGGCCTTCCCCTCCTCCCCAGCAGCAGCACTTACATAGGGATCTTCCATCGGGCTGTACCTCTTCACCACTTGACCTTCCCGGTTAATGAGGAACTGTGGGGATGAAGAAACCCCTGGTGAGTGAGTCCAGTGCTCCCAGGGAGCTGCTGGGGGTGTGGCAGCTGTAGCCCTCACAGATCCACTTTCCCCCTCAGCTGTGCTTTGAGCAGGGCAGGGATTCTCAAGGGTCTCAACACAGAAACCCCTTGGGATGCTCCTGCCATGACACCTGGGGTAATGGCACAGAGCAGAGCCCAGTGTGAGGCTCCCTCCTACATCAGGGACCCCCCCTCAGATCCCCATAGGGAGGTGCAGCCCAGAGGAGGCAACCAAAACCACTACAAGTGTCCTACCTTGGTGAAGTTCCATTTTATTGCACTAGGAGAGAAAAAACAGGAGTGAGTTTGGGGCAGAAAAGCCCTTCCTCACCCCAGCCAGGCTCTGAGCCAAGCCCTCCCTGCTGGCTGCAGGGCTGTGGGTCCCCAGGGCTCTCCCTTCCACACTCACTTGCCCAGAGTGCCTCTCCCTTTGGGCTGCTCCTTCAGCCACTTCCAGAGGGGATGAGCATCATCCCCGTTGACATCAATCTTGCTGAACATGTCAAACTTCACCCCGTAGCCCTCAGCAAATGCCTTGATCTCAGCGTTGGTCCCGGGCTCCTGAGGGGCCACACCAGGACCGTGAGGGTTCCCCGGGCCGCTCCAACACTCCCAGGGAACCCGAGCCCCCACCCCACGTACCTGCTTCCCAAACTGGTTGCAGGGAAAGCCCAGGATGCGTAAACCCCTCTCAGCGTATCGGGCGTGCAAATCGACAAGCTGAGTGTAGTTTACCGCCGTTTTTCCTCACTTGGAGGCCACGTTGGTGATGATACAGACATCGCCCCTGCAGAGGGGGTGGATGAGCTGCCCTTCCCCGCAGGGGACGGGCAGAGGTCCCTCACCCGCCCGGCCGAGGCGTGAGGGTTGCGCAAGAGCCGCTGTGGCTCAACCTCGCCCAGCGCTGAGTTCCCGGACCCCTCCGTCCTACCTGTACTTTTCCAGGGACACGTCGTTGCCATCGATGTCGAGGGCCGTAAAGTCGTAGATGGCCTTGGCCGAGCGCCAGTCATCCGCGTGGGCACACTGCGGGACGAGCGCATCACTGCAGAGCGGTCCCGCCACCTCCGCTCCCCTCAGGGCCCCGCTCCGCGCCCCCGCCAGGCCAGGCCCGAGCCCCCGCCGCCCGCCCCGGGCATCCCGCGGGAGAGACCCGGGGCCAGCCCCAGGCCCAGCCGCCGAGCCCGCGGCGCGGAGCGGTCCCGGAGCGGAGCGGGCGGCGCTCCCGGGGCAGCCCCGCGCTCACCATGCTCCGCGCTGCGATCAGCCCTGGTCCCAAGAGCGCTGCCCGCGCCGCCGTCCGCGCACACCACAGCGCGCCCCGCACCGCACCGCCCCAGCCCATCCCGCACAAACCCCGCCCCTTTCGGGCCCATCAGCCAATCAGCGCACAGAAAGGCGGCCTCGGTGGGATGATGGATGGAAATCTGACCAATAGAAGAGCAGGATGGGCGGGGTAGCCGCAGGGGTGTTTATCGGGAGAGACCACGAGGGCGGGAGGCAAGGGCAGACCAAAGGGCGGGGTTGGAAACAGGTGCTGCGGGCCGCGCCTCCCGGGCGGCGATTCCCTCCCGACCGGCCGCGGGTTCCGAACAGAGCCGCAGCCACCCAGAGCCCCACCCTAAGAGCAGCAGAGCCATGCCCGTTCCCTTCGGAGCCAGCAGTGGGGGACAGCTTGCGGCGGACCACATCTCCCAGGAGGCGCCGCGGCTGAGGCCCCCCGTGCGCGCTGCGGCGCTGCCTGTGTGCGCGCGCGGGGCAGGCGGCAGCGCGGGCAGCCCGCGCAGCCCTCAGCGGCCAAGATGGACGACGAGGAGGAGACGTACCGGCTGTGGAAGATCCGCAAGACCATCATGCAGGTCCGGGGCACCGGAGGGACCGGGAGGGCGAGCCTGCTGTGTGGGGAGTTCCTACGGGGCCGCAGGGTGGACGTGGGGGACGTGGAGGCCGGTGCGCCTGCCGGTTCCTGAGCCCGGTGCTGTCCCCGCAGCTGTGCCACGACCGCGGGTACCTGGTGACCCAGGACGAGCTGGACCAGACGCTGGAGGAGTTCAAGGCGCAGTTCGGGGACAAACCCAGCGAGGGCCGACCCCGTCGCACCGACCTGACCGTGCTGGTGGCTCACAACGATGATCCCACCGACCAGATGTTCGTGTTCTTCCCCGGTGAGCAGCGCCGGGCCGCTCCATCCCGGGACTCCGGGGTTCAGGGCGTGGGGAGGCTCTCGGTGACCCGGAGTCCGCCTGTGCCTCCAGGGCAGGCTCGGAGCACAGCCCCGGGTCTGGCTGAGCCCCCGGGGAGGGGGGTTCAGAGTGCTCTCGGTGACCCCGGGTGCGGCTCTTTCCTCAGAGGAGCCCAAGGTGGGCATCAAGACGATCAAGATGTACTGCCAGCGCATGCAGGAGGAGAACATCACCCGGGCGCTGATCGTGGTGCAGCAGGGAATGACCCCCTCGGCCAAGCAGGTCTGTGTCCCCCTCAGGAGCTGTGGAAGTTTTCTTTGTCTGTTTCTGGGTAAATAAAAGCCCTGATTTTCCCTCCAGAGGAAAGCTTTTGCTAGAGCCTGTTGTACCTTAGCACAGGCTCTTTTTGTGTTCAACAGAGCAGCAGGTCCTGGTGGTAGTGGCACAGCTGAGAGCCCACGAGCAGTCAGGAGGTGGGGGAGGGAAAAAGAGATGTTTCCCTGTTCCAGGAGATCCATGGGCTCGTTCCCAGCCTGCCTGTGTCTGTGTGAGTCCAGGAGCAGCTCTGAGCCCTGCCAGGGCTGCCCCAGCCACCTCTGATGGGATTTTTCCTTCCAGTCCCTGGTTGACATGGCTCCCAAGTACATCCTGGAGCAGTTCCTGCAGCAGGAGCTTCTCATCAACATCACGGAGCATGAGGTGAGCAGGGGTGGGATTGCCACCATGGTACTTCATGAAAAATCCCTTTGCCAGGATTTCTCTCTGGAGAAGCCCCAGAAAAGAAATGTAAACAGTAATGATCTGATTGCTTGGAATGTGGTTTGGAGGTTGCTTACCAACAGGTGCATCTCTGATTGATTCAATGGGAATTGTTTTTAATTAATGACCAATCACAGCCAGCTGTGTCAGAATCTCTGAGTCTGTCACGGGGTTTTATGATCACTCTTGTCCAGCCTTTGGATGTCTCCTTTCTCTTTCTTTAGTATAGTTTTAGTATATCAATATAATATAATATAATATAATATAATATAATATAATATAATATAATATAATATAATATAATATAATATAATATAATATAATATAATATAATATAATATAATATAATATCTATGTTATATATAATGCATGCATTATATGTATATATTTATATTATTTATGTTATATGTATATCTTTCTATAATAATTGGATATATAATATTTACATTTATTATATAAATGTATATATTGTATATCCATTTATTGTGATATATAATTATATCTATTACATTACATATAATACAATGTAATATATTAAATATAATATGTTATATAATATGTAATGTATAATGTGATATTTATACTTGATATAATATGTACTGTGTTATAGTTATAATTAATATAGTATAGTATAATATATATAATTAATATAATATAATACTTAATCAGCCTTCTGAGAACTTTGAGACAATTCTCATCTCTCACCTCATCCTGGGGACCCTCACAACACCACAACATAGGTTGGGCCCTCCCTCATGCTGGCTGCATTCCTGCTGCTCCCAGAGTCCTTCTCCTGGTCTCTGGCTGGGCTGAGGGGCACAGTTGTCCTTTTCCTCTCCCAAACACGCTGTCTCCAGCTGCTGCCTCATCTCTGCCTCTCTTGTGTTTGCAGCTGGTGCCAGAGCACGTGGTTATGACAAAGGAGGAGGTGACAGAGCTGCTGGCCCGGTAGTATCCTTTGAGTGTCCCTTTGAGTGTCCCTTTGAGTGTCCCTCCATCCTGCTCAGGTGAGATGGAATCTGGGCTGAAAACCCCTCCTCCTGCCACAGATCATTTCTGTGTTCCATGAGCAGCTCATGGTGTGTCTGGAGCTTCTCCTTGACTCCCAGCACAGCAAGCTGAGGGAGAACCAGCTCCCCAGGATCCAGGCTGGGGACCCCGTGGCTCGGTACTTCGGGATAAAGCGTGGCCAGGTGAGAGGAGCAGGCTGAGCTCCCTGGGGCAGGGCAGGGAGGGGATGATCCTTGAGGGCATGATTCTTGGAGCAGAAAAAGTGTCCCTCCTCCTCCTCCTCCTCCTCCTCTCCTGAGCTCTGTGTCTGCCTTGCAGGTAGTGAAGATCATCAGGCCCAGCGAGACGGCGGGCAGGTACATCACCTACAGACTGGTGCAGTGATACAGTGGGTAAGGATGAGGGGACCCCCTGCCTGGGGGGGCTCTGGGCAGTGCCAGGGGATGTTCCAAGGTCAGTGTGAAGCAGCTGCTTCCAGGGAAATGTCTCAGTGTTTTAAATGGCTCATGGAGGGAGTTGTTGGGGAGAGCAGGGTAAGGCTCCCCTGTCATCTGTGCCTCTGCTCAGGCTGTGCCCATTGGGATTTGGGGTGTTCAGAGGGACGTGGAGCAGGATCAGGTCAGGGGCAGGAGGTGATTCCCATCTCTCCTCTTCCAGGTATGAGGAGCTAGGTGGCTCCCACCAGCAGTTCACGGGTTCTTGGAGATTCCTGCACTTCAGAGATGGCCAAGGAAATCCAAGGAAATTGCCACATTGCCTCTCTGCAGCCCCGTCCCTGGGCCTCATTCCTTGTCTTCCAGCTTGGACTTTGTGGTGACCCCTCAGTCCCATCCAGGACTCAGCCATGGAGGCCTGAAGCAATGGGAGAAAACGAGTGGGAAAGCCTTTTGCTTCCCTGTTTTCTGGGCTCTTGTTTGAAATAAAGGTTTGTACCCTCAGTGCTGTAGTGTTGCTCAGCGTCTCCCTGTGGCAAAGCCTCAAGACTCTGCAAGTTCCCATAATTTTCATTCTGTTTGGAATCTCTTCCTGCCAGCACTCTGCATTGTGGCTGAGCCCTGCAGAGCCTTCACTGGCTGCCCTGGGCAGTTTGGAAGCTGCAGTTCAGACTTAACTCCTTCCTTCCCTGATCTCCTGGTTTGGGACCCTGCTGTTCAGACACTGCAATGGAGAGTTGCTCATCACCCCCAGCTGCACTCATTTGAATCCATCCCAAGACTCTGGGGGGCTTTAAACTTCATTTGTTGTGCCAGAAACACTTGGATTTGGCCTCCTGTGGCAGGGGGAGCCTGGAAGACCCTGATCCCCAGGACAAACACGGGTCAGAACACACTCGTTTTATTGGATTATTTGGGAAGCTTGTCTATGTGAACACAGAATACATCGTGCAGCAGCACAGGCCCATCAGGACAAACACAGAATCCATACAACCAAGAAGGAGCTGTGGGAAGCTTAAGCACAGCTTTAGCTCCTTCTCTCACTCACACTCACCCTCATCATCTTCACACGCACACAGTACCGCCATGGCAGCAGCATTCCCACATCCTGCTGCTGCCCTGGAAAAAATCCAACTGTTCCCCTGAAAAATCCAAATCTGTGGAAGAGCTGGAGGGCACAACAAATCCTGCAGGTCTCCAGCTCTTCCCTGGCTCAGTTCCAAACCTGTGAGTTAACCTGGGTTTATGTACCTTTACTGAGATGGGTTCTCCATCGACTTCAGAGGGCTCAAAGCTCCTGTCCAGTGCCTGGTTCTGCAGTACCTAAGACCCTCCCCTGACCACCTGGTCTGTCTCCCACAAGCAGGAGAATGAAGGAGGGCTCTTAGCTCATTTCCAAAATAAAACTTGGCTTATTTCTCTGTGTCTCAGCACAGAGAAATAAGTGAATATAGTCATAGCTTTAAAAATAATGAAACCACTTTGACTTTAGTGCCTTAGGAGAGGTAGTGGAGTCATGTGGAAGGGTTGATAAATGTCTACAGGAAAGGCAAGGAAGTTCAAGATTATACTGGCTGGGGCTGGATGCAGGCCATGACAGCCCAGAGGAGGAGAAAGAGGCACTGCCACATGGGAACCTGGCCCTTGCCTGGTTGCAAGAGCAGAGGGAATTTGTGCTGGCCTTGCAGTACAGCTTTTTGGGGATGAAAGGAGTGTATAACCAAACCATGGCAGCTCAGCAGGGCTCAGGACCCTGCAGCCTGGCAAATCTGCCCGAAGGCTGCTTACAGCCTGTGGCTGCTCCTTGCATGTCTCCTGCCAAGGAGGGAAATGCCCACCAATCCAAATGCCTGTCAATCCAAGCAGCAATGAGGATGCCATCAGCTGGGCCTCAGTGCTGAAGTTTTGGGGCAGGAAATGCATCCTGAACCCTACTTTAGTCAGGTGTCAGTGAGGGACATCCCGTGAGATCCTGGCAGATGGCACAGCCCCAAAGCCAAGCCTGGCTCAGGGTGAGATGGTGCAGAGGCTTCACCCCAAGCCCAGCACTGCTCCAGCTGTGTCCCTGTCCAGTGAGCTGCTTTCAGTTCCATCTGTTCCTGTGGTGTCATCCTGCCCATCTTGAGTGCTTGTTATTCCCATGTCACCCCTGGCAACCTTGGCTCCCTTCCAGCCTCAGCCATCAGGGAGGAGCAGGTCCTTTGACTCCTCCAACCTCAATCTTGCAGCACAGGTGCAAAAGGTGTGAGATTCAGAGATTCCAGAGCACAAAAAAAAATCTCACAGGTGTGAGATTCAGAGATTCCAGAGCACAAAAAAAAATATAAAACACCTGGCACAGGGAAGCCTTGGGTTGCTTCCCAATCCTGAACAAATGGAGGGTTTGCCCAAAATCAGCTCCCTCCCAGGCAAGGCCCCTCATGGCCCTGGCTGAGCCAGGGGTCCCAGCAGGCTGTGACCCTTTCTCCAGGTGGGCACTGAGGGGCTCAGGGGTTTTGTGTGAAAGCTCCAGCCAGGAATCAGCCAGGACTCACCTGTCAGCAGCTGACACACCAAACCCCCCGGGGCTGCCACATGTCCCTCCACCCATCCACATTCCAGTTTCCACCATCTGGCCAGCCTGGGGGATTTGCCCCTTTGTCCATCCCAGTGTCTGGGGAGTCTTAGATGAGCCTGGGCTGCAGCTCGTGGCTGCTGTGGCCCCGAGAGGTGCCGGCCTGGTTGGTGCCATCCTTGGGTGTGCCGGGGCTGCGGCTCTCATGTTCCTCCACATCGCTTTGCTCCTCCCCAGGGGGAGCAGAGCCCTCTGCATCTGACTGGCCCACGCTGCAGCTCCTGCTCCTCAACCCCTCGCTCCCCTCGTCACAGAAATTAACCTCTTCCGTGCTGGTCTCACTGCTCTGCTTGGTCAGGCGCGTCCGCTGCTCCCCACCGTCCTCCAGCTCCGAGTCAGAGTCCACAGAGCGGTCGCCAGACTCTGTGGGACAGAGAGTTCTGTGCCACCCTCTAGCCCAGCACCCTGGCATCAGCAGGAGCTTCATGCAGCAATCCTGGGGTCCCTGGGGCGGCAGGGGGTAGGTCTGTGTGCCCCCCGTGCCTCCCAAGGGATCTGTGCCCACCGGGAACCCCCAGTGCCTCTCACTGACCTGCAAGTGAGTCAGCACTGAAAGCCAAATTCCCTTTGTCCGAAGGCAGCTCCAGGCAGGGGCTGGTGCCAAGAGGAGCCACAGGCTGGGAGCCTGCATGGGCCTGGGAGGGAACAGGGACAGTGGTGAGGGCACAAAGGAGAGTTATCACTCCCTGGGAGCTGACTCCAGTGAAGGTTCATAGAACATCCCTTGAGGGTCCCCCCTCCCTGGGGGTTCCTACCTGCTCAGCACCACTGGCCACCTCCTCTGTGGCACCTGAGCCACGTCTGCTGGGTGCCATGCCTTTATGCTCAAAGATGGTGGGGTAGAAGATGATGAGTGCCTCAATGATCCGAGCTTGGTGGGGATAATCCGCCAGTGAGGACAAGGAAATCGTGGCATCCGTGGGCCTGGGGCGCATCAGTGTCGGCCCAAAGACGATGCCCAGGTTGCCTGAGGTCATCTTGTTGTCCTGTTCCACTTCCATGATCCTGGGTGGGAGGGGGAGGAACAGCTTGTGAGAGCAAGGAGGGAGAGGTGTGGATGGGCAGGGCTGGGGGAGATGCCAGGCTGGAGCACCTGAGCCTCAGGACGAGGAGAGAACCACTGCAACCACAGACCTCCCTCCTGACTCCAGCGAGGAGGCTGCACACACCTCCCCACCCCAGGGGACAAAGGGAAGGTGCCCAGCAGCCACACAGGCTCTGGCCATGCCCCTCTCACCTCCTCAGGTGCTGCAGGAGGTACTGGAGCGTGGCCATGTTCTCACGGGGCAGCTCCTTCAGCAGCTCCCTCAGCTTCAGCACCAGGCTCAGCACCGCCTGGTCGGTGTCAGCTCCTCTGTCCACCAGCTCAGGGCTGCCCTTCCCGCTGCGGCCCCTGGGCTCACCCCCCTGCAGGCTCTCCTTGGCCAGCCCCATCAGCTCGTTGTACAGCCTGAAGGGCATCAGGGGCTCCGGCAGCTGCAGGGGCGAGAGGAGAGAAAAAGAGGAGAGAAGAGAGAGAGAAGAGAGAAGAGAGAAGAGAGAAGAGAGAAGAGAGAAGAGAGAAGAGAGAAGAGAGAAGAGAGAAGAGAGAAGAGAGAAGAGAAGAGAAGAGAAGAGAAGAGAAGAGAAGAGAAGAGAAGAGAAGAGAAGAGAAGAGAAGAGAAGAGAAGAGAAGAGAAGAGAAGAGAGAAGGGGAAAAGAAAAGAAAAGAAAAGAAAAGAAAAGAAAAGAAAAGAAAAGAAAAGAAAAGAAAAGAAAAGAAAAGAAAAGAAAAGAAAAGAAAAGAAAAGAAAAGAAAAGAAAAGAAAAGAAAAGAAAAGAAAAGAAAAGAAAAGAAAAGAAAAGAAAAGAGAAAAGAAAAAGAAAGAAGAGAAAAGATGATCCTGGTCCTGGGAGCAGCTCCCATCTCCATAGGATCTGGACCTGTGCAGAGCTGCTGAGCTGGCAACACAAGGGGCATTTCTACAGTGAGGAAACATCCCTGGAAGTGCTCGAGGCCAGCTTGAAGAGAGCTTAGACCACGTTTAACATCGATTTCAGAATTCCATGAGTCTGTGACCTGCAGTGCTGCAAACCTCTACCCACAGGTGATATTTATTTATCCATCTCCTGGAGCGTGTCAGTTGAGCCTCGTGAGCCCTGGCCAAGGAGCACTTGTGAAGTTCAAGCCAAAAGCAGTGGGATGGTGCAGGGATTCCCTTTTTTTCCTGGAAAACCCCTGGCTGGGGTGGGCCCAGCTGGAGGTTCCCCTGTGGAAAAGGGATGGCTGGGAAGAGGACAGGGATGGGTTGGTTGTTTTGGGTCGGGGAAGCAAGATGTGAAGGGCACAGGATGTGCAGGGCACACCCTGCAGCAGAGGTGAAGCTGCAGCAGGGGCAAGTCTGCTTTGACGTTTGTGTAAAGCAGAAGCAGCTGGTTGACTGCTGGGTGTTCCACGTGGCTGGGGATGTTTTCAGTGTGACCCTAAAACGGATGTTGTGGGGACAGGCTGCCTCACAGCAGAGCAGGCTCCTTCCATCAACCCCTTTTTATTTCCTTTGTAGAAGGACTGAGCCAATTTCTCTGCAGCAAGGGCTCAGTCTGGGGCTCAGCACTGATTTCCCCCCTCTTTCCACTCCACTTCTCTTTGGAGAAGCCTTGGACAAGGGAGGTAACACAGAGCTGCCCTTGGGGAGGGGAGGTTACAGAAAAAGGCAGCACAAAGGGTTAACGCAGGGGTGCCTGCAAGGGAGAAGCAGCTTCCGCTGAGCATGCGGTGGTGGCTGCTGGAGGATGTGGGTGATGTTTAAAACAACAGTTTGCCTACAGGGTGGGGGATGCTGGGGCTGAGCACACACTGGGGTGGCCCGAGGGGCAGAGACCCCACTGAGCCCACCCCAAAGTGACCCAAGGGGCAGAGACCCCACTGAGCCCACCCCAGGGTGATGGCAGGGGGAGAGACCCCACTGAGCCCACTCCAAGGTGATCTCAGAAGCAGAGACCCTGATGAGCCCACCCTGGGGTGATGCCAGGGGGAGAGACCCCACTGAGCCCACTCCAAAATGACCCAAGGGGCAGAGACCCCACTGAACCCACCCAGGGGTGACCCAAAGGGCAGAGACCCCACTGAGCCCACTCCAAAATGACCCAAGGGGCAGAGACCCCACTGAACCCACCCAGGGGTGACACCAGGGGCAGGAACCCTGCTGAGCCAACTTCAAGGTGAGCTCAGAGACCCCACTAAGCCCACCCCAGGATCAGAGCCCACCCCATGGGGACGTGATTCAGCCCCTGCAGGGTGACCTTTGCTGGCCCTTCCCTTTTTGGGTAGCCAGTTCCCCAATTGGAGGGGGTGGAGTGTTCCTTGTTCAGTGCTTGGGCACGTCTCTGCTCTGTGGCTGTGACCGCAGTGACGTCGTGTGGGATGAGCTGGGGGGGGATCACTGTGGCCCCATCTCCCAACTCCCTCCCAAGCCACCCTGAGCCCAATTTGTGCAGAATTCCTCCTGCCAGGTTGGTTCCTCTCCCCTCCCTCTCCCACCATGGGGCCTCAGCACCTCACCTGTCTCAGGTAGAGCTTCAGGACGTTGCTGATGTCATGAGGGGAGGCCTGGGACAGCTCCACCAGCTCCTTCCCGTTCTCAAAGGCCTGGCAAAGCTTCTCCACACGTGTCTTGACACCGTTAACTCGGTAGATGCCCTGTGAAAAAGTGCAGCTGAAGTGAGGGGAGAGGTTCCTCTTCATGTGTGCTCCCACCCTCTCCTTTTGGAGTGGGAAATCCCTTTGGGAAGTCATTTTGGATTATCTCCTTCCAGCTCACTCATTCCTGCTTCATAGGAAAGCAGGAGGCAGGAGGGGTGATTTTCCAAAAGCAGAGTTTGGGGCATCTGGGCCAAGCTCATCCCTGGCTCCCTGCCCTGTGGAAATCTGAAATCGAGCCTGTTGGTTTTCCAGAGGATCCTTCCAAGGCCCTGTGGCTCAGCCAGCTGAGGAGGAGGAGGAGCAGGGAGGGTCACTCACCTTTGTTTTCAAGGCCCGCTTCTCAATCTCTGAAATGCATTTCTTGATGATGAAGGGGATCCCATCCGAGCTGCCCTGAGACGCCTTCGTGAAGTCCTGCCCGAAGAGCTGCAGCTTCCCTTGGAGCTTCTTGTGCCCACACTGGATGGCCAAGGTCTCCAGGCACTTCTTGTGGCAGGCCAGGTAGCACTGGAAGACAAAGGGGAGCACGTGGAGGTGGGGGGCAGCCACAGAGGCACCAGGCACTGCTCAGAGCACACCGAGAGACAGGAAAAATGCCTTGGGGATGCTGCAGCACCAAAGGAAAGCACCATTTTCCACCTGGAACCCTCCCCAGAGGAGAAATGTCCTCCTGAGCATGGACAGAGCTGGGTTCCAACCCCAGCTGTCCCAACTCACTTCCTCACACTCGGCTCCCTGGAAGTACACATAGCTGTTGCACTCCCGACACTTGGAAGGGGCACGGAGCTTCCTCAGCCGATGGGTCTGGGCAGCCTTGGACAAGCCAACATTCCTGAAGGGCCCTGTGGGAGCTGCCAGCTCTGGGGTGATCCCATTGATACCTAGGGAAGTGGAAATGTAGGTACAGCTTGAGCAGGGCTGTCACTGGTCAGAGCAGGGCTCATCCCTCAGCACAGGCAGGGCTGCTGGGGATGCCAGCAGGAATCTCCAGCAACTGCTGGGTTTGCCTGCAGAACTGCTGAATTTGGGAAAAGCAGCCTGTGGGGAGCTCTGCCCTGGTGGGGGGTGTGGCAGCAGCAGTGTCACCTCCCAGCTGTCACCTACTCTGCTCAAAGGGAGTGGTGGTCCCGTCCTTCTCCTCCAGCTCCTCACCGGAGGACGCGGTGCCGTTGGATGAGAGCCGCTGGAGCTTGTGCCTGAATTCACCTGGCCAAGGAAAACCCACAGAGCGGTGAATCACCTGCAAAGCTGCTTCTCTTCAGAGAGCTCACCCCATCCCATCAAATCCCACCCTATCCCATTGGAGACTGGGATCAGCATGGCCATTTACAGCCGTGTTCTCACAGGGCAGGTAAAACAGGGGACGGTCCTGCCTAACTGGGAAGATCTGGGTTTAGACTGGTTGTGCTGGGAGGGGCTCCTGGGCTGTTCCCATATCTACCTGCATTGGAATCCAGGCTGCTGTCAGCATCAGTGACAGTGGTTGGCCAGGATTTATGCACCTGGTGTCCCCTCCCACCTGCAGAGAGAACACACAGTCCCTTGGGATGGCTGTCTGTGCTCGGGAGGGAACGGCTGGAGAACAGCCTGGATGCTGGGAGAAACTGGGATGACTGGGGGAAGCTGCTGGTGGGGTTTGGTGCTTCCAGTGACACACAGCAAAGAAAAGGGAGATGGGAAGATGGGCAGTGGTTTCTTAGGGAGCAAAATGCCACAGATCTGATCTAGTGTCCTTCAGGAGGAGTCTCCCAGCCCCTCCTGCTGCTGCCAGCAAAGCCCCTCGTACCCTGGGGGTCCCACTCTGCTCCTGCCTGGCGGGCCATGGGAGAGGGGATGCAGAGCTCTGGGGCTCCAGACTCACCTCTTCGCTCGGCTGCTCCAGCCCCACTTGGTGACTCCTTGGCTCCTGCTGCTCCCTCCGAGGCAGCCCCAGCCCCCTCTGCACTAGTGGAGAACTCACTGGCATTGAAGCTGCCCTTCTGTGGCTGAATAAAGGGAGACCTGGAGGGGAAAAGGGAATGTGGATGGGAAGGAAGGACACTTGGAGACTTTATCCATGGCTGCCATCCACCAGTCTAGGGAATCACAGTCTCTTAAATACTCAACAGCCTGTCTCATCTAGGCTGAACTGAAGGGTAAGAGAGCAATCCCCAGCTGGTCCAGCATTCCCAGCCGCCTTCAGGAATGCTGAAAGCATCCTGCCTCCTGCAGGAGAGCGTGGGTGGCAGCAGATAACGAAGGGAACACAGCCAGGAATGAACCCTGTCCTCCCTTACCAGGCGTTGTGGGACACGTAGGGCTCGAAGTCGTACTGCACGTCGGGCTCGTCGCCGCGCTGCAGCTGCCGCACGTGGGACGCGTACTGCTGGCCCGGGTCGTAGAGCTTGCTGCTCTCACACAGGGTCTGGAAATTCACTGGCAGCGGCGCTGTCTGCATGTGCATGAGCTGGTAGAAGGAGATGGTGGCCTAAAAGTGATGTGGAGGGGGGCAGATATGAGCTTGGTGGGCTGGCAGGTGAGGAGCTGCGGGTTAGGTGGGAAATCAGGAGGACAAAGCAGAGCTTTTCTGAGTATGAGGAGATGGGGAGCTCTGCATCCACCCAGACGCCCTCTGGAATAGGGGCAGCTCTGCTGGAAGGCAGCTCTGAGCTCTCCAGAGCACCTCCTGCCCTGGGCACACCCCAGCCCAGCCCCACTCACCGACTTGATGACCTGGTCAGTCTGTTTGATCAGTTCATGGATCTGCCGCAGCGAGGTCACCTTGGTGTCCTCCAGCTCCTGCTTCTGCGTGTTTGCATCGGCCACGCAGGTGCGATACGTGGCCATGGCCTCTTCTGCCTGGGAGTTGGGAGAGCAAGGGATGGGAACAGCTCAGAGGTGAGGAGAATAAGGACAGCCCCTTGGACCCTGTCCATCCAGCCATTCCTGGGGGTCACTTCACCCCACGTGGCTCAGGGGACAGCAGGAGCAAGGAGGCCCCTCCAGAGCTGTCACCCTCCTACCTTGTTCTTGGCTTCCTCTTCCAGCCGCCTCTTCTTGTCCAGGGTTTTGGTGGTGATGCTGCTGGTCGTGTTTTGCTGCTCCTCCTCTGCTTTCACCGCCATGTACTTGGCCTTGTCGTGCTCCTCGCTGCGCTGCATGTACGTCTGCTTGGCCTTGCGCAGGTTCCCCTCTGCCTCTTGCTGCCAGGGAGAGCCGGGGTGAGGATGGAGCCCAGCAAGGGGGTCACCAGCTTCTACCAGGCTCCCCCAGCACAGCAGAGGCCACCCAACACTGCAGGAGAGGGGCAGGGTGCCCAGTGCCCTCAGAGGAGGTTGCTCCAGGCTGGGATTGGGAACACAAACCCAGTGTCACTCACCAGTTTCCTCTGTGCCCGGTGCCACTGCTCCTTGATCTCCTTCCTGCGTTTCTCATGTTCCGTGCGTCTCGCCACCAGGGGCTGCGTGGGGAGGGAGGGAGGAACAGCCCCATGATGACCTGAGCTGAGCACTCCCGTTCTGCCCTCGCCAAGACTTTGCATGGAGAAGTGTCACTGTCACTCCCAGGACAGGTCACAGGCACTGGTTTGTGTAGATTTTGAAAATCTACAGCCTCGGAAATCCTGGATGCAGGTTCCCTCTGGACTGAGCTAAGGAAGAGCCACCTCTGCAACAGCAGGACCTCCAGCCCCAGGAAGGACCTTCTGTCCCTCACCTGAAGGAAGGTTTGTTGCTGCAAGGTGGTGGCTGTCTGCAAAATTGAGGCCCCATACTCCATGTCCTGTTCCAGGGCCAGCAGATAGATGGACTGGAAAGGCATGCTGGTCTGGGGAGAAGAAAAACACATTTCCCTGAGCCCCAGCACCCAGCATGAGCCCAAGGAGATGCATCCCTCAGGGAGGAAGAGCCAGAGGCAAGGTAAGGCTGGTGACTGCTGGCAAAAGCCCCATCCTGAATTTCTCCAGGCAGGGCTCCAAAGAGCTGACCCCATGTCCCCCTGAGCTGGTGCACATGGAATGGGCTCTCCAGGGCTGCTGGTTCCCAATCCTGCCTGGCACTGGGGGCTTCAGGGACTTGGAGACTTACCTCCTGACTGATGGTTTGCTTGTAGCTGTTTGCCAGCTTCTGGAGCCCTCTGGCAAACTCTATCTCTGGAAGGAAAAGGTTATAAGTGAAATGACACATGAGACACTGGGATTTCCCTGGTGGAACCCGATCTTCTCTTGAAAAATCAGTCAGGAATTGAGGAGTGAGGTTCCCACTGCCCTGGCAGCATCAGCCTCCTCCAGGAGGGACCTCAACCTGTCCTGTGGCTCAGACCTGCTCCAGAAGTGCTGTCCCCCCACTCACCCAGTACGCCCCTTTTCTCCATGTATCCCGTCAGGTCCTTCATGTGCTTGGAGACGGTTTTGGCATACTGGAGGGCAGCTTCCACGCCCCCCTCACAGCGCTGCAGCATCACATCCACTTCTTCAGCAGGAGGACGGGCTGTGGAGGGACAAACACTCTGTGAGCTTCCAGTGCAAACACCCCCAGCTCTGTGCCAGCCCCGCTGCCACCAGCTCTGCTGCCTTTCCCCAGCTGGGGAGTGACTCAGGGCAGCAGCGATGATGGGGAAGGTGCTGGTTCCTGCACAGACCCCAAACCCTACACCCAGCCCCATCCTGCTTACCTGTGTCACAGCTGTCCGTGCCTGAGGGCACTCCATCTCCTCTAGGCCCAGGAATGCCCCCATAGAGGCTCTCCATAGTCTTTGGGAATTGGGAAAGAAGAGGGACTGGTCAGCCAAGAGGATGGGGAGCAGCTGGAGGGGCTGGCCAGGTGGATGGAAGCCTGAGCTACTGGAGCCTTTTTGCCACTGCTGGAAGCCAGCTGTGCCCAGGCTGTGCCCAGGGGCTAACAGAACTGTCCCTGGAGCAGCACCCTGCTCTGGGCTCACACCAGAGCCGAGGGGAGCAGCCAGAGCCCTGTGTGAGCCCGAGCCCCACGTGGCAGGAGCATCCAGGTCTCTGGGCATCACTCACCTGGTTCTGGTCACTGGGTGGAATGGAGAGGATGGTGTTGCTGTCCACCTCCCCCATGAGGAACTCAGACACCCTGTGGGGACAGGAGCATGGCTGGATTCAGCACAGTGACACGGGCTGGCTGCCCAAACTCCCTTACACAAACTCCCAGACTCCCAAACACCCCCTGGCTGCTCCAGGGCTGCTCCAGGGCTGCTCCCTGCCCAACCTCCCTTACGTGCTGCTGAAGGACACAGCGATGGTCTCCACAGCCTTCTCGAACTCCCTCTTGTCTGCCTCATTGTCGGATTCATAGTGGAAACCTGGAGGTGAGGAAATGTGACAGCCCTGTTGCCACAAGCACCCGTCCCTGTCTCAGCAGAAGACCTGCCAGTTCATGCTGGTATCAGGGAGAGTTTTGGGGCTGGGGAAAGGGCTGGGGTGAATCAAGGGAGCAGAGGGAAGGATCATCCCTATGGACAATGGATTTTTCCAGCACAGTAGTTTGTTTCCCCCTCCTTCTTCCCAGGACTGACGTCCCTGACAGCATCTCTTGGCTCATGTTTCTGTTTATTCCCGTTACTCAGGGCTGCTGGAAAAGTGCTGCTGGACCTGTTCCACTGCCTGCCCTGCCTCATGGCTCCTCCAGACCCCTCTCCAAGCAGGATGAAGAGCCCTTCAGGAGGGCTCTTGCCCGCAGTCAAATGAGGAACCACCACCAGCAGCAGGAACTGGAGCCAAGAGCGCTTGGCAGGCTCCCATACCACGGGACACCAGCAACCAGGGCTGCTGGGCAGACCCTGGGTCAGCTCCTTGGGGTGGGGAGGGGTCTGCTCCAAGCCCATTCCCTCCCATCCCTATGTGGAACCAGCCTCCTGGCAGCCCTCCTGCTGTCTGGTCCCCTGGGGTTGCTGTTGGGTGTCCAGGAAGCCACGGCTGACTCAGAAGGTTGTGCTGTGCCTGTGGTGAGTGCAGCCACCCCCTCCCCGTGGGTGACAGCAGCAGGAGGGGGTGCCCAGCTGGAATCTGACCTCCCAGACCCCGCTCCATAAACACAAGAGGCTGCCAGGAGCAGGATCTGATTATTTCAGTGTTTTTCCTGCGGCCGTGCCTGGAAACCCCCAGGCAGGATCTGTCATTTCTGACACTACATCATCCTTAAAGCTGAACCACACCAAGAGGCAGGCAAAGCTTCTTCCCTCTCCACCAGTCCAGTCCACGGGGCACCTCCACTCCCCGTAACTCCTTCATGGGCTCCCCAATTCCCTCCCATCCCACTGTGGGGCAGGAGGGGAGTGGGACAGAGCTCCCAGCACCACTGTCTCACCCTTGACTTTGGAGATGAGGGTCCCAGCGGCCGTCAGGGTCTCCAGGGTGTTGAGCAGTGGGTACTTGTTGATGACCTGGCGCAGGATGCGGAGGGTTTCACCCAGGCACTCGTGGGCCAGCGGCCGCTGTGGCTCCTTGGGGTCTGCAAGAGAGGGGGGCTGAGGTGCTGCATCCTTGTGCCACGTCCCTGCCCTGTGTCCCTGCCCTGTGTCCCTGCTCTGCATCCCTGTCCTGGGGGTGTTTACCTCCCAGCCATGTCCAAGGCAGGGACCTGCCATCTCCCAGACTATGCAGCAAATCCCCCTGGCCTCAGGGCTTCCCAGGACTGGCACAGCCACATCCTGCTTGTCCAGCACCTCCCCACATCCTGCTTGTCCAGCACCTCCCCACAGTGTGGCCGTGTGTCTCCCAATGCCCAGCCTGGTATTGGCCAGGCTTTGGGCTGACCTTTGAAGCATTTTTTCCTCCATAGTAACTTTTCCCCTTGAAAGCAGTTTGGGAATTTCCTCCATTTCCTTCCCTCCCTCCTGCCGGATGGACGCTCCCAGCCAGGAGGGATCAGTCTGGTGCAGCCAGGCTTGCTGCATCCCACAGGTTGCCCCCAGCACCCTCCCTTCTGTGGGCTCCAGTTGCCAGCCCAGGGGTCTGGCCAGGACCCCCCAGTGCAGGTCTAGTGCTTGTTAGGACAGGAGGAACCTCCCTCAGGGAAGTGCTGGGATGGGGGATCATCACCCACTGCCCAGCCAGGCAAAGACCCCTTCCCATCCCAGCCTCCAGCTCAGGGCTGGAAAGGGATTTCTGCAAAACCAGCACTGACAATGTGGTGTCATATGCCCCGAGACCAAGGGACTGATATATTCCTTGTGTCCCCTCAAGCAAGGAGAGCCTGCAGACCACCCAGCCCCTCCTGCTGGCCGCCCTGGTGGGCTGGGGAGCCGTGCCCGGCACCCCGTGGGGGCCGGGGGGCCCTGGCAGGCGGCTGGCACCACCTCAGTGTAAACAGGAAAACGGGCGGGTGAAAATAGCTCGGGCAGGAAACCGCGTTATCCTGGCTCCGAGCTACTCACCCACCACTTCTGAGAGCGGCTGCACGCTCCCCCGGGGGTCCCGCTGCCTTCTGGCCCAGACAGAGACCCCTCACCCCCGGGTGGGTGTGTGCCAGGGTGCTGAGATGCGGGGTGGGCACTCACCATCGCGCAGCACCACGTCCCGCAGCTTCTCCAGGGCATCGGCGAAGCGGGCCACGTCTGCCAGCAGCTGGGAGATGTCCTCGGGGTCGATGAAGGGACCGTCCCCGCCCTCCATGGGGCTGTAGCACATGGGGGTCTTGTGGCCCTTGGGCACGGCGCGGGGGGCCGTGGGCAGGGGGAAGCCGGCGGCGCTGGCATGACGGCTCAGGCTGGTGGGGCGCTTCAGGGTGCCCACGGCGCTGGGGCTGCTGCTGAGCTTGGCACTGCCCGCGGGCAGCTCCGCCGCGCTGGAGCCCGCTGCCTCCAGGCAATCCTTGCGGGAGAGCTCCTGAGGAGCAGGGATGAGTGTGAGGACACAGCATGGCAGGGAGCCCAGAGAGGGAAGCAAACCACAGCAGCATCTTGGAGAACAAGCTGTTGCCTTGGGGGACTGGTGCCAGACCCTGCAGCTGTATCGTGCCTCAGTTTCCCCAGGCAGGGATCTCATGGGAGAGTGGGCAGGGTCTGGGCACTCGCCTGGCCGCCCCCATCAGTCCCTGCCAGCTCCCCTGGGTCCGTGTTTGTCATGAGATGCGCACTGTGACGGTGTGGGTGACACTGCTTGTCCACCCCATCACCCACCGTGATGGAGCTGCCCATCCCAGGGGGTTGGGGACCCCAAAAGAGCAACATGGCAGCAGGATCCAGCCACATAACTCTTCCTCTTTTTCAGCTGTTGCCATGCTGGGGAATGAGGCAGAGACAGAGACACCTCCCAGGCCATTGTTTGGGCTTTGCAGGTGTTTTACAGATGGAGGAAGCCCCAAATTTCTAGGGGTGAAATTGCACTGTTCAGAGCTCTCATGGCTTGAGAGCCACACATCCAGTGAGGGTCCTTGGGCATGGGGAGGGGACCCTGCAGCTCCCACCGGTGACCCCCGGCACCCGGTTTGACACGAACGCGCATCCCTGGGAGGAAGCGGTTTTTGCACCGGCGGAGCAGACAGAGCGCCGAGAGCACGAGGCTTCCGCGGGCGAGGGCGAACGGGGGAGCCCATCCCCACGGGGGCCAGACCAGAAAGACATCCGCCCCAAAACGCCTGGGGGGCCACCCCAGCCTTCTCCCGATCCTCCCAGGTTGCAGAGGCCCCGGCGCCTCCCGTCCCTCCCTCCAGCACCCCGGGGTGCCCCCGGCCGTACCGTCAGCCTCACGGCGGGCGTGCGGGGCAGCGAGTCCACGGAGCGCTGGGGGTGGTGGGCTCTGCCCGCCGCCGCCGAGGGGCTGTAGCTTTTCTTGCCCGCAGCCCGACCGAGCATCCCGCTGGCTGCCACCCATAGGCCCCTCTCCCGGGGATGGGGACGGGGATGGGGTCGGGTGTCCCCTGCTAAGGAGCCGCTGGTGGGCTCCGGGTCGCCGTCCGCATTGTGCCAGCCCGGTGTCGCTTCACGCACCGGGACTGGGGCGCAGGCGCGGGGCGGGCAGTGCGGGGTGCTCCGGGGAGCCCCGCCGGGCAGCGTTTCCTCCTGGCCCCTCCGGCACCCTTCGGGGGGGGGGGTTTCACACGGCGATAAATAAATATCTGGCAGAGCCGAGGCACCGGGGCTGGCCGAACCTGCGGTTTCGCCGCTCACATCCCGGTCCCCAGGGAGGTCTGTGAGTCTGTCTGTCCTTCCCAAAGCCTCGGCGGGAGCCCCCCCATTTCCTCCCTGTCCCTTCCTGCCCTCCCGCCTCCCTCGGCGGCTCCTCCGTCCCCTTCATCAGGGGCAAAATTCCCTCCCACCAGCCCCGCGAGTAGGGTTTTCTCGTTTCCCTCCTCTTCACAGACCTCCTGGACGTATCCAGGGCCCCACTGCCAAGCTGTGGCTCTACCCAGCAGTTCCGTGGTGCCCCTACAGCCCCCATCGTGCCAGGGATACGGGGGAGACACTCACCGACAGGGTCTGCGGGACGGGGCTTCCCGCCCGGCTCTTCTTGGAGATGGAGGGGGTTTTTATCAGCTCCCGCTTCTTCCGGGAGAACATTGTTCCCGGGGGGCCGAGCCGCTGCCCTCAGCCCCTCGCTCGGGCCGGCCGCCGTGCCGGTTCCTCACGGTCGCATTTGCGGGGAGCAGTGGCAGGAGGGCGCGTTTGACGCCGCCTCGTTTCCTCATCGAGCAGCCTGAAACAGGAAAAGCCCAACGCGCACCCAGGCGCGAGGCCGGGGCCGGGGCACCCCGGCTGCCCTGCGGGGTCACAGGGGGCAGAGGGACCCCGGCACTTGTGGGGTTTTGAGAGGGTTTCGGGGCTGTTTACAGAGTGGGGGGGCTGGGGCTGAGTCCCACTCCGTGAAACCAGGGAGGAACTCCTGCCCTCTGAGGAGTTCACCCTGTTTGGGGGTGTCCATCTGTCCAGGGATGACAAACTCCATCCCTCTGAAGGCCCCACGTGCGGGCCTGAGTGGGATGGGGGGTTCTGGGCTCCCACTTGTGGGATGCTCCCGGCTCTGACCTTCCGTGGGCTCGGTGTCGGTGCTGGGACTGGGTCTATGGGGTCACAGCCCTGTCCTCACCGGCCTCTGTGCATCCACAGTCCCACCCGTGACTCCCCCACCCACGCGGCATCACAACGGGAATATCCGGGGGACGCCGGATAACCCCTGCAGGGAGCCGGACCGGACCCCCGGCCGCGGCCCACGGGCTGCTCGGGACGGCTGCCAGCCCCTGCGGGCGGTCGGGGGGTGACAGTGTCGTGTCCTCCCCCCGCTCCCCTTCATCCCAGGACCTTCCCTCGGGGCCGTACCAGGCCGGGCCGTACCGGGCCGTCTCGCGTGGAACTTATGCCGGCCCCGTGGGGACCCGGGCACGGCGGAGAGCGGGACAAGGAGAGCGGGACGCGGTCAGGGATGGATGGAGGTCCGTGAGGTGCGGGGACAATGGAAGGTGTACGCGTGTCCTGCGTGTGTGCGTGACCGTGGGTGCGCACAGGCGGGTGCGTATCGATGCGTGAGTGCATGAGTGAGAGAATGTGCGAGTGCGTGTGCGTGGGCAGGGTCGGGGGGTGCGTGTGGGTTGGTACAGGGATGCACACGCGTGTGCCCGTCTGTGTGCGTGTGCCCGCGGGCGCGTGTGTACTCTGTGCCTGTGTGCCCGGGACGGCTCCGGTTCCGGCCCTGGGCTCCCTGGGCTCCCCCGACTCCCGGCGCCTGCCGGTGCTCCCCGAGTGGCAATGTCGGGGTTCGTGACCCTCCCCTCGATCCGGCCGCTCCTGCCCTTATTTGGACATTTCTCCCTCCAATCAACGCAGGGGAAGGGCGGGCCCGACCCCACCCCCGCCCCGCCCGAGCCCGCTCCGGTACCGGCCCCTTTGCCCGCTCCCCACTCCGGTACCGGCTCCGTTTCCCGTCATGAGCAGCTCCCAGTTCAACAAGGGCCCGTCCTACGGCCTCTCCGCCGAAGTCAGGAACCGGGTGAGCCGCGGCGGGGGCCGGGCGGTGCCGGGACCACCGGGCGCGGGTGAAGCGGGGGCTGGGGGATACCGGGGCCACCGGGCGCTGTGGCTGCCGGTGCTCCTGGAGACCCGGGAGAGCCGAGCATCCCGGTGCTGTTGGGGCGTCCCGGTTGCATCCCGGGTTCTGGAAAGGCGGGAGTTTTTCCGGAATGCCCCAGGACTGTGGAGCCGGCCAAGAGTGGAGAAGTTGGGAGATTTCGGGAAGATGGAAATCCGGGGCTTCCCGGGAGGATGCGGAACTGAAGGACCCAGTGTACCGAGATCTCTGAGGGCTGGGGACAGCGAAGCTGGGCTCCCGGTCTCGGGGTGCCCTGAACCTGCCTAGAGGGACCCAGGGACGGGTCTTGGGGACCGCGGTTGGGTGTCCCGTCCGGTGGCCGCCGTGGCTCCGCTGCCCCTGGCAAACCGCGGGGAACCCTTCTCGTCACACCCGGGGCTGGGGGCGATCGCCTCGGTCCTCCGCGGCTCCGGACTAGCTCCACAAAGCTCCTCCACTTTCTGCTTCCCCGCAGCTCCACATCGCTCTACGGGATGCTCCGACCTGGCAGCGTCCCCGCGGCCGTCTCCGGGGTTGCGGCTTTGGCCCCGCGGACTCTCCCTGCAAAGTGCCGCGGGGCCGGATGGGGAAGGAGGGATAGGAGCCTCCGACTGAGCTGTTTGCAGCCCTAGGCGGGATCCGGGTGCCGCGGGGTGCACCCACCGGCACCCTCCAGCCCCCTCGACAGCGCACGGGGGTCCTGCCGGGCCGGGGAGGGTGCAGGGGACGCAGCAGCCCGGGGGATCGGTGGCTGTGCCCGGCCCCAGGCGAGCAGAGATTGAGCCGTGGTCACCCCGGGGCAGGTGGCCGGTGGTTTGAGCGTGTTCTGCCCGGGGACACCTGGGCAGGCAGGAGAAGGGACAAGTGGTGACGGGCACGTGGTGGCGGCGGGATGTGGTGGCCGCGGCCGGGCGCTCCTTACCTGGCCTCCCAGGGGATTTGGGATTTGCATTTCGTAACGGGAGCGGATGGGATGGGTCCCGGCCTGCCCGGGGCTGGGCTGCCCCAGCTGAGAGGGTGACATGCACCAGGGCCTTGGTGCTTCATGTTGATTCAGCAAGACGTGAGCCAGTCCGACTGCCCCGGTGTGTCTGATGGAGGTGACATCACCTACTGGGAACCAGTTGAACCAGTGACATGCTCGCAGTCTGTGGAAGCCCTTGCAGACTGGACTGTGGTGGGATTTCTCTGGAGCTGGTCCACTGTGCATTCCCCATGCCCTGGGAAATCCTCAGGCTGGCTGTGGGGAGAGAGGAGGAACTGACTTCAGCTGCTCACGCTCCAGAAAATCAGCTGGTGGGACTGTAGAATCCCCCAGGCAGGACACACGTGGTGTCATGAGGGTGATCCATGTACTGCATCAGTTGAACTTCCATTTGGAACTGGAGTGTCTCCCTACCACCTAGCAGGGCTGGACTGTGCCCATCCCAGTGTCTCCCTGTGTCCAGGATACTTAGGGACTCATGGCCTTGGCACATGACAGGACCGGGAAGGGACAGGATGGGTGAGAGGTTGGTGGATGCCCTGGGGGCACCCCCAGGTGCCAGCTGAGCACCAGAGGTGCTGGGCTGGGGCAGGACAGGGTTTCCAGGCCCTTCCCTCCCTAGGCCAGGAGAACTTTCCCTTCTGTTGTGGGCCAGGGGCTGAAACGACAGAGATGCTGCTGGCCCTGGCAGCTGGTCTCCATTTGGGAGGAGACATCCACATTCCTGGCATAGCCGCGGTGAGGGAGGAATCTGTGGCGGAGGTTGGGCCTCGCCAGAAGGGAAAGGGAGAACATCTCATGGCCAGGACCCCTGGGGCTCAGAGCTGAGCTCCCACGGGCTCCAGCAGGCAGGGAGAGACAAATCCGGGGGGTCACTTCCCCCTAACCCCATGGGCAGTTCCTTCTCATGCTTTTGGAATGGTTCAGAAGCTGCTGTGTCTGCTGGCAGCATCATCCTCATGCTCCTGTCCCTGCTCCCATATCAGGGAGGGGAGAACTGTCCCATGAGGGGTTTGGGGTGCACGCTGGGCCCTGCCTGAGCTGTCCCCCCATTGCCCCCCAGCTTGCCCAGAAGTATGATCCACAGAAGGAGGCTGAGCTGCGGACGTGGATCGAGAGCGTGACAGGAAAACAGATTGGACCTGACTTCCAGAAGGGGCTGAAGGATGGGGTGATCCTCTGCGAGTGAGTCCTGGGGTGCTCCTGAGCATGGCCCCCAGCCCCTGCTCCAGCTGGGAGGAGATGGGGGATACCAAGCCTCCAGGGGAGCCTCACCAGCCCTTGTGGTGGGAAGGGTGGGATGGATACATGCTAGTGGGACCTGCCAGAGGCTTCTGTGTCTGGGGAGAGCCCTGAGGACAAACAGGGACCTGGGGAGGGGAAATTTGCCCCACGTGGAGGAGACCTGGGCTGGACCTTCTCAAAAGGAGCTTATGCCCTGCAGCTCCTTGTGCTTTTTTCCTGCCACAGCCTCATGTTCCCCTGCCTCCCTGCAGGCTCATGAACAAGCTGCAGCCCAACTCAGTGAGGAAGATCAACCACTCGGCTCAGAACTGGCACCAGGTAGGTGCAGCTCTGCTGCCACCCGCCTGCTGTTCCTCTGCTGTCACCCTCCAGGGCTCACCTCTGAACCTCTCCCCAGCTTGAGAACCTCTCCAACTTCATCAAGGCCATGGCCAGCTACGGTATGAACCCCGTGGACCTCTTTGAAGCCAATGACCTTTTTGAGAGTGGGAACCTGACACAGGTGCAGGTGTCACTGCTGGCACTGGCGGGAATGGTGAGCACAGAGGATGAGCAGTTTGGGAGGGGCTGCAGCCCCATGGGGACCCCGAGTTTGGGGTGATGCTGGTAAGACCCCACAGCTCCCCCTGCCTGGGGAGTGGGTGGGGGGTTTGGGACCCCTGTCCTTCCTCACAGCCACTCCTGGCAGGCCAAGACGAAGGGGCTGCAGAGCGGGGTGGACATCGGCGTGAAGTACTCGGAGAAGCAGCAGAGGAATTTCGACGAGGCCAAGATGAAGGCTGGGCAGTGTGTGATCGGGCTGCAGGTGGGCTGCCACACGGGGTCCCATGGCTGGGGGACTGGGCAAAGGGACTGGGCAAAGGAATTTGACCCAGTTCTGTCAAATTCTCAGCACTGTCACAGCTCCAAGCATTGCTGGAGGGACTTAAGGCATGAGGTGCCTCAGGTGTCCCTGGGATCTGGGGCCATCTTGGCTCTGTGTCCAGCACTCAATGGCTGGGAGCATGAGATGGGTTAGGGAGCACTGGCTGTGCTCTCCAGGCTGGGGGGGATAGGGGAAGAAGGGGCACATGTGGGGCAGCACCCGTTCCTCACCAGACCCCTTTGTCAGATGGGCACAAACAAGTGTGCCAGCCAGTCTGGCATGACTGCCTACGGCACCCGGAGGCACCTCTACGACCCCAAAAATCAGATCCTGCCACCCATGGACCACTCCACCATCAGCCTCCAGATGGGCACTAACAAGTGTGCCAGTCAGGTGAGCCCCCACGCCAGGCTGGGGAGGGATGGGAGGGCCACAGCTGAGCCCTGCTCCATCCTGTCCTTCCTTCCAGGTGGGCATGACGGCTCCCGGCACCAGGAGACACATCTACGATGCCAAGATGGGGACAGAGAAGTGTGACAACTCCTCCATGTCGCTGCAGATGGGCTCCAACCAGGGAGCCAACCAGAGCGGGCAGGTCTTTGGCCTCGGCCGCCAGATCTACGACCCCAAGTACTGCCCCCAGGGCAACCAGGGCGAGGTGGCCAACGCCGCCGGGGAGCAGAGTGGGGACCCGCCCGGGTATCACTACTACCGCGAGGAGGAGGAGAGCTACTGAGCGGGACGGCTCCGCCCCAGCCTCACCATCTCATGCACAGCCGCGCTGCCAGCCACATTCCAGCCTCCACTTTCATCATTCCCTCTTTTCAAAGTCTTTTTTTAACTTTGGAAATGAATCTATTTTTCTGAGCAAGGAAATAAAGACCCTGTTTCTAGAGAGGAGCCCGGCCGATTCCCCCAGGAGCTGCAAGACCCTGGGGCAGCAGCAGGAAGGTGGCAGATGTTCCAGCAGCTGGGAGAGGATAGTGTCACCTCTCACGCACCCAGCACCCACCACACACCCCTGGGATGCCCCCGGATCCCTCAGCAAGGAGCAGGAGTGGCTGCCCATGCTGCCCCTGGTGCTGCTGCTCGTCCCTGTGCTGGCAGGACCCTCCTCAGCCCTGTGGAGGAGAGGGACTGGGGTCAGCAGGACATGGGGGAAGCACATCCGGGAGAGACTGCGTGGCCTCGGGATTGTGAGTGTTTGTGAGTGGATGTGTGTGCACAGGTTTGCACTCCGGTGTGATCTCTAAATGCTGGAAATGCCCTTTTTGCAGAACTCGTAGAGACCAAGTTTTCAAGGCCACGGTGATGGCTGCAGGGCTGGGCCGGGAGCTGGCACAGCTGGCACAGCTGGCACACCCAGCACTGCAGCAACCTGATCGCCCAGGCTGGAGCCAAGGTTGACTCCAACGCCTGCATCCTGCACCAGGGCGGTGTCCTGCCCATCGACGTCTCCCCTCCCGTGGGTTTTTTAAAGTGGATGCTCTCAGACTGAAACCATTTATTAAAAAAAAAAAAAAAACAAAACACCAAAAAACTAAACCAACCCTTTCAACATAAACAGGAGCTGGTCCCTGCTGCAGGCGCCTTCTCCAGCCTCAGTCGGGTCTCTCTGTGCCTGGGGGGCTGCGAGCTGCTGCAGACCCGGGTGGGATCCCCGGAGTGACAGAGCGGTGGGGCGGGATGCTGCGTGTCCCGGGGAGGGGGGAGCGGGAGCCGGGAAGGGGCTGCGCGGTCAAGAGATGTGCGGTTAATGAATGAGTGATTAACAATGCCAACGGGACAGCAGGGGACGTGCCTGTCCGGGAAGACATCCCCCTTTTTTGGGCGAAATGCTGCGTTTCGAAGAGCCGCGCTGCTCCGTGGGGCTCCCAAGGGTGGGGCGGGGTGGGGTGGGATGGGGTGGGGTGGGATGGGGCGGGATTCCTATTCCCCGCCCTCGCCGTGCCTGGCCCTTTAAGAGCCGCTCCCGTGACGTCACGCCCACGGCTACTTTGTAGCGCGGGGAGGGGGCGGGGCCCGCGCGCCCGGCAGATTCGCGGGGTCTCTTAAAGAGGCCGCGCAGCAGCATCAGGTAACGGGGGTCCCGGGCCGGGGGCTGCGAGGGGCGAGAGGAGAGGCTATGTCCCGGCTCTGCTGGTCTCGGCCGCTTGCGGCCGCCCAGCGTCCCCCCCGAGGCTCTTAGTGCCACCCCGCCCCCACCCGGGGGGTATCCCCGTGTCCCCATCGTAACCCTGAACTGTCCCCATGTCCCCGCTCTGGACTGTCCTCATCGTTCCTTCGAGCTGTCCCCATGCCCCCCCTGGGTTGTCCGTGTCTCCCCCGGGCTTTCCCCACATCTTCCCGGCCCGTCCGCCTCCCGGTGACTCCGCACCCCGCCCAGAGCGGGGCTCCGTGCGGCCGAACCGGGTTGGGGGACGCGGGGTTGGAGGGCACCGGGAGCTGCGGTTGGTCCGGCGGTTGCCGAGGTCGCGGGGTCCACCGAGCTCCCGGTTGCAGCGATGCGGCGTGTTTGTCCTCGTGAGATGAGTGAGCAGATTCCCACGCGAGTCCCCCGGGAGGATCCAGGAATTCTCTGGTTGTTTTGTCCCGAAAAGAGTCGCCGCCCCCGCGGGGCTGGGGCTCTCCCGGACCGGCAGTTTCGCAGCACTCTCCGCTTCCAGCGGATGGGGACACTCAGACGCCTCTGTCTCCCCGTGTCACCCCCACCCGGCAGCTCCTTCTTTCTCTGTGTGTCACCCCAGCTGACCCCGGTGCATCCCCGGAGGAATCCTACCCCCGGACCCACTCGTGTCCGGCCCCGCAGGCCGATTAGGCGGATTTCCCGGCCGGGATCCTAATCCCGCTGCCCCGTGCCCGCTTATCCCGCCCGCGCCCGGGACCCGGCTTAGCCCCGGGCGCGGGCGGGTGGCGGCGAGTGCGGGGCGGCGGTGAGTGCGCGGCTCCCCCGGCCCCGGGGCAAAACGAGGGGCAAGGCCGGGGGTGGTGGTGGTGTCCCGGGCTCGCGGTGGCAGGGGAGCCGTCCCGGAGCTCGGTTCTCCCGGGGCGTGGGCGGGTGCACCGGGCGGAACGCTGCGGGTTGGGTCGTGCCGCCTCCGCCACCGGGCTCGTCTCTGAGCCGCCTTGGCAGAGCTTTGCTGCCGGGCCCCGGAGCTGCTGGCCCCGCTCCAGGGGTGGGTGAATTCCCGGGAACTTGGCAGAGACGCGGCTGCTACCCCCGTGGGATGCGGGTGTTGGAGCTCGCCCTCGAGCCCACTGCACCGGAGCAGTTCCGCTCCTGGGCTGATGAGAGCCCCACCCACATCCCTCTCACGGGGAAACTGAGGCACGGGCAGGTCGCAGCCTCTCCCGGGCTGCCCAGATCGCTCCTGGGGTGCCGGACTGCTCCCAGTGCCCGGCATGGGCAGTGAATCGTGCTCCTGGCTCCCGGACAGAGCTCGTGCCCAATTCTGATGCTTTTGGTTTAGGAAAGAATGTGATTTGAGCCTTTAGCTCCGGAAAGGAGCTTTGCTGCCGGAATGCCGTCTGGCTCCTACCGGCCCCGGAGCTCAGCCCTGTGCCCGGCACCGTGCCCGGGGTGTGATAAGCCCCGAAGCAGAAGGAAGTAAGAGCTCAACCGTCGTACCCAGCTCGGGGCTGCCCCCCCTGCTCTCACCCACAGCCGGAGCCGAGCGGGGCCCGCGACCCCCGCGATGGCCGTGGGCACCCAGCTGGGGCTGCTGCTCTGGAAGAACTTCACCTACCGCCGGCGGCAGCGGGTGAGTGGACGATTGGGGTGGGGCTACCCAGAGCCGCTGGTGCCTGGCACAGGGGCAGGCAGAGCCCTGGACACTGATGGGGACCGGGAGCCCACCAGCCTTGCGTCTCCCTCAGATCCAGCTGGCTATCGAGATCCTGTGGCCCCTCTTCCTCTTCCTTATCTTGATCTCAGTGCGGCGATCCCACCCGCCCTTCAAGCAGCATGAGTGTGAGTGTCCCTGAGCCAGCTGAGACCCCTCTGTGTGCCCCTGTAGGGGATCCCTTCGGGGTGACAAACGCGGGAGGTGGTCACAGGGTGAGGGCTCGCTGGCATCTCCCTGCTCGGGTGTGTGTGGGGTCCCGGGGGTCCTGCACTGCCCCCCTGAACCGGCCTCCCTCTCCCTCAGGCCACTTTCCCAACAAGGCGCTGCCCTCTGCGGGGACCCTGCCCTGGCTGCAGGGCATCATCTGCAACATGAACAACCCCTGCTTCCGGCACCCCACGGCGGGAGAGGCCCCCGGCGTGGTGGGCAACTTCGATGGCTCCATGTGAGCGGCGGGGCTGGGGAGCTGCGGGGCAGAGCGGGGCTGGGCCGGGGTCTCACTGCCCACCCACCCCATGTCGCATGTCACAGCGTGTCCCGTCTCCTGACCGAAGCCCGGCAGGTCCTGCTCCGCGGGCACGGGCAGCGGCTCCTGCGCAGCTTCGCCCGGCTCCTGCCCGCCCTGCGCCGGCTCCGGGACAGCGGGAACCAGCGGAGGGGTGAGCACCGGGGGCGGGGGGTGCCGGGGGAGCCAAACCCCTTGTCTGACCCCTGCTCCCCCAGCTCTGCCGGTGAGGGAATACTTGAGAGAGGACGAGACTTTCTCCCGGTTCCTGCGGACTAACACATCCCTGCCCCCGGCGCTGGTGGATGAGCTGATGGGGGCTCGGCTCAGCCCCCGCATCGTGAGTGTCACCGCGGTGCCCACTGCCGGTGCCCACTGCCGATGCGGTCATCGTGACTTCCTCTCTCCTTCCAGTTCTCCTTGGCGAGCATTCGCCTCCCGCTAAAGGCCCTGGTCTGCAACGCCTCGGTCCTGGGGGGCTTCCTGGTGGGCGGCGACGCCGACTCCACCCAGAGCCTGCAGCAAGGACTCTGCGCACTGCCCAGCTCCCAGCTCCGTGCCATGGAGGGCTCCTTCCTCTCCCAGATGGATTTTCCCCGACTTCTGGCGGTGAGCCCCCAGCGCGGTCGGGTGCTGGAAAGAGGCAGAGACCCCTGGCCTCCCCGGCAGGGCTGTGACTCCCTTCTCATGCCCACTGTAGGAGCAACTGAGCTCAGAGTTGGGCGGAATCACTGGCACCGTGGAAGCTTTGGGCAGCTTCCTGCGGGATGCAGCATCCCTGATGGAGGAGGTACAGCCCTCATTCCCCTGCCCCCCCACCGTGTCCCTGTCCCCCACTCCCCCTCTCCACTCTCATCCCACTCTCCCCAGGTCTCCTCCATGACCAGCCTGGCCGAGCTGCGTCAGGAGATTGTGGGGCTGAGGGCCCCCAACAGCAGCACGGGTGCCTTCAGAGCCCTGTCACGCATCGCCTGTGGCCACCCCGAGGGTGGGGGGCTCAGGATCCCCTCCCTCAACTGGTACGAGGACAACGACGTCAAAGCCTTCCTGGACCGTAACAGCTCGGAGCACAGACCCGTGGCCTCAGGCAGCACCAGTGAGTGGGGGGCTGTGGGAGGCTCAGCCACAGGGGGGCAGTGGGGGCTGGTGGTGGGGGGCTGGTGGTGAGGGCTCAGCTCTGCACCCCCAGGTCCCTTCTGCAGGGAGCTGCTCCGCAGCCTGGAGTCCAGCCCCCTCTCACAGATCTTCTGGCGGGGGATCAAGCCCCTCTTTGTGGGGAAGATCCTGTACACCCCACCAGGGCCTGGCCCCGACAGTGTCATGGCTGAGGTGAGTGGGGGCTGTGGGGAGGCTGAAGGGGTTTGGGGGGGGTCTCATCCTGAACCTGTCTTACCTCCCTCACACAGGTGAATCGGACCTTCCGGGAGCTGGCGGTGCTGGGGGAGTTGGGTGGTGCCTGGCAGGAGCTGGGACCCCGAATCTACACCCTCCTCAACAGCAGCCTGGAGATGCAGGTGCTCCAGGTGTGTGGCCCCAGACTCCTCCCATGGGGAACAGGGTTGCTGTGGGGTGCAAGATGGGCTGTGCTGGGGTGCAACTGGCCAGGAGTGGGGTGGGCTGCATGGCCTCCCATACCCTGCTGTTTCGCAGGACCTGCTGCTGGCCCCAAGCACAGCCCAGCTCCTGGATGGGTTCCTCAATGGCACCTCCTGGAAGCTGCCAGAGCTGGTCACATTCCTGACGGGGCCAGCAGGGGGACCAGACCTCACCTGGCACCAGGTGTATGCTGATGTGGACGCAGTCCTGAGCACGCTGTCACAGTTCATGGAGGTGTGTGTCACCCTGATGTGGGCAGGCTGGCTCCTGGCACCACCCGTGCCTGCTGAGCCCTGCCTGCCCTCCCGCAGTGTGTCTGCCTGGACAAGATTGAGGCAGTGGCCACCGAGGAGCAGCTGGTAGCCCGAGCCCTGGAGCTGCTGGAGGAGCAGCAGTTTTGGGCAGCAGTGGTCTTCCAGCCCCCCATCAATGCCACAGCCCCCAAACTGCCACCCCACGTCCGCTACAAGATCCGCATGGACATTGACGACGTCACGAGGACCAACAAGATCAAGGACAGGTTGGGGGATGCCCACCCTGCCTGTCTCCATGGCCACCCTGTGCTCCTTTCCAGGGGATCCCTGGTCCCAGCACCATTCTCTGCCCCCAGGTTTTGGGACCCAGGCCCTGCAGCTGATCCCTTCAGTGACCTGCGCTACATCTGGGGGGGCTTCGTGTACATTCAGGACCTGGTGGAGCAGGCGGTGGTGAGGGTGCAGACTGGGGCTGCCCCACGGACAGGGGTCTACGTCCAGCAGATGCCCTACCCCTGCTACGTGGATGATGTGTGAGTAGAGGGGCAGCCCCAGACCCTGGGACAGTTGGGTGACCCCCCTGCTGCAATCCAAGCATCCTGCAGCGCTGCTGCACTGTGGAGGTGGCACAGGGCTGGTTGTGCCCTGGTGTCCCTGACACAAGAGTGGCTCAGGAGTGTGGAGCTAGGGGTGGAATGGCTGGTGGTATCTCCTCAGGTTCTTGAGGGTCCTGAACCGCTCGCTGCCTCTCTTCATGACTCTGGCCTGGATCTACTCAGTGGCCATGATCATCAAGGGGGTGGTGCACGAGAAGGAGACGCGTCTCAAAGAGACCATGAAGACCATGGGGCTGAGCAGCGGGATCCTCTGGCTCAGCTGGTTCCTCAGCAGCTTCATCCCCTTCCTCCTCAGCTCTGCCCTCCTTGTCCTCATCCTCAAGGCAAGTTGCAGGTCTCAGGGGACAGCATGGGTGACACAGGGAACATCAGGGCTGGGGTCCAGCATGGGAGGCTCACAGGCTCCAACCTACCTCCACCCACAGCTGGGAAACATCCTGCCCTACAGCGACCCAGCAGTCATCTTCCTCTTCCTCGGCACCTTCTCAGTGGCCACCATCAGCCAGTGCTTCCTGATCAGCACCTTCTTCCCCCGTGCCAACCTGGCCTCGGCGTGCGGTGGCATCATTTACTTCTCGCTGTACCTGCCCTACGTGCTGTGCGTCGCCTGGCGCGACTACATCACCTTCCCAATCCGTGTCCTTGTGGTGAGCCCGGGGCTGTCCCTCTGCCATGCCCCTGCTGCTCTGGGTGGGGGGCTTTGGGCTGCACCCCCAGGCCAGTCTTTGCCCTCACTGCTGTTCTGGCTGTCCTCAGAGCCTGCTGTCCCCCGTGGCCTTTGGTTTCGGCTGTGATTACTTCTCCCTCTATGAGGAGCAGGGGGTGGGCATCCAGTGGCACAACCTGGCTGCCAGCCCCGTGCCAGGAGACCCATACAGCTTTGCTGCAGCCATGGGGCTGCTGCTGTTGGACGCTGTCCTCTATGGCCTGGCCACCTGGTACCTCGAGGGTGTCTTCCCAGGTGAGTGCAGCTCCCCTGACCCTCAGCTGCCACTCAGCCCTGGCCCCACTTAACCCCTTCTGCTGCAGGTCAATACGGGATCCCCAAGCCCTGGAATTTCCCCTTTCTGAAGAGCTACTGGTTTGGAGAGTCATCCTCATCTGGGCACTGCCTGTACCACACCAGCCCCCACACTGCACCCCAAGGTGAGTCCCTGCCCACCCTGGAGCTGCGTGGCTGAGGTCAGTGGCCACAGAGCCCTCCAGCCCAGGCCTTGCTCCCCAGTGGAGGGCCCTGCACCCCATGGCAAGGGGTCCTGCCCCCAGCAAGGGGTCCTGGCCAGGGATGTGACCCCTTGGTGGCTTCCAGTGCTGGTGGAGGAGCCGCCTGCTGATCTCCAGCCCGGCGTCTCCATCCGCAACCTGGTGAAGGTCTATGGCAGCAGCGGCCGTGCAGCCGTCAACGGGCTGAGCCTGGACTTCTACGAGGGGCAAATCACTTCCTTCCTGGGCCACAACGGTGCTGGAAAGACCACCACCATGTGAGCCACCACAGAGGGGCTGCGTGGCCATGGCTGGGGACAGGAGCTGAGCCTAGCTCTGTCCCCACCAGGACAGGGTACCCTGTCCCCAAGCCTTGCTGCCCCTGTGTTCCATGACCCACTTTTCTCACCACTTCCAGGTCCATCCTGACTGGCCTCCTGCCCCCCACCTCGGGCACTGCCTATATCCTGGGCTGGGACATCCGCTCCGATATCGACAGCATCCGCAAATCCATGGGGATGTGTCCCCAGCACAACGTGCTCTTCGACATGTAGGCAGGGCTGGGGCGGTGTGGGGAGTGATGCCATCACTCAATCCCCGTGCCCCTCACCTTGCCTTTCCCCCCGTCCCCACAGCCTGACGGTGGAGGAGCACGTCTGGTTCTACGGGCGGCTGAAGGGGCTCTCGGAGCAGCAGGTGCAGGAGGAGATGGAGCAGCTGCTCCAGGACACGGGGCTGCCCCACAAGCGCCGGGAGCAGACCAGGAACCTCTCGGGTGCGTGCGGGGGTCGGGCTGGGTGCCGGGGCGGGGCTCGGCGGCTCCGAGCCGCTCCAACGCCGTCCCTCTGCAGGCGGCATGCAGCGGAAGCTCTCGGTGGCCATCGCCTTCGTGGGCGGCTCCCGGGTGGTGATCCTGGATGAGCCCACGGCCGGCGTCGACCCCTTCTCCCGCCGCAGCATCTGGGAGCTGCTGCTCAAGTACCGCAAAGGTACTGGGAGCCCCCACTTCACCCTCTGAGCCCCCCAGCCTGGGGCGAGCAGGGGGATGTGCTGCTGGGGAGAACCTGCAATGGGGGGGTCCAGCAAGGGGATGAAGTTAATTCCTGGTCTCCAGGGCGCACCATCATCCTGTCCACCCACTACATGGACGAGGCAGAGCTCCTGGGGGACCGCACTGCCATCATCTCACAGGGCCGGCTCTGCTGCTGTGGGTCCCCCCTCTTCCTCAAGGCCAGGCTTGGCACGGGGTACCACCTCACCCTGGTGAAGCGGGACAGGAGCGGGACAGGCGGCAACACTGGCACTGTCCCCAGTGTCACCAAAAAGGTGGGACCCTGAGCCCTGATGATCATCCCCCAAAGGGCAGCCAGTGTGTCGCTATAGGACACGAAACAACATGAGGGCACACACTGCTGCACCCAAGGTGAAGAAAAGGGAACTTTATTTTCTGACTCCAACATTTATAGTTTTCCAAAAGTGACAGTGGATTGGAGGGTGACAGTGCCACCTCTCCAATGACACTGGACAAACCAACAGTCCATCAAATTTCTCCTCCTCCATAAAAGAATGCAAAACAATAAGTTATTTACAGAAAGCGTGTGAGAAAGTTTGCCACAATAATGTAAACATCAGAAGGCTTAGAAAATCTTAAAGAATCAGGGTGACACCAGTGTCTCCATCCTGGGTATTGAGGGGCGCTGGGGGCCAGGTCCTGCTGAGGGGTGCCAGGCTCCAGCCACCCTTTCCTGCAGGATGGCAGTGACTCGGAGCACAGCAGTGACACGGGCCTGGGCAGCGAGCGGGGCAGCGACGCCAGCGCCGTGGGTGAGTGTTTTGTCCCCTCACAGTGTCACCCTCAGCTGCTCCCCAAACATCCCCCGTCAGCCAGGGAGGCTGGGGGTGCACAGCCCTGCATGTGGCCCCTCTCCTCCTTTCACTGGATGTGCAGAGGGGGATCTCCATCCCCTCCATTTCCCCTGGGACCCTCAGGCTGGGATGCCGGGCACACAGAGCTGTGGCCAGCTGTGCCAGCCAGTGGCTCCTGCCCCTGGGGTTTCCAGCCCTCCCCATCCCTCCAGATGTGGCCCAGCTGTCGGCGCTGATCCAGAAGCTGGTCCCTGGCTCCAGGCTGGTGGAGGACATCGGGCACGAGGTGCTCTTTGTCCTGCCCTACAGCGGGGCCAGGGACGGGGCCTTTGGGGAGCTGTTCCGTGAGCTGGATGCACACCTGGGGGAACTGGGGGTCTCCAGCTACGGCATCTCTGACACCACCCTGGAAGAGGTACCCAGGGGGGCTGTGGTCAAGGGGCTCCCGGGGTGCCCATGAGCAGAGGGTTTCCCTCACTGGGCTGTGGGTGCTGGTGTGTGTTTAACACCAGCCCTCTCACACCTCCAGATCTTCCTGAAGGTGGCCGAGGACGCAGCCCTGGACACTGACACCACAGGTAAAACCCCTCAGTCCTGGCTGGAGCTGAGCTCTGGGGTACAGGGGGGGCTGGGGAGGTGCTCAGCAGCCCAGAGCAGAGGGGTGGGGTGTCCCTAGCACCCTGCCAGGGCTGGGGACCTTGCTGGGAGCACCTATGGATGCAGATGTGTCACAGCCTGTGGCCTTGATCCTGCCCTGGTATTTTGTCCTCCTTTTGTCAGGCACCATGAAAGGAGCAGTCCCTGGCGAGATGGGGGATGGGGATGTGGCCGATGGAGAGATGGGTAAGGATGGGGGAGGTGGGACCCCTGAGCTGCTGCTGAGTGCTCCCCACCTCCAGCCCCTGGGCTGGGATGATGGCACATGTCCATCTGGGCAGCTGTCCACCCAAGCAGGCACCCCTTCAGGGACCCTCGTGCAGCATAGCTACCTCCCAGTTTTGGGGTGTCCCCAGAGCAAAGATCTGGGGTGAGGATGGGTTTGGGGAAGCCCAGCTCTGCGCAGGAGTTGCGATGGGATATGAAATCCCAGGGGGAATTCAAGAGAAGTCTTGAGGGAGAACTGGCATGGGGACAGCCAGTCTGGGTGGGGGGGGGGGGCTGTGATGGTTTGGAGCACCAGCTCTGCCCTGGGTGGGTGCTGGTTGTAACCCCTCTCTCCTCTCCTTTACATTGAGCCAAAGGAGCCCGGCGAGGTAGGAGCTGGGGGCAGTTTGGGGGGGCCGGGGGCTCCTGCATGCAGCATCCCATCCCTGCTGGGGTGGGGGGATGCCCCTGCCAGCACCCTGTCCCCCCTGGCACGAGTCCCTTGGCAGACCCGTCTCTGTCCCTGCAGCGGAGGAGCCCCGGGAGACGGACCTGCTGCGGGGGGCGGCGGGGCAGGCGTGCGGCAGGGTGCGGGGCTGGGCGCTCACCTGCCGCCAGCTCCGCGCTCTCTTCACCAAGAGGATGCTCCATGCTCGGCGCAGCACCCGCGGCTTCTTCGCGCAGGTGGGGCCGCGGAGAGGGAGGGGATGGGGCAGAGCACGGGGCAGGGTGGGGCAGAGCCGGCCCTGATCCCCCCCGGCCTGCTCAGATCGTCCTCCCCGCCGTCTTCGTCTGCATCGCGCTGCTCTTCAGCCTCATCGTGCCGCCCTTCGGGAAGTACCCGCCGCTGCAGCTCCAGCCCTGGATGTACGGGCAGCAGTTCACCTTTTTCAGGTGTGTCCCCAGCCCTCTGCCCGCCGTGTCCCTGGTCCCCCATTGCACCAGCTCACTCCTGTGTCTCCCGGCAGCAACGACGCCCCGGGAGACGCCGACACAGCCCGGCTGCTGGAGGCGCTCCTGGCCGAGCCCGGCTTCGGCACCAAGTGCATGAAGGAAGAGGGGAAGGCGTGAGTGTCCGCGGGACGGGGGCAGCCGGGGCTTGGCCCCCGCCTCAGTGCCCACCTGCCCACGGACCAGCTCTGCCACCTGGTGTGATGCTGTGGGACCCCCAACCCGCCCACCGTGGGTCCCGGTGTCCCTGGCTCACACCAGGCTGGTCACGGGAGTTTCTCTCTTTCCCCGGGTGCCCAGGGCAGGGCTGTGCCCACCAGCTTCCCACCCCGATGGTTTCTCGGCCCCCTCAGCCCCCCCATCCGTGCTGGAGGTGCTGCAGCGTGGGAACTGGACACGGGCCAAGCCATCCCCCCCCTGTCAGTGCAGCGGGCCAGGGGCACACAGGATGCTGCCTGAGTGTCCTGAGGGGGCCGGGGGGCTCCCACCACCCCAGGTAACCCCCAGCCTAGCAGGGGCAGCCCCAGGGGATGCTCTGGGGATGTCTCAGGGCTGGGTGTCCATCCAGCCCCTCTGTCCATCCCACAGGTGCAGAGGGGCACAGGGGACATCCTTCAGAACCTGACGGGCAGGAACATCTCTGACTACCTGGTGAAGACTTATCCCCAGATCATCCGTCAGGAGTGAGTGCTGGGGCTGGCAACACCAGGGACACTGCAGGGGCACTGTGGGGACACCAAGGGAACACCCCAGGGACACCTGGGGCAAGGGACACTGCTGGGGACATGTGGCTGGCTGGGCAGGTGCTGCCCTAATGTCTCCTTGGGGGATTTCTCTCTCCTCTGACTCCCCCCACCTCATTTCTTCCAGGCTGAGGAACAAGAAGTGGGTGAATGAGCAAAGGTGAGCTGGGCAGGGGCTGGGCCTGGCACAGCCAGGGATGGAGGGAGACAGGAGATCCCTGGTGGGTTTGGGGAGGGCCTGAGTGGTCCCTGGGCAGAGCCATCATTCAGGTGCCTTCACCCCTCTCTGTGTGTCCCTTATCTGGCACCTGGGCGAGTGGAGGGTTGAGTTTGCACAAGGGTGGCAGTGGGGAATGGGTGTCAGGTTTCATAGAATTGTAGAATCTCCTGGGGTGGAAGGAGGGTCCACGCAGATCCTCAAGCCCAGTTCCTGGCACGCTGGCAGTGGGAGTCTCTCTGGCAGGTTTGGGAGCCCTGTTTCTCCTGCAGGTACGGTGGCTTCTCCCTGGGTGCTGGCAGCTCCCAGGCCCTGCCGTCAGCAGCAGAGGTGGATCAGGCAGTGCTGGAGCTCCGGGTGCTGCTCAACATCACCCTGGTACAGCTGGACTCCGCCCCTGGCTCAGCTCTGGGGTCCCAGTGCTGGGACACCCCTCCTCACCGTGTGTTCCTGCATCCAGGGCAGCCCCTCGGATCGGCTCCTGGCCAACCTCAGCCGCTTCATCGAGGGTTTGGATGCCCACAGGAATATCAAGGTGTGCCCAGGGCTGGGAATGCCTCAGGGATGTGACAGTAGTGTCCCCTCAAGGGCTGGAGCAGCCCAAGAAGGACTGAGGGTGGCTGGGGCTGGAGGGGAGCAGGAGCCCAGTGGGGAGTGGGGGTGCTCCTGGTGGGAGCAGGTGCTGCAGGCACAGGGGCAGTGCCAGGTTGTCTGGGGGGCTCTGAGCTGCCCGGCCCTCCCCATGCTGCAGGTTTGGTTCAACAACAAGGGCTGGCACGCCATGGTCTCCTTCCTCAACGTGGCCAGCAACGGGCTGCTGCGAGCCCGGCTGCCCCCCGGCACCGACCCCGCGCGCTTCGGCATCACGGCCACCAACCACCCCCTGAACCTCACCAAGGAGCAGCTCTCCGAGGCCGCCCTGTGAGTGTGGGCACGGGGGTCCCACAGCCCCCTCTGGCCCCTGCTGAGCTCTCTCCCCTCCTCGGCAGGATGGCCACCTCTGTGGACGTGCTGGTCTCCATCTGCGTGATCTTCGCCATGTCCTTCGTCCCGGCCAGCTTCGTCGTCTTCCTCATCGAGGAGCGGGTCAGCAAGGCCAAGCACCTTCAGTTTGTCAGCGGGATGAAGCCCATCACCTACTGGCTGGGCAACTTCGCCTGGGACATGGTGGGGATGGGGATGGGGACAGGGATTAGTTCCAAGGGGTCTGGTCCCACCCCTGACCCCTTTCCTTGCTTTTCCATCCCCTCAGTGTAACTACCTGGTCCCCGCGCTGCTGGTCATCCTCATCTTCCTCTGCTTCCAGCAGGAATCCTACGTGTCCTCGGCCAACCTGCCCTCCCTGGTGCTGCTGCTGCTGCTCTACGGGTGATGGGGCAGCAGAGCCCAGCAGGGGCGAGGGGGTTGTGGGGCTGGGGGCAGCCGGGGTGTGGGGTTGTGCTGCTTGGGAGGGTGGGTGCACTCTCAAGCCCCCCAGGTTGGGATGTGCACCTCAGCCAGCCCCTGCTCTCCCCCCTGCAGGTGGTCCATCACCCCCCTGATGTATCCAGCCTCCTTCCTCTTCAGCATCCCCAGCACTGCCTACGTGGCCCTGACCTGCATCAACCTCTTCATCGGCATCAACGGCAGCGTGGCCACCTTTGTGCTGGAGCTCTTCGTGGACCAGGTGAGCCTTGGGATGAGCCTTGGGATGCCCTGCACCCCCCATCCCTCCCCTGCAGTGCCAGTGCCAGCTCCCCCACCCCTCTCTTTGCTGCCCCATCAGAACCTCAATGACATCAACCGTGTCCTGAAGAAGGTTTTCCTCATCTTCCCCCACTTCTGCTTGGGCCGAGGCCTCATTGACATGGTGAAGAACCAGGCAATGGCTGATGCCTTTGAGAGGTTTGGTGAGTCTGAGGGTGTCAGAGCTGCTCACCCTCCCCAAAGCCCAGCACAGGGGTCCCCTATTCCTACAGCCCCTCTTGCTGCTTGCAGGGGACAAGCGCTTTGTGTCCCCCCTCTCCTGGGACCTGGCAGGGAAAAACATGTTTGCCATGGCCATCGAGGGCATCGTCTTCTTCCTCTTCACCCTCCTGCTGCAATACCACCACTTCTTCCTGCGCCTGGGGTGAGCAGAATCCCAGAATCACTGAGAATCAGAATCACTGGGTTGGAAGAGACCTTTAAGATCATCGAGTCCAACCCAGCCCTAACACCTCAACTAAACCCTGGCACCCAGTGCCACATCCAGGCTTTGTTAAACACATCCAGGGATGGTGACTCCACCGCCTCCCCAGACAGATGATTCCACTACTTTATCACTCTTTCCATAAAAAACTCTTTCCTGATATCCAGCCTAAGTTTCCCTTGGCCCAGCCTGAGACTGTGTCCTCTGGTTCTGTCAGTTGTTGCCTGGAAAAAGAGACCAACCCCCACCTGACTACAGCCACCATTCAGGGAGCTGTAGAGAGTGTAGGATCACCCCTGAGTCTCCTTTTCTCCAGGTTGAACACCCCCAGCTCCCTCAGTCATTACTCACAGGGTTTATGTTCCAAGCCCCTCACCCCCCTTGTTGCCTTCCTTTGGATGTGTTCAAGTGTCTCAACGTCCTTCCTAAAGTGGATGCAGAACTGGACCCAGTACCCTGGGGGTGCTCAAGGGGGTGGACAGCCCTGGACGTGCCCTTGCCACTGTTTCCACAGCCCACGGGCTCTGGAGCTGCCCTCGCTGGGAGATGAGGACCAGGACGTGGCCAGGGAGCGGGCGAGGGTGGGCAGCATCCCCTCACATGGCCACCTCCTGCTTCTGAAGGACCTGACCAAGGTGGGTGTGTGAGGCTGGACCCTGCTGGGAGCTCCAGCCCACCCAGGACCCCTGGCCCCCCTGGCAGTGACAGGAGGGAGCAGCCAGTGCCACCTCTCCTCCCTGCAGGTGTACCGGCGCAGGAAGGCTCCGGCCGTGGACCGGCTCTGCGTGGCCATCCCCCCCGGGGAGGTGAGGGACAGATGGACAGACAGACAGCTCTGTGGGCAGGGCCAGGGCTGCCAGTGACCCTGCCCTGCTCTGCCCCCATAGTGCTTTGGTCTCCTGGGGGTGAACGGTGCTGGGAAAACATCCACCTTCAAGATGCTGACAGGGGACACGGAGGTGACGCTGGGGGAGGCCTGGTTGAAGGGGCACAGGTGGGTGAATGCAGGGACTCCACGGCTTGGATGCCTCTCCATGTCCTCACAGCACCTAAGCCACCATCTAAGTTCCCACCCTGTGCTCTTCCTGGCCCTTTGCCCTGCAGTCTGCTTCATTCTCATCCTCATCCCTGAAGCTGCTTGTCCCTATTCCCAAAGTATCCCTAGCACATATGCCCATCCCACAACATGCTCACCTCTCCCTGCCCCATGCTCACCTGTCCCCATCCCACAGCGTGCTCACCTCTCCCTACCCCATGCTCACCTGTCCCCATCCCACAGTGTGCTCACCGACCTCCAGTCTGTCCATCAGCACATGGGTTACTGTCCCCAGTTTGACGCCATCACAGACCTGCTGACGGGGCGGGAGCACCTGGAATTCTACAGCCGCCTGCGTGGCATCCCAGAGGAGGAGACCCCCAGGGTAGGGCCTGTACCTTGTCCTCCCCAACCCAGGGGGAGCCCCCCAGCCTCACCCCCTCTGTCTCTGGCAGGTGGCTCAGTGGGGCATCACTGCTCTGGGGCTGGGCCCGCACGCGGACCGGCCGGCGGGCAAGTACAGCGGGGGCAACAAACGCAAGCTCTCCACGGCCATCGCCCTGCTCGGCTGCCCCCCCGTTGTTTTCCTGGTGAGGGGGGCATTGGGAGGCCCCACGGCAGCACCAGGGTCCTGCCCAGGCTGACCCTGGGCCGGGACCGTTGCAGGATGAGCCCACGACGGGGATGGACCCGCAAGCCCGGAGGTTCCTGTGGGAGCGCATCCTTGGCGTTATCCGGGACGGCCGGTCCGTGGTGCTCACATCCCACAGGTGAGTCCCCACTGAAGGGGAGCGCCCCATAACCCCCACTGTGGGGACCACCCCCGGAGGGGAGTGTCCCCCTGCCCTGGGGGGGCTCACACGTGTTCCCCCCAGCATGGAGGAGTGCGAGGCGCTCTGCACCAGGATGGCCATCATGGTCAACGGCCGGTTCCGCTGCCTGGGCAGCGTCCAGCACCTCAAGAACAGGTACTGGGGCAGGGGGCTAAGGGGGTCTCTGGAGGGTGGTGGCCATGCCAGTGCTCACAGCAGTGTCCCCTCTCCCTGCAGGTTTGGGGACGGGTACACGGTGGTGGTGCGGGTGGGGGGCCCTGGCCCGGCGGCGGTGCAGGCGCTGCTGCAGCAGCACTTTCCTGGCATTGTGCTGCGGGAGCAGCATGGGGGGCTGCTGCAGTACCACCTGCCTGCCCGTGTCACCTCCCTGGCCACCGTCTTCAGCCTTCTGGCCGCCCACCGTGGCCCCTGCCACATAGAGGACTACTCGGTGTCCCAGACCACGCTGGATCAGGTGACAGGGGAGGCAGTGTGAGGGCGTGGTGGTCCTGTCCCACCGTGCTGTCTCTCATCCTGCCGTTCCTGCAGGTTTTCATGCACTTTGCCCAGGAGCAGAGCGATGGGGACGCCGGGGAGGTCACAGCCCCAGGGCAGGATGCAGCCCCCAGCCCTGGGAGGAGGCTGAGCAGGTTCCTGGAGGATGACAGCTACCAGGAGAGCGCTGTCTGAGTGGGCCATGGTGTCCCATGGACCCCCACAGCCCCCTCTCTGGTTGTCACCGCAGCACGAGCCAGGGTCACAGGGCTTTGGGCTGCTGCAGACCCCCAGAGCTGCACAGAAGAGGCCTGGGCACGTCCTGCCCGCTGGCACAGTGTCACCATCCGACGGGACAGTGGCTGCTGGGGAGGGGTCAGAGTGCCAGGACAGAGCTGGCCCCAGCTCCCTGCAGTGGGGTTGATGCCCTGCGCGGGGCTGAGCTGGATGGGGCGTCTGGGGCTGGCCTTGGGACCCCGCTGCTCCCCACCGGAGCCGAGCTTGCTGTAACAGAGCAATTCAATAAAAACCCGTGGTACTGCCGGGGGGCTCCATTGCCCTCGCCACAACGCGACCGCGGTGGGGGACAGGGCGGGCACACAGCGGGACACGGGCAGCACCGCGTCCATCAAAACTTTTCCTAATACCCAACCTAAACTTCCCTCGGCGCAGCTTAACACCGAGTCCTCTCATTCTGTCAGCTACTGCCTGCAAACCCGTGGGTTGATGTTCGCCTGTGACAGGGCCGCCCTTGGGGGGCTCCCCCGACCTCGTGGGGAGCTGGGACGCCCCGTGCCGCTCTCCGGGGGATAAAAGGGTCCTCCCGGGGAGGGGCTTCGAGACCGTACCCGGGAAAAAATATGGAACGCTTCACGAATTTGCGTGTCATCCTTGCGCAGGGGCCATGCTAATCTTCTCTGTATCGTTCCAATTTTAGTATATGTGCTGCCGAAGCGAGCACGAATTCTGCTACCCCAGAAGCGCTATTTAAACCTCCCACACTCGATAACTTTTACCTCAGTGCGAGTTATTTTTCTGCTCCCTGCGCTTTTCTTCATATGATCACTCTCCCAAGCGAGGAATTCTAATTTTTTATTCTAAATCTTCCGATTTGGTGAAATTTTTGCCATTTTCGAGGCCGAACGGCCGCCCCGAGGATCCCGTCTGCGCGCGGTGCGTGGTGGGAAATCTTTCATTTGCATGGAGGCGGGGCCGGGCCGGAGCGTGTCCTCCACCGTCCCGTCGTGCCCTAGGAGCGCGTGCGCGCGCACGCGCACGAGCCGCCGTGGCCGGCGGAGGAAAATGGCGGCGGAGCGCTGAGGGACGGGACGGGACCGCGCCGGGACAGCTGAGCCGCTCGCCGCGCCCGGGCCGCGCCGCACCTCCCCGCCCCGCCGAAAGACGCCCATGGCCGCGGGGGCATCCCGGCAGCCACGTCCCTGATGCGTCTGTTCCCGCCGCGTAGCTGCCGGGCCCTACTGAGCGCCCAGGCCTGACCCGTCGGGCCTGACCCGCCGCCGCCCCGAGGCGTCTGCGCCGGGCAGGGGCCGGGGAGGGGGACGGAGGCAGCGCCGGTGCCGCGCCCGCGGCCCCTCCGCAGCGCCCGCCCGGCCCCAGCCCGGCCCGCGGAGGAGCAGCAGCATTTTCGGGCCCAGCCCTCACCGGCCCCGCCGTCAGGATGTCCGAGAACCAGCCGAACGCCAACAACCACCACCCGGCCAACAACGCCGGGGCCGCCGGCGGCAACAACCGGGGCGTCCGCAACCCCAACCTCAACCAGAACCCCCTGATCAACGTGCGGGACCGCCTCTTCCACGCGCTGTTCTTCAAGATGGCAGTGACCTACGCTCGCCTCTTCCCTCCCTCCTTCCGCCGCGTCTTCGAGTTCTTCGTTCTTCTCAAGGTGAGGGGCAGCTCCTGCCAGCCCGCGGCCGGGCTGAGGGCAGGAGTTTCGTTAGAAACACCAAAAGTCGTGTCTCTGCCGGAGGTAGCAGGCTGTGTTTGGCCCACGGACACCGAGCTGTCCCCGGAGCTCCCGTGGGCCCCTCCTGTGAGGGAGACATTGGTCTCCGTGATGGTCCCGATGTTCCCTGTACTCTGGAGCTCTTTTAGATCTGTAAATAAAAAAGAAATTGCTGAGCCAGCTTGCTGGGCAGCCAGGCTGGCGCAAGGCAGGAGAGGTTTCGTTTTCTGTCTCCTAGCAATGGCACCTTTTGGATACATTTCCCACATGCCCTACTGGATTGTTGGAGTTTTGCTGGAGTCTTGTCTTTTCTGGAAGCTGTTAAGGCACAGCCCTAGTCTAACCCTGTTTCTTTCAGCAGTGCCAGGTATGTGACCCCACCTGCCTGCTGGGTGGTGGGGACCCTCCCAGAGGGGCCTGTCACTATCCAGGGGTGGCTGCCCTTAGGTCAAATCCTGCTCCACGGCTTGCAGGGTGGGGAAGAAGAGAAAGGAGGAGAGCAGTTTGCCAGGCAACAGCAGCACACTCCTCTAGGTTTCAGCAAGAAAGCATTCCACATAGCTTGTCTCATGCTGCACAGATAAGTTTTCTACCCTTTCAGGAGACGTTTGGGTTTTTCACATCCCTGTTCCCTCTCCCGGTTGTACATCTGCATCCTGGCAAACCGGCTGGGGCAGGGATAGTGCTAACGGTGCAGTGGTCAGGCAGAGTGGCTGGGAGCAGTTTGTTGTGCTTCTGCCTCTGATCCCAGCTCCTCCTAGAGAAGGGAAAACTTCCTCAGGGCTCTGTGGAGAGCAGCCTGCAGGGTCACGGGGTAGCAGCCTGCTCCCTGCTCTCCTCCAGGTGCTGGCAGGAGGGAATGGGAGCCCACATTCCCATCCCGAGCCCTGGAATTACCCCGGCTCCTCTGTGGCTCCTGTAACCAGGGAGGTGTCTCTGCTTTACCTTCCCTCACATGTCCCTGTGCAGCTCCTCTGCAGAGTGATGTTTACCAGGCTGTTTGTTCATCACAAATAGGTCAGGACAGCAGGGCTGATGAGGACAGAGCAGCGCAGGGTGGCTGGGAAGGGCGCTCTGAGCTCAGCAGTGCTGCTCGCTGTGCCAGCTGTGCTCAGAGCTCTGAACTTTGGACGTCTCTGTTCACTCCAGGGAACAAGTTTTTTTAGTCCACCCTGTTTATGGCTGTTCCTGGGATGGAGGCAGGACAGGGAGCTCTGGTGCTCTGTGCACGGCCTCGAGGGCCAGCTCAACCTCCCCAAGACAGGAGCTGTTCCTTGGGACAACAGATCTGGGTTTGGGTCATCCTGCCCAGGGGTGGGTTGGCTTGCTTAGAGTTTTCTTTTTTCTGCCTTTACAAAGCTGGGCAGGCTTCTCTAGGTTTCAGCAAGAAACTCTTTGTACTGGAAGGTGGGACGTGTTTCTATTTTCCTCAGTGTGCCTCATCCCACACTGGTGCTGTGTGTGGTCGGTTCTGGGGACGCTGTTGGATGCACGACCTGAGCTTTCAGAAGGCTGTCACCGTCAGCTCTCATGAGCAGGAGCAGTTGGTTCCTGATGCCTTTGGTGCATTCCCTGCTGGAACTGCCAAGGTCTGGCTGCTGCCTTTTGATGCAGGGAAGCATCAAAGCTCTCATCCACTTGCCCAGATTTTTCTGGTGTTTCACAGGCAGAGAAGAGCTGGTGATAACTAGGTGGTCTGACAGTGTCTGCCTTGTCTCCTGCCCTTTAGGCTCTCTTTGTGCTCTTCATCCTGGCCTACATCCACATCGCCTTCTCTCGCTCTCCCATCAACTGCCTGGAGCACGTGCGGGATAAGTGGCCCCGCGACGGCATCCTGCGGGTGGAAATCCAACGCAACTCCAGCCGGGCCCCCATCTTCCTGCAGTTCTGCGGGGTGGAGAAGTTCCCAGGAATGGTGGTTGAGTCCACAACTGAGGAAGAGGAGGAGGAAGAGGAAGAAATGACTGTGGATATGTTTGAAAACAGCTCCATCAAGGTAAGGATGTGCTCTCTGTGTACGCTGGGGAGAAGTCTTGGTTGGAAGTGAAGTCCCTGTGTGATCCCTTGGTCTCCTGGAAACAAAGCATGTGGGGACTCCTCCTGGGTCCCTACATTGGCCTCTGATGGTTTAACACAGAAAGGAAACCAGAGAAAATGTCCTTTTGAGGGGGGTAGACCAGAGAGAGCATGGAAGGTGAGAGGTACAATAAGGAGGCTGCTGATGTGGCTTTCCTACTCTGGTTTTCCAACAGTTTGAGCTGGATATCGAGCCCAAGGTGTTCCTCAAGCCATCCCGGGTGAGCAGCACTGAGCTGCCCCACAACGACAGCCAGGAGTTCTCGTTTAGTGACACAGCCACTAAAGGTATGCAGCCTCTGCGGGAGACTGTGTCCGAGTTTGAGATGCTAGCCCGAGCAGGTAATCACACCTTCACTGCTACCTGTGCTGCTCCTTCCTCCCATCATCATCCTCCCCACACGTCCCATCCCGGCTCCTTGGGGCACCTGCACAGTGACCTTAAATGTCTTCCCAATGTGTTTACCTGGGGATAATCTCGTCAGTACTAACAGCAGACCCACAGCAGGCTCTGCCCTGAGGCTGGGGGGAGGCTGGGTTAGAAAATTTGCCAGGCCAAGAGGTTTCAGATCAACCATGGGTGAACAAAGGCTCTTGGCCTAGCAGGTTTCTGTGGTGCTCGGTGTCAGGTATCTCAGATGAGCCTGAACCCCCTGTTCTGATCCATTCGTTGTCCCCTGCAATCCACAGGGATGTCCTGACAGTGACATTCCTTCTAGCATGAGCAGGGTTTGGGCTGTGTTCTGGGTGCTGAGCCAACACCAGCACTTGGAGCAGCCAATTTGCTGCAATTAATTAATCCCAAAAGCCACCCAGCGGGTTTTGGTGGATTGCAATACAGCACTGCTGTTCCACTCGGATGTTCCCTGGCCTTATCCCACCCTTTTCCTGCCTGACCTAAGCTGCTCAGGACTTGTAAATTCCAGAGGCAGATTTAGTAGCTTTGTATTATTTAAAATGGAATTCCAGTGGGGAAAAACTTCTGTTTCTAGTGGTTAAGGCAGGAAATCTACTAAGGAATATTTATTTTAAAATAGAGATGTGGAATTGGATTCTTTGGGTTTTTTCCACAAAATTTGCAAGAAGTTGGCCTCTTTCACCACACTGTTATCCCTGTGAGTGCTGGAATTCTTTGCTTTGCAGACACATTGGGGTTGTGGCTGTGGAGGAGGATGAGACTGGACACTGTCTTGTTCCTTGGTCTTGCAGTGGATTTGCTTGATGCTCATCCAGAGCTCATTAGTCCTGAATTAAAGGTCATTAAGACCAGAGAGCAGTAAATGTTTTTGGTGCAGGACCTCTATTGGTGGTGCCCGGGTTCTGAGAAGAGTCACGTTGTGCTGGGCTGGGGCACTGGTGGGAAGTGCCTTGTTTTGCTGAATGCCTGGTTGGAAACAATCCAGAAAAGGAGAGGAAGAGAACAGGCTGTTTCCCAGATTAGTTACAAAATTCACATCTTTAATTCAGTCCCAAATACCTGATTTAAATTTTTTTTTCCACGTTTTCAGTCTTCTCAGTACACCAAATTTTATGTTTAGTCAGAATATTTTACCATGAAAAAAATTTTATTATACAAAGGAAGTAATTGTTTGTTGATATTTAAACCCTTGATTTCCTTTTGAGGTTAAAACTGTTTATAATGGAAACAAAAGACAAACCCAACAGCCCAGCTTGTGTTTGCTGCCCAATAAGGGGATCAGGAGATCTCTGTCAGTGCTGGGTCAGGTGTGTGTCTCTTCAGTTCTTGTGTCCCTTTAACTGTCACTGTGGGTGGTGCTGGGAGCTGCCTGACAGCTGCCTCCCCCCTCCTGGAGATACACCCTGGCAGTCTGAAAGAGCAGGGATTAAATTGCTTGGCTCTGGCTTAGCAGGAGGTTTTGTCCTTTCAGAGATGATGTAGCAAAAAAGCATCTCTTTGGAAGCTTTCTTGGAAAAAGAAAAAAAAAAACCCACAAAAACCAAATGGGGGAAACTTCAGGCCCCACCAGTTCTTGGGAAAGCTTTAATTGCTGCTGCCTTCAGTTCTGCCATGTAATTGCAGCAGTGACCTCAGTCCCCTGGGAAGTGTTGGGCTCTTGCCTCTGGAGCATTTACTTGCTGTTCAGCAGGTGTAAAGTGGATTTTCCTGCTGCTTCCTAAACAACATGGGAAGCAGAAATTGAGCAAAGCAAGAATCAGTGGCTCTGGGCTTGCCAGGCAAAGATGTGGGCAGGTTCTGGGCAGAGCTTGGAACTGCTGCCCTGAAGCTTTCCCAGAAGTCCCACATTAAGGACTAATGTCAAGGGCTGTAATTCCAAAGAGTTGGTATTGATTTATGTTTAATTGCTTGAGGGAAGCCTAGAGCCCACATTTGCAACCAGTTCCCTTTTCAAGAACATGATGGGAGGAAGGGAGGGAACCCAAAGGGGCTGTTTCTTCCTGCTGGCTGTTTGCAGATGTGTGTGTTGAGTCTGTCTCCCTGTGTCTCTCTCCCAGTGTGGCCACAGGAAGAGTACATTGTGGAATACTCTCTGGAATACGGCTTCCTGCGCCTGTCCCAGAGCACACGGCAGCGCCTCAGCATCCCCGTCATGGTGGTGACCCTGGGTGAGTGGGAGGCAGCCTGAGCAGAGCAGAGGCTCAGGGGTGGGTACCTGCAGTGCAGAGACCTCCACACCATCTCTGGGAACTCTTCCTGAAGCTGATGGTGCTCACTTCCCACGCAGGAGAGCTGCATTGTGCAGCCTGCCTGCCTTTAGTAGGTCACAGCTTTTCAGAGGAGCTTTCTGAAATGGTGGAGCCTGGTTCAGTGAGCCCTGATGTCATGCCCAGCACAGTTTTCCCACATGGAGTAGGGAAGAGCTCTCTCCCTGGCAGAAGGCACTGAAGCTCTGAGCAGCAGTTAGAGCCTGGTGGCCAGAGCAGCTGAGCAGGAGCTGGGCATGGTGCTCACAGATCTGTCACACTGTGTGGGCTGCTGTGCCCCTGTGAGCACCAGCAGGTCATTTCCCCAAACATTGTTCTCTTCTCCTGGCATTTGCTCCGTTAAAACCTGTCCAAGACAGGAACACCTCAGACCTTCTTGTGCCTGTGAACCTCTGTATCTGTTAGTGCAGCAACCAGAGAGGAGCTCATCACTTCCTCCCACTCAAGCTGAAGCAGAGCTGGATGGGTGTTAAGCAGCTTTCCTGTGCAGTAATGAGCAGTCAGGGTGAGCCCCAGAGATAGGCCAAGCCTAGAGGGCAAATTCTCTTTGTGTCTGTGCCAGCACAGAGTGTGACATCCCTGACAGTCCTTAAGTCCTGACTGCCATTTGCACTTCAGTGTGGCTGGATCCGTCAGGGGGTGAGATTTTCCTTCCCAGTCCTCCCAAGTTTGGTTTTTGGGTTTTTTTTTTCCACATGCAGACACAGCTCTGGTGACACAAGTATTCCTCACCTTGTGCCTTTGTGGCTCCAGGTGTGAACAGTGTGAAAGGGTTTTTGTGTTCTCTCTAGATCCTACGAGGGATCAGTGCTTTGGGGACAGGTTCAGCCGCCTGCTGCTGGATGAGTTCCTGGGCTACGATGATATCCTGATGTCCAGTGTCAAAGCTTTAGCTGAAAATGAGGAAAACAAAGGTAAGGCCTGGAGGAATCTCAACAGAGGCTGCTTGGAGCAGTGAGTGTTTGTTCTGTGGATGCCTGACTATCATCTTCTGACTATTGATTAATCTGTAATGCAGGGAGCAGCTCCCTGTGTTATTGTCAAGGACAAAACGAGAGAGGCAGGAGGGGAGAGGTGTCTGGAAATGTGATTTCCTCCCACCTCACTGCCCTGCATGACAATGAGTGCTGCCCTGAGGATTTGCTCCAGATCCTGTTTCTTTAGCAGGCACTGGAGCTTGGTTCTTAGTCTGTGGCTTAATCACACTGAGCTTGTGTTTGTGCTTTTTCTCCAGGTTTCCTTCGCAACGTGGTGTCTGGGGAGCATTATCGCTTTGTCAGCATGTGGATGGCCAGGACGTCCTACCTGGCAGCCTTCGTCATCATGGTCATCTTTGTAAGTCACTGTGAGCTGGGCAGTGCCTGACCTCAGCCTGGTGCTGAGTGATTGGTGTTACAGCAGAGCTCTCATCTGCTTTTAAAGTGTAGTTGGTGGAGGATGAGGCTCTACTCTGGGGCATGTTTTTGTTTGGTTGGTTTTTTTTTTAAAGTTCCTGAAGTCCATCAATGGAAAGAACAGAAGAGGTGACCTAAAATGCAGTGTTGTTTTTGTTGTCAAAAGGGAGCTGCTGTTAATTTCTAAGTGTCCTTAAAACACTCCAGCTGTCAGTACAGAGTGAACACATTTGTCCCCTGAGACTTTTAAGAACAGCCCAGACTGATTTGCCCGGAGTGATCAAGATAAATCAAGGGATGATGTGTGAGACAAGGTGTTTTCAGATACACATCAGACAAGATCCCAAGCCATAACTACCTGGTGTTTGTTGTCTTGGCTGGCTGTGGGTGACTGTCTCTTTGTGTGTGGCTGTCCCACCCATGGGGCAGGTCTGTGCACAATCACACTGTGGGCACTGAGGAGGAACCGAGTGCAGGGAGGAGCGGGATGGAGGACGGGAAAATCCCTGCTCCCAGCTCTGTGGGTTGGTGTGGCCCCAGCGCAAACATTCTGGGTTGGTCCCTTTACAAACAAATCCCTTACTGTCTGTTCCCCTGCAGCAGCACAGAGATTAATTGCTGTTTGTGAAGCTCTAATTACTCTTTGGGAAATGGCTCTGCACAGCTCCAGCTAATGAACGTGGGATGTGCAAGCCCAGGCTCGCCTGGGTCTGTGCCGCACTGCGATTCCGAGCGACTCCCTGCACCCGTGGGGCTCTAATCTGCCTCCCCTTCTCTCTCCTGTTCCAGACTCTCTCTGTCTCGATGCTGCTGCGCTACTCACACCATCAGATCTTTGTCTTCATTGGTAAGGACTGGCTGAGGGGTTTGGGTTGTGCTGGGCCCTGTGCCTGCTGCAGCACGGGGTGTTGTAGAGTCACGGCAGGTTTGGGCTAGAAGGACCTTGAGGATCATTAGTTCCAGTTTAGAAGGGTAGCTGCACAGGGAGTACATCCTTCTGCTCCTAGTCACTTGCCAGAGCCTGTTCTCTGTCCTGAGATGCATTGGCTGGGGAGAGAGGATGTGGCTGCACTGAGCAGACAGTACTGTGGGGTGGAGGGTTCTGTGGCCCTCCATCCTCTCTGTGCCTCAGCCTGTTTTTCCTCTTGCAGTTGACCTGTTACAGATGCTGGAGATGAACATGACCATTGCATTCCCTGCTGCTCCACTCCTCACTGTCATCCTGGCTCTGGTCGGTAAGGACTTGCTTCACTGCTTGTGTCTGCAGCACGTCCCTCTGGGATCTGTGGGAAGTCTAATTCCCCGTTCCCAGCTGGCCGCGGCAGGTGGTTACTGTGGCTGCTCATCACAAGGCAGAAGGCTCTGGAATTTGATGGCACAGTGAGCTCCATTGTCCTTCTGGGTCCCCTGGAAAAGCAGCAGTTTGTTGGGAAATCCCAGAATCCAAAGCTTTGTCTGTCCCTGGAGCTCATTGCAGACTTGCGGTGTGTGGCCACGTTGCATTTATACAATTTTAATTTAAAAAGCAGCAAAATTTCCCAAAATCTGCACTGCGGGACGCAGCTGATCCGTGGGACATGGCAGGCAGAGCATTCTTGGCCATAGCTGCTGCCATAAGCAAAGCCCAGTTACCTGCCCTGGGCAGATGCAGTCACAGGCCTGCTCTGAGGTGACAGAGGACGCCTTGCCATGTCCCCCCACATGCTGATGTCCCCTCTGTCCCCAGGTATGGAGGCCATAATGTCTGAGTTCTTCAATGACACCACAACTGCTTTCTACATCATCCTCATCGTGTGGCTGGCGGACCAGTACGACGCCATCTGCTGCCACACCAACACCAGCAAGAGGCACTGGCTCAGGTAGGGGCTGGCTGTGGCCACATTCCCTCTGCCTGTCCTTCCCCAGCTGCTCTGAGTCCTTCCCAACACCCCAGGCACAACGGCCTCCACTCCTAAGGGTATTATTTCTGTGGCTGCTTGGGAGCTGCCCCACACGTCACAGGGTCCAAAGTGCAATTTTTCCAATTTGGATTTGGGCCTGGGTCTTGGAATCACTTGATCTTCTCCAGCCTCTTGTTTTGTCCTGTTCATAGACAGGCAACTCTAATTATCTATTAATGAGTCTGTGTCACTCCCTGTCAATGCCCCAGCTCAGGATGCTGTTGGGAGAGAAGTGAGCTGCATTTTTCCTGATTTTTCTTTCCTTCTTATCCAGATTCTTCTACTTGTACCACTTTGCCTTCTATGCCTACCACTACCGCTTCAACGGGCAGTACAGCAGCCTGGCACTTGTCACCTCCTGGCTCTTCATCCAGGTGAGTCCCTGCAGGGCTGCTGCACCCTGGGGGGCTTTGTCAAACTTCCTCTCAAGCTGGGTCGGAGGGAGGGATCCTTATTTCTGTAAAAGATGGAATTAAGCCTGGTTTGAAATGGAGCAGCAGAATGAGGTTGGGGATGTTTGGATTGCTGCTTCCAGTCCAGCCATGGGAATGACAATAACCTAATGCCACAGGGGTGTTGGGAAGGATTTCTGTCCTTTCCTTCTGGAATAAATCCTGGGGAGGGTCTGCCTTGCAGAGGAGCTGTTCAGGTCTGTGCAGTGAAGATACTGATGGGATCAGCTCCAAGCTTATGACTGATAGCCTGGATCAGGCATACCTGTTGAGTGAATTTGATTGTTGACCTGCTGCAGGGTGGGGACAGGGAATAGAGGATGGGCCAGAGGAATGCTGTCATCCCTCTTTTCCCAGCCTTTGAAAGCAAAGAGGGGTTGTACTCTGTTGCCTGTATTTAGAGAGAAACTATAAAGCACCTTGCAGTAGTCATAGTGGAAGGGATAAATCTTTCCAAACTTGCTGCTGACCTTTTGGCTGTCAGAGCAGCAGGATTCTTCAGGAAAAGTTTGGTTAATTTGGAATGTGGTGACCTGTGACCCAGGCCCGGGGTGACACCTTTCCCTTTCCTCCGCCAGCACTCGATGATTTACTTCTTCCACCACTATGAGCTGCCAGCCATCCTGCAGCAGATCCGGATCCAGGAGATGCTGCTGCAGAACCAGCAGGTCGGGCAGGGCACCCAGACCACGCTGCAGGACAACCTCAACAACAACACCACGGCTGCCCCAGTCGAGGCCGGGGGCCGCCGAGCCCCGCTGGCCCCCGGGCCCCTCGGGGAGGCCTCCAGCCCCTCGCTGACCCCCGGCGAGGCCTCCAGCGTCATCGCCGCCGCCGCCTCCGTGGGCAGCGACCTGAACTGGGTGGCCGAGACGGCCGCCATCGTCACAGAGGCCTCGTTTCTGTCTGACCTGAGCACGACCCTGCTGGAGCCCACCGTGGTGCACGAAGCCGTGGCCAACGGGACCCCTCAGGAGGCGGCCGCGGCCTCCGGGTTGGTCGCTCGTATCAGGGTCAGCAGCGACCACCCAGAGACGGCCACGGGCTCCATCACCATCGAGGTCACCTCAACGTCTGTGGTGGCTGCAGCAGATGCTTCCCCCGCTGCTGGGGCTGCCCCCCTTGCCCCGCTGCAGGAGGGGGCGGTCCCCAGCCCCTCCCTTCCCAAGCAGACTGAGGCTCTCGAGGGCTCAAACAGCCGAGCAAAACCCGGTGGTAAAAACTGCACGGGCAGCAGCAGCGTGGCAGAGTCCCTGCTGGCCTCGGGGGGGGACAGTGACCAGGACAGAGGTTTGGAGGACCGGGGGGAGAGCAGCCCCTGCCCAGCACCAGCAGAGAGAACGCCCAGCTCAGAGCCAAGCTCCAGGAACCTGTCCTGAGCCCCGTTGCTGTCACTCTGGACTGCCAGGAAGATGTTTGGATTTTGTTTGTTACTATTTCTCACTTCACCATCATCCTTAACCCATGGATCCCTCTGAGCAGAGCTGGAGTAGCTGGGACAGAGCAGGGCTGCTGTGACCTCCCTCCCCTAGGAAAGGCACTGGGGGGGCTGTGGGAAGGATGGGGGGGTTTTGGTCCCCTGGCCCACATGGCTCCAGGGCTCCTCTGAGGCCACAGGTGAGCCAGCTACCTGTTCCCACCCTGCCCTGCTCATGCCCTGGCTTTTCCTTGTCCCCCAATCCCTGGCTTTGCCCCTGCAGCTGTTTGCAGTCCAGGTGCTGATCCCAGGTGGGAGCTGACCTGGGACAGGCCACAGGCGTGGCAGCTTTGTGGTTAGAGTAAGAGTCGATAGAACAGCCCCTGTGGGTGAGCCACAGAGGCAATTCCTGATCACCTTTCTTGCCTCTGAGGGGAGGAGGAGCTCTTACCTTCCCCAGGCACAAAGTCTGCCCAGGCTAGGGCACAACCAAAGCAGAAAGCTGCAGTTCAGCCCCGTTTTTCTGTCCTTAAACTTCCCTTGGTGGGTGGGTTGGGAGGTGGAAGGTGCTGTGTGCAGGTGGGAGCTGCCATCCCAGGAGCCGTGAGTAATGTTTGGAGGGAGCTGTGCTGCAGTGGGTGTCTGGAGAGCTGTGGGGTGAGGGCAGCAGCTCTGTCCTGCACAGCTCTGCTCTGGATGAAGCAGCTGCTTTCCAGTGCCTTGTCCCTCCTGGGGGACACGTCTGTGTTTAGGATCAGCCCCATCCCAGAGGAGAGAGTGGCTCCTCATGCCTGGATTGTTGTATGCACTGGTTTAGCAAAAAACCAAAACACTAAAGCCAAGACATTTCAGCTTGTTTTTCCATGTTTCCCTGGCAGTGGAGGTGAGGCTTGCAGAACCTGACCTCTGCCAAGAGGCTGAGCTGGGGGGCTGCCTGTGGATCCCTGCAGAGGGGCCAGATCCATGCTGGGGTGTGCTGGAAGGAGGGTTTGTGCAGGGAGATGGAGCAGAGCGAGGCAGGATGAAGCTCTGGGAGAACCATGGTGGGACAGGGCAGGGACAGGAGGTGACTGGTGGGCACTTAGCTCTTGGGGACAGCTGGGTCCCTGCACAGATGTCCCTGAGTTCAGTGTTTTTCCCCTATGGCTGAGCAGTGTCTGGAGTCCATCCCCCTCGGGGGGCTCCGTGCGTTTCAGTGTTACCTTATCAACACGGGGGGGCTCAGAGCCCCCTCCTCACCCCTCTGCCTTTCCCACCTGGGTGCCCCCTTACTGTTTTTTCCTTTTTACCTGGAGCAGCCATGGTGCTGCTCCAGGGCAGGGGGGACCCTGCTGTGACCAGCGGGTCAAATCTTGCTGCTGCCAGCACTCCTGAGAAGGGGCCTTGTGGCCAACTGGCTCCCAGGCTCTGGAGTGCCAGGAATGACCATAGGCTTTTCAGAGGAGTGGGTGGGAGGGGAAGGGGGACACCAAACCAAATGATTTGATGAATGAAGAGTAGAGTTCATTCTATTTAATTAATGTACAAAATGTGTTTGTATATAATAATAAATATTATCTCTTAACAGCTCCTGCAGCGCTGCCCCATATCCTGCCCACGGCTGTGCTGGGCTGATGTGTGGGAGTCCTGGGGGCAGGGGGGTGCAGCGAGGTGAATGCTCAGTCCTGGGGGTGCCTCCTCCTGCCATCCTGGGGTGTCACCGTCTGTCCCCTTGCAGTGTGCAGGGGTGGTGGCAGGGCAGAGGGCTGAGCACCAACCCTGTCCCGGCCATGATCGGTGGAGCTGGGCAGCCTCCGTGCCAGGGGAGGGGCTGCAGGGCTGCGGCTCCTTCCACAGCCGCCTGTAGCGGCATGGGGAGCTATTCCTTATCCTCAGGAGCGGGCAGAGCCCTGAGCCGAGCCTGTCCCGCTCCGCGTGCAGCGTCTCCATCCCTCACCCTCCGCCCGAGGAAGGCTCCGGTTCCACTTTGCGGTGGCTCTGGGATCAGCCCGGTTTTGGAGCTGGAGCTGCCTCTCCAGAGGGAGGTACCGGTCTCGGCCTGTCCTCCTGCTCCGTGCATGTGGGAGCTTCCTCTGCCTCCTCCTCCTCCTCCTAATCACGGCCATCCTGCGGCGGGGCTGAGCTGGGCCTGCGGAGGAAGGAGTGGAAGGGGAAGGGTTGCTCTCAGCCTGCCCTGGCTGCGTTTGGGGAGGAGGAAAAGCAGACTTGGTCTTCCTTCATCATCTTTATTTATGTGGTGTAAAAACAGAGCAGGGGCGTGGGGCTGAGCTTTGCCCAGGCACTGCAGGGACCTCTCACCCAACTCAACCCTCCAAAAAGAACCTCCCGGTCCTTCAAACCCCCACCACCAGCAGAAGGGACAGGGGGAAGAGACAAAGGCTGCAGAGATGGGGCAGCCCCAGGACATCCCCCCTCCCTTTTTTCCTTCCACTCCCTCTGTGAGCTGGAGGAGCGGCTGCCCTGCCTGGCCCTGCCCCTGGGATGTTTTGGGGGGTCCCTGCCCCCCATCTCACCTCTCCTCCCGGTGTTCCTCGGTGGCCAGCGGGGCGGGCAGTGGCCGGCCGCCCTTGGTGGTGCCCAGCACGGACACCAGCTCGCTCTTCCTCAGCAGCGCCGCCCGCAGCTGCTCCCGCATCTCCTGGATCTTCTCCTCCAGCTCCCGGAGCTCGTTCTCACCGGCCGCTCTGTCCAGGGGCTGCGGCGGCCGCCCGTTCCCGGGGTGCCACGGCGGGGACCCCTCGGCCTCGGGGGGGGCTTTGTCCAGCTGGAAGCGCACCCGCCGTGCCTCCTTCCGCAGGGCGCTCCAGGGCTGCGCTGCCGCCGGGGCTGACCTCGGCTGCGGCTCGCACCTGTGTGAGGAGGGCTGAATTGGGATCTGGCTGCTCTGGGGTCCCTCCGCAGCCCCACAGAAGTCTGGCTGTCCACAAGGAGGAGGAGAAGGAGGAGGAGAACAGGGCAGGCTCCCAGTCCCAGCTGTACCTCTGCTCCAACTTCAGCTGCTGGCTCTTCCTCTCCTCTGTGCCCATGTTCAGAGCCCGATGGATTTTCTGTGGGGATCGTGGCACGAGTCAGTTGGAGGGATGGATTGGAGGTTAACGGGCCAGGGATTAATTGGAGGGCGATGGTCTGGAGGTGATGGTCTGGAGGTGATGGTCTGGTTCAGGGCTTAAGCAGGGGTTGGTGGTGCGGGGCCGGAGAAGGTGGTGCAGTTTAGGAGGGAGCAGCGACATGGGGTTAGGGGTCTTTGGGGCGCTGTGTGAGCCCCTTGCCCTGGCCCCACCTGGCTCGTGTGCAGCCAGTAGTTGAATTTCTTCTTGCGGCGGATGCGGGGCAGGACGAGGCGGTAGAAGACGTGCTCACCCAGCGAGGTGAGGAGGGAGCCGCTCAGCCCGATGCACAGCAGCACGAACAGCCCCGAGAAGTGGTAGATGCCCATCTGCAGGGTCTGCGGGCGGCAGGGGGTGTGGGCTGGGCTGCGGGGGGGGTCAGACCCCAGAGCCCCCCCCGGCCGAGGCGCCGCCGCACCTCAGTGACGGCGAAGACGCGTTTGCCGCAGGGCACCATCTTGTACCACTTGTCGTGCAGGAGGTCGATGAACCCCGAGGACTTGTAGCGGCTGATGAACTCGGAGACGTTGGAGGTCAGGGGGGAGTTCTGGGGGAGGCCGATGCCGTAGCCTGGCCCCGGTGAGGGGGGAAGAGGGAAGCAGTGTTGGGACGGGGGGCGCCGCCCCCAGTGCCCACCACGGAGGGGGCACCGCCCCACCCTGAGTGGTTGTGGCAGGGCACGACCCCAGCCCCATCACACACACACAGCAGAACCCCCTTGCCAGCACAGCCCCTCCAAACCTTCGATGGCGAAGGGTTTGCCCACAGTGAGCAGTTTGCAGTCAGAGTCGATGGAGACCTCATAATCCAGCAGTGACTTGTCCATGATGAAGGCGTTGAGCTTGGCAGGCTCTGTCCTGTGGGGACATGGGGGGGATGCTCAGGGAGGGGCTGCTCCCCCCTTGCCCAGCGTCCCCCCAACCTGACACCCCTCCCAGAGGTGGGGGGCTCTGGGGGCTGCACAGGCTCCAGGACTGGGGCAAAAGATGCCCTGGGAGGGGTAAAAGGTGGGGGGAACCCCTCATGCTCTCCCTGCCCCTCACTTGAGCATGGTGACACCGTCGGGGGTGGTGGGGACGTTGTAGCGCCGCATGTACTCATGCATCTCGGGAAAGCTCTTCTTGATGTACTCCTCAGCACTGCTCTCCCACACCGTGCCGAAGCGGAAGCCCTGTGAGGGGTGATGGAGCTGGAAGGAGGCACCAGAGCATCAGCACTCCTAGCCCCAGGAATGTGTCCCCACTCCCTGGGGATGTGTCCCCAGCCCTGGGTCCCCAGCAGGGTGTCTGGGCAGCCTCAGAGGTACAGCAGCTCTTGGGGGTGTCTGGAAAAAGGTTCCCCAAGAGCAGCCTCAGCCCAAACTCAGCCCACTTCCCCCTGCCCTGGAGTTAAAGCTGGGATTTAACGCCAGTGGCATACACACACAAAGCTTTCTGCAGGTCTCAAAGACTCCCCCCCCTCTCTTAGAAGGGGCCAAGATGCAGGACAGGGGCTGGAGAGAAGAAGTAAGGTGCAAAAGGAAGGACAGGACCCCCCTCAGCCCCTCCCCTGGCCTTCAGCCCTCTCCCAGCCCATCTCAAGCAGCGGGACACTCACTCACCTTTGGGTCGTGGATGCCTGAGAGCTCCTCAAAGGTCTTGTCCCCCACCATGACAGCTGCCAGGTTGGCCGTGTAGCTGGAGAGCACCAGGAGGCAGAAGATGGCCCAGAGGTTCATGAGGAAGCGGCCGGTGCAGCACTTGGGCGTCTTGCTGGAGACAGTGCGCCCAAAGAGGATGGCGTAGCAGAGGTTGAGGGCTGAGGAGTAGGAGAAGATCTTCATGCGGTTGCGCCCGTGGGGGGTCATTCCATAGGGGCTCTTCCACTCGTAGAGGGTGAGGAAGAGCGCGGTCATGTGCAGCGCCACGAAGATGCCCACCCACATGGTCCAGTGCAGGGGCCACATGAAGGCCCCGATGGGCGACGCCGTGTCCTTGGTCCTCACCAGGATGCCCAGGCTGGTGGAGAAGAAGGGGCTGGTGAAGTCGATGACTTTGCTCCGCGCCGAGTTGATGCTGAAGGAGGTGACGGCCATGTGGGCTGTGCCACTGAGCAGGTCCCCCACCAGTCCCGTCCAGCGCCCGTTCTTCCAGGCGCCGTATTTCCCATCGCCCACGATGTAGAGCTCAAAATCGAAGGCCATGTCCTCAGCCAGCTTCTCCAGCAGGTCGATGCAGTACCCATAGCAGCATTTCTTGTACTCCTGTGGCACTGATCCGTTGCCACTGCCAATCTTCTCAAAGAGGGCGTCCAGCACGGCCGAGTTGTTTGTGCCGGGGTCCAGGCAGAGCTGCCCGGCCGGGCAGTTCCCTTCCTCATCCACCTCCCTGGTGAAGACAAAGGGGTGCTCCACCAATGTCACCACCCGCAGCCGTGTCCGGGCTCCCTCGGCCGCCTCGCCGGGACTCTTGTGATGCCGCTGGCTCTGCCACATGACCTCCTCCAGCTCCAGCTTGCCGTGGCTCCAGGTACCCACTGTCATCCAGGTGGGGACCCCCTGCGAGTCCCTGCGCAGGCTCCAGATGCGGAACTGCTGCTCTGGCCTCACCAATGCCGTGTTCTCCACGCGCACCAGCCCCGTCTGGCCGTGGAAGGATGTGTTGGCCAGGAACCTGCCAAGGAAAGGGTTTCACTGCTCCTGTGCTCAGGGTCAGCTGGGACCAAGGGATGAGGATGGGAGCTGGGAGCGGGACATGCCCGACATGGACAGGGACAAGGTCAAGGAGGAGCAGCAGGATCTGGCCCCGCTGCGCTGCCCCGCAGCTCGCTGTGCTGCCAGGGCCAAGAGTTATTAATATTTATAGAGTGACCATGCTCGGGTAGTGTTAAGGAAATTTGAAGTGACACATCCCCCTGTGCAGTGCTAACCATGTCCTGGGGGTCTGAGCCCCATGGTGGTGGCTGCACACAGTGGGGACAGCGCTGCACTGAGCTCAGGGGTCCCCTGCTCTGCCATTACCCCATCCCAGGTCTGGGGCAGAACCCTCCCATGCACCCCAATACCACAGAGTCAGGATGGGGGAAAAGAGGAGCCCCCAGCACCCCCTTACCGGGCAAGGAAGAGCCCCGGGGACTCGCTGCCTGCCCGGTGCCTCTCTCTGCAGTTGCCCGTGGTGTGCAGCTGTGCGGGGTCAGGGAGGCCGTGGGCAGCGTGGGCAATGGCCTGGGACACCAGTCCCACCACGTCCTGCACGAAGAGCTCCAGCGGTGGCCGGCTGACCTCCCCAAAGGCCAGCAGCCCTGGGGGCAGTCCCTCGGTCTGCAGCTCACTGGTGCTGAGCGGGAAACCCAGCATCCAGTGGAATTCCTGCGGCAGCAGCCCCAGTTCCTTGGCTGCCTGGAAGACGAGTCGAGCACGGTGCAGGTCGCAGCCCAGCAGCAGCACCGGGCTGGAGAGGCTCCTGACACGGTCCCCATGCTGCTGCAGGTAGCGGGTGGCCCTGGGCTCATCCAGGTAGCCCAGGTCCAGGATAGTGCGGAGGAAGAGCTGGGAACGTTGGGCCCAGAGGTCGAGGAAGCCGTCGATGTCCCAGGGGTGGCAGAGCACCAGGCTGGTCTCCTGCCAGTCATTGGCCTGCAGGACGCTCACCAGCACATCCACCAGAGTCTCCGGGGAGCTCTGCTGGTCCATGTGGAAGTGGAAGGGGCTCTGCCAACACACGAGGGTCCTGGCTCTGCCCCTGCCCGTGGGAAGAGCCCAGAGGCAGCACCAGACATGGACCCACCTGCCCTGAGGTCATCCCACATTCCCTGGCCATCCCCTGCCCAATTCTTGTCTGGGATGCACTGCCAGGACACATCCCAGAGCCCTTTGGAGACAGAATGGAGTGGGGACTGGGGCTGAGGGCTGCAGAGGTTCCAGAGGAACCAGGGAACTTACCTTGGAGTGAAAGCTGGAATTGGGTCTGGGATAGAGCTGGGCAAGGAGCCAGGAGAGAGCTGAGATGGGAGCTGGGATAGAGCCAGGATAGGGCTGGAATGAGGGCCAAGAGGGGGCTGGAATAGAGCTGAGATGGGAGACAGGGAGCCAGGATGGGGCACAGGATGAACCTGGGGTAGAGGCAGGATGGAGGTGGGAATGAGGATGAGATGGGGCCAGGGTGGAAGAGAAGACAGTGGGAGAACAGAGCCGGGATGGAGCCCGGAGGTAGTCGGGATGCAGCAAGGATGAGTGGCTGGGATTCCGAATTGGAGCTGGAATCGAAGCCGGGATCGGGATCGGAGGCAGGTCCGAGCCGGGAGAAGGACCCGCGGAACAGAGCCGGTATGGAGTCCAGACGGGGATCGGGATAGAGCTGGTATGGATCCGGGACGGGGATCGGGGCAGGAGCACGGACAGAGCCGGGACGGGAACAAGGACGGAGCCGGCGAGCAGGGACGGGAGCGGGGACGGGAGCTGCGTGCAGTGCCGGCGCTGCGGGTCTCACCTGCGCTCGGAAAGGCAGCGGCCAGCGGGTGTCCAGGATGCTGACGAAGGGGACCTGGAGGGCGGCGGCGAGGAAGTCGAGCTGGAGCAGCTCCCGGCGGGAGCGGGGCAGCGCCAGGACGGCGGCCACGCCGCGCCCGGCCAGCGCCCCGCACAGCCACCGCGCCAGCGAGCCGGGGTCCCGCGCCGCCGGGCCGCCCCCCACCACCTCCAGGCTGAGGTTGTGGGGCAGCGTCACCCCCCCGGGGCCGGTACCGGTACCGGCGGCTCGGGCCAGCGCGGCGCGGAGCCGGGCGCGGGCGGGTGCGGGCGGCAGCAGCGCCCCGAGGCGCACGGTGGGTCCGGGGCTGGGGCCGAGGCCGGGGCCGGAGGGAACCGGGACGCGGCAGGGTTGCGGGTGTCCCCCCGCCGCCCCTAGAGCCGCCGCCAGCAGCCAGAGCGCCCGCAGCCCCGCCATGCACCCCGCACCGGCCCCGCACCGGCCCCGCCGCTCTGCGCTCCGCCGGGGACGGCTCCGGCTACGGGCACGGGCAGGGACCTCCGGCCGGGTCCCGCCGGGGCCCCCCCTCCCCGGGTAGCGCCGAGGCCCCGCAGCCCCCGGTGCGCGGTGGGTCACGCCGGACCCGGCCCACGCAGCGCCGGACCCGCCCGCAGCCGCCCCGTCCACGCCCACGCACGGCGCGGGTCCCCCCCTCCCTGCACCCCGCGGCAAAGGGGGCCCCCACCCGCGCCGGGCTGCCCTCCGAGCGCTGCCACCCTGGGGTGCCCTGGCAGAGATTCCCGCTGATCCCAGGGTGGTCCCGGCTACCTCTGGATGTTTCTCCTCTTCCTCCTCCTCATCCGCCTCCTCCGGCCCCCGACGGAAAGCCCCTGGGGTGGGTCCCGAGCCGTGAACTGCCGCCTCCATCCCGGTAAAGACCCCCAGCCCGACCCCTCTATCCCTCCTCAGTCTGAGGTGCAGCTTCAATATCGGGGGGGGGGGGTCCCAAGGCCCAGAGGTTCCAGAGCTGAGTGATTGCTCCTGCTGCATGGGTTAGGGGAGAGGGACAGCAGCAGCACAGCCTTCCTCTGCTGAGGGAGGGGGCGCGGGGTCACCCTCCTCATCCTCAGCAGGGAAACTGAGGCTCAACCCAGCCCAAGGGTCCCTACCACCAGCACACAAACACCAGCAACCGGGGCCGGAGCCACGCTAAATTAATAAGGAAAAATGAAGGATGGAGCCAAAATCCATCTGGCAAAAAGTATCGATTCATGTAATATCGATAAATGTAATGAGTCACAGCTAATGAATTCTCCTGCGGAGCTGGACCTGCAGGGAGGGCAGCTCAAATCCTGCCAGAGCACGGAGGGTTATCAGGGGCTGGACTCCCCCTGACCACGGCTCCTTCGCAGCTCCTTCTCACAGGGATAAACACAGGACAGCCCTCGCTGTTCATGCAGGAGGGGCAGCAGAGTCTTGGAATGAAAAAGTTCCCCCAAACACCAGGCACAGCACAGGGGGGGCTCTCTGGGAAGCCCCATCCTCTCTTCTGCTCCAAGTGCAGCACTCCAACAGGAACCCCACTGTGGGATGACTGGGAGGGAGCACTGGGGTCTGGATTTTGGTTTTTTTGGGTTGCCTGCAGCCGGATGTGCCCCCACCTCTTGCCCCACTGCAGTCCCTGGCTATGGGTGACAGGTCCTGCTGCAGCTGATGAATGTTGATCCAAAACGTTGGGAGGAAGAGGAGGAGCAGGAGAGGAAGGGAAAGGAACAGCTCCAGTGATTAAGCTAAAAGCATCTTCTCGGGAACTGGCGGGAGCTCGGATGCTCGGATGCTCTGGCTTTAAAATGCACTTCAAATCATCTGCACTTGGTGTATTGAATGGGAGGGGGGGATGACACAGAGGGATGGCCAAGGGACACCTCATCACCCCACAGGGACAGGGAAGGACCCTCAGGGTGAAGGCAACTGGGCAGTTTGGGGATAAGGAAGCACTTTCCCACTCCCAGTGGGCAGCCCAGGGATGCACTGATAGGTGGTCAAGGTCTGTGGCCATGCAAGGGTTGTTAAAGAAAACAAAGCGGGCACCTTTCACTATAAAAACCAAATCTTTTATGTAAAAAATAAACCTAAACAAAACCCACAACCCCCGCTGCCATGCTGTGACAATACAAAAGGCCAAGTCCCCAAACACCGTGAAAACAGAGTCGTTGGATCCAAATATATATAAATTGTTGACTGACGAGATTGGAAATAGCACCTTGCTGGTCCCCCCGCCCCTCCCCAGAGTGACCCTGTGCCCCAAAACCACCACCTGTGCTCCAAGCCCAGGGACACCCCAGGCTCTGCCTGCCAGACAGATCAGGAGCCCCCTCCTCAGCCCTGGTAGCCAGGGACCCCCCACCTGTCGCAGCAGCCCCCCCAGTGCACCCCCAGACCAGGAGCCCCTCAGCCCCTGCTGTCCAGAGTGTGGGGTCCAGTGGCACTGAGCAGCAATCCCCAGGACAGGGTGGGCAGAAGGGGGTCTCCAAAATCCAATCTCAAACCGGTATTGAGAGAAAAAACACTTTTCTGTCTGCACTGCAGGGTCAAGTAACGAAAAGAAACCAAAAAAGGGGCGGGGGAAGAAACGGGGAATGAGCAGGAGCTGCATCCTGAGCCCTCCCAGGAGCCGGCGACGCTCCTCCTGCAGCGGCCGCCCGAGTGCCCCCCGGCCCCGAATCGGAGTGAACACGGTCCCTGTGCTGTCCCCTCGCGGTCCCCGCGCCGGTCTCAGTCCCGTGTCACGGAGCCGGCGAAGGCGGCGGCGTGTGCCGGGTCGGGGGAAGGTGAGCCGGGTGCTCGCAGCCGGCTGGGCGGTGCCCGAGGGCGGGCGGTTCTTCCCCAGGAGCCGGACAGGGAGAGGCGGAGGGGTGCGAGGGCGGGGGGAGCCTCTTCACTTGGCTGGTTTGGTGATGATGCGAGTGGAGAAGTCAAAGAGGTCCTTGTTGATTTTCCGGAGGTTGCTCACCTCCTCCTCCAGCTCGCTCACCTGGATCGTCAGGTGCTCCTGGTCTCCCACCAGGTTCTGTGACAGGAAAACACAACAGACAAGCGTCAGGGCCTCAGCTCTGACAGGCACAGGCTGCTGCTCCTTCCCCAACAGTAAATGCCAAACCCTTTGGTCCCCTCCCACCTCGTCCTCAAAGTGCAGCCCCTCCTGCCCATGCCAGCAGCAGATTTTAGAGTTCTTTTCCCCTGTTCCACTTGCCTGGGGCCTCATGAGTCAGACCAGCTGACAAGGATCCCCCTCAAGGGGTCAGTACCCGATTCCCAGTCTGGGAGCAACTCTCACCTTTTCCCTCGTCGAGTACATCTGTGAGTACATCCTCTCTGCCTTCTCCAGGTAGCTCTGCCCAGGCTCCTGCAGAGACCAGAACGGAGGGGTTGGCAGAGCGGACACAGACCCTCTCCCCATGCCCCTGGACTGGGTTCCCCGTGGGAGGGATCTTGGGTGATCCATCCTGCTGTCAGGCAAACAGCCCCTTGGCCTGCTGCCACCAAGCCAACAGGGAGCTTATCCATCAGCTCTGGCAGGACTGTCACTGTCACTCGCCCAGAGGCAGACACTGGCAGAGGGGAGCAGCTCTGGGACCACTGGCAGAGGGGCTGGCATGGGTGGGGTGTGACCCTCCCTGCCTGGGGACAGCCCTGCCAGGACCAAGGAAATGGTGGGACAGCAGAGCCAGCCCACGCTGCAGCACGGGGCTGGGAGGACAAATGACTGCAGCAGCCAGGATGGGGAGGAAGCAGGAGGGAACAGAAACGGGTTTCACCAGCTGGAGGAGAAGCTTTGCTCCGGCACAACCCCTCCTGGATGTCTGTCCCCCCTGCCCAGTGGCCCCAGTACCTGCTGGTGCAGCCCCAGGCGCAGCGTCACCCCCTCGGCGCCCGGCTCGTCGCTGCTCTCGGTGCCGTGCAGGTGCCTGCTGAACTTGGGCAGGGGCACGCTGGGCTTCCCCTCGGGGTTGAACATGTTGGCAGGGGCCAGCACGATGAAGGCGTTTGTCACTGGACCTGTGCAGGGACAGAGAGGACAGGTCAGGCCGGTGGCCCTGAGAACAGCAAGTATGACCCTGGCACAGGCAGTGGCCAGGACTCTCCACCCTCCCCAGCAGCTCTCCCTGCCCGGGGCTGCAGCTCTCCGGGCTGGTTGGGACCCCAAGGGAGCAGAGCCTGGCCTCCCCCCACCCTGAGCTGCCATCCATCAGCAGCTCTGTGCTGCCACCATCCATGGCAGAGCTGATGAGTGCGTTAATTACTGCATTGCGTTAATTACTGCACTTACCCACGGCTGCTGCCGCCCCCTCCCAGCTGCTGTGAGCTCCCAGCGCTGTCCCCCACGCCCTGTCAGGCACAGCAACCCCCAGCCCCCCTCCAGCAGGCAGGGCAGCTCAGCCACTGCTGCTACAGCCTGACCATCCATTTCCCCTGGCCAAAGGTGAGGTGAAGATGGTCCACATGCACCTGAGAGGGGGCTGCCAGTGCCGTGGAGAAGGGTGCAGGGTGAGGGAGGAGACATGGTGGGAGCTCCTGGAGGATTTTGGTTTCTGCAGAGCAGACAGACACAAGCAGCTCTGACACGGATGAGGGCTCTGCCATCACCATCCACCCCTCCAGAGTCTGCTCCCAAATCTGATCCTCCCAGGATTCAAGGTTGGGTCCCACCAGCGGAGCAGCAGCTCTGCTGAGTGCCTGGCCCCAAAGCTGTTCCTGGCCAACTCTGATGGCTTCACTCCCTCCCTAAAGACCAGATGATTGTGTTCCTGAAGCAAGTGCCCATCAGTGAGATTCCTACTGCACTGGCAGCTCATGGAGCAGTTTTAGAGGAAAGGTGGAGAGGAGAAAACCTCAGGAGTGAAACCAGAGTTCCCCAAACCTGGTCACCACCTGCACACTGCCCCCACAGTCACTCTGGGGCCCCAGTGCAGATGCAAGTCCTGCACCAGATCACCTTGCCTCAAGGCCTGGGGCAGCAGCCCTGGGTCAGCCTGGGAATGGAGACCAGGCTTAGCTGGGGAGAAACAACCCAGCTTCCAAGACAGAGCTGCCAGCAGCACACATCAGCCAGAGCATCCCAGGATGGCCTTGCAGGGGGAGCCCTTGGGATGGTCTGTGCCACACTGTGTTTGCAGAGACAAGGATGGGAATTGAGGCCTGGAGGGATCTGGGGGCAGCACTGGCTCCCAGCCTCATCCCACAGGTCTCCTGCTTCCCCCCAGAGTGGTGGCAGCCATGCAGAGTGACTGGGAGCAGCCCTGCCTTGCCAGCACTGCCACAGCTCATTACCCAGGAGCAGCAGCCTGACTTCTCAAAGCCCACCCGCTCTGCCCCTGCCAAGGACAAGCCACCCTTGGTGACACAGCCCCCCACACCCAGCCTGCTTGCCTGGCCCTGAGCCACACTCCAGCTCCTTGGATTTAATTTGCAGCAGTGTTGGGGGGGGGGGCAGGGGGTCCTGTGTGCCCCCAGCCACCCCCGTGCTTGGCAGAGGGACAGTGCTGTCCCAAGGACACTGGGCTAGAGGCTGCTGTCACATCACCATGTCACAGCCCTGTCACCTCTGCCCTGGGGAGGGAGCAGGACACACTGGAGGGGCAGCAGGGACAGACCTTGCTGGGGGGTTCATGCCTCTGCTCAGAGAGGCCAAGCTGGGGACAGGGATCCATGAGAGGGGGCTGGGTTGGGGCAGCAGATTCCCCCACACTGGGAGGCTGCAGGGCCCTGTGGGGACTCCAGACCCAGGGCACAGCTTGGGGGTGCTGGACTCCCAGCTTATTCCTGAGCACACACAGTCATGCCAGTGCCAAGGCTGCCAGGGAAACCAAATCCCTGCCCACAGGCAGCAGAGAGACAGAAGAGCACCCACAGCTTGGGGTCAGCCTGGTCCTGCTCCTCCTGAGAAGAGCCTGGTCTGTCCATTCTTCCCTGCAGCCTCAGGAGGACTCCAGTGCCTGGCTCACAGCCAAAGCCTGCCCCCCCCCTCCTGGGATGACTCACAGCTCCATTTGGTCTGTTTTCACCCTCTAGTGCCAGCCAGGCTGGATGGGCACTGCAGTGGGTCCCAATTAGGAATGGTCCTTGGCAGCCAAAGGGAAGAGGAAAAGGGTCTGCAGGCAGCCTGGCTTCCAGACACTGCCCTGAGGCAGCAGCTCAACCACCATGGAGGAACAGGGACTGGCTGTCCCCACCATCACCTTTGGGAGGGGTCTGGGCCATGCCCAAGGCAGCCCCACAGGCCAGAAACCACCCCAGCGGGGGAAGGAACACAGTTAACAACAGGAGGGGTAAATCCCCCACTGCTTTGAGGTAGCTGAGGCACCCAACTGCTGCTCCTGCAATTTACTGGAGCCATCAGACTGAAATCCCAGACAGCTGCTCATATGGGATTCACTTCAGGCCCCATGAGCTCACTGCTGGGGTCACAGAGCTGTCTCCCCTCCAGACACAGCTGGGGTGTATGTGGGGTGACTGCTCCCTTGGGAAAACAAGGAGGAGGATCCCATGTGGCCTCAGCGACAGGGTGAAATCCATGACTCACTCCTGACAGTGCACAGGGGGTTGTTAACACACGGGGCAAGGTCACGGCACTGCTCCAGACAGCCCAGGCTCCCTCCAACGCCTCTGCCCTTCCCAGGGCGTGAAGCAAGGGGCAAAAACACACCTGGAGTGCCCAGGGCAGCACAGGTGAGACAGCAGCAGCCTCTGGCAGTGAGGATCCTGGAGATAAGGACATTCCTACCTTTGTGATTCATCGTCTTCAGGCACTGCTTGCTCTGGATGTCCCACAGCCGGACAGTTTCGTCGTGAGAGCCCGAGAGCAGGAGGCTGCCATCTGTGGAGACTGACAGACACGTCACCTGGTTCCTGGAATGGGGAAGAGGATGTTTAAACTCAGGATGACCCCAGGACTGCCAGAAGCTGGTGAGGTGGGCAGATGGTGGCTGGCAGGTACGTCTGGTTCCTCACCTGTGCCCTTTGAAGACCTTCCCGTTCTCCCGCTCTGTCTGGAAGGTCCGGTCTCTCTGAACCGGCTGCAGAAACAAAGGAAGGAAAGGAGTTAAAATTCAGGAAGGCTGAATCCAGCAGGTTCATCACCATGTCTGGAGGGGGCAGAGGAGACACAGAAGAACCAGGCCCTCCCATGCCCTGGCAGGGAGGTGACAGCAGCTCAGGGTGACAGGGCACACCTGCGGCCCCACACACTCACCCAGGCGCAGAGGTCGACCTGGAAGATGGACCCATCCATGCCCCCGCAGAACATGTGGTACTCAGAGAGGTCCAGAGTCACAGCCATGATCCCCACGTCGAAGAGCACAGAGAGCAGGAGCTCCCCAGATGAGATTTCCCAGAGCTGGAGTGAGAGGGGACAGGAGAATCAGGGGTGAGAATGTTAATGGCAGGACTAGAGGAACACTGATATCCTGGAATCCCATCCTGTCATTCCACCGTGGCATTTCCTCCTGGCGGGGGCTGGGAAACTGAGTCCAAGGCAGAACCAAGGCAGAATCCAGGATCAGCCTCTCTGTGAGCAGGAGAGAAGTTTCCCAGGCAGCTTCAAAACAGCTCTGAACCCTCTCTGTGGCCATCCTGCCCCCAGGGCATCCCCTCCCCACAGGCTCCAGCCTGCTCTGCTCCCTGTGGACATCAGCAATGGAAAACTGAGGAGCTGACCCCGACACTCCCAGGACAACAGGGACTGCAGCAGTCCAGCCTGGGGGCAGGTGCAGAGAAACTGCTGTTGTTGGAGAGGCAGAGCCCAGGTCTGGCAGCTCTGAGTCATTGCAGAGACAGCCAAGAAATTAAGCCACAGCAACCCGGCAAAGCTTGGGGACAGCTTGGGGACAGGGACAGCTTCCTGCTATCTGGCAGGAGCCTGGCTGTGACCCCACAGGGTCTGGCACCTCTGAAAAGAGCCTCACCTTGGCTGTCTGGTCGAGGGAGGCGGTGGCAGCCCGTGCCAGGGGCCCTCCAAAGCCGCAGCACAGGTCGGTGATGGGGAGGCTGTGCCGGGACCAGACGTGCCGGGGGTCAGGGATCTGGGAGGGCTCTGCCTGCAACACGCTGTGGGGAGAGCAGAGACAGGCAGGTCAGCCAGGACATAGCCCCATGGGGAGCTGGGCCAGGCTCTGATCCCACTGGGAACACCTCTCCTGGCTGCAGGGACCAAGTGGGACTTGGGAGCTGCTGGCAGCCATGGCACATGGATACTGAGGCTGTGATCTCTATCCCACAGGGACAAAGGCCCTGGGTAAAGGGCACAATCCCCTCTCTGTCACCCAGGAAAAGAAGTCAGAACCATCTGCCTGTTCCCAAGAACAGGTGAGACCTCAAGGAAAGGCTCCCAGCCCAGAAGGAGGGCACAGAGCTGTGGGCTCAGAGGGATCTCCTGCTCTAAAATTCCTGTGCCCCCCAGCCCCCCTTACTTGTAGAGGTTCCACACCAGGGCCAGGCAGTCCTTGGCCCCTGAGAGGAAATGGCTGCTGTCATCAGTGAAGCAGAGGCACGTGAGGTCCTGGTAGTGTCGGTTCAGGATGGCCAGGAGGTTCCCGTTGGACACCTGCAGTGAGGGGAAGGGCAGGAGGGAGTCAAGGATGCCTTGGGATCATGCAGTGCCCTGCCCTTGGTGGGTTCTGCTGCCCACATGAGCCTGTTGGCACCTCAGGACAGTGACTGACACCACTGAGGTACAGCTGGAGCAACAGCCTGCACTCAGGACCACGGGGAGATTCAGCACATGGCAGTGGAAGAGGTCCTGGCACTTTAACTCTGGAACCCAGTGATGCCAGAGCTGCTCCTCTGGTCAAGTCACGAGTGTGCAGTAAAGATTTCTTGTTCACTCTTAATATTCATATTACTTTGGTGGCTTCTTCCCTCCTCCCACAGGTCCTCAGGAGGGTTATGAGAGCTGCTTGTGGTCCTGGGCCAGCAGAGGCTTTAGGGTGGACAAGGAATTTCCCAGGCCTGGAGCATTTCCTATTAAAAGGCAACTCTACAGATGGAGAGGGAACCAAGCTGAGAAAAAGCCTCAAATAAAATAAGAGTCTGCTTCTTCTCATGGTCTAAATTACACCAAAAAATCAAACCAAACCTCAATTCAAGGGGTTTCACAGACAGCACAAAACCAAGCTCTAGGGGCTGGTTCCAGCTCCATGATGGTTTCCATGGAGCCTCTCCAACGTGCCAGAGGGACAGTGCCATACTCTGGAACACATCTGTGGGTGACAGTGCCATACTCTGGAACACATCTGTGGGTGACAGGAGCTGGAGCAGGGCCCAGCTGGGAGCATCACAGGCAGCAGCTCCCACTACAGGCTCAGCCTCAGGGATTTTTTTCCAGCTACAAACACACTGGTACAAACAAACCCTGATGGGTTCAGATAGAGCCACTCACACTATGAGGCTCAAATCTGCCCTGGCACAGGGAACTCTCCAGGTGAGGCATCCTGGGGTTTAATCCTGGGCTCAGGACAAGATACTCCTTTGATTTGCTCAGTGGTGTGCTGAGAACGCAGTGTAATCCCAAATTAATCCAGCAGTAATTAACCAGCAGGACAATGACCAGAGCACAGCAGGGGCTGCTGGCACCCTGGGCACACACAAATACTCAGCTGAAATGTGGGAGAATCACTGAAGGAAAACCAGATCCTGTGCTGCTGCCTCGTGAGAGCAATGCCTGACCCCTTAGGCACCAGAAATGCCTGGAAAGAGGAGGAGGAGGCAGAGTGAAGCCTCTCCCTGAATTCCTCCCACTCCTACTTCGATGAGCTGCCCCATGGGCTGCAGGCAGCACATCCTTTATCCCAGGATCAGGATTTGCAGACATTTAGGGATGGGGACCCTCCCTGACTGCGCAGGGTGTGAGTGTGAGTGCCCCAGCATCCCGTACCTCCCACAGGTAGATGCTCTCGGCGACGCCCGCCAGGATGTAGAGCCCGTTGGGAGAGGCTGTCAGGCAGGTCACAGGCCCGGGACAGATGATTTTCTGCTGCAGCTGGTCCTGGGACAGAGAGAGAACAGCGAGGGCTCAGAGAGGGTGAGGGGCTGCAAGCAGGGCCCCCCGACATGGAGGCTCAGGGGGATCTCTGTGGGGGTCTCTGCGAACAAAGGGATGGGGGGCACCTGCCCCGGGTGATGGGGGTCGGAATGGAGGGAGGGGGGCGTGAGGGTCCAACCGGGGACAGAGGGGGTCTGTATGGAGAGAGGGGCCATGGGGGTTTCTGTAGAGAATTGGGCTATGAAGGGGTGTCTGAGGACAGAGAGGAGTCTCCACGAAAAGAGGGGCCATGGGGGGTCTTTGTGGAGAGAGGGGCCATGGGGGGGTCTGACCATGGATTTAGGGAGGCTCTGTGGGCTGAGGGGCTCCTCATCACAGAGCCGGGGGTTCTCAAGAGAGGTGGCCCCGTCACATCCCCCACGGAGCCCGGAGTCCCCCCGCGAAGCCCGGGGCCGTCCCCCGAGCCGAGGCCGCCCGGGCCCGCCCGCCGCGCCGGTACCTTCCTCTGGAGCTCCCAGACGTTGATGTAGCTCTTGCCGAGCTGGGCCCCCAGCAGGTGCTCGCCGCCCAGCAGCGCCAGCCCGCGTGGGCCGCTGTTGCCGCCGCGGTACCCGGGCAGGGCCGAGCCCGAGTGCAGCTCCCAGACCGAGCAGTTGCAGAGCGGCCCCGCCGCGTCCGACACCAGCGCCACCTCCATGGGCGCCGCCATCTTCGCGGTCCGCCAGGGCCACAGAGAGCGCGGCCGCGGCCCAGAGCGCCGCCTCCCCCGCCCGGCTCCGACCAATCAGCAGCGGCGCCGCTGCGGCCGCGCGGGGCGGGAGCTGCGCACGCGGCAGGAAGCTCAGCAGGGCCCGCCCCGGTCGGCGCTGGATGGGTGACAGGGGATACGGTGTGTGCATATGGGGACCACACGGACCCCCCACGGGGACCTTGTGGGTACCCCATAACCCTATCGGCCCTCCACAGCCTTATAGGGACCCTATGGATCCCCCAGAGATGTAGGTGGACATCATGGACATCCCACAGCCTTATGGGAATCCTGTAGAGACAGACCCTACAGCCCCAAAGTGACCCCATGGACACACCACCACGGGCTTATGGGGACCCTGTAGTTACCCCATAATCTTATGGACCCCCATAGGGACCCCATGGACACCCCACAGCCCCATAGCAACCCCACGGACACCCCACAGCCCTATTGGAGACCCTGTGGATACCCCATAACCCTCCGGACCCCCGCAGCCCCATAGGGGACTCCATGGACACCCCACAATCCTACAAGCACCCCATGCACATCTCATAATCCTATCATCACCCCATAAATCCATTGATACTCCACAGCCCACAGGGATACCCCAAATCCATAAGGAAATCCTATGGACACCTCACAGCACCCCTGACCCTCCCTCCCAGGGCAAGAAACCCCAAACAACGCAACTTTTTTTTTTTTTTTTTAATATTTCTTCACTTTACAGGGTTACAATTGTCTTAAATATTCTGACGTTTAAATACAATCTGTATAATAATGTTATTATAAAATGTAAACTTTCAGTGTTTTTTATTTTCTCTTTTTTTTTTTTAATTTTTTAATTTTTTTTTTTTAATAATAATCAAAAAGTCTCAATACCTGAATGTTTTGCAAAACTGAAATCTTTCACCGGGGCCTGGGTGCGCCCGAGGCCGCCGCGCTCAGAGGTAGAATGTGGTTTATTTTTTTATTCCTTTTTTTTCTTTTTTTTTGTCTTTTGTGGTTTTTTTTCTTTTCTCATTTTCCTTTTTTACCTGAGTTAAGATATGCAACGCTGGGGGGGAGGGGGGCGGCTGCAGCTGGGGCCGCTCCTTTAGTTCAATTTTCTTTCCAAAACCCCCCCCAAAAAAACTGATTTAGGCTCTTTTTTATTATTTTTAAATCGATATGCAAAAAAGAAAAATAAAGTGGAAAGTCACCCGCTCTCAAAAACAAAAATAAAGGGAGGGGCAGGGAAAGGAGGGAAAAAAATTAAAATAAAAAACCCAAAACAACCCAAAATAGTGACTGTACAATGCAAAAAATCACTAAGAACATCTAAGCCTGCCCTGGGCATGAAAATTCCCCTCTGGAATTTCTCCTTACGGGGAGCTGGGCTGGACCCCAACAGCAGCAGGAGCTGGACGGACCCTCCCAGGCCCCCCCAAAAAAGGGTCCATGGAGCCACCAAGACCCCCCCCCCAAACAGAGCCACCAAGGGGATTCCAGCACGGAAAAAAAAACCCCAAACCCGGCTGAAAACAACCAAAAAAACAGCTGGAAAAAAAACCCCAAATCCCCTGAGATCGCCACTTCCCCGAGTGAAATTAAAAATAAAGGTTGGGGGCACCTGGGGAAGGGGGAAAAACCCTGTGCTCCAGGTGGGAACCTGAGAATGGAGATACCGAGGGGGGCGAGGGGGTTTCGGTATCGGCTTGGATTGTGTCTCACGCAGATGTGGGTGAATATTTTTCTTTTTTTCTTTTTGGGGGGGGTGGGGAGGAGGAGGAGGGAAATATTGAAAAGAAACTGAGATTTGTGAGGTTTAAAAATAAATGCTCAGGTCCTTCGGGTTGTCCGTGAGCTCTGGAGCGTCCTGCAGCTCCGAGCATCCCCATCCTCTGGATCCTGTTTGGTTTTGGAGGAAATAAGCCCAAAGTGGCTTTTAACAGTAGTTTTATGCAGGGGGAGGAATAAAAATTAGGATTTGCCGGTGGGGGAAGGAGCAGAGCTGGACCCAACCACCGATAAGGAGAGGAGAAAGGAGATTCCAACTTTTTTCCAAGCTCCCATTTTCCCTGATGAAGACTAATATATATCATTTGCATGTTAAAAGATTGATTTTTTTTTCTTTTTTTAGAGAATAAAATAGAAGCTATTTACAACAAAACAATCGAAAACAACCTCTTAAAATCCTGCAGAGAGTGGAGTTCCCAAAACAAAGGAGGGAAAAGGATGGAAATGAATAAAATATCTCCCTATTTCCAATTTTTTTTTTTAGGATTTTTGGTTTGGTTTTTTTTTTTTTTTTTATCCTTTAGAATTCCGGGGGGTTTCGCTAGAGCTCGCGTCGGCAGGCGTCCGTGCGTCTGTCTGGAGGTAACACGAGTTAAAAAATAACAATAATTATAATAATAATAATAATAAATGTACAGTGCAAAGTGTGATGTGAGTGAGGTAAACGGTCCCGGAGCGGCGCAGCCGGACAGCCGGCGGCTCCGACAAAACCCCCCGGGCTAAAGCTTTTCTGCCTGGAAAAGGAAAATCCAACAACACGAGAACAAGGGCAGGGTCCATCGAGAGCCTGAGACGACCCCGGAGAAACCCTGGCAAGACCTCAGGGGAGACCCTTGGTGAGATCCCGGTGAGACCCAGGCGAGATCTCAATGAAACCCTGGTGAGATCCCAGTGAGACCCAGGCGAGATCTCAATGAAACCCTGGTGAGATCCCGGTGAAATCCTGTTGAGACCCCAAAGGGATCCTGGCAAAACCTCAGGCGAGACCCCAGAGAGACCCTGGCAAAACCTCGGGCAAGACCCCAGGGAGACCCCAGAAGAGCCCGGAGAGCCCCGGTGCGACCCCGTCCCCCCACGGGCGCCGGTGCCCCGAGGCTCGGGGGCGTTAAGGCGAAGCGCTGTTGGAGGTAGAGCTGGGGGGCACGGCCAGGCCGGCCGGGGTGGGGGGCACGTTCCCACCGCCGCTCCCCACCCCGCTGCCGCCGCTGCTCCGGCTGCTGCCGCCGTTGCCTTTGCTGTAGGCAGAGGAGGAGGAGGAGGAAGAGGAGGAGGAAGGGCCGGGCGTCTGGGCGAACAGCACACCTGGGGAGAGAGCAAAGCTGAGCCGCGGGTGCTGTGAGACGGGGTGGAGGGCGGCGGGAGCGTGGCCCAGGGCAGCCCCTCACCTGTGTAGACGATGCCGTTGATCTCCACGGACATGCTGATGCTGTTGGTGCCGTTGCTGCTGGCGGCAGCGGCGTCCGGGCGGTTCTCTGCCGGGGAGAGCCGCGTTACCGAGCCCGCCGGGGCCGGGAGCTCGGCGGGGGCGGGCGGCCGGGGCCGGCACTGACCTGGCGAGCGTGTGCCCTGGCTGTTGATGCGGATGCTCATGGGCAGCTGGGCCGTCATGGCCAGGAGGTTCTGCTGCAGCGCCCGCTGCATCAGCCGCTGCTGCTCGTCCGTCACCAGCGCCAGCTTCTTCTCCGGGGGCTCCCCCGACTCCAGCTTCTCCCGCAGCTGCTCCAGCGCCGCGGCCTGGGCGGCTGCTGCCACCTGCACCGCGGCCGCCTGCGCCGCCACCACGGGGTGCCCGGCCAGTGACACCGGGAGCCGGCTGGGCATGGAGATGGGGATGGGAGAGTCCTCCTCTGCCGGGGGAGCGGGTGTCAGGGATGGGGGCACGGGGGTGCCACCACCCCAGGGTGTCCCCGTCCCTGGTGCAACAGTTTGGTGCCCTGCTGTCCCTCCAAAGGTCAGAGACGGGTGATTGGAATCAGAACCCCCAGGCTGAGCCCTGGAGCCCAAGGAGGGGACAGGAGCATCATCCCCCTGCCCGCTTCTCCCAGCTCTCCCCGTTATTATTACATCTCCAGGACTTAGCAGGGGGCTCAGCTTGCAACCAGACCATGTGGCAGCCAAACCCTGGAGCAGGCAGACCCCAGAACAATCATTACCTTTCTTGATCTTCTGGCCTGGCGCGATGGCCCCGCCGTTGGTGGCAGATGCCAGCCCCAGCGCTGGCACCGGCAGCTTGGGCGAGGAGAGGAGGCCGTGGGTGCCACCAGGTGAGTAGGCAAAGAGGGAGCCCCCGAAGCCCTGCCGCCGGCCCTCCCGCCGGTTGCTGTCGATGGCCGCCTGCAGCTCGTTGGGGTTGCTCAGCCCACGCTTCTCACACTCGTAGGGGTACAGGTACTTCATGTACCTGCGGCCAGACGGGACACGGGACGGATGGTGAGGGTGACGCAGCGGCTGGGCACCCCTCCCCATGTGCCACCCCATTGCTCCCTCCCCACTGCTCCCACACAGGGCTGTGCTGAGCCTCCATCCCCTGCACCACAAGGACTCGCCCCGCTCCCCTCCCCTCCGAGCCCCCGCTCACTGGGTGCGCAGGGTGAAGGCCGCGCTGGTGATGGAGGTGGGCAGGCTCAGCCCCTTGGTGATCTCCCGCCACAGCTTCTTGTTGATGACCTCCACCAGACCCCCCTTCTCGGTCACCAGCGTGTACAGCATGTACAGGTCCAGCACCTGCTTGGCCATGATGGGGATCCGGTTCACGGGGGTCCCTGGGGAGTGGCGGGAGGAGAGAGCTGCTCTGGGGTGCTGCTTTCTTACCAGAAGTGGGGGCGCAGCTGCTGAGACCCCTGCGGGGCAGCGGAGGGGCTGGGGGGCTCATGCTGCTCCCTTCCCTTCCACTGTCCCCTTCTTCCCCCCGGGCCCTCCCGCTGAGATCAGCCCCGAACAAAGGAAACAGAAACTCGCAGTTTCCAGCCACAGCCCCGTCGTGGCTGAGCCGGTTCCTCGGGCTGAGCCGGCACCCGGCAACGCGAGTTATTTATAACGGGGGCGGCACAATCCGGCTCTGAGGGTCTCCTATCAGCCGGGGGGGGACCTTGTCCCTCCAGCTTGAGGAGGAGGCTGGCAGCACCTGCTCCCTTATCAGGGTCCCCACCCTCTCCCAGCTCTGTGCTGAGGGGGCTCTGGAGGACCCCAATGGATGCAGGTGGGGTGACTCCAGCGGATGGAGGCGGGGGGGACCGCAGGGGACACAGCCAGGGAGATCCCTGGGGGACCCAGCCAGCAGCCCCACCCCCCTGTGCAGGCACACGTGCCTTCCCAGTGCTGTCTGACAAAGGGCTGGAGCCAGCCCTGTGTCAGCACTTCCAGTGCTGTTTTCCACGCAGGAACCAGACCCTCGAGCAGGAGCACGTTTGGCTTTCAGCCCTTCCCACCCCCAACCCCCAGCTGTGGCCTCTCCCCGGGCACAGAGGGGGCAGAGCGAGGGGCTGCAATAACGCAGGCAATGGGCAGAGGGGGCACACAGCCAGGGGTGTTGTGTGGGGAGGGGTTGCAGGTCTGGGTGCGATGGGTGAAGGGAGGGGGACAAGGGGGGGGGGCTGCAGGCTCTGGATCCAGCCCAGCAGGTTTGACCCCTCTGTGCTGAGGGGTTAAAGATTAACCAGCAGCTCAGCCGGAGCCGTGACCTCAGGGCACTAATGAGGGGCAAGGAAACAAGCCCCTGGCCTTGGGAGGGATGTGGGGGGTGCAAAGTGGGTGTGGTGGAGCAGGGTGGGCACAGAGTGGGCACGGGGGCACAGGGTGGGTGTGCAGCGGGGTACTCACCTCGCTTCTGCATGAAGCTGAAGAGGTCATCCAGAAACTCCTTCCTCCGGGGGTCCCCATCCAGCTCGTACAGCTGCATAAGAAGAGAGAGATGCTCAGAAACCCCCTTAACCCGTGTGTCCCCTCACCTGAGACCCCTGGCTTCCACTGCAGCAGCTGTGTGGCTCAAAGGAGACCAAATGGCTTGAGGGTCCCTGCAGGGGTCCAGGGGGGTTCCTGCAGCTTGGGCTGACCTTGTGCCCCACCGTGCCATGCCCTGCCCGTCCTGGTTGTAGCTCAGCTCTGCAATGCCTGTGCTGGGATCATGGCCGGAGTGGCTCCCAGGCTGCCAACACCATGCTTGGCCCCAGCTCCTCCCAGGAACGCTGACCCCGGTTATTTTTAGCACCCACTGCCTGCTCAGCACAGCAACCCTTCAGCGTGCTCCCCTCCACACTTGGGGTGCCACAGAGAGCCACGGCCAGGAGCCAGCGTGTGCCTTGATGTGAACCTGTGTGCCACCGCCCTGCAGGGACATGTCCTGCGCTGGGGGAAGGCAGAGCTGGGCCAGGCTCTGACACGCTGCACCTCAATCACCGGCTCTGCTTGGGGCATCTTCAGCCGGGACCCCCCACCCCGGCAGCCCGGCACATTCCTGCCTGATTTATGGCTCAGGACCGGCCGGTTGGAGCGCCCGGCACGCCGCAGGCACACACCACGCCACGCCATGCGGCCTCTCCCCAAGCCCAGCGCTGTTTCTGCCTGGAGGCTGCTGGATAATCCCCCCCTCCCAACCAGGGAAGGGTGCTGGAGCGAGGGCTGTGGGGGCAGGCGTTGCCCAGACACCACCAGGGTGGCGGCCACAGCTCCGCTTTTCTAAATGACAGCTCTGAACAACTGCCAGGGGGGCTGGGAGGGGCCTATAAATAAATAAATACCCCCCCTAATACACCAGGCACGCACTGTGGGGCCACTGCTGCAGGTCACTGGGTCACCCATGTGCCCACTCCCTCCATGGCTATGCCCTGTGGCACTAGGACTGTGGGCAGGTGGACGGGTGGGCATCCTCCTGGCTTGAGCCCCCTCCTCCTGCAGCCCTGCAGGGAGGATCTGGATCCTGCAGGGCTGGACTCGCCGCCGGCGCCGATCAAAGGGATCAATGGGGCCGCATGATAAGCGGGGCCATAAACCCCCCCAGTTCCCCTGGGAAACTCGTCAGGCTCGACCAGACCCTTGCACACCCCCAGGGCAAGGGCAGGAGCCACCAGCACCACTGGCAGAGACCCTCAAAGCCCCTCTCCCACCCCAGCAAGGGGTCTGGTGTGGGAGTGCCATGGGGGGAACGAGCCATGGCACAGCAGCAATGCTGTGATTTTTGGGGTTGAGCTACTTGTGCCAGCTGAGGGATGTTGGGCTGGTGCCAATCCAGCCTCCCCCGTTTCCTTGAGCAGCTCCAAAAGCCACACACAGAGAAAGGGTTTCCCCAGCGCCCAGTCCTACAGGGTGCAGAGCCATCCTGGGGAAGCACTGAACACGCTGGTTCATCCACTGCCAAGACCCTTGGGGTCATGATCCACCCCCCCCTCCCCAGACTCAGTCCCGAGGGGAATGGACGCGTTTAAGAGGATGAAAGAAAATTAACCGTCAGCTGAGGAGAGTGTGGCCGGCCAGGACAGGGGGATTAGTGGCCGCGGCGGGCGGCTGCCCCGACTGCCGGCCTTCCACCAGCCCCGGTGGTCCCATGCCAAGCTCAGCTGGCTACAGCCACTCTCACCCCTGCCCAACTGGGATGAAGCCATGTGGGTCCCCAGGGATGGTGGGCAGAGGGATCCCCGTTCTTGCCCGGTGACCTCACAGCCCTGCCGGCACACCCGCCACGGCTGCCGGGCAAAGGATGTTGCACAAGCTGCTGCTGGCGGTTACCAGCCAGACTCCGACAGCTTCGCTGCACTTGGCAGCTGCTCACTGACCACTGCAGTGACAAGCAGAGAAACAGGCTCCCCTTGGGACCCCCCAAACCCTGGTTTAGCTCTGCCACTGCCAGCAGAACCAACTGCCAGCGATAGGCACCTGCCCAAGGTGCTCATCCGGCAGCACTGTGGGACGAGGACATGCCCAGCCATGGCTGGGACGTGCCTGGTGTGCACCGTGGTGTGTGACAGAGCGCATTTGCCAAGCTGCCCCTGTTCCCCCTCGACCCCGAGCACAGGCAGGACACGGAAGGGGACAGAGACGAGTGACTCCCAGCTGCCCCTCGCAGGATTTCCTTGCATTGACGCCATCCGTAGCCAACGGCAAAGCAGCCGGCGCCCCAAGAGCCCCAACGGCAGCGCAGGACAGCTGGGACAGCGGGGCTCAGAATGCAAATTGGGGAACAGAAACGTTCTGGTTTTGGCAGCATGCGAAACCCAGTGCGCAGCTGAGCTTGGCACCGGCCGGCGGCTGCTGGCACTGCTGCACCGAAATCAGCAGGTGCTGAGTCTTGTGCCTGCTTGGTGCTGATCCCTGCCCCGTGCCTGTGCCCTGCTTCCTGCTCTCAGCCCTGGTTTCTGCTCAGCTCAAGGCCAGTTCCTTGCCTCGGTGCTCAGTGCAAAGGTACCGGCGCGCAGGAGCCGCAGGCAAGGCCGCCCGGTGCCACAGAGTCAATACATTTTTGTTTCGTAATTAGGAAGCTGGAAACGACTTAATCCATAACGCATCTGCCCCAGGAATATCCTCTTACCGTGGGGTCCCCACGGCAGGGTGTGGTGGCAGGGGACACTGCAGCACAGCCACCCCAGCCTGGCTGGGGGGAACAGATGCCCCCCACCTCCCTGAGAGTCCCCTGGGCTGGGGGATGTGACTCCACGCACCCAGTGCTCCCAGTGCTGACCCACCCCAGGGTGAATGCTTGATGCCAGAGGCACGGGGTGGCTCTGGCCACAGTGTCCAGCCCACCTGGCCGCAGCGCAGCCCCCTCGGCCCCGGCCCCCGGCCGGCTGAGGACACGGAGCCAGATGGCCGTTGCCAGCAGATCCATAATTAAGTGGAGGAGGAATTAGGCAGGCGGTGGGCGGGTGGCCCTGACCCCGGCCCAGCGCCCCGGCAGGATGCCGGCCCGGCGTTTGGTGTGGATGACCGGATTAATGTTTCAAACCAGATTACAGGAAAATCCCAACCCGCTGGCTTTCAAAGGGCAGGCGGGAGGCGGCCCCTTGGCAATGCCAGGAATGCGGGAGAGCCCTCGGCACGGGCTAGGTGCATGTCGGAGAGGGGGGTCCGAACCCTCCCAAACCTCCCCTGAGTTGGGGCAATTACAAGCAGGAGGGGAAGCACCATTTCACAAGGCTCATGCTGGTGCCAGGCAAATCCCCCCTTCAGCAGGAATCCCTTGTCTGCTCCATGAGGCGTCATGGAGGAGTCCGTGTCTCTGCATCCCGCGTCCGAGTTAAAAACACCTCCCCTTCCCCCCCCCCCCCGCCTCTCGGTTCCGGGTTTTCAGGCCTCGGGGATTAATTTTCAAGTTTCTTTTCCATTGCCAGGAAGTGGCAGCACTCTCGGTTTTCCTCCTTCTCTCCAAAACCGGTTTGGGACGTGCACACCGTGACGTGAGCCGGGACTGGGGACAAGACCCAAGGGCCACTGCAGCAGCAATGGGGGCTGGTGGCAGCCTCCACCTTCCAGGGGCTAAACTCCCCCAAATTCCTGTATTTAAGGAAAAAACACAACGCAGGCAGTGGCAGGGAGAGCTCGTCCTGTCTCGGCAGGTAGCAGGACCAGCGGTGACAGGCTTGAGGGGCTACTTTTCTCCTTTTCTTTCTTTCCTTCCTTCCTCTGGCAGCCCCCGGGGATGCATCCCTTTGTCCCGTGGACAGCGAGGGGCCACGCTGGGCTGGGGAAGAGCCCGCACTAACGAGTTCTTTAACGAAGAATAAACACATTTATGGCGCGTTTCCCGTCCCACTCCCAGCCCATACACAGCCCCCGGCCTCTGGCAGGCCGGGACCCGCAGTGGGGTCGGAGAGGGCACTTATTCAGAATAAGAAAGTCATTTGTAAAAACCAGAGCCAAGGATTGACGAGAGCCCCGGGCCGCGGCGTTTCGGAGGCGCTGGGGATGTGATTTCCCGTAAGGCCATGGCTGACTCAGGGCTGGGGGTGCCCACAGCAGCAGGCCCTCTCCAGGCACAGCCCCCCCGGCCTGGGGTGCAGGGTTTGCTGGGGCCAATCCCTCCCGGTGAAGGGCAAAGGGAGCGTCCAGCCCCGGAGCAGATTCCTACGCAGATAAAGCGCTCGGCTTAGGTACAGGTCACCCCTGGCTGTCCCCATCCCTAATCCCCTGCGAGCCCCCCAGGGCACAACCCCCCGTGGGAAGGGGCTGCTGGGGGCAGGGAGGTGTGCGCCCCTTCCCCAAAATGTCCCGACACTTTGCTCGTGGGGGATGTGCTGGCTGGAGCCTCGCCCACATGGCCAGGGCCGGCGGTGACTCCACTGACCGGCCCGGCGGGATTCCTGCCGCCGGAGCATGGCCGGGCTGGGGGGCCGCTTCCGCGGGGGCAGCTGGGGAGGGGGCCCGGGAGCTTCCCGTCGGCACCATTGTTCACACCAGTTCCCAGCATTGTCCCCTCTTCAGGGGACACGGCCCGACCGCAGGTGCCTCTTTGCACCAGTGCCTCCTCCTCGGGCTGGGGCACCCGGTGGGCACAGCATCCATCGGTGACAAACCCAATCTCGACCCATCGGGAGTCTGGGGGTCCCCGAGACCACCCGATGCCCACCTCCTCCCCACACAAGCTGGGGGAAGGAATCATGTGGGTGACCCTGGGGGTACGCGGGCGGTGTCACGGCCCGGCGGGTGTCACGGCACGGCGGGTGTCCCCGAGCGGCGGAGGGGACGCTGAATGGGCGAATTAGTCACCGTTTAACCTCGCTGACCCCCCATTGTCCGTGCACTGTCGGCCGCCCTCCCCAGCACGGCCGTGCCCAGCCAGCCGGCAGCTCCAAGCATCCCAAGATCCGTGTCCCTGATCCCACTGGGCTGACACTGGCTCCCGGGATGCCTGTGCCACTGCTGTTTGCTCCCAGCATCCCGGGATCCGTGTCCCTGATCCCCCCCCTGGCTGACAGCAGCTCCCGGGACGGCTGAGCCGCCGCTGTTCGCTCCCTTCCCGCAGAGGAGGAAGCGATTCCTGCTGCCGTGGCGTTTCCAATGGCAGCTCGCTGCTGGGCGGCAGCGAGCCAGGCTCTGGCTGGAATCAAAACTGGTTCCGTGTCTGAGTGCGGACGTGTGGCACAGGCTGGTGAGGGGTCACGGAGAACTGGGGTGTTGGGGCTGTTTCCTTGGCTGGCTGGATGGGAGCCAGCCCGGCAGCTCTCCCGGCCCTGGCTGTGGGCGTGCTGGTGCATGCCCTTGACACATGCTTGCTATCACACCGGACCTTGTACAAATATTAATCCAGCGGAGTCAGGCGCTGTTGAGAAAGCTCGTCCGAGGAAGGACAGCAGGCTAGCTCCTGCCACCAGGCAGACCCATGGAGGGCAGCTGAGAACGAGCTCAGCAGTGCTAAACTGGGGAAATGTGGCCAGAGCAGCCAACTCAAACTCTTGGGGCACCTGGTGAGCCCCCAGCTTGGGCTGTCCCTCCTGTGTGACTCCCAAACCTCCCAGGGTGAAGCCCCTGAGGGCGGGAGACCCAAGACCCTCATTCAGGACCTGACCCGGGTGAGGTGGCAGCAGCAGCAGCAAGGCCTGGAAGCCAAGACGGGGGTTTAAATTCCACCATATGTAAATGATCGTCTTAGAAGGGGATCGCGGTAAGCCCCGGCAGATGAGTCACCGGGGCTTCCACCGCCCGCTGGGATTTGGCTAATTGCAAATCTGTTCCTGAAATGCGAGGTCCTGCACCTCTGCCCTCCGTCAGCACCACGGAGGGGGTCCCTGGGGTCCCGTGGGCAGGGCCAGGGTGCATGCAACGCCTGGGAACCCCACAGCAGAGCCGCTGGAGGAGCTGGAAGGGGTCCAGCAGCCACAGATGGGGTTGACAGGAGCCAGCTGTGGGCTGTCAGCCCCGGGAACCATCACCGCTGAGCTGCTCTAGCAGTGTTGAAACCTCATGGTTTTCCACATTGAGAGGAGGGGGGTGGTGGTGGGCACTGTGATGGCACCACAGCGACAGACCCTATCCCACCGTGGCACCTGAGCGGGTGGCAGTGTGGGACAGCATGTCCCAGGTGTTTGAATCTCCAAAATCAGGCACTGGTGCCCAATTTGGAGGCTCCACAGAGGATGTGGGCAGGTGGGGAAACAGGCAGGAGGTGAAGCCCTTTGCTGAAGGGGTTTAGGGCTGGTACCTGCCTGGGTGCTCCCACTGCCACCTGTACCAGGGTGAGACCCTGAGCCAGCTGCTGTGGGGGGACAGGGAAGCCCTTTCCCAAAGGACTGTTGCCACAGAAGCGACACGGCCACACCCTCCCGTGGGACACAGGAGGAGCAGGGGACTCTCCTCAGGGGTGAGCCCAGGCCTGCAGCAGCCCCAGTGCCAGGTGGATTATCCCGAGCTCCAGCCAGAGCGGGAACCCAGGCACAGGCAGATTAAGTGACCGATGGGAAGGGTCAGGGAGCGGGTCAGGAGCTGAGCCAGGAGCTGCACCCTGAGCCCCCAGTCTGGCTGCCCCAGGGGCTCCGAGCAGGGCCCCCCAGCCCCAAACAACCCCCACCCTGGCCCCTGATTGCAGCACGTCCGGCTGGGCCCTGGGACCAGCTGCCATTTCTCCTGTGGTTTGGGCCAGAAATAGGGCGATGGAGCAACGCTGCCCTTGCCCAATGCTGCAGTGGGGGCGGGGGGCTCTGCTGACAAAGGCCCTGCTCCCTGCACTGCTCTTTTCTTTTTTTTTTTCCCTTTTAAATAAACCCTGTTAGTTCAGCTGTGCTGAGAGGGGAGGCGGCCGCCACCTCCGCAGCCCTTGAGTCAGCCCGGGGGGCTGGGGCGTGGAGGGAACAGGGCTCTGGGAGGGCCAGGGGTGGGGGAAATGAGGCTCTGGGGGGATGGTCGAGGCATGGGGGAAATGGGGCTTTGGGGGGACACAAGCAGGTGATGCCCTGGCTTTGGGGAGCCAGCCCAGTCCCGAGACAAGGGGTGATGGGGGCACGGTCTAGCTGGGTGAAGACACTGGCTGAGCACCTCGAGCAGAAAGGATGTGTCCCCTGTCCCTCAACCTCATTAATCATCCTGGGTCTTGTTTGGAGAAATGGCTTCACGAGTGCTCGGATGCCGGGACCAGCACCTGTGAGCACCCAGGCGTCTGGCTGGGGGAGGCACTCGGCGGCTAAGCTGCTCTCGCCGAGAAGTCCCTGACCTCTGGCCAGGGATCTGGTGGGATTACAGCCCCGGGAATGCTCCCTGAGCTCTATGAGCCAATTACTGCGCCGGATCCCCGGCTGGGAGCACCCCTGGCAGTGCTGCAGGGTGAGAAGGGCCGAGTGTGGGGTGAGTGGGGAACACGCTGCCCTTTTCCTGGGAGGGGTACACTGGTGACTCCCCCACTGCCCCCAAAGTCCTGTTCTGCTCAGATCCCCTCTTGCCTGCGTTATCTGCTGCTGGCCTGGCCCGGCACTGCAATCACCTCCCCAGCACAGCAGCACCCAACCGGGGGCCCCAGGGCACTCCCCCTTATCTGGGAGCCAAACTGCCTCTGGGTGGGGGGCAGTGGCCCCCGGCTGTGTGATGACACTCGGGTCCCCCTTCCCGGCGCAGGGGCCCCCTCGCCCTCCCTGGGGGCGGCTCATCCGCTCGGCTGGCTAATGCAATAAAGCTCTAATCAATATTTTAAAGAAAGTAAATGGACCCTCCCGCCCTCGTTAAGAGGCCACGGGGCCCCTGCTCAGGCCCCACGCCCCCAGCTGGCTTTGGGTTTTGAAAAGGAGAATAATCCACGGGAGAAAGGGGTTCAGAGGGGATCCCCCACGCCTTAACCAGCTCCTGGGGATTCAGAGGAGGTACAGGCTGTCTGCTCCTCCAGACTCTCCTGGAAAATCCCAGTTCCACCAGCCATGTGCACAGGGCTGGTCTGGGCGGAGGGGGGTCCGGTTTCACCCACCCCCGCAGCCCTGCCGAGGTCGCTGAGTTGCTTTCGGTTTATTTTTCCCCCAGCACTGCACTTTGAAACGCTGTATCTCGGGGTGCGCTGCACCACCCGAGATAAGGGCTGAGGTTTTCGCGCCTGTGTGCCACCGGCACGGCTCAGATGTCCCCAATACAAGAAACCCTTTGCCTCACTAAAGCACCCCCCGAAACCCCCCGGCTGGCACAGCCTCCCACTGGCACTGTGATGACTTCTTAAATCCTTCCTGAAGCAGAAATGGGGTGTTAAACGTCAGCCTGAGGCAGCCACTTCAGGACACCCCAAAAGGGAGCACCCGAAATGGAGAACCCCAGAGGGAGAGTGGTAGCTGCTGAAGCCAGATGAACACAGGGAGATGGATTCCTCGAGCTCCTGCAATGCGGGACGGGGTACTGGCATGCAGGGTGCCTGTGCCTGAGGGAGCACCAGCAGCACAGCAAACTCCAAAAGAAGAGGCTGGAAACTCCAGCTCCAGGGGCTCCCACTCCTCCCACTCCCGGTATTAGCAAGGAGAAGTAATAACAATAATGAAACAGAAAGATCAGAGCAGGGATCTTGGGGGGCAGCAGCAGCAGAGCCCCCACAGCGCTGGGGTACAGAACTCCGAGCACTTTTACCCCCAACAGCCCTTTGCTGGCAGCAGCTTGCTGGATTTTTAGCCATTTCCCATGGGGAGCCTCTTCCCACCCAGAAAATGCCCCTTTGCCCCCCACCCCGAGGAGCCACGGTGCCCTGGGCAACCGCTGCCCCCGAGTTCCCAGTGTCGCTGGGGGCTCCTTTGTTCTGCTGCCCGCGCCGGCAGCGCCCGGGTCAGGCTGAGCTGACCTCTGCCTGTGCAGTAGCCGTCCCTGGGGACGGGGAGGTGCCACGCGCCGGCTCCCTAACCTCCCTCACCTCCATAACTCTTCCTCACGCCCTCCCCTTCCTCCTCCCTTGAACTGGGCCCCATCCTCCTGCCTCCGGCCCCCCACGGCTCAGCCGAGCACCAGTTCACAGGAATCTGTCCCAGATGGGTCAATAAAACCTGGCAGTGGAGGATGGGGGTAGCCCCTGGCTGCCAGGGTTTGGGTGTGGAGACAGGCACGGGGGCTTGGATGGCAGCACCGCCCTGTGAGGATGGCATGCTCAAGGATGCCGGTGGCACCAGCACAACCAGAGCTGAATCCAAACTGGATCTGAACTCCCAGCAGGGAGAGCTGGACAGCCTGGGAAGTTAAAGGTTGGTGGGAGAGCAGGGATGCTGCCGGTACTGAGGAACTCCTTGACAAAAATAAAAAGCAACCCCAAAAGAGCCCATCCCTCACAGAGCAGGCAGGCAGAACACACAGCACAACATCCCTGCTGGCTCACCCGCACGCGGACCCTGCTGTGCTCCGGCAAACCGGAGCTACCGGGGTTCCCCCTAAGGCGCCTCCACCGCAGCGAGGAGCGGGGATGGGGTACGGCATCCCCTGCCCCGTGCTGCCCTCGCTGTTTACATTCCTGCTGCTCCTTCCCAGGCCGCGCCAGCTGGGCTGGGATGGAGCCCGGCGGCACGCGCTGGAGGCCGGCCAGGAGGAGCTCCCGGCCAGCACCGGCTGCGCCAGCAACCCCCTGGCCCCGGTCCAGGGGCCGCGATCCAAGCGCGGTCGCACGGGCTGACGTGCCGGGGAAAGCCTCTCCGGGCCCAGCAGTTGCCTCTGCTCCTCCGCCCACGGAGGCTTTCCAACCCCCTCCGGCTGCTTCCACCATTCACCACCCAGCCGGGATCTTCCCAGGGACCCCAGGAAGGGACATGGAGGGAGAGGGGGGAGCAGGGGAAGCGCTGGGAACGGGGCTGGTGTTCCCAAGCGCTGTGGCTGTGATAGGAGAGCTGGCAGAGGCTATGACCTGGGCCACGGCACTGACACGCTGACGAACAGGAAGATCAGAGTTGCGGTATTGAAAAGCCTTTTCACAGCTATGAGTTCACGGCCCTGGCCCCTCGCTCGCCGGCGGCAGGAAGCACAAGAGAGAGAAACCACAAGAAGAACAGGTAGCCTGGGTGCAGTACCACGAGGGATGCGCAGGGCAGGAGCATCCCTGCATCCCTCCATCCCCACAGCCAGGCAGCACCAGTAGTGCTCCCTCTGTTCTGAGCCTGCCCACATCCACATATGCCTGCAGATCCTCGCAGCCCCTTCCCCCATTTCGGAAGGGATGTGACAGCCTCCTGAAAGTGAAGGGGCAGAGGTGGTCGCATCCCTCCTGAAAGGCCACCATGCCCTGGCCGCTCCATCTGGGTCCCATCTGCTGCTGCTGGTCCTGCCCCTTCCCCCAGCCCCAAACTCCGATGTATTTAAACACACATCAAAGGTGCCGGGCAGCCCCTAGGGAGCCCTGGCTGCAGCAGTTTTCTTCTGTCAGTGAGAGTGGACTGCAGCCAGCTCTGGCACCGGGAGAGTGGGAAATGTGCTGGCCTCATTGCCTGGGGAAGGCAAGGAAAGGGGCAGCCAGGTGCTTTCTCCCTGGTTTATGGCAGCAGCAGGGGTGCAGCTCTGCCCCCCACCATGGGGCCAGAGTTGGCCTGCCAGGCATCAGATCTGTAGTGATGGTGATGGGAGACAGACAGGTGCCCATGGAAAATGGCTTGGGGAGAGTGGAGAAGAGGAAAACCAAGAGATCCATCAGATTTATAAATCTGGAGTGATTTTTTCAAAACTTCCAGCAAGAATCCTCCTAGATCCCTGTGGCAAACCCAAATGCACTACCCGCCTGTACCAGAACAACCCGGACACAGGATCGACTCAGAGTCACCCAACCAGGGAAGGGGTGAAACTGAGCCCAGCACTAAAACCTCAGAGAAATCCCACGCATTCCTAATGACAACAGCAGCTGGATTTGAGGAGAACACTGCCGGAGGCGGCGCTGCCAGAGGCATCTCCCCACGCTCTGAGGACACAGGGGTGTGCAGGAGCAGGGAGAGGGATGGCACGGCAGGGACACGCGCGTCTCGGTGGGCACGTACCTGCTTGAACTGCTCCTCGTAGGTCCAGTCGCCGTGGTCAGGTGCTGGTGGTGGGGGCTGAGTGTGGCCCAGGCCGGGGGGCAGCCGCTCCTGCCCCCCTGGCAGCCGTGGGGGCTCCCCCCGGTAGTGCTGGGGTGCTGGGGGCTTGCGGAGCAGCAGGGATCCCGCACCCGCTCGCACCGCCTCTGCTGAGCTGAGCCCCTCCTCTCCAATGTCTTCTTCTTCCTCGTAGTCTTCCTCTTCCTCCTCCTCTTCTTCTTCCTCTTCCTCCTCACCCAGGTCCTCTTCAAAGTCATCTTCATCCCATTTGCCCTTTCTGGAGCCGGGAGGAGAGGAGAGGTTTGGTCCCTCGCTGGTTCCCAAGGCCCATCCCTCTCTCCTGCCTGCCCCAGCTGCGGGGTTGGGACCACCCACCCAGCACACAGTGGAGTCCCGGTACAGCCCATTGGTGGGGGCAGCTCTGTGGGGCACAGCCAGCCACCCAGCATCCCGGGAGCAGCTCCGTCATGGATCTCTCCTCTGCCAGATGGCTCCTGGCCTGGCCCTGCCCTGAGAAGACGCACACTGGAGGCAGCCGAGGGTCCTGCATAATTTAACACCAGCCTGGGGTCCTCTGTCCCAGCCCCACGTGGCTGCTGGGCAGAGATGGGATGTTGTGCCAACCCAGCATGAGGAATCGCCACCACAGAGCCAAGCCACTTCTCTCAGCACCTCCTGCTCTGAAATATCCCAACAGCTCTAATCCAAGCCACAGGATCCCCACAGCCTGCCCAGCAGCCTTGTGCCACTTCTCTGCCCCTTCCCCAAACCCACGAGAGCTGCCCGAGTACACTCACAGGTCCTCCTCCTCCTCGGAGCCCATCTCCTGCTGGTACCTGCCGCCATCTTCCTCCTCCTCTCCGCGCTCCTCCTCTTCCTCCTCCTCGGAGGCCTGGCTCTCATCCGACAGCCCCGGGCTGGGCGAGTGGCTGAGGCCGGCGGCGGCCGCCCGCATGGCAGCCAGGGCGGCCATCTGTGCCCGCTGGATGTGCGCGCTCTCGGGCTCCGCTCCCTCCTCCGAGGGCGCCGGGGCTGCATCCTGCCCACGGCCCCGGCTGCCGGCAGGGGGCTGCCCCGGGGGCTGCGAGGGCTGCCCCGGGGGGGACGTGCAGCGAGGCCCCGGCTGCTGCTCCTGCTGCCGCGCTTCCAGCGCCTGCTGCAGCCGCGCGCGCTGCTGCCGCTGCAGGTTCTCCATCACCGCCTGCAGCTTCATGGCTCTGCCGGCAGGCGGGGGGTCCCCGGGGGGGCGGGGGGCGATGCACCCGGGGGGCAGTGCCCGGGGGGCAGCGCCCGGCAGGCTGCCGCGCTCCAGCGGGGCTGGGGGCCAAAGCTGGGCAGCGCCGGGGGGAGGCAGCCCTGGAGGGGGCTGCCGGGCGGTGAGGGCAGTGCCGTCGGGGTGTCAGGGCAGGAATTGACACCGGGTTAGGAAAGAAGGACGTGGCCCTTGACCCCTCTCAGGCTTGGTCCGATGTCTCCTTGGCCTAAGGGCTACGGTGTGTCGCAGGCTTGGTGCTGCCCGTTGGGATTGGGGTGCTGCTGTTGTCGGGGGGAGTATCCCAGGCAGGCTCCAAAACTCCTCCTCAGGCTCAGCAGGCAGCAGCTGGAGCACGGCACATCACCCTTTCCCTCGCAGACCTGGCACTTTCTGGGGGTGGCAGCCTAAGGGTCCCCTGCTCACAGTCGGTGTCCCTAATCCTCAGCTGGGTCAGTGTCCAGCAGGCGTCGGCGCAAACCTGTGGGAGAAGCAGACCAGAGGGTCAATGGAGCTGTGGGCAGGAGCTGGTGAGCAGGAAGGAGTTAAAGACAGCGCAGGAGCCTCATTAATCTCGAGCTAATGAGATAGGGCGGCCGGGCCTGCTGCTGGAGGGGGAAGGGGCCTGCCGACCCGATAGCCCTGCCCGGCCCTGCAGGCAGCGGATACCGGTGGACCCACGCCCGCAGATAACAGGCCCTGGGGAGGGACATCCACCGGGGACATCCCCACAGGGGACAAGACACATCCCCACCAGGGACATACCGCATGGAGAGCACTGGGCTCATCGTGATGGGGCAGCACTGGGGTCTGTGCTGCACAGTGGAGGGGCCCCAAAGCACCCCGGGGCAGATCCCAAGGGATGGATAGGCAGAGCCTTGAAACCCTGGCAAACAGGCTCAACCAAGCAGCCCCAGAGCCCCCTTGCTCCCCTTCCCTGGGGGGCCTCCAAGGCAATGTGAGGCTGCAAACAGCTCATCTGTGCTTTGCCCCACTGGAAAACACCGAGGGGATTACAGCTTGGCCCCGCAGAACCCCCATACCCCAGCTGGATCCCTTCTAGCACTGTGCTCCCAAGCCCCGGTGTGGCCAGCCAGTTCGCAGCTGTGACCTCGCCTGCACTGAAGGAGCTCACAGCAGCACCGCGGTGGTGCCGCGTACGGGCAAAGCTGCTTCAGCTGCCCGGGGGCACACAGGGCAGGACCCTCACGGGGACTGACCGTGGGGCCGGACCCAGGGGCTGCGGGGCCAGGACAGCCGGCGGTGCACAGGGGCCGGCAGCTACAACCCGATCCCGCGCATTCTGGAAAGAGGAACCTGCTGCCAGTGTGGGCCGGGGCCGCGGACGGTCGGGCGGGAGCCGCTTCCCCCACGCCTCGCCGCGGTTGCATCCGCTCCCGGCCCGGCCCGGCTCGGCTCACGCCATGGACGGACACGTCGCCACCGTCACGGCAAACTCAGCAGCCACCGCCTCCACCGGGAGCCAGCAGAGGCGAGGCACAAGCGGACCAGCAGTGGCCGTGCCTCAGTTTCCTCTCCTCCACTCCGATCGGCGCCGTGTGGCCGCCACGGAGGAGAGGTCGCGGCAGGGACGCTCCCCGCCCCGGAGCCGCCGCTCACCGGCCGCGCTCCTGCCCTGCACCGCACCTGAACGCCGTCCCCAGCGCCATCCACGAGCGAACCGGAGCCGGACCGAGCCGGGCACGTGCTCCTGGCCGCCGCCGTGGCTCTGCCTGGCCGCGACTCCCCCGGTGACACGGTGCCAGCACCAGGCGTGGAGCCGCCTCCCCGAGCACCGCGGGCCGTGGCCGCGCCGGAGCCACGCTGCCACTTCTCCACAGGGAAGCCCGAGTGGCGAGGCCACAGCCAGGGCTCCGTGGCACCCCGGGCCGGCGGCCACGGTGACCTTGAGCCGTGCCCCTTTGTCCCTCCGGCCGCTCGGGACCACGGGGCCCGGTGCGTCCCCGCCGTGGGGCGGTGACGGGGGTCCCGCGAGGGATTCGAGGCGGCGTCACCCGCGTCCCCGGGGCAGGTGCTCGGGAGCGACAGCGGCTAAAAATAGGCAGCGGGGGTGTGACGGAAGGCCCTTTGTGCCACCGACACCGGGGCTGGGCTGGCCGCGGCCGGACACCCCCAGGCGGGCTGCCGGCAATGCCGGGAAGGGCTCCGGGGGTGTCGTGGAGGCTGAGTGAGGAAGAGGAGGAGAAGAACGGGGTGGGTGCCCGGTGGGTGCCGTCCCCGGGGACGGACAGGGCTGGGCACCCCAGGGGAACAGGAGTCCCATCCCCAAAACTGAGCCCGGCCCCGCTCCCGGCGGCACGTGGCACCGGCGGCCCTCAGAAGGACTGGGCACGGAGGCGGCGGGGCCCCAATGGGCCCCGGTCCCGCGAACGGGGGGGAACGGCCGCCCCCGCCACGGAGAGGCGAGCCTGGGTCGGCCCGGCCTGGCCCCTCCGCCGTCCGGACCCCGGGAGACCGCGGGCCCGGGGGGGAATAGGGCGGGGCCAAGGGGCTCTGCCCGGCCCGGACAGCAGCGCCCGGGGAGAACGGAGAGTCAAGGCCGGGAACGACCGCGGCGGAGGAACCCCAGCTCCGCGTGGGGGAGGCGGCCGGTAACCGGCCGCGGGGGGAGGGGGGGCCGCGCTCCCGCCCAGCACCGGCAGCGGAGGGCCCAGCCCACCTCGGAAAGGCGGCCGGTTCTGGGCTCCGGTCCGCGGCCTCGGTCCCGCCCAGCCCCCGACTCCCGGTCCCGGCTACGGCCGCGACGGAGGTCCCGTTCTCGGTGCCGATCCCATCGGCGGGAGCGGTGCGGCGGCGCGTCCCCCTTACCCGGTGCAGGCCGTGCGCCGCGAAGCCGCATAGCAGCCGCGGCCGCCCGGGGTCGGGCTCGGCGGGGCCGGTGCGCGCGGGGCCCGCGGCGCTGCTCTCCCCGCGGGCGGGCGGGCGGCGGGCGGGCGGCGGGACCCGGCCCCGCCCCGCGCTGCCCCGCCCCGCGCCGCCATTGGCCCACCGCGCCCGGAGCGCCACGCCCCTCCCCGCCCCGCGCTGTCATTGGTCTGTCGCTCCCGGAGCGCCCCGCCCCTCGCCGCCATTGGTCGGCATGCAAATGTTGCGCGCGGCGGGGCGGCGGGGCCGGGCGGGGGCGCGGCCGCAGCGCCGCCTCGCGGACGGGCGGGGGAACGACGCCGGGCAGGGCGCGGGCCCCGGTAGAGCCGCGGAGGGGGGGCGGTTAACGGGGGGCAACGGGGGGTTTAACGGGGGTTAACGGAGGTTAACGGGGCTTTAACGGGGGTTAACTGGAGGCTCACGGGGATTAACGGGGGAGGTCTCGGAGGACAACAGGGATTCACGCGGGGTTAATGGGGTCCGGCAGCCGTCGAGCCCCGGTTCCAGGGGCTCCCCGAAGCACCGCCGGTGCCCCACCTCCCGCGACGCCCGGGGCGGGGTTCTCGTGCCCCCGCCCCCGTGACGTCACTTCCAGCGGGCGGTGCCGGGCCCGGTGCCGCCGGTGCTGGCCGGGGGTGGAGGAGGTGGAGGGAAGTCCCGGTTCCGGTCCCGGTCCCGGTTCTGGTCACCGTCCCGGTTCCGATCCCAGTCCCAGCGCGCCATGGTGGTGCTGCGGGGCGGCGCGGGCCCCGAGGAGCCGTTCCCGTGAGTGCGGGCCCGGGGCCGGGCGGGCCGTGGGGCGGTCGGGCCGGGCAGGAGCCCCCCGGGCTGTCAGTGCGGGCGGGGAGCGGCGGCGGCGCCTCCCGGGACAGCCCGTCCCCAGCTCCCCGGCCCCGGCGGCGGTGTCAGAGCGGAGCCCGGGACCGGCATAATAAGCCTTATAATTAGTGTTTATCCCCTCGAGGTCACCCGGTGCTCCCGGTCACCGGGGCTGGCGAGCCGGTGCTGCCGGGGGTGGGCTGGAGACCCCCGCTCCTGCACGGGTGTACCGGGGGCTCGGGACGCTGCGGGACGGAGCTGTCCCTGCCAGCCCCGGCTGTCCCGCGGCGACTTTGCTGCGTTCTGCTGCCAAAGGGTCAATGACAGGAATAGGTCCGAAATCCCCCGGCAGAGAACGAGTTCCTCTTCCAGGCGCGTTCCCTTCCTGGGAACGGGACAGGAGGAGAGGGCAGGAATCTGTCTGTCTGTCTGTCTGTCTGTCTGTGCTCCGGTGTCCCGGCCCATTGCCCCGGGGTCAGGTTTGCTGTGGTCCCCCAGCAATGATCCCTCCTGGGGTCCCATCTCAGCCTGGCACGGGACCCTGGCTCAGAGGGCACCGTCGCTCATCTGACCCGGGTCACTGGCCCGAGGTCACTGTCCCCTGTGAACCTCCCTCCAGGTTGGCACTGGGTGGAGGTGGCAGTGCCAGGGCAGACGTGGCAGTGCTGGGCGCCAGGGCAGCCACAAACAGCCCTGGAGGCTGCAGGAGGAGAGTGGAGTGTGGCTCAGCCCCTTCCCCTCCCAGCCACGGGGGGTCCCGGGGGTGCTCCCACCCTGCTGACCCTGGGTTTTGACACCTCTTTTGGGGCTGTGCTGGCTGCAGGGAGTGCCGGGCTCGCAGCTGTGTACTCAAACCCCCGAGCTGGGGCCAGCGTAAGGTGACTCCCTCTGTTTATTCAGGTTTTTGTAACCGTCTTTGTATCACAACTTGATCCACCAGCCCTGGTTGCTGGCTGTGGCAGGTTGGGTTACTGCTCCCCACCCGTCCTCTGGGCATTGCCTTGATACCTGAGTCTCTTTTATTCTTTCCAAGCCCACCTTTGCCACGGTTTTCTCTCCAGCTTGGAAGGGGGTGGTTGTTTTTTTTACCCCCCACCCGCAGCCAAGACTGTATCACTGCCCCCATGCAGGAAAAGGAAAAAAAAAAAAAAAAAATCAAGGTTTTGGCGAGGGCAAGCAGCTGGCTGTTAGCCCAGGCTGCAATCGGACAGCACAACCTGCTCTACCCTGTGCCCAGATCACCTCTGTCAGAACCTGATTGCAGGACTGGGGCTCCCAGGATGCTGGAAAGGAGGGGACACGGTGGGGACATGGCCCTGTGGATGGAGCAAGGCCGTGGCAGTGGAAACAGTGGTCACTCTGGGCAGCTCCTTGTGCTGGATGGACAGTCCTGGGGGTTGTTTCAGGGGTGTTGATTTTCTCCCCCACCTTCTGCTGTGCTAAAAAGGAAACCCACACAACCCTGAGGGGAAGCTTCAAGTGAAGGCAGTGAAACTTCCTGTCTTTGGTGTTTAGTAAACTTTGAAACCAGAGCAGTTGCGTGCCAGCTTCTCGCTCGTGGTGTGGCTTCATTTTCCCATAAAATGCCTCAGTTTTATGGTCATTCCTAAGCTGTGCCTGTGACTAACCAGCACATTGACTGTGTTGTGAACAGAGCACCTTTGGGTGCCCCTGGGAGCTGGCAGTGCCAGGCTGGGGTGGTGTTCTTGCTGCCTTCCACAAGGAGTGGCAGGGTTGGTGCCAACCCAGTCGGGACCATGGTGAGCGTGACGTGCATCAGGGGCCCAGCAGGAATGGATCCATCCTTTTGCTTCCTGTGTGGCATGCTTGATTGCCCAGGTTAATTACCCAGGTTAATTACCTGGCCCTTCCAGTGCTGACACACAGCTGCCTTGGAGGTGACAGTGACCCGAGGGGGACAGGTCCCGTGGGAGGATGCAGTGCCATTTGCAGAAACAACAGGGCTGGTGCTCTGGTGCCCCATCTCCCCCCACCCTCCCGCTGCTGTGGCTGCCCCAGGCCCCTCAGGTGGGCTCACCCCTCGTGCTGTGTCCCCCAGGAGGATCGAGGACTGCCTGCCCCTGCTGCAGGACTCCCCCTCCAAGCGGTTCTCGCCGTCCAAGAGGAAGCAGTATTACATCAACAAAGCCATCCGCAACTCCGACCTCATCCCCAGGGCCAAGGGCCGCAAGAGCCTCCAGAGGCTGGAGAACAGTAAGGACCAGGCAGGGGTTCTTCCCCAGGGCAGCCTCCCCTGAGCTGTTCTGGGGGCAAGGGGCCTCTCTGGAGGTGCTTCCCCCCCTCTCAGGCTTTGCTCTTGGCTCCAGCTCGCTACCTGATGACACTTCTGGAGCAGGATGACTGCGGGAGCGACGAGGGAGAGCTCAGCCACCCTGCCACCCCCAGCATCTTCACTGAGGCCTGTAACAATGAGACCTACGTGGAGGTGGGTACAGCCACCCCACTGGCTTGGGGACACTGGTGTGGCGTGTCATGCTTGTAGTTCACTCCTCCATCCCTCTGCCTGCCTGGCCTGAGTGCTGCATCGCAGCTTCTGCCTGGTCTGGTGTCGGGCTGGGATCTGTGGGATCTGCTGCCTTGTGTGCTGGGGGGTGATGGGCTCCTGGGGCCCGTGGGGTGGGGGAATCTCCAGGCAGATCCTCTGCTGGAGAGTTGTGGCTGCAGGGCACCGAGTGCCTGCTGAGCTGCAGCACTTCCTTGCACAAGCCCCTTGCCAAACCCCCATTGCCTCACGCTGGCACCGGGTGTTTTGAAATGTGGCCTCTCCCTGGTGTGGCCTGGGGATGAGAGGGTGAGGAGGGGGCTCATGGGGTGTGGGGAGGGGCCCTGGTGGCCATGCACTGCCAGGAGCTCCGCACAGACCTCTGGAGTGGGGCTGGGTGGCTTCTCTTGTCAGATCTGGAACGACTTCATGAACCGGTCGGGAGAGGAGCAGGAGAGGGTCCTGCTCTACCTGGAGGAGGAGGCCAGGAAGAAGCACAGGAGGAAGCTGCCTGTCAAGAATGAAGACAAGTGGAAAGGTGCTGGGAGGGGACGCAGGGTGGGGACAGCCTCTCCCTTTCCTTCCTTGTGTACATTCTGGGAGGGCTGCACTCACTCCCTGTCAGTGGTGGGGCCAGGGGATGCCTGAGCCCACCCCTGGGTGTGGCAGTGGGGGGGGTTATGCCTGCAGACCCCCACCATGGACCAGGGAGGGTTTGTGGGAGCCAGAAGTGTCTGGGATGACGGGCACAGCAGCCACCCCCAAACCCCCTGTGCTGGGGAGGACATTGCTGCTTTAGGGGTGACTGTGAAGGGAGCCCTGCCTGGCAGCTGGGGGGACACTGGGTCCTCCCAGAAAGTGACACTGCGGGCTCTGGAGCTGTGAGCTGTGCCTAAATCCCCTCTCCCTCCTGCAGAGCTCCCTGCCTACACCCCCCAGGAGTGCTTCCAGCGCATCAGCCGCCGCCTGCGCGCCACCCTGAAACGGGGCCGGATCCCCATGGTGAGCTGGGGACAGCCTGGCACAGCAGGGGTCTGGGGACATGGTGACAGCCTGGCACAGCAGGGCTTAGGGGGACAGCCTGGCACAGCAGGGGTCTGGGGACATGGTGACAGCCTGGCACAGCAGGGCTTAGGGGGACAGCCTGGCACAGCAGGGGTCTGGGGACATGGTGGGCTGGGTGGGACAGGCTGGCACAGCAGAGCTGGGGTGGGTATTGGAATGTTACCAATATTGCTGGACAGGACGTGCCTGAGCTCGTCTGGCCCTTGCTGCTTGACCAAGTAGCAGCCAACTGTGGTGTTTCACCCCAGAGACACTTTTGGCTGGCTTGGAGCTGCAGCTGGGTGCTTGGAGGCAAGTCCAGGCTTGCAGGAGCTCAGGTTTAGCTCTGGCAGAGAAGCTTTAAGGCGATGGGGAAGGAAAGGAGTGGGTTCTGATGGAGGGTTTGGATCCAGAGCTTTATTCTGGCTCAACAGCTCCAACAGAACTCTGAAACCTCGTGGCTGCTGTTCCTTTTAACCCCGGGGAGAGGGGCAGGGAAGGGGCAGGGAGCCACCAGCCAGGTGCAGGAGGGGAGGTCTCAAGGGACAAAGGACACCTGGATGGCCCAGTGCCCCCGGGGATAGAGGGCATCCTTTGAACCTGCCAGTCACTCAAGGCCCTTCTGGAATGGCAGGACTGACAGACAGTGCTGGGAGGGGAAAGGAGAGGTGACTGACACACCTGGGGAAGGTATCTTCAGGGAGAGACTCGGGGTACCTGAGGCAAACCACGACATCACACCGCAGCACTGGGGCTGCCAGGGCTCCCTCCACAGCCTTGTCCCCAGATCTGTGTCCTGACCTTGTGCAGGGCACTGCCACATTTCAGAGCAGCTCCTGGCAACGTGCTCAGGTGCTCGTGTGACCCCGCAGCTGTGGCTGGTTGCAGACAGACATCCAGCTCCCAGCAGATGGGGTTTCCTGGCTCAGTTCAGATTTTTCTGGCAGTTACAGGGCTTTTTTTAGTGGTTGTTTCCCAGTCTCTGTGCAGTGACAGCAGGTGACAGGTGAAGCTGGGTGTGTTTGTGCACAGGGACAGCAGTGGAGCCTTTGGGGTCTTCACAGTGGCCCAGGCAAGGTTATTTGGGACAGCTCTGAGGTGTTTTGAAAGGGGGTAAAAGTGCACCAACTGCTGAGCAGGAAGAAGAGAGGTGAGTGCAGCCCTGCACTTGCTGTACCAGCCCTGGGGGTGCTGGCTCCCTGCTCCCTCTGCTCTGTGGGGCTCTGTTTGTTTTCTCCTGGTGCTAATTAGAGCCTCTCAATGCAGCCTGGGCTCCTCCTGCCTTGTTTGTCTTCAGACGAGACAAGTGTGCTGCTCAGTGTCTCTGGGGTCACAGAGCAGCAGAGCACTGAGCTTTGGCTGCTGTGAGCACCAGGGATGGTGCCAGCCCTTGGCACACACAGTGTGGAGTTGGCAGGAGTTGGATCCTTCCCTGCCTCAGGGGCTGGAGATGGGAGGTTTCTCCTCTCCCTGCTGTCTCCCATCCAATTAACTTGCCCAGGAGCTGCTGGGGAGTCATTTGTGCCAGGGCCGTGCCCACCACTGCCCCTTCCTCTCTGAGACCCTGCCTCTCCTCACAGGGGACACTGGAGGGGCTGGAGGAGGAGCTGCTGGCCTTCTTCTCTGTCACCCCCCACTCTGTCTACACAGCACTGATGGATAACAGGTATTTCCCCATCTCAGGCTCCTGGGCTCTGGGGTTCCCCGTGCCCCAGGGCTGCCCCATGGCTGCAGAGGGGCTTTGGGAGCACAGCACACCCCTGGGCCTGGGTCTCCACCTGGGGACACCCACCTGGCCTGGTCCCCCTGGAGCCCCTGGGGGAGGGAGGCACCTGGGGCTCCCCAGCAGGGCCCTGTGGCACTTTGTGCTCCCCCTCTGCTCTGTGTGTCCCCGGGGGGATGGAGGGCAGGGCAGCCCTTGGGACACCCTGGGCAGGCTCTGACCCTGTCCCCTCTCCCCCAGCTTTGAGAGGCTCCTGCTGCACGCCCTCTGCCAGTACATGGATCTCGTCTCTGCCAGTAAGAGCCCCGTGTCTGCTTGGTTTTAGTTTTGATTTTCACTTTGTTGTTGTTTTTCCCCTTCCCTCCATCACTATCTCTCCTCTCCAGCTCAGCCTTTTCCTCCCTTCCTCCTCCCAGCCCCACCTTGCCCTGGGGCTCACAGATAACCCCGCAGTCCCACCCCCCTCTGCTTCCTCCCCACCAAGTCCCTGGAGGAGCTCCCTGGGTGCACCCGGGGCTGGACCAGACCCAGCTCTGAGAGGAAATTTGGGTGGTCCAGAGCAAGAATCTGCTCGTGGGGTTCCCTCTGCTGCAGCTGCTTCCTCCTCCCAAGGATCAGCCACGCTCTGGTACTGCCCTGGGCGTCCCCAAAGGTTTTGTTGCCACGGCAGGGATGGAATCAGGCTCCATCCCTCCAGAGCAGGCTCCTCTTAGGAGCTGCTTGTGGCAATCAGCCTGAGCACTAATGATGGGGAGCGAGACCCAGGATGGAGGGGACAGAAAACAGGGGAGCCTGTGCTCACCACGAGCCCCAGGGAGGAGGGGGAGGGCTGGGAGCACCGTGTTGGAGACCCCCGAGGAGGGGAGCAAGGTTGTGCTGACTTCTCCATCCCACCCTCAGGTTCGGACATCGAAGGGAAGCGTCAGATGAAAGTGAGCAACAAGCACCACGTGTTCCTGCCCCCGGAGCTGCTGCTCTCAGACTACCTGGGGCAGATGAGCTGATGCCCCCACGGCTGCCCTGCCCCTCCGGTGTCCTCTGCAGCCTCTCCCGGACCCTCCACGGCTCTTCCCCTGCTCCAGCAGCCGGTCCGGGCCGGGGGTTTGTGGCTGTGCCCTTGGGGCGTGCTGGCAGCAGGGTGGGCAGCGCTGCCTGGCATGGGTGCAGAGCAGGTGCCTCTCGCCCGCCCTGCTCCCCGCACGGCCCTCCTGGAACTCTTTGTGTGTCTATTTATAACCCAGGTGTTTTTAAAAATAATCAGGCGGGGCCAGCCTCCCTCCGGCGCTGACGCCCGTGGGGTGATTTGGGTCCAGATTTTTCTGCGGTGAAACAGCTCCTGGCGGCTGCTGAGCAATCGCTGAGCCGGCGGAAGAGCCCCGGGGCTGCCGCGTTCCCGCAGCCCCGTCCGTGCCCACCGGGTGTGCAGGGGGGCTCGGGCAGGGTGGGGTGTGGGGAGCTCCGGGTGCTTTTTACCCCACACCCCGTGCCCTGCCTGCAGAACGGGGCTGTTTTTAAGTGTAATATAGCTTGTGTTTTTTATCACGTGTGTGTTTGTGTATTTACATGTGTGTGTGTGTGTGTGTGCGTGCGTGCTGGAGGGGTGCAGCCCCCTTCGGGGCTCGCTCTGCTTTTCCACAGCTGCCATGGCGGTAGATGGGGCATTTCGGGGGTCCCTCTGTGTGCCCCCCCGTGTCGCTGGCATGTGCCAAGGGTTGCTCTGTCCCACGATGACACCGACTGCCATTAACCGTGGGCACCCCCAGACCCAGGGGAGCCCCTCGCGCCTCCTTCGCTGGTGTGGCTCGGGCACGTTCAGCAACAATAAAAACAAACGGTGCTCCCCTGCTCCGGCTCTGTGTCTCCGTGGGGACGGGGAGGACGAGGAGGAGGCTCGGGGGGGGTTTCGGGGCAGTCGGTTGGGTACGGGATGGAAAAGGCGGGTGAGGAGGGTGCGGGAAGGTGCGAAAAATATGGAACGCTTCACGAATTTGCGTGTCATCCTTGCGCAGGGGCCATGCTAATCTTCTCTGTATCGTTCCAATTTTAGTATATGTGCTGCCGAAGCGAGCACGAATCGCTTTAGGCCCGAAGCGCTATTTAAAGGCCTAGAAATGCAATACAATCATGTTAGGGTGAGTAAAGTGTGGCTCGATACTGAACGCATAATGAGCTCCCCCAAGTGTTTCTTAGTCTTTTACTCCCTCATTTTCCTCAGATTTTCCCAAAAAATGTCCAAAATAGGCCGGTTATATTTTCTATTCTGCCCGGTGGGTTCTGGGTAGATTTTTATGCTAATTAGCAACTGGATGGCTCTCTCTGAGGGTGTCCGCGGCAGTGCCTGAGCGCGCGGCGCAGGCGCGGCACGGGCAGCCCGCGGAGGCGCCGGGGTCCTGGGGAGCGGCGGGAGGCGGCGGGCGCCGGTGAGTGCGGCCGGGCCGGGACCGGGACCGGGACCCCCGGGAACCGCCTGCGACCGCCCCGGGCCCCTCCTGTCACCTTCCCGCCAGCCCCGGCAACCTCCGGCACCTCCCCGTGTCCGGCCCCAGGACCCTCCCACCCGCCGTAGGGTCGGTACCCACGGGCCGCTCCCTCCGCCTTCCCCCGGGACCGCCGCGGTCTCTCCCGGTACGGGGCTCTTCCCACACGTGTCCTGTGACCCCCGCTATGGCCCCTGCGGCTGGGGTCCGTGCGGGCCGTTCCCGGTGTGACCGGCCTTGTGTTGCCCCCACGCAGGACCGAGGCTGTCCGGTATCCCGTGTCCGGTGTCCCGTGTCCGGGCCGGCGGGATGGACCTGGCCTACGTGTGCGAGTGGGAGAAGAAGCCCAAGAGCAACCACTGCCCCTCCATCCCCCTGGTGTGCGCCTGGTCCTGCCGCAACCTCATCGCCTTCACCACGGACCTCCGCAATGAGGAGGAGAAAGGTACCGCGAGCCCCTCGGGAAATCCTCCCGGTGCTCCCGGGAGAGGCCACGATCCGCTGGCCCGGAGCTCTGCCCGGCCCCTGGCAGCTCCTGGCTGCTCTCCTCCTCTTCCTTCCTTTCCTCAGCCTCTGGCAGTGTCTCACACGGGTTTGTTCCCTGCAGTGGGTTTGGTTCCACTAAACCAGGACCAAGCCCGGTTGGTGTCTGGCCCCTCACTGAGTTCCCAGATAATTTCTATAAAATATTTTATGTTTTCCCTGCTTCAACTCTGAGGCTCAGCAGCAGTGACAAGGGACAGGAGTCACTTCTCTGTTCACACAGATCTCACCCACATGGTCCATATCATCGACACCGAGCACCCCTGGGATGTCTACTCTGTCAACTCGGGCCACACCGAAGTCATCACGTGTTTGGAGTGGGATCAGTCAGGTGGGCTGGGCTCCCTGTCATTGTCACCGTGTCCCCCCGCTGCTGTGCATGTCCCAGAGCAATGGGGTGCAGTTCCTGGTGGGGTTTTGGCTGTTCCACCTGCTCTCAGTGTCATTGTCACATTGTCCCCAAAGAGATCAGGTGCAATTCCTGGTGGGGTTTTGGCTGTTCCACTTGTTCTCAGTGTCATTGTCACCATGTCCCCAAAGAGATGGGGTGCAATTCCTGTGGGGTTTTGGCTGTTCCCCCCATTCTCAGTGTCATTGTCACAGTGTCCCCCCCTCCCTGCTGTGCACATCCCAAAGAGATGGAGTGCAATTCCTTGGGGGGTTTTGCCTGTTCTCCCTCTTCTCATGCAGTGTCACAGTGTCCCCACCCTGCTGTGCACATCCCAGGGCAATGGGGTGCAATTCCTGTGGGGTTTTGGCTGTTCCCCCATTCTCAGTATCATTGTCACAGGGTCCCCACCCTGCTGTGCACATCCCAAAGAGATGGGGTGCAATTCCTGTGGGGTTTTGCCTGTTGCCCCTGCTCTCACACAGTGTCATTGTCACAGGCTCCAGGCTGCTCTCAGCAGATGCTGATGGCCACATCAAGTGTTGGAGCATGACAGATCACCTGGCCAACAGCTGGGAGAACACAGTGGGCAGCGTGGTGGAGGGGGACCCTGTGGTGGCCCTGTCCTGGCTGCACAACGGTGTCAAGCTGGCTCTGCACGTGGAGAAGGTTTGTCTGAGCTTCCTGAGGGATCTGGGCTGGAACTGTGGGGTGGGCTTTGTGAGGGTCCCCCTAAGATGAGGGAAGAGATGAGAATCTGACTCCATGTTCTCAGAAGGCTGATTTATTATTTTATGATATTGTATTAAAGAATGCTATACTAAAACTATACTAAAAGAATACCTCAGAAGGCTTAGCAAGAATGAATAATAAAAACCTGTGACTGACTCAGAGAGTCCAACACAGCTGGCCATGATTGGTCATTAAGTTAAAACAATTCACATGTTTGGATAAACAATCCAAAGCAGCAAAACAAGGAGAAACTGAGCCCCCATTCCAAAGCAGCAAAACAGGGAGAAACTGACACTTCTCAGCTTCTCAGGAGAAAATCCTGGGCAAAGAGGATTTTTCAGAAAATATGACAGGGACACTCAGGTGTTGGCAGAGAGCCCAGGATCCTGCCTGTGTTTGTGCTCTCCTGTGGCCTTGGGGAGTTTTTCCAGTCAAAGAGGTCAGATTCCTGGTTCCTGCTGAATTCTCAGGGGGGTTGGAGCCTTGTTTCTTTTGGTGTTTCAGATGTGTCTCCCTTAGTCTGGTACCTCAGTTCTAGGCAGGAACATGGAGATAGAGCAGTTCTTTCCTCACCAGTGGTGATTCAGAGGAAATGCATTTGGGGTGCCGAGGTTTGGGGGATTTGGGCACAGATTTGAGCTCCTGGTTTGGAAACATGTGTGATCCTGCAGACTCTGAAAGCCCAAAGCTGCCGAGCACAACTTCCCTGCTTGTGTTTTTTTAACTCCTGTGATGTCCCACATAAATCCTGCCCCTCTCTCACGAGAAGACTTCCACAGGCACAAATTTTGGCTACGAACACTTAAGTTTTTTTAACCTTCGTTCCAGTCTGGAGCCTCGAACTTCGGCGAGAAGTTTTCCCGGGTGAAATTCTCTCCATCCCTGACTCTGTTTGGTGGGAAGCCCATGGAGGGCTGGATTGCTGTCACCATCAGTGGGCTGGTCACCGTGTCCCTCCTCAAGCCCAACGGGCAGGTGCTGACGGCCACCGAGAGCCTGTGCCGCCTCCGCTGCCGCGTGGCCTTGGCCGACGTCGCCTTCACGGGCGGGGGCAACATCGTGGTGGCCACATCTGATGGCAGCAGCACGTCCCCCGTGCAGTTCTACAAGGTTTGTGTCAGCGTGGTGAACGAGAAGTGCAAGATCGACACCGAGATCCTGCCCTCGCTCTTCATGCGCTGCACCACCGACCCCGCGCGCAAGGACAAGTACCCGGCCATCACCCACCTCAAGTTCCTGGCTCGGGACATGTCAGAGCAGGTGGGCTGGGGTGGATATCTGTGCTCCCCTGTAGTGGGTGTCTGTGCTCCCCTGTAGTGGGTGTCTGTGCTCCCCTGTAGTGGGTGTCTGTGCTCCCCTGTAGTGGGTGTCTGTGCTCCCCTGTAGTGGGTATCTGTGCTCCCCTATAGTGGATATTTTCTGGTCCCTTATAGTGGATATTTTTACTTCCCTATAGTGGACATCTTTGCTCCCCTATAGTGGATATTTGTCCTCCCCTATAGTGGACATCTTTGCTCCCCTGTAGTGGACATCTTTGCTCCCCTATAGTGGGTATTTCTCCTCCCCTATAGTGGACATCTTTGCTTCCCTGTAGTGGGTATTTGTGCTCCCCTGTAGTGGGTATTTGTGCTCCCCTGTAGTGGGTATTTGTGCTCCCCTGTAGTGGGTATTTGTGCTCCCCTATAGTGGGTATTTGTGCTCCCCTATAGTGGGTATTTGTGCTCCCCTGTAGTGGATATTTTCGTGCTCCCCTGTAGTGGATATTTTCCTGCTCCCCTGTAGTGGATATTTGTGCTCCCTTGTCATGGGTATTTTTGCTCCCCTGTAGTGGATATTTGGGCTCCCCTATAGTGGATATCTGTGTTCCCCTATAGTGGATATTTGTGCTCCCTATAGTGGATATTTTCTGCTCCCCTATAGTGGGTATTTGTCCTCCCCTGTAGTGGACATCTTTGCTCCCCTGTAGTGGACATCTTTGCTTCCCTGTAGTGGATATTTCTGCTCCCCTATAGTGGATATTTTCTGCTCCGCTATAGTGGGTATTTGTGCTTCCAACAAATGAGGAGTGATGAGGAGGACTCCGTTGATATCAGAATTAATTACTAATTAATTACTTTATTCTATACATGTAAAACTGAACCTGCCAAGCACTCAACTCTGCACACAACACTGAATCTCGTGACTGTCAGCCAACAGTCACCACACACACACACTCACACACAAGGAAACAAAAGACCATCACTTTGGGTAAACAGTCCCCATATTGCATTCTACTTTGCACAGCAAATGAGATAAGAATTCTGTTTTTCCTTTCCTTGAGGTTCAGAGAATGTGAATCTCAGAAATCCTTGTGAAGAATTGTGCCTTGCTTTTCTCTGTGAGGAGAAATGTGGCTACAGTGGGCAGCTGCTCTTTGCTCCACCTGGCCTTCCTCAGAGGGTCTGGAGGTGACCAGCATGTCCTGCAATACCCTTGGCATTCCTAGTTGCCCTTCTGGTGCAGCTGGTACCCTAATTCACCTCACCTCCCACTGATTTGATCCTCTGCTTTTTGCTGGTGGAGCAGGACCCTGGAAATGGAGGGTGGGAATGACCAGGGCAGTGTTGTCCCTGTTGTGAAGCTCTGTGATGGGGAACTCTGTTCCACAGGTGCTGCTTTGTGCTTCCAACCAAAACAACAGCATTGTGGAGTGCTGGTCCCTTAGGAAGGAGGGTCTGCCTGTCAACAACATCTTCCAGCAAATCTCTCCTGTGGGTAAGTGTCTGCTCTGGGCACTCTCAAGAACAGGAGCTTGGTCTGAGGGAAAAAGCAGTGCAGTTTCTCACATCCATTATCCCATATATGGGATTATTCAGAATATCATGTTTGTTTTCAGGTGTTCTCAGTCCATTCTGTCTGTTTGCATCATAGGCAGCAACTTGCTGTTTTCAGGAAGGGGTTTGGTTGTTGCTTTCACATCATAAAAGATTTTAAAATCATTTTTTGTGTTTTGCTGCACAGCCACCCTTCCTGCCACCAGAGGAGCAAAGGCTCCCAAAGGACCAGGACTGAGCAGCAGAGCTGGATTAATCCTCTGCTCTGGCTTCACCTGATCTCAGATAAAACAGAATTAATCAGGGCAGTTTGTTGGTGAAATATAAAGGATTATTGTATATAAGGATCTTAGTCACCCACAGCAGGGCTTCCCATCAAGAGAGATTTAGCAAAACATGTTGTTTGTATAATTCAGGAAAAAAATAGGGAACTATGAGGGAAACATACTGGAAGTATATGGGAAATATACCAGTGCCTGATCTGTGATCCTGCTTGGGGGAGCACGGGCAGAAATGGGGAGCAGATTTTCTGATCTCTGTGGGACAAAATTCTCACTCATTTGCTTATTTTCAACTCATTTTGTTCATTGCTAGTGGGAGACAAGCAGCCCATGATCCTGAAGTGGAGGATCTTGTCTGCCACCAACGACCTGGACAGGGTGTCAGCTGTGGCACTGCCAAAGCTCCCAATCTCCCTGACCAACACTGACCTGAAGGTGGCAAACGACACCAAGTTCTTCCCTGGACTGGGTAAGGAGTTCCTGTTGTCTTTGTTCTAAACATGTCACTTTTGCTTGAAATTTCACCACCTGAGCTATAGCAGAAGTAAAGCACGTGGAATGCTGAAGGAAAACTTTTAAATGTTGTAGGAAGAGGCTGTGAAATTCTGTGAGCCCCTGTTGGGACCCAGGACATTCCTCTGGCTGCCCTGGATGACTTGAGACCCTGGCAAGGGGCTCAGAGACCTTGGCATGGAGTCAAAAACACCTGTGCCTTCGATTTTAGCCCATAGAAAAAATTACCAAGTTTGTGTGAAGATTTACAAGCCACAAGAATTTGAGTAGAATGATAATTAATTTGTCACAGGGTGAAAAAGTAGAATTTTGGGGTTTTTAGAATGGGGGTTCAAGAGGCAAGATGGAGGAATCTGGGCATGTCCTGTCCTCCTTCTCCTTCTTCTTGTCCTCCATCTTCTGCTGAGATGGTGACACTTCTGGATTGGTTTAGAGTAGAGGCAGACTGTCTGACATAGGTGAGAGGTATTGGACAATTATTGTCAATAAAGTGCATGTAGTTCTTAGTATAAAAAGTTAACACCACCCCAAGGGCAGGCACTGTGCCACAACCCAACCTGCTGGACAGATCTCAGCAGGTCAGAGAAAGAATGGAATAGATAAGAAAAAATAACTTTGAAAAGCAGAACTGACTTCTTCAGTTGAGGGGCAAGGAAAGAAAAAGACTTTCTAGTACCTCAGGGGTCATCTCAGCCACAGACACCTGAGAAGCCCCCAGCCCTTTGGCTTCTCCATGGGCTTAAGTGGTGGGGAAGATGAAACAGGAAAGCCTTATAAATATGATTGCTTGGCAAAAGATTTTGAGAATATGGAAACTATAAGCGAGATTGAAATGAAAGCAAACTTTGAGATACTTTAGTCACTGAACAACTGGAAAACAATGGTGTGGCCAGCTGAAGGTAACCCCCTTTTGACAAAACAATCCCCTCTGCCTGCAGACAGGTCTAAGGGTCAGAGCAGACCCTCCTAGCTTGGCAGAAGGGGGCCCAAAGAACAGTTTTTAGGGTTTAAAATGTAACACATTTTATGGTAATGTAATGATTTTTATAGGCTGTATGTAAATGCAATAGGATTTGTATCTTGTACTAGGTTGGTTAGTGAGAATTAGAATATTCAACACAGAAGATTTATTGTGTTGTAACGGGAACTTCGCTCTCCTACCCTCTTACTCTCTTATCCTCTCATCTTCTCCCTCTCTTTGTCTCATCTTCTTTACTTCTCTCAGGCCTGCTCTGAGCTGTGGCTGGCAGCTCCCAGCAGGTCTCTGCACCCAGACCCTTTGCAATAAACCCCAAGTTCCAAGCCCTGCCTTCAGAGATCTCTGCTCTCCATCCATCCCCACCACCCTACCCCCGACGCTCCCGCAGCGCTGCTTTGGGTGAGGGCTCTGCCATGCTGGGAGGAGCTGTTTGCTCAGTGTCACTTGTCTCCTGTCCCCAGGCCTGGCCTTGGCTTTCCATGATGGCAGTGTCCACATTGTGCACAGGCTGTCCCTGCAGATGATGGCTGTGTTTTATGGCTCCTCCTCGCAGCGCCCCGTGGACGAGCCAGCCCTCAAACGCCCACGCACCACGGGGCCCCTGGTGCACTTCAAAGCCATGCAGCTCTCCTGGACATCACTGGCTCTGGCTGGTGTGGACAGTCATGGCAAGGTTGGTGCTCTCTTATGGATGTAGGAATGTGCCTCTTGTTGATGGAGTGACAAAATTGTCCTTTGTCTCCCAAAAAAGAAAAAAAAGCCTGGAAGTTTCTCTCCTCTATTAGCTAAAAAGACAGCTCATAGGACCTTGGGGACTTCACCTCAAACTTTAGGATGGCAAATTGGACAGAAGCCAAAAAGTCCCACCTAAGCAATTTACTAGAAAAAGAAGAGAACAAAGAAACTAATGGCTTTTACCAGGAGCAAGAACCTCTTGCCCTGGCTCTGTTTTTTCTCTGGAAAAAAGCTTTGTTATTTTGCATTAAAACTTTTGTTTCCAACACTGCCACAGAAGCCATCCTGCTGATTTTATGCCATCTGAGGTGGCTGAGCTTATATCTGTAAGAGCTTATAAGACCTGGCTCAAGGAGACCCTGTATCATATGGTGGGGTTGTTTCTTACCCAGGCTCTCTCAGGAGTGATGGGTTGCTCAGGAAACACTGGGAATTCCAGCTCCATTCCATTCCAGATCCAGTGAGATCCATACTGGAAAGGGATGTATCCCATCAATGTCAGAAACTCTCACTAGGTCAGGATTGAGCTTCATTGGGCCCCATGTTGTGTGGTAGCTTTGGGGGACAATTTCAAGCCCACTCCTGTGTCACTGTCATATTTTCTGAAAAATGCCCTTGCCCAGGATTCTTCTCCTAGGAAGCTGAGAAGCCTCAAAGAAAAAAAAAAATCTCATTTACTTCTCCTGTGTTTTGCTGCTTTAGAATGTAGTTTAGAGATGGTTTATCCACCATGTAAATTGCTTTTACTTAATAACCAATTGCCATCCTACTGTGTCAAAACTCTAGAAAAAGTTTTCATTAGTATCATTCTTGTTAAGCCTTCTGCAAGTATCCTTTCTCTATTCTTCAGTATAGTTTTAGTACAGCATTCTATGATACAAGTACATAAAATGATAAATTAGCCTTCTAAGAACATGGAATCAGTTCATAGTTTGCTTCCTGCCATGGGGGACCCTGGAAGTCCCAGACTCCTGGAAGTCCCAGACTCCTGGAAGTCCCAGACTCCTGGAGGTCCCACACTCCTGGAAGTCCCACACTCCTGGAGATCCCACCCTCCTGGAGATCCCACCCTCCTGGAGATCCCACACTCCTGGAGATCCCACACTCCTGGAGATCCCACACTCCTGGAGATCCCACACTCCTGGAGATCCCACCCTCCTGGAGATCCCACACTCCTGAAGCCAGTTTCCCTTTGCTTCCTCCCTTCAAGCTGAGCATGCTGCGCATCTCCCCCTCCATGGGCCACGTGCTGGACATGAACATGTCCCTGAGGCACTTGCTGTTCCTGCTGGAGTACTGCATGGTCACTGGCTACGACTGGTGGGACATCCTGCTCCACGTCCAGCCCAGCATGGTGCAGAACCTGGTGGAGAAGCTGCACGAGGAGTACATGCGTCAGAATGCAGCCCTGCAGCAGGTGGGTGGGAGCTCTGGGCTCACCCCCAGGCTGGGCATGGGGGTGCTCAGCGGTTTGGAGAGGGGGAGCAGCCAGTGCCAGTCCTTAGCACATTGGTGGCTGTGCTCTGTGAGTGCCCTGCTCAGGCAGTGATGGAGCTGGGAAGAGCTTCCATGCCAGCAGCATTCACTTTCCCTGATAGCAGCGGGGTCTTAGCTGCTGGAAACTTGGGGTGAGATGGTGAAATCTATTTTTGGCAGATTCTGGGAGCAGCAGCAGCACGTGCCCAGCACAGCGCTCACGTGCAGGGTGTTCACTGCTCCTGTCACTCCTGCAGCAGAAAGGGAGAGCAGAAATAAAGCAGCAGCAGCAGCTCTAATGAGCTTATGCTAATTTCTGCCTTTTCTTGTGCCTTTTGCTGCATTTCCCTGTGGCTCAGGTGCTCTCCACACGCATCGTTGCCATGAAGGCATCTCTCTGCAAGCTCTCCTCCAGCACCATCGCCCGTGTGTGTGACTACCACGCCAAGCTCTTCCTCATTGCCATCAGCTGCACCCTGAAGTCTCTGCTGCGCCCACACTTCCTCAACACCCCTGACAAGAGCCCCGGGGACCGGCTCACCGAGATCTGCTCCAAGATCACGGATGTAGGTACTGACTGCTCACAGCATCCTGCTCTGCATTCCCAGCTTTTGGGATTGGGCTGTTCCCCCTGGTGTCACAGCCTCTGTAACTCCTGGGTTTGAGGAGGAGGACAAGTGTGACCTCCACAGGGAGGGTGTGAGGTTTGGGTCCATCCTCCTGAGCCAGGTAATGTCTTGCTTCTCTTCCAGACATTGACAAGGTGATGATTAACCTGAAGACAGAAGAGTTTGTCCTGGAGATGACGACATTGCAGTCCCTGCAGCAGCTCATCCAGTGGGTGGGGGATTTTGTGCTCTACCTGCTGGCCAGCCTTCCCAACCAGGTGAGACCTGGAGTGCTGAGAACACACCAAAAGGACACAAACACCCATGGGCAGTGCTGGGGAGCTTTGCCAGGACACACAGGGCCACATGTCCCTGTCAGCACAGGCACTGGGGAGCAGTAAGGAACAGCAGAATTAGAGAATGGCCCTTCCCATGCCCATCTGGGTCTGGTGACCAGCACTGTACCTGGGGGATTTGGGGACACTCCTCTGTTGCTGTCGAGGCAGTCACGGTACAAAGCAGAGGCCACAGATGGCAACTCTTTATTATTGAACATGGCTGACCTTTCATACACTTTCTAATTGTTTATACTTCTTCTACCCTAACTATTGGCCACAATAAATCAACATAACACCATTGGTGAAAAGTTACAGTGACTTCAAGTAACTTTTTTAAAAAATACTTCGTCCAACTGCAAAGTTCTCTTCTTATCTTTGTTCAGTTCTTCACTTCTCTGTCTCCGTGGTTACAGCCTTGGAGAGAGCTCCTTATCAGCTTCTTCTCACTCCTTTAGCTAACAGGCCCACTGTTAGCCCCTTCCACACTCCTCTTGCAGCTCTGCAGAGGTGTCACCTTCAGGTGACCCTCCACCATCCCAGCAGCAGGTTCCATAGGGTGTGTGCTGCTGCAAGCAGGAGCTCTCTGCATGCAGTGTGGTGGCTGGAGCTGGTGTGAGCTCCACCTCAGGCTGGTGTGAGCCCACCCAGGCTGCTGTGACCCCCACCCACGCCTCTGTCCCCCCACAGGGCTCCCCAGTCCGCCCTGGGCACAGCTTCCTGCGCGACGGCGCGTCCCTCGGCATGTTCCGGGAGCTGATGGTGGTGATCCGCATCTGGGGGCTGCTGAAGCCCAGCTGCCTCCCCGTGTACACAGCGACCTCAGACACCCAGGACAGCATGTCCCTGCTCTTCAGGCTCCTGACCAAGCTCTGGCTGTGCTGTGAGTGTGGCCGGTTCCCTGAGCAGTAATTCCTGCAGCAGTGGGGTGGGATGTGACTCCGAGGGGGTCTGGCACGTTGAGAAAGGGCAAGTGCAGCTGCCAAGGTTATTGTTTTCCAGGCTGAGTTGGCAGTGGAGGAGGAGGAGGCTGCACGCAGCTCTCTGGAGCTCTGAGGGAGAAATGTAAAGGTCACAGGGTTTTTTCCCTTCATTTCCCACGCAGGTCGTGAGGAAAATCACATCACAGAGCCCGATGATGCCCTGATCGATGAGTGCTGCCTCCTGCCCAGCCAGCTGCTCATTCCCAACATTGACTGGCTGCCCATCAACGATGGCATCATCAGCAAGCTGCAGAACAAGCAGCTGGTCAGGCTGCAGTTTGGGAAGGCTCCCGGGCTCGTTGGCCACACTGTCTCTTCCCAGTTCGATGCCTTTGTCAGGTACAAACCCCTGGAATGTTTCAGTGCATGGTGAGAAGGAATCTTGGCAGCTCTGAGGTTTGGCTTGTCTCCTTGCTGCTGTGACCCAAGAGCAGTTTGTCCTCTCTGCTCGAATGCCTTTCTCAGCTTGTGATGGGCTGGGGATTTTAAGTACTGAAAAATGATAGGAAATGGGAGGAAAAACCCCATTAATTAATGTGATTAATTGTGACAATGAATCTCGTGGCACTGGGTGGGCAAGTGGGCAGAACTTCTGCAATGCTGGCCAGTGAGATGCAGCTCCCTGTCCTGGGAGCAGCTCATGGAAAGTGACACTCTAGGAAAGTCCTGTTTTCCCTCCCCAGGGCCCCTGGACAGCCCAAAATTGACCACCTGAGGCGGCTGCACCTGGGTGCGTACCCAACAGAGGAATGCAAGTCCTGTACCAGGTAAGTGACACTTGCAGTGGAGCTTGGGCAGGACTTGGACTGTCCTGTGTCCTTCAGGAACTCTCTGAGACTGGTTGGGGCTGTGGTTAAGGTGTCCCTAACCTGGGATGCCCATGTCATTGTCAGGAGAGCGGCATTGTTGTAGCCTGGCCCCTTGGGTTAAAAATCAAACAGATCAGATAAAGCTCTTCAAGTAATCTGGCCTGGAGGAGACCCTACAGCAACTCCTCTCTGTGATGCCCAATTCTGTGGGTCTGGTATTTATTAAAGCACCTGTGTGGTCATGGCAGGGCTGGAGGGAGGAATCACCCCACTGCCCCTGCTCCCATTCTGGAGTCATCTTTCCACCAGGCTTGCATTTCGTGCTGCCATACTCATCCACCCTCATGGGAGAGCCTGGATTTCAGGATAATGGCTCAGGGAACAAGCATCCATCTAAGTCATGTGATTGAATTAGCTTTAATTACTGATTTTAATAGAAAGCCTCTGTAGCAGATCATTTTTGTGAGATGACTGTCAGTTGTTTCATGTATAAACAGCAGCTGGGGCTGTTCCTTGCCAGGCTCCAGCTCCAGCAGAGCCCTCAGTGGAATTGTTGCTTGCTGGTTTCAGCTGGTTTTGGTGCTCACAAGTGTCACCTGCAGATGACAGGAGCTGGTTTCCCCCATGGATACCCAGATCCCTGTGTGATCCATGCAGCTCCTGGCTCTGCACTGCCCCTGGGCTGGCTGCACCCTCCATGTCCCCCCAGGTGTGGCTGTGTCACCATGCTGAAGTCCCCCAACAAGGTGACAGCAGTGAAGCAGTGGGAGCAGCGCTGGATCAAGAACTGCCTGTGTGGGGGGCTCTGGAGGAAGATGCCCCTCAGCTACTCCTGAGCCCTTCCTGGGGTGCAGTGAGGGCCAAGAGCTGCACAGGGCTCCCTTCACAGAGGTTTTGGGACAAGAGAATGGCAGCTCCTCTCCCTCATGCTGTAAAAGCTGCTGCTCGTCCTTGGTTGAGCTGTGCTGGAAAACAGAGCTGAGGGAGCTCTGCCTCTTTGACCAGGGAAGAGCTGGAAAGGAATGCCAGAGGTTTCCCCATCATTTGGGGCCTGGGAGGGGAGAACCTGGCTGTGTTTTGTGTCTGTGCCAGCAGAGCAGTGCCCTGGCAGGGCCCTGGGTTGGGCAGAGTGGTGACGGGGCAGCTGGTGAGAACAAAGTCCCAGCTGAGGGGGGCACAGCTGGTACCTCACATCCACCCTGTGCCTCTGGCTGCTTGGGCAGTGCCACGTGGGTTGGGCACTCCTGATCCCTCAGCAAACTTGTCCCTGAGGCAGGAGTTGGCTCCTGTGTGCCCATCAGTGTTGGGTGGGAGCAGGAATATGAATGCTGCTGCCTGGAGTGAACCCTCCCTTTGCCCCTTGCTGTTGTAAATAAAAATTCTCCTGATTTTGTACAGAACCCAGGGGTTTGTTTCTGTGGTGTGACGTGGCTGCACAGTGTGGGGCTGGGGCAGTGGAGCCATGGGAGGGCTGCCAGAGCATCTGTCAGGAAAGGAGCTACCATCATTGGAAAAAGGGGAAGGATAAATGCATGTTTTCAAGGTTTGCCTTATGGACACTCGAGGAAAAAAACATCAGATCCTTGGGGTTGTGCAAGCCTCCAGCTTCAAGTCTGGACACTTGAGCGTGCCAGAGGAGGAGCATTCCTGGTGCAGCCAAAAATCCTTTCTGATTTTTCCCTCTCTTGCCCTCAGCTGCTGCTGTCCCGTGCAGGAAATCACAGCGTGGGGAGCCCCAGCCCTGGGGCTGATCTGGGCCTGCTCCTCTCCCACGGCTCCTTCAGCTCTTAGGGGAACAAGCCTGGAGCCTCCTGCTGCTGCATCCCAGCCAGCAATTCCAGGTCCCCACAGACCATTTAAAGAGGGGGGTGAGCCAGTCTTAGTACATTCCTTTCCCTCTGGAACCATGATTTCATTATTCTTGAGAACTGGAGCTGGTGACAAGAGTTCATCCCTCGACTCCAGCAAATGCTTCACTGCACAGAGCTGTAAGAGCTGTACAGACCTCTCCCCCTCTCTGCTCTGCTGGTAATTAGGGACGATCAAATGGCTAATTAAGAAACTGCACCTTATTAAGACTCTTTTTCCCCTGTAAGTAAAACTCAAACAGGGCCCTCTGTGAGCTCCTCATAGAACAGGTTTGGGGTTATTTAAGGTTTGATTGGGAACAGGGAACAGCAGCAGAGCAAGGGGATGGAGACACACTCGTGTCCCCCTCAGCCCCCTGCTGACCACGGAGCTCCTGGGATGGGAGTGGAAGGGTCAGGCAGTGCCCTGGGCTGTGCTGCTGCCCTGCTCCCTCCAAAGACAGGGCAGTGGGAGAGCAGGGCTCCAGGTGTGACCCGAGTTGTGGTGGGAAGATGGCTCTGCCCTGCCCTGCCCCTCAGCCCCTGGGACGAGAGGGTCCCAGTGAGAATCCTGTGGGGTTCCAGGATGGATCTCACTGTGGGAGCCAGAGCTGCTGCTGCCATATCAGCTACAGGCAGATTCTGCTTTCCCAAATGTTCACACCGTGCCCCAGGTCTCGATCCTATTGTGGCCACACTGCAGGATGTGTCCCCTGCTCCCACCCAAGGCGACACCGTCCCCAAAGGGCACAACCTCAGCATGTCCCACCCCATGTCCAGCTCCCCCCCGGGCAGGGGCTCCTGCACAGACCCCCCCAGCTCCCTCCTTCTCCCCCCTCCTCCAGCCCAGCAGCTCTGCAGGAATCATCATCACTTTATTGCAGCGGTCGCGGGCAGCATTCTGGGCACCTTCAGCAAAGCCTGTTGAGGGCTGTGACCCCCAGTTCTCCCCCACCTGGGCCCTGTGCTTTGTGAGGGGGGGTCCTGGGACCCCCTTCCTTGGTTCCTCACCAGTCCCCTGGGCCAGCCCTCCTCCTGGCTTCTGGGGACACTGGCAGCGGGGTGGGCAGCAGTGGCACGCGGTGGGGCCGCACTGTGTGTGCTGTGGCCGTGCTGGCAGCAGCAAGCCGTGGCAAGGAGCAGGTCCCTGGGGTGCCCTCAGCGAGTGTCCCCCTCCCCATGGGCGGCAGAGGCCATGACTCTGTCGATCCAGGCCGCGTAGGGGGCGATGCGGGTGTAGATGGCCGGTTTCTTGTAGTTGCCACAGACGCGGGAGCCGGCTGTCACCACCCCCTCGGCCACCCCGCCACAGACCAGCGGTCCACCGGAGTCTCCCTGCAGGACCAGACCTCATCAGTAGGGCCAAGGGTTTGCTAGGACACCCAGCCCACCTCCCACCCCTCGTTCCTTCTTCCCCCAGGCTCCTGTGAGCAGCTCTGCAGCGTCTAGCAAGGGGCACCACCACCCGGGGACATTGTCCCCTCCTGCTCCGCAGGCTCTGGGCATTGTGCCCACTGCTCCCTCCCAGCCCTGCGTGGATCCGTGGCGGGTATGTGGGACCTTGCAGGTGTCCTTCCTGCGGGAGTCGGTGCACATCATGTTCGGGGTGATGGTGCCAAGGGTTTGTTAGGACACCCCAGCACAGGGAGCGCCCCTCGTTCCTTCCCCCAGGCTCCTGTGAGCTGCTCTGCAGCGTCTATCAAGGGGCACCACCCTGGCGACGCTGTCCCCTCCTGCTCCGCAGCCTCTCCCAGGCTCTGGGCATTTTGCCCGCTGCCCCCTCCCAGCCCTGTGTGGATCCGTGGCGGGTCTGTGGTACCTTGCAAGTGTCCTTCCTGCGGGAGTCGGTGCACATCATGTTCTGGGTGATGGTGCCGTCGTGGCGGGTGCGGTGGTTGCAGACATCGCGGCTGATCACCGGCCGCTCCAGCTGCTGCAGCTTGTCCGGCCGGCTGCCGCTGTGGTCCGTGGTGCCCCACCCCGCCACCTCGCACATCGTGTCGGCCGCCACGTCCCTGTCCTCCCGCTGGAAGGGCAGCACCCGCACGTCCGTGTTCAGCTCGGCTTTCTCCTCCAGCTGCCGCAAAGCCACAGGGGAGCCAGGTCACACCGGCAGCTCTGCCCAGGACCAGCAGAGCACGGTGAGCCCAGCCCTGACACTGAGACCACCCTGGCCTCGACCAACCCTCCTGATTGGAGCCCCAGGATGCAGCCAGAGGGCAGAGCTGGAGCTATGAGGAGGATGGAGGCATTTGGACACAGCTCAAAGGTCTTTGCTGGGGGAAGCAGGGATGGTCCCATGGGACAGGGAGGGACGGCCCAGCCTGACCGTGAGGATTTCCTCCAGCCAGTCGGTGACCCTGCAGGGGGCCAGGGGACAGTGGGATTTGCAGGAATGGGGCTGTGCCTGCTGGGGAGGAGGGTCCCATCAGCCAGCAGCCCACCTGGAGGAGGAGCAGGTCATCCTTGTTGTTGTGGATGTTGCTGCCGGGGTGGGGGAACTGGGCGCGCACTCGGTACAGGCGTTTGTGGGGCTCCGGCTGCGTCAGGGAGTGGGCACCCAGCAGCACCTGGAAGAGTTTGCCATCCCTGGAAGAGAGTCAGAGTGTGGGACAAACAGCTGGGGGGGCTGTGGGGGGTAGGAGAGCCTGGCAAGCAGCTCTGGGAGGCCCCACAGCCCAGTCCTCCCTGCAGGTGGGAGCTGAGTCCCACGCTCTGACACTGGGGTCGAGGCTCCAGAGTGGGATTTGTCCTGAGCCCAGCAGCCCCCCCAGCCATGCAGTGACCCCCCCAGCCACACTCACGTCCCCTCCATGCAGTGGGCAGCGCTCAGCACCCACTGCTGGGCGATGAGGAAGCCCCCGCAGACGTGCTGCCCGTCCAGCTGCAGCGAGGCCATGTACGGCTTCAGGTGGGGCCTGGCCTCGGAGCCCCTCAGGATCCGTCCCCGGGGCTGCCCTGCGGGAGAGAGGCCGGCTCAGCTGAGTGGGACAGGGGAGTGTCGCTCCCGTGGTCCCTTCCTGGATATCCAGACCCCTCCTTGTGCGCTGCAGCAGCACCTGGCTGCAGGTGGAGGCCGGAATGGGGGAGCTGGGCAGGGACCCCCGTGCTGTGTCACTGCCCCGGGGTGCGGGGGGAGCACTCACCATTCACTGGGGCCCAGAGGAGCAGCAGCAGAGCCAGGACAAGGACGGGAGCAGGGCTTGGCCCCATGGCTGCAGAGCCCGCTGGAGGCTTTGCCTGCCTGGGGGTGTGCTGAGGTTTTGGGGTGCGGGGTGGACGCTGCTCACCCGGGGCTGGGGCTGGGACTCGCTTTTATGGCCAGTTTGGGGTGGCGGGGGGGGCAGGAAAAGGGGGGGGGGCGGAGGGAGAGGGGGGGTTTCCGCAGCGTGGGCTGAATGTTTTGAAATATTCAGCTTATAAAAGGGGTCAAGAGTTCCCGGCACAAACAGCGCGGGAGGAGGAAACAGCCCGGCCCAGCTGCCGGCCCTGGCACCCGCTGCCGGGGATTTCTGCGCCGGGGTTTAAAATGCCGAAGAAGTTCAGGCTTTTGGCAAAAGAAGGCTCCGGCAAATTCTATCCCCGCCCTCCCAGGAGCAGGGGCCCCCGCCCGGCCTGGGGGCCGCTCCCCGGTGGGTGCTGGGTGCCAGCTCGGTGGGTGCCCAGGGATGCAAACCCGTCCCGTCACCCCTGCCCCGAGTGGTTCCTGCAGGGCTGGGGGCGGCGGTGATGCAGGGGTGATGGCAGCGACAGGGGCGGTGTCCGGGATGCCGGTGGCCGCGGCAGCCCCGGTCCCCTCTGCCTTTCTCCCCGGTGCCACTAAGCGGAGCCACCGCCTCGGCTCCCACCCGAGCTCGGAGCCGCCCGGAGCCGCCCGGAGCCCCCTCCGGAGTCCCCGGAGCCTCTCACCGCGCCCCCACATCTCGCTGCCTTCCCCCCCTTGCCGGGATGGCCACGGGCCACCGTGGCTACCCACAGCTTGGTCCGTCCGCGCTCCCGACAGCGCAGCTGGGACCGAGCAGGACTCCAGGGGACACCCCGCGAGGGGCAGGAGCCCACCCTCTCCTTTTCCTGCTCCACGAGCTTTTACAGCCCCGAGCTGCCGCATTCCCTTTGTCCGGCTGCGCAGACCCCCCCATAGCCCCGACCTCTGACCCCCGACCCCCCAGGCCAGTGGTCAGCGGGTGGCCGGACACAGCGGGGGGAGGTGCCCGGAGGCTCAGGTGTCCCTCTGCAGGTGGCTTCACCTCCGCGCTGTCCCCACGTGCTGGTGGCACTCGGTGGGCAGGGGTAGGAGCAGGGTGGTGGCGGAGTGGGAGGGGGCTGAGCCCGGCTCAAAGCCGGGATTTTCCGCAGGGAGAGCAGCTTAATCGCAGCTTCCAGGGATTCGGGATTTCGATGTTAAATACGCCGGGAGATTTTTGCCCACTTAGGGCCAAAAATGGAACAAGGGCACCATGTGGAGCCCGGGCTGCTCAGACCCCGGACAGGACCGTGAGAGGGTGGTTGGGGGGAACAAGTGAGTGTGGGGTGCAGGGAATGGGGTACAGGGTGGGATATGGGGTGGGGCACGGCCGGGATCCTCTGCAGGGCGAGGGCAGGGGCAGGTGGGGCTGGGGTGCTGTTGCCTCTGCCAGGAGGTGCTGGGAGCCTCCAGAAAGCAGAGGGAGCTGCACCCACCTCCCCAGGCCCGAATTTGGGAGACACGAGGCTCCTGCTTGAAGGTGGCCCCTGGGGTTACTTGTGAGCTTGGGTCCAGGGGTCCCTCCCCTGAAACCCTCGGGTACCACGGGCAGGGCAAGCACTCCCGGCCGACAGAGCCCGGGGGGGCTGGCGGAGCTCTGGGCGGTGAGTTTGGGGGTCACATCTCACCCCCGTGGTGTGGCCCCCCCCGCTTGGCCACCCCTCGGGTCCCCACAAGCCAGGGCAGGGGAGGGGGCTCTGCCGGCCAGGAGGGGCCTTGGGGCAGGGGTCACCCCCCCTGCAGCACAGGGGGACAAGGGTTGATCGGGGTGGTGGCAGCCCGGGTTGGGGGAGGCCCCGGGACCCCCCGGGCCCCCCGGTGCCTGGGCACGATCCGGGATGCGGAGCGGCGCGGAGAGAGGTCGGTCCCGCGGCTGTCCTCGGCCCCGCCCGGCCCTTTGTCTCGCCTCGTTCTCCCCCCCGACCTCCCGACCCCCTCCCGACCCCCCCAGACCCCCATCCCTGGAGCGACGGGGGCTCGGCGGGGGCTCGGCGGGGGCTCAGCGCCCCGGGAGGGGCCGGGGGCGGCGGGGCGGAGCGGGGGGCGGCGGGAGAGGGAGGAGGAGAAGGAGGAGGAGGAGGAGGCGGCGGGGGCGGAGGAAGCCGCCGCTCCCCGCGCTCCGCCGAGGCAGGAGCATCCCGGATCCCGGGGACATCCCCCCCTCGCCGCCGCTCCCGCCGCCCCCCGCCCCGCTGCGCCCCGGGGCCGCCGCTGAGGTGAGTGGGGCGCACGGACCGGCACAAAGGGCCGCTCCTCCTCCCCCGACACCCCCTCCCATCCCTCGGCCCCGACCCCCGCCCGCGGCTGCGGCACGGTCCCTGCGAAGGGGAGGTTCCCCGCTGCGCCCCCGCCCTCCCGGTTATACCCCCGGTTAATCCCCCGGTATTTCTCCCCCCTTCGCTGCCCCTCGCCGTTGCCCCTCGTCGCTCCATCCCCGTTATCCTCCCCCCTCATTTCGCAGCCCGGGCTCGGTGCAATCTCGTGGGGTTGGGCCGGAGGGTTCGGGGAGCCCCATCCCCGGCCCGGCTCTGCGGCCGGCACACCCCCCTCTGCACGCCCTCCGCAGCAGCCTCGCCGCCTGTCGCGGTAGTGACCTCCTGTCGCGACAGAGCCTCCGCCCCACCTGTTGTCACAGCCCCTGGCTCGGCTCGGCACCCCCTGGGGCGCTGGGGGTCGCCCCCCCGGGGCGCTGGCACCCCCAGTTCCAGCCGTGTCTCTCTGGTGAGCGGGGGCAGTGCTGTGACCTGGGGGTGACCAGGAGTGACATGGGGCGTCCCTGCAGGGCCGGGTGGTGGCTCGGGGGTGCTCGTGCCCCCTCCAGGGTCAGGGACTTGGAGGGGTGACCATGCCTGCCGTGTGGTGACACTCGTGCCCCCACAGGGTGGAGGCACAGCCCGGTGGGACCCCTGCGCCTGCCCAGGACCATGATCCCCCCCAAGGAGAAAGCCCGCGCCCCCAAGGACAGCATGACACTCCTGCCCTGCTTCTACTTCGTGGAGGTGGGTGTGGGGAGGGTGGGCACGGCCTGGGGGCTGTGCAGTGGCTCTGTCCCGGGCCCTGGCACAGCAGGGTGGGTTCTGTGCCCTGTTCCGTGCGGTGCCATCGCTCCGGGGGCCGTTGGTCCCCACTGTGTCCCCCACAGCTGCCCATCGTGGCCTCCTCCGTGGTGACACTCTATTTCCTGGAGCTGACAGACCTCTTCAAGCCGGCCAAGGTGGGCTTCCAGTGCCACGACCGGGCGCTCTCCATGCCCTACGTGGAGACCAACGAGGAGCTCATCCCGCTGCTGATGCTGCTCAGCCTGGCCTTCGCCGCGCCCGCCGCCTCGGTGCGTCCGGGTTTGTCCTGCTGTGGGGTCGGGACAGAGCTGGGGATCGGGGTCCTGGTGCCTGGCAGTGCCCAGCATCCATCGGGTGGCTCTGCCAACAACCCAGCCCTGCCTGAGCCAGCGGTTCCTTCCCAGATCATGGTCGGGGAGGGCATGGTGTACTGCCTGCAGTCCCGGCTGAAGGGCCGCGCCGGTGCCGAGGGCAGCATCAACGCTGGGGGCTGCAACTTCAACTCCTTCCTGCGCCGCACCGTCAGGTTTGTGGGTACGTTGTGCCACAGCCTGGACAGGATTTGGGGGCTGGAGGGGACCTGGGGCCACCCTGGCTGTGATAGCAGGAGCGTGGCCCCACCCAGACTCTGGACCCTGCACCGGACCCATCCCAGCAGGTGCTCCAGGGCTGGGTGAGTCCTGGCTGCCCCACGTGGGATGGGGGTGACCCACTGTCCCATTCCTGCCACCCCCAGGTGTGCACGTGTTCGGGCTCTGTGCCACAGCCCTGGTGACAGACGTCATCCAGCTGGCCACAGGCTACCATGCTCCCTTCTTCCTGACCGTCTGCAAGCCCAACTACACACTGCTGGGCACCCCCTGTGACGCCAACCCCTACATCACCCAGGACATCTGCTCAGGCACCGACAAGCACGCCATCCTCTCTGCCAGGTACGTGCCAGGGGAGCCCTGTGCAGCACTGCCAGCCCTCCTGCCCCGTCCCAACCACGTCCCTTCTCCCTGCAGGAAGACCTTCCCATCCCAGCACGCCACACTCTCAGCTTTCGCTGCTGTCTACGTGTCGGTGAGTTCCCGGCGCTGCCTGGCACATGCTGGCTTGGCACAAGTCCCGTGCCATGGGCAGCAGCTGTGTCTCTCTCCTGTTGGCACGGACGAGCTCTGGCCGATATTCCTGTGCCCATGCTGGGTGTGTGCGCAGGCACCTGCAGTCCCACATGCACCCAAGAGCTCTGTGCATGGCCGGGGCCGTGACTAACAGCCTGTTCCTGCCCCAGATGTATTTCAACTCCATCATCTCGGACAGCACCAAGCTACTCAAGCCCATCCTGGTCTTCGCCTTCGCCATTGCTGCTGGCATCTGTGGCCTGACCCAGATCACCCAGTACCGCAGCCACCCCGCTGATGTCTACGTGGGCTTCCTGATCGGCTCCGGCATTGCCGCCTACCTGGTGGGTGCTGGTCCTGCCCGTGCCCAGGGAGGGGGCTGGGGAATGCTGCTGGGGCCATTTGACTCCACACTCTCCAGAGCAGCTGTAGTTACCCCATCCCTGGAAGTGTTCAAGGCCAGGATGGACAGGGCTTGGAGCAACATGATCTAGTGGCAGGGACATTGGACTAGATGACCTTTAAAAGTCCTTCCCAACACAAACCATCCTAGGATTCTGTGGTTCCCCTTCCCACAGGCTTTCCATGCTGTCGGCAACTTCCGTGCCCCGACGGAGCGGGTCCCGACTCAGGCGCCGGCCAAGGACGCGCTGCGGGCGCTGACACAGCGGGGCCACGATTCTGTCTACCACCAGAACAAGTCGGTGAGCACCGACGAGCTGAACCCGCAGGCGCGGCTGGAGGAGGCGGCGCGGCCGGTGCCGCGCGAGAAGAACTCGCTGGGCAGCCTGAAGCGGGCCAGCGTGGACGTGGACCTGCTGGCCCCCCGCAGCCCCATGGGCAAGGAGAACATGGTGACCTTCAGCAACACCCTGCCCCGCGTCAACACCCCCTCCATGGATGACCCCGCGCGGCGCCACATGACCATCCACGTCCCCGTGGACGCCTCCCGCTCCAAGCAGCTCATCACGGAGTGGAAGCAGAAGTCGCTGGAGGGTCGGAGCATGACGCTGGCGGAGGAGGCGGCGCAGGGTCGGGCGGTGGGGGAGCCCGGCGAGGAGGTGCCCCCCTCTCTGTACCCCACGGTGCAGGCGCGCTCGGCCGAGCGGGCGGCCATGGGGCCACGCGTGCTCATCCAGCCCCGGCCGGGCGCCTCGCAGCTGGTGCACATCCCCGAGGAGAGCCAGGCGGGCGCCGGGGCCGCGGCCGGCAGCGGGGCGGCCGTGCGGGCCAAGTGGGTGATGGTGGCAGAGAAGGGGGGAGCGCAGAGGGTGGCCAACCCCCCGCGCCTGATGCAGGTCATCGCCATGTCAAAGCAGCAGAGCCTCGTCTCCGTCACCCCCAAGCACTCGGAGACGTCCTCGTCCTCCACCAGCTCTGACTCCTCGCAGTACCGCTCGCCCTCGGAGCGGGACAGCTCCAGCATCATCACCATCGACGCCCACGCCCCTCACCACCCCGTTGTCCACCTCTCTGCTGGCAATGGGCCCTGGGAGTGGAAGTCGGGGCCGAAGGGGCCGGAGGGGTCAGACACCTACGAGCTGGGTGAGGTGGGGAAGGATTTCCACGGCTTCCGCCCGGCCAAGAGCGCCGGCGTCTCCCCTGGCTCCTCTGTCAGCGACATGGAGCAGGACGAGCCGCGCTACGGCAGCCTGGCCGCCATCCCGGGGGCAGCGGGGGGTGGTGGGGAGCGGGTGGAGGCCCCCCCCGAGGGGCTACTGGCCACAGCCAGCCGTGACTCCACGCTGCGGAGGAAGCCGGCCGAGCGGGACGGGCCGGCGGACAGCGAGGTGGATCTGTACTACAAGAAGATGCAGGCGGGCCGCAGGTTTAAGGACTGAGCCCCACGCCCCTGCCCTGATTTGGGGGGGCTCTGTGATGCTGGGGTGCCTCTGCTGGGGATGGCAGGATGGGGCTGGCTTTGCTCTGGACCAGCATGGCCACGCTGGTCCTGAGCCAGCTGAGACATCTGTGGGACCCCTGGCACGGGACCCTGCTCCTGCTCGGGCAGCTGGTGGGGATCTGCCCCCCCCAGGCTGTGGGGCTGGGCAGCTCCAAGCACTTTTGACTTTCTTTTTCTTTCTAACACTGGTGCTGACATTTCCGAGGGGTTATTTTATTCCAGCTCTGGAAATGGATGTCTGGAGGGGGGTGGGGAGGGACAAATGGTGCTGAAGGGCTTCGGGGGGGACTAGATTATGGGGTTTAACAGGGGGAAGAGGCTGCTGTGGGGCAGCAGGCCCTACTCATGTGGGGGTTTGTGGGTGCTGGGGGTCCTGTGACACCCCCATCCTGCATCACCAGTCTGTGTGAGGGAGCCTGAGGGTGGACAGACTGGGAGGGGGCTCTGCCCAGCACTGTGGCTCTGGGTGTGCACAGGCTGTAAATACTGCAGGGACTGGAGGAGAGGGGGGTGTTGGGGTGGGGGTGCAGTGGGGGCTGAGCTCTGCCCCAGGAGGAGCAGCCCTGGGCTGCAGCTGAGGTTTGGGGGGAGCAGGGAGGGGATCTCCAGGCTGTGAATGTCGGGCAACAGCTGGAGCTGCTGTGGTTTGAAAAGCAAATAAACACGTGGATGTTCCCTGGCTGGGTTATTTTGGCAGGTGGGGGCAGCTGAATCCCACGACTGGTGGGGGGGTAGGACCAGGGCTCTGTGGGAGTTCCCAGCCCCGGGGAGCAGTGGCTGAGGCAGCCGTGTCCCCCCCCCCCACAAAGGACACTGTGCCGATGGCACCAAACTGCCACTGCCAATTGGATTAACAGTGGATATCCCAAAGCCTTTGCCTTGCAAACATATGGATTATCCACATAACCCTGACTCGGTGCTGGAAAAGCCACGCGGGATTAGCAGGAGGATTGTGGCAGCAGCCCGTGGTGTGGGGGGTTGTGGGGAGCCCTGGGGGGTGGGAGATGAGGGTCCAACTCCAACCAGCACGACGGCCCTGGGGCTGCTCCATCCAGCCGTGGTGCTGGTGACCCGGAGAGGTGACCCGGAGAGGTGACCCGCAGCCGCTGGCCAAGGTCACCGCGATTGATGCCACGCTCCGGCGGTCCTTGGTGGGGGTCGGGGCGATGCGGGGGCTCCCAGCCCACCAGCCCCACGTCGCCCCCGCGCTCACGGCTCATTGCGGTGCCGATGGCGTCACACGCCGCTTCCCGCCGCCTCTGACCCAGCGGTTTCCATGGCAACTGACAGCCCCGCATCGCTCTCGCAGTCTCGGGCAACCCCCCCAGCCCCGCACCCGCTCCCGCAGCCCGGACCCGCCTTGGGCAGCCCCCCAGGAGCCGCTGCTGCATCGCCTGGGGACCCGCGGGGTCGGGAGGGAGCAGGACCATCCTCATCCTCATCCTCATCCTCATCCCTATCCCCATCCTCCCCCCCGGCCTCCCCCCACAGGGTTGCAGCAGGAGGGGCTGTCAGCCCCCACCTCATCAGCTCCAGCCTGGATTCTGCCTCGGCACCACTCGTGTCGGGTGTCCCTTTTCCGCTGGCGACAGCCTCTGCCCGGAGTCCCCGCGTGTCCCCCGGGTGAGCCCCAGGGGCAGGGCCCGCCTTTGTGACACACAAAGGGCTCAGCCCCACTCCCGGCCCCGCCCCGGAGCTCGCTTTACCATTTGGGATTCCCAAATCGCTCCCCGAGTTGGGGTGAGTGCTTTGGGATTCCGCCTGGCAGCTAATTCCCTTTCCACAGCGCCCCGCGGGGCTGGGGGCATGTGAAAGGCCGGGCTTTAGGGTTCTCATCCTGCAGGCAGCACCATCCCCAAGGCCGGGCTTTAGGGTGCTCACCCCGCAGGCAGCCCCTTCCCCAAAGCCAGGCTTTAGCGTCCTCACCCTGCAGGCAGCACCTTCCTCCGGCTGCGGGCAGGGGCTGGAAGAGCCCTTTGGTGCGGAGTCCGCGTTTTTTTTCCCGTTAAAGGAAGCGTTCAGGGCAGTTTTGTCAGAGCCAGCCCGAGGTGGGGAGGATGCAGAGGCAGTCCCCGACACGGCTCTGCCGTGCCGGGGCCGGGCTGGGGAATTCCGCTGTGGGAAGGGACAGGACGCGACCCCCTCGAAGCCACCGCTGTTCTCATGGGGACCCCCATCCATCGCTGCCACCCCGGTGGGATCTTTCACCCGCGCCAGCAGCCATCAGTGTCCCCGGGGCCAGGGAAGGGCACAGGGATGCCCGCGGTGGTTGCAAAGCCTCGGCCGGGCCCCAGAGAACTCAGGGAAGCAACGCCGGAGCGATGACCCTGCTCACTCTTGCGGGGCAGCAACGCATCGCCCTCGGCCCGGCTTTCAGAGGCACAGAGGCAGCTGTTACAAATCCCATTAGCCTTTCAAGGAACAACAGTGGTCCCTTTCAGCGGCCCCGGCTCCGGCAGGACCCCCTCGGTAACCCTGGAGGCAGAGGGCTGTGCAAACGCCTGTGGAATACGCTGGAGCCTAATGGCAGCTCAGGCCAGAGAGATGGGCCCAGCAGAGCCACAACAGCAGCTCCAGGTGGGGACTGTCTCCCCAGGGTGACTTTGGGACAGGAGTTTGAGCAGAGCTGAATGTACAGAAGGAAGCACTCTGCTCCTGAGGGAGGTTATGGAGAGATGGGCATTGCACCTTATCCCATAGGATGGAGAATGCCACATCCAGCCCCACAGCTACAGCACAGGACTACAGAGAGGAGGGTTTGACTCAAAGTGGGTTATTTTTCATGGATATTAGCCAGAACATATGGAAAGTTTAGGAACATGAAGTAACAAAGTGCTGGAGTGTGACACAGGCAGGGCATCAGTGAGGGCCTGACAGTCTCAGGCCTTGGGGCTCCAGCCTGGCACGGAGGGGTCAGACCCCATCCCATGGTTCCACGGAGACAGGGACACGCACTGCCAGCCCAGAGTCTGTGAAAAGTCAAAGTTAAAATAAAATGAGGCAGCTGGAATTACATGAGAAGGAAAAATAAGAAGCAAAACAGGCACAATAAAGAGGAGGAAGATCAGGAGTGAAGGATACAGAAGAATTTATTGAAAGCACAAGTACAGACTGGGCACCAACTGCTTCTACAATCTCAACAGGAAATAATGGAGCTACAGAAAGGTACAAAGGTTGTTATAAAATAGTTTTAATTTCATTTCATTTTGCATTACAAACATTCTTTGAAAGAGGCAATGGAATTCTGATGGTGTGTACACTTCCCCTCCCCACCCACCTTCCACAATACTGAACCTGGAATTGCTGTTATCAAAATATACAATACATCTGGTCACCATAAAAAACTGGGTTTTGCTGCCCCTCATGTCTTACAACAGGTATAAAAAAATTATAAATATGTACACCCTTAGTTACTCACATTCTTTACATGCAAACACAGGATCCAAAGGGAGCACCCACCATGCTGGGGGCCTGGTTACCCCAAATCCATCTGTGATTTCCATGGGACACCCAGGGTGTCCCGGCCGGGGCCCGGCCCCGGAGCCTCCCCAGAGCTGGGGAGGGTGATGGGGGGCACTGACCAGTCACCCCAGTGCTGCTGGGCTGGGGCCCCTGTGGGAGGTGTTTCACTAGGGAGGGGACAAGCCAGCAGCCACAGAGACCCCTGGCTGTGCCCTCCTGCAGGATTGCTCCTTGGGGAGCTTTGCAGGGGCAGATCCCTGGCTCCAGCACAGATTTAGAGGTACCCAAGAACAGCTGGGGTGATGCTGTCAGCAGGGGTCTTGCCCTCCTCAGGGGTACCCAGCACACCACAGCACCAGGTGGACCCTCACTTGGACCTCACATGCTTCTCCAGCATAATTCATATCCTTGAGAGTCCAGGGAGGAACTACAGAAAGTTAAGACTTTTCCAAACACTCAGTGCTAGGCAAGTCAAGAGCTCCCACACCAAGCAAGGAAATCAGAACTTGCAACACTAAGACAATTAAAAAACAAACTTTGGTCCACAATTTGCAGAAAAACCCTGAAAAAAAGTACAAGATTCTTGTTATTTTGCATCCGAACAGGTTGCAGGTTAGAGGGAAATGTAAGGCAACATCGGATCACACGGAATAGAAGGCAGAATGGCCCGGGAAAGAGTTGTAAGCCAGAAAAAAAAATAAAATTGTTGTATCATTGGGAAAAACTGATCTGCTGCATTCTACTTTTAATAAATTCCCTTCCTAGAACAACATCTGGGCTTATAGGTTCAAAAGGTAAAAAAAAAATCTTTAGCCTGGGTCCTTTTCCTTCTATTTCTGAGCTGTTTGTGCTCATTCTCTCACACCCTCGGCTCTGCTCATCCTCAGCCACGACCTCAGCCTGGAAACTACTCCTGCCCTACAGCTTTAATTACAAAACAAAGAAAATAAAGTACAGTATACACGGGTAATACCACAAAGGAGTAAATTTAGATTACGTTTATACCATCTTATCATTCTATAAAAGGTACTTAAAACTATTTCTTTTGCATATAAAGAGATTAGAATATTTGGTCAACTGGAAATATTGCTAGGCACAGAGGACAGCAACGGCATCAAAGTATAATACAAGGATTCAAACAAAAGCTCAAATGCTGAAGACATGCTCTAAGAACGACGGCGGAGCTACAGCAGCCTCGTTAATCTCCAATTAGGGGCACAAAGGTACCTCTTAAAGGCACCTTTCTAATTGTGGGGTATCCAAGGATTCTCCAAATCCTAGCCAAGCATTTAGGTATATACACACAATTTTGACAAACTCTGATTTATCTTCACAAGTGTCCCACAGCGGCTCTTTTGTCCCTCTGTGAGGGCAGAGCCTGCGGGCTCGCTCCTGACACTGGAATGTGATTTGGCCTTGGGAATGCTCCCCCACCCAGACCTTTGCTCAGCCAAAGGCTCTCAGGTAACTCCCACCTGAGTTTGCAGGTGGCAATGACCCACGAGCAGACTGGGAAGCGGCACAGGGCACACGTGGAGATCGAGACACACACAGGGGGCAGCGAGGAACGACTGCCCTGAGTCACAGCCCAAAATTTCCTTTATCCACTTTGCCAGCTCCCCCTGCTGATCGTCAGCCAGAGCCGCTCCCCCCCTCAGCTCTGCCCATCCCCTCCCTGCAGCTCGGATGTTTTCCCCAAAGAAGTAGAAGGTTTAAGGCACAGGACAGCAGGTGCACAGGTAAGGTGGGATCAACGCAACCGAGTGTTGTGCTGGGTGGGTTGGGAGCTCCTGGTCACCACAATCCTGACTCCAAGGCGCTACAGTGAATTCACACAGTGGTTTTAGGTCTTTCAAGGCATGGATGGGTAAGGAAATTAAAAAAGGCATCAATGTGAAACCTGATAAAACTTGTTGGGATCTGCTTTTTGGGGGAGGAGGAGCAGGAGGGGAGGGGAATTTCCCAGAGCAGGTTCCATAGTGTAAACTTGAACTTGTGATTTTTATTGGAACAGTCAAGATTGTTACCCATCACCGCAAGGTTAGCAAGAGGAATTAATTTTCTTTTTTTTTTTTTAAAAACCGGTAAACTGATTTCTCTTTAAAAAAATAAAATCTCTGGTCTTTTAAGGTCACTTCAGCTGCATTTTAAAGTGGCTTTTTTTTTTTTTCTGGAATGATGGAAGTTGAAACCCTGGTGTCCAGCCTTTTAAGGTCAAGGCTGAACCCCAGAGGTTTTAAGTCAAGTCCATTTTTACTCAGGCCTTCCCAAGCTCTAAATGGTGGACTTGGAGAAGGACACACGCAGGTGATGGTTCTCCCCCAGGTCATGATTGTGGAGGTCAATGAGGGACTGAATGGCTTCTTCCACAGAGCCCATCTGGATCAGAGCCATTTTACGGTCCTTCCTGACAAGACACAAGTTTCAGGCATGTTTAGATCCATTGCAGGAGCTTCCCCAACTTGATCCAAGTTCTTCCATCCAGCACAGAATGAACCCCCCCTGGGACCTGCAGCACACTCACTCTTTAGAGGAGTATCTCTATGGCAAGCACATGCAGCCCTACTGCTCATTCAGTGCTCAGCACAAGGTTACTCAGGAATTCTTTATTCCACAGTCAAACACTGTTAGTAAGGATTCTGCTTACCTTTGAGCCCTTGACTGGAACCAAGTACTTCCACCCTTCCCATATGAAAAGCCCAGAGTAAGGAGAGGACATAATACAAAACACTTACTGGAAGAATTTGAATCCTTTGACCATCCCACCATTGCTCGAAAATAACAACTTAAGATCTTCTTCAGTTACTGAAGGTCTGAAACAAAAAATTTTCCCAGTGAAACAGACGTTGACAGATCAAGATAATCTCAGAAAACTAATTTTCATGATTTTCTAAATTCCCTACCAGCACCCTCTTGGCAAGGCAAGACAATGGAACAGGGAGCTGGGTGAGCTGTCTTGATAGCAATACAGAGCTGTCCTCACACTGAGGCTGCAAACACTTCAATACTCAGCCACACAGGAACTCTCCCTGCGGATACTTACGGAATATTGGACAGATGAAGAGTGGCAGAAGGAGGAAAGATGTTTTGGAAATTTTTGGAGCCTGGTTTCTTGAAGCGATGTAGAGGAGAAGTGCCATAGTCCTTGGTCAGGCCGTGGTCCTCCTGGTTCTCGCGGGGCAGCTGCACTGTCTGGTGCTTGGACAGCGTGATACGAATCGGCTTCCCGTGGAGCTTCTGCCCATTCAAGTGGCTCATGGCTGCAAGGGGAGGACACACCTGACTGCAGGGTACTTCAGTTTTGTCCAGACATGAATTCAAGGCCAGAATTTCACCGCCCTCGCAGACACCACACCCTGCAGGGTCCCTCTGCTTCACTGTGTTCTTTGCCTATTTCCCTCTCGCACCCACGAGCCACTCCAGCCCCAGATCTGCCCCACAGCCACACCCCACACAAGGCCTGGATACATTTGGGTCTTCTGCTGGAAAAGAAGAAACTGCCAAAAATAAAGTTTTGTCCCTAACTGCCCAGAGTCTGACCCTGCCAAGCTTACCAAGCTGGGCCTGATTCCCATCGGCCATCTGAACCAGGGCATTATCTTTCTTATTAAATAAAATCTTCACCCTCTGCACATCACCATAGACTCCTTCAAAGAGGGAGGAAACAAGAACAGTCTTAGGTAGGGAAACAAAAAGTCGAATTCAACTTAACATCAGCTAATCAATCCAACAGCAAAAACATCCATTCCCAACCAGAACTGATCTCATTCCAACCATGGCTACATATTCTGCTCTAATTAAGGGAATTCTTATATAGCAGAATAATAATGGAACAATACATTAAAGAAAAGACATTGGGTTTCAGCAAAAAGCCAAAATCTTACTGCCAGAAGACTGGACAATTTTGCATGCTCTCACAATTTAAAACTCTTATCAAAGACATGCAAAGCAATAACCCATGCAGAACTGAACCAAAACCAAAGACAAACTAAATTAAACAGCAAACTAAGTAAACAATGTAAAACCAAAATTATGCATTCAAAAAAAAGAAAAAAAAAAGAAAAAAAACAAAAACAAAAAGAAAAAAAAAGCAAACTGCAAACTGTACATTTCTGAAGTATCAAAAAGTAATCTCAAATAAATGAAAAACAAGGTAATAAAAAGTGTGAATAATAACATACCGAAAAGAATAAAGAGGCATTGGGGTGTAACTCTCTTTAGAGAACAGCAGAGCAAGGCAGCGGAGGGACAGGGAAGAGGTAAGGAATCGAAGGGGAGAGCGAGGTTGCACAAATCGTCCACAACGAGGAAGGGCAGAGTCCCCGCAGGAAATGGCGAAATTGGTTGATGGATGATGAAGTTTTCAAGATGGTTAATATTGAAGGGCAGGTTGGTTTCCGAAGAGCAGGGTTTGTTTTATTTTTTTTTTTTTTTTTTTTGGAAGGGGAATGTTTTTATTTTTTTGTTTCAAGCAACAACAGGAAGCAGAAGTACCGTGCAGTCAGTTGGCAAAGAAATTCCGGATCGGGGGAAGAAAAAAAATTCAGGGATGGGGAGAAAAGAAAAAAGTAGCAAAAAACACAGGTCAGTAAATACATAAGGAATATGTAGTGTTCCATCAGTCAGATTTATAGAATTCTACATACAATAACTTGCTTACAGAAACAGTTAATAGGTTTTACCTAGTGGAACACAATGATAAAGAAAAGGCATTTTTACTTCAGATATACAAAGGAGTAAGAGACAGTATCCCCCCAGAGTGACTTCCACAGGCTGCAATAACCAATTCAATTGCAATGGCATTCCCTTAAATTCTAAAAATATTTCCTCTATTTACAATTATTGACTTCATGGACCAAGTCACAAAGAGCTTCATTTGCTGCTTTGGGGTCAGGAATTGCAGGAAGCAATCCATGCCATAATACTTGGCTGGAAAGAAACAAGGAACATCCACCTTGGACACCAACCACTGCTTTAAACAAACAAATCATGTAGATGAGCAGCTGTACTGCCACAAATCCCACTCCAAGGTCTGCTGGAAGCACTTGGATAAGGAGCTGGTACCTTGTTTGTAGAGGACTGTTCCCTTCCTGCGCTGTGGCCTGAGCTCAGGGTGGAGAAACCCAAAGTACTGGATCACCACAAGCTGAGACGTGTGGACTGCTCCCACTTTTGTGTAAGAAAAAATGGGGCCCATTTCAGCTCCCATGATTCCCACTCAGGAAAACCCCATGGCAGAGTAGTCACTCCAGGCAATACTGTCTCTTTACTAACTGGTTGTGGCACAGGTAAGTTTCTACAACACTGATTATACAGGCAGTGGAAAAAGTTTCATGTCTGTTAGTTCACAGCTTCAGTCCAAGTCCCAAAGTCTCTCTAGCCCAAAGACAAGCTGGATGGAGAGTGAAGAGCTCCTCAAAAAAACCACAGGGCATGAAGTAACTGCTTGCTCCTGCCTAAAAAGAGCTGTGAGAAATCTGAGAGGTGCAGCACAGCCCCTTGTCCTGCCACTACCATCCAGGCACTCAACAGCTTCCTGGGAACAAACACTTGGAAGCATCACACTGGTCAGGAATAATGATGCCTGCTAATTATCAGGGCTTATGGTAGAACAAACCAGAGATGTGAGTCCCTGGAATGGCAGAGCAGTTTCCAGGCAGCACGAGCAGCAAATCCCAAAATTGTTCCACAGCCCCTGCTGTTATTTCATGCCCTGGAGAGAACAGCAATGACAGGTAAGAGCAGTATGAAACATGATCCAATTGGTTCATCTCATTAAGAGTTAAACATTTTGATCATTCATCACATCCAGGCTTCCCCTTTGATCCAAAGAGGTTTTGTGGTGACTCTGCCATCACTGGTAAGTTTTACAGCTTTGCAAAGTGCTATTAACGTGTGTGCACAGTCCCACCAGTTACAGCTCCTCAGCAGAGCCTCATTACTCTGCTGAACACCAGAGGTTCTACACTTTCAATCCAACCAGATCCAGGGGCTGACTGAAGGAAAATTCAAGCCCCCTGTATCCAATTCCCTTATACCTTTCATTAAACAAGGTTTTTGTTCAAATATTACTTGCATTATTTTTAGAGAAATCCAAATATTTCAACTCACTCAGTTAAGTAGAATTGAAAATGTAAACTGTGAGCTGTTAAGGGGTTTAGCTAAGGAAAAACTTCCAGGAATCCTGGAAGGGGGAAATGTGCAAGCACATGGCAGAGGAAACACTGCACAGGTACAAGGTCAAGCTAGCAGGGATCCAGACACTACACAGAAAGAGCAAAGGTCAGCATGAAGCCACTCTGTAGTTCTGAATTAATGTATTAAAAACTACAACATGCCAAGGAAAAGGAATGGACATGGCTACTCTGTGACCCAAATGACACTATTCCATGGGAATGGTGGGGAGACTCCACACAGAAGAGGGAGGAAGGGACAGGCATTGTAGTCTCTGGGGGACAAGAGCAGGCAGGCAGCATCCTTGGCTTTGAACCAAGGAAGAGCAATTTCAATCTGAGATGGACTTTCCCATTTCCCTTCAGCAACTAGAGTACTGCTCTGCCCTGCACCTGGGGCTGTCAGAGCACGGCAGCGGCTGCTCTAGCGGTGCCGCCTCCTTTGGATACAGCAGGATTTCACTTTCAATGAATTTCAGCCCAATCCGTGTTCAGAAAGTGAAAGCAGAGATAACAGGAAGGAGGAAAAAAAAAAAAGTAAAGTTAGGACTGCACTAACCTCTGGGATCAGATTGCTAACCAGCAGCACGGAGTGCCCTGTCCCAGACAGGCCGGGAATGGCAATCCGTCCTGCTGCAGCCGCCGCAGCTGCTGCTGGAATAGCCAAAGGAGCTAGTGCTCCAGGAACACTTGGAACTGTCAGGCCTGGAAATTAAAGAATATTAACCAGTAAAGAATTAACAGCATGTACTCTAGTGTATTTGCTGCACCAGAAGGGAGAACAGCACACCCTCTGAACCATGCAAGTCGTCATTCCCAAAAGTGCCCATGTAATCCTAAGGGCAACAGGAGCCTCCGCTTCTGGTGCTGCAGGAAATGTTCTGGTTTCAAAGAGGATTTGCTCTTGCAGTGCCTGGTGCTGAGCAGGTGCCTCAGCACTCTGAAGCGTGTTTCACAAGCAGCGGATGAGCACAAAGCCTCAGCTCTGCTGTGCAGGACAGGTGTCACACACAGGGCATGGGGAGGGTCTGTCCAACCAGGGCATGCACAATGTGCTCTCATCACACATGCAACCACCAGGTACCCTGTGCCACCATCACCCAGCTCTCCTGACTGGGAAACACTGCAGCTGCACTGACAGGCATTCCTAGACAGCTCCCACCTCCTGTACCAGCCCTTCAAGGGCAAGAGCTTTAGAGCTCAAGAAACAACTGCTAGTAGTCAATTCCATGGATTAATCCCCAAAGCAGCCCTTCTTGTTTTCTCAGCAGGGCTGGATGTTACCAGAACAGCAATGCCTCAACAGCCCACTCTGCTTGTTTGTCATAAGCAAGGAAATTCCATCATGTTCCCAGAGAGCCAACATGGCTTGGAATGCTGCAAACCACAGCAAGGCTTGTTTAGGCTGGCACTCCTGCCAGCATGTTCAGCACCTCCAGTTTTCAGACTCCTGGCTACTTGTGGAAGCAGCAATGATCTGTTACCTACAGCACGAGCTGTGAACTTCAAAGTTCACCTTAAATGTCAGCTTTCTCAAAATATTTGGGGAAAAAAACTGACAGATTCCTTGCTTCTGCCCACATTTACAGCTGTCAAATAGAAGTCCTAACCTCTGTAATGACAAGAGGAAATTCAAAGCACAAGAACTTTCATCTCCTCACCCCTTCCCCATATTATTTCAAAGTTTGCCTTTACTGTTTCTCCCATCCTGCTTTATGCATTTTCTCCCCATCACCAGGACATTGCCCAGAGGTGCTGCAGCTGCACAGAGCATTCCTAGCTGAGGTGATGTACTGGATCACCATTCCTCCCATGTCTAAATGCCAGCATTTAAAATTTACATGGCTAACCCAAAAACATCACTACTTTGATTTAAAACATGAAGATGCTTCACCTACACAAAACCTACATAAAATTTCAACCTACAATACAGTAATACAGTACCTGTAGCCTGAGGAATGGCAAAAGTAGGAGGAAAGCCAGCTCCAGCATATGGAGGAGAGATTATTCCTGGGGCACCTGGGAAAGACAGACACATTATAAAAAGATGCCCAACAGCAGGAAAACTCTAAACTTCACAGAACAGTGTAATATTCTAGTTGGAAGAGACCAACAAGGATTAGCAAGTCCAGCTCCTAGCCCAACACAGGACACACCCAACAATCCCACTACATGGCTCAGAGTGTTGTCCAAATGCTTCTCCAACTCAGTCAAGCTTGGTGTTGTGACTACTGCCCTAGGAAGCCTGTTCAGTGCTCAGCCACCTTCTGGGTGAAGAACTTTGTCCTTATATCTAACCTAAACCTCCTTAAACTTAGCCAAAAATGCTTTGATCTGTCCTTCAACAGAAGCATTTAGGTGAAAACTCAACCCTAAAACACAACCAGCAATTCAAAAAATGCCTCTCATGTAACAATGGACTCCCAGAGATCACCAAAACAATTCCTGGGCAAACACCAGGTGGCACCAGAGGCACCGACCACAGGATTTGGCACTAATCTGACCCTCAATGATCCCCAAATGTTCTGCCTCAGTTACACTCTATTCAAAGTTTTTGACCAAATACACCAGGATGACATCCCCTCCCCTTCTCCTGACACACTGTCCCAAATGACTGCGCTTGAGATTGCCCAAAAAAATCACCAACAAGGGTATAAGCAAAAGTTGTATTTAATTTAACTACAAAGCACAACAACTGGCAAGATTTGTTGGCAAGATTCACTCTACTTACAAAGGACAACTAAGGCACAACAAGGAAAAGCAAGCAACAACAACAAAACCAAACAAAATCCAGGCAATCAAAACAGAAAGGAATTGAAGTCTACCTAGGTATGTGTGTGTGTAAAAACAGTGTAAACAATGATGAAAAGGAATGCTGCCTAAAGCTCAACACTTCAACTTAACAGTACTTTAACTTGACTTAGACCTAAATTTAGAGCTTAACTGTAACCAATCTAAAAGAGAAATAACATTTAACAGCATTTAGCCTAAATTATAACTATAACTTGACCTAACTTTCAGATTTGCTATGGCAAATATGCAAAGGGTGTGCATGCAGACAGCCAGTGCAAGATAAGGCAACTTTGGAAAAAAGTCCCTCAGAAAGAGCTGAGCCCAGGTGGTGTTTGCAAGGACAAAGCCTAACAAGCACCTCTCAGAGCACAGTGAGAATGAAAAGAAGCCAGGGGGTGCAGGTGGGGTTCACCATGACACACACAGACATCAGCTGGCTCTGTCCTGTTCCCACTTGCTGAACACTCACCAAAAGCAGCTGCCATGGTCTGGTCCAGAGTGGGCTGGCTGTCCCCAGAGGGCAGGTCTGGGCGGGTGTAGTCTCTGCTCTTGTCGTTGTTGTACTTTACATTGAGACTCGTGAGCTTGGAGAAGTCGATGCGCAGCGTGCAGCAGGCGTTGTAGATGTTCTGTCCATCCAGAGACTGAGAGGAAACAAAACCAGTCCTCACCCAAATGCATTCAGAACAAGCTCACAGCAATTGCTCTCTGGAGAGGGAAGGTGGTGTTAGGCCATCCCACAGCTCCACCTGAGAACAGGTATCTCATGTGGAGACAGCTCTGCTTCATTCAGCCCCTCTGGCAGCCTCCAAGTTCCCCGTGCGAACAACTCCCTCCCACTCACACTTTGTCCCTGGGGTAATGTTGGTGTCAGCCCACCCCAAAGCCCACCCAGAACCTGGATTAAACAAGGCAAACTCACGTGAGAATAATCCAGCACTCACCAGTTTGGCATGCTGAGCACTCATGGGGTCAGCATATTGCAGCAGGGCCTGAAACTGGTGGTTCTTCGTGAATGTGATGATTTTCAAAACTGTACCAAATTTGGAAAAGATCTGCAAGATAATATTTGTGTATCTTGTTATCACACTTCCAGCAAGATAATTTCATATTGATCTCTTACTACAAGCAGAAACAAAAGTCTTCTCAGCCTGTCAGCTTTCAATGCAGCCCTGAAGGATTTAAACCACACTGTGGGCATTGCTTGACTGGCATCATGGCATCAGCCTAGAACACACCAGAGTGGCTGAACTGCTCCCTAAGTACAGTTTGCTTATTCTGGGTTAATTAACAGGAATATTCACAAACACCTTCAGGAACTCGACCTCTTCCAGGAATTTCAGGAATTCTTAAATGCAGTCAAGCTTGCAACTTAAAACATGAAGATAACATTAAGCAATCACAGCAGACAGAGGCAACTTTCCAAAATGGCCACCGTCTACGTAGCTCCTGGACATTGTATTTGTTTCCCTGGACCCAGCAGAAGGATGAGGAGCAGCTACTTTTGCTAAAACCTAAAGATAACCTGAAGAACTGTAATTGATCCAATAAAATGGACTAGGAGTCAAATGTCTGGAAATTATAATCATGCAAGAGTGGGGGACAAACTAGCAGCATCTCCTGCAGGTGTGTTGTCTTCAGAGAAGTCTGACAGTTCTGTTCAGAACTTGCATCGTACAAACACAAACCACAGACTTTGCAACTACACCAACACACCAGTTGCTCCTGCCCCTTCCTCCAGAACAATCATCAAGCAGTTGTGGTGACATGTTTTACCTGGTGCAGAACATCTAGAGTGACAGGGTAGAAGAGATTCTCCACAATGATCCTCAGGACAGGGCTCTGGCCAGCCATCGCCATCCCTGCATCGACGGCGGCAGCCGTGGCGGCCAGCGCCACAGCCCCAGCCTGCACCTGGGTCACGGCCTGCAGAGCTGCTTGGGCACGCTGCAGGACCAAAAAAAAACTGTTAGACCCACACTTGTGCTTCCAAAAAACACACAGTCAGCTCTCCTTGAACTCCCTCTCTGCAAACAGCCTGCTGGATTCAGCAGTGAGCAGAACAGCCGTGTGCTGCTCCAAGAGCTGGGGCACATTTGAGACAGAGCCAATAAAGACCACCCCACCCAGTAAGGGCAAGGCAAAAATGGCAACTAAATCAACCATGCAGTACCTATGCTATGGCAAAACCTTGCTCTGCATAAACTGCAGCAATATTATCCCATTTTTTAGAAAAAGGGAAAACCAGGGCTTTTCTGAATCCTAGACAAGGTGAAAAGACTGAAAGATTGATGCACACTTGCCACAGGGATCCAGAAGTGAGAATTGCTTGGGGTTCTACAGGGCCCCCTGACACACAGAACGCTCGTGCTCCAGCTGTGAGAGGCACCCAACAGCAGCATTCCATCTGCACAGCACTGGGAGCTCTGATCCTGTTTGGAATCAGCTCAAGAAGAGCAGACAAAGGGGACGTACTGCAGCCACCCCTGACAAAGAGCCACAACGCTTGAACTTCTTTCCAGTGTTTCTGTCCCAAAAAGTTGCCAAAAGGGGCAGAGCTGAAACTAGGAACTTTTTCCCCTCTGCAGAGACCGTTGGGGGCTCAGAGCCTTGAGATATGCTGGGTTCAGGTGCTGCCACCTCAAAGCAGCACCTACCAGCACCAGACTGTGCTCTACCACAGCTGAGTTCTGCCCCTTCATGGCTGCACTTGATAGAAATTTCTTAAGCATTAGAAACAAACATCCTAAAGCACAAGATGTTACTAAAGTCCATGGATCTCAAGCCAGCAGCAGAGATCTGGCTGTGTGTCCTCCCCCCTCCCTGGAATGATAATGCAGAGAACAAACTGACTGCTTGGTTTGGAGAGTTGTCTGTCTTCAGCTCCTTGTGGTTGGAGAACTGGATGTAGATGGGCTGGCTCCGGAGCACCGGAGTGACTGTGGTATAGTAGTTCACCATGGTGTTGGCTGTCTCCTCTGTGTTCATCTCTATGAAAGCCTGGGAAGTGAAACCCAACAGGGACACGTCACAGCAGGACAGCACCAGGTCACCCCAACCCTCCAACATTTACACACAATGTGGTTTTGCACACAAAACTGTTTAAAATCCAATTATAAGTAGAGCAAATAAGGATCTTCTCTCTCGAAACTGATTTAATGCAAAGCTTCAGTCTCACCCTAAGATCTCCATGCTACGTGTACTTAGATGTAAATGTCTGCAAGAACACAAAAATAGAGCAGCAATCCAGACTCTTCACTTCTCTATAGGGCAGAAAGCCCCCACTGCTCTACACCCTTAGGGGCTTCTCTCCTTCAGAAGAGAAACGTAAGGGATTGTAGCAAGTCACTGCAGCATGCACTTGCATAGAATCACACCATGCAATATATCAGAGGCATCTTTTCATAATTAAGATTAAAGACAATATTTTAAGCAATTATTAAAGTTGGCTTGCTTTTTTACTCCTTAATTTGCAAGACAATTTTAGTTACCAAATTAGTGCACACCACCCCCATTACCCAAGAGTATTTCAGCCATACCCAGCTCATTTACTAGATCTGTAAAGGTGTCCTCAATATGCCACGTTACACAGTGGTAACTCAGCTGTCAAGCAAGCCTGAATGAAAAAGGCCGACTCATGGCACTGCTGTTCAAATAATCCCAGGCCTGCAATTTCCAAACCAGGCCTAACGCTAATTATAAGTGACAACCTGTAATTATGGACTGAGCTCCTTCTGCAGCCTGAAAGTGGTATTTTCTACAGATCATGGGATAATCACAGAAAAGTAAAATAAGAGTATGCAGAAGTTATTGACTCTTAACACATGGCAGCTGTTTAAACAACTTGGAGCCGGTTTCCTGATGACAAACTTATCAAGCCTTTGACACAATCCATGCTTCCAGTTAAGGAGACAATACCTGGTTTTTGCCTTTCAACATCAGAAGATTGGTGACCTTGCCAAAGGGTAAGCCCAAAGAAATGACCTCTGCCTCCGTGACGTCACTGGGGAGCTTACGGACGTGGATTACTCGGGATGGGATCCCGGCACTTCTGTTATCACCTTTGAACTTTTTGCTGTCGTTTCCATTAGCTGTAAGAAGCAAAAGTTACTGCTGATGAGAAGAGTCTGGAAGAAGAAGCACGTACTTCCCACTGCTGACCCACAGGCTCTGCTCCCCAGCCAGTTACTGCACTATTACAGAGAAATTCCATAGTCTAGGATAAATTGAGGCTGAAGACACGTGGTTTTACTCTTTTTTTTTCTTCCAAATTGCATGATGGGAATAACAGCCAAATGCCACTGCAATGGAATCAATTCTCCAGTGGCCATTTCCTAGTTTGTGTAAAGCTCACACCTACCCACTCATATTTTAGTGCAAGTCTGAGCCACTAACCCCAGATTGGTGCTTTATTCCTTTCCATCTGGCCTAGTCTTGTTGGCAGATATTTATTATTATTATTATTCAGCACCATCCCACAAAAGGCCTAGTATGTACTAAAAATGAAGAGATTTTAAAATTATGACTAAAAAGGAAAATCCAGGCCTCCTTGCAGTACTTATAAATTGCTGTGCTGGTTTCCATGCAATATTACCTGCAGAAGGAGAGTTGCTGCTCATGATAAAGGGTCCGTTAGTAGTAACACAAGGAGAGAAAAGCTCCTCAGCTGCCCGCTGGAAGAGAACAGATGACAGGTAAATGGACAGCATTTTACTCAATTCTATCCAGGCACTCCTAAAGCAGAACAACTGAGAAAGCTGGAGAGGAGTTGAACACAAGTGTAAGTGAAAACATACTGACAGTGGGCAGTGAAGCTCACCTCCATGAATTAAATATCAGTCAGATCCAGTTTGGTAATGGAGCAGCACTATCCAATATCTCTTTTCAGCTCAGCATTAGGGATCTCAGGGCTGGAGTGTTGCTGAGTTGTGTGAAGTGCTGTGCACCAGGCACCTTCTCCTGTCATACGTGGCAAAACAGGTTTCTGACTACTCCCATCCCACAAAATTTTCACTCTGAAGCTGCCAAAACTATTTGGGAATGACTTGGCAGTTATGAATCAAAGCTGTGCATTTTGTGCCTCATTCCTGGAAGTGTTTGTGCCCAGGCTGGACAGGGCTTGGAGCACCCTGACCTGGTAGAAGGTATTTTCTGATACAGCATTCCCTGTAAAGTCACCTAAATCACTTCAACTGACCAGGACTGGTCCAGCCCAAGTAGTAGATACAAAAAACCATTACTAAGACAAAAGCAAACATGCCTATGAATGACTTCTTAGCACAATCTATACTTGCACACACATCTTACAATCAAGCATGGCTTAATTATAAGTAAATTACACGGAAGACTTCAAATTCCATTGTAAACTGTGAGCAAGCACGATACCACGGATCTAACACACAAAAGCACTTTCTTATCATTTTTTTACATTACTCTTCCACAGAGGTGCCACACCAAAGCTTTCATCAATAGAAAAAAAGCTCAGAACTCATCCCTGCCTTGGCAGCTCCCACCCACTTCAATGGAAACATACCCTGCTCCACACCATGGCACCAGAAACCCTTATCTTCCACACGCCCTGTATCTGGTGGCACCTGCAGAAACAGGAGCCGTGCAACAACAAAAGCTCTGTGCACTCCCCCAGCAGACAGGCTGGGAAAGTAGGTCACTGAGAGCCCCAGAACACCCAGCTACAGACACACGGTTTGGGGTTTTTTCTTTCCCCCTCAAATCTTGAATTTCTCGTTTGACTACTCACTGCCAGCTCTTCAAAGAGGCTTCAAGGACTTTGATGTCCCGAAGATGAGAATTAGGCCAGGTTCCAAGCCACTGTTCATGAGCTGCTGCTGGTCACCTGCAAGCACTGACCAGCTCCCACCAAGGCTCTGGCCTAGGCCTCCTCCTCCTCCTCACATGGTGCAGTCATTAGCACTGGGCCTTTTAACAGCTGTTCTAATTAGCACTTCGATTCCTGAGTGCAGCAAGAGGCAAGCTGGGTTGGGAGGCTATTAGACTATGATCCCATCCTTTGATGACTCAAATTAAGACATAATTCCAAGGCTAGAAAAAAATCCTCTGGTTTGCTGTTAGAACACTCTTGTGCCTGCACTGCTGCTGCCACTCCAGGTACGGCTTCCTGTGCCACGGCCTGGGATACACCTGGCAGCTACTGACAAGAGCCACTCACCAAAACATAGCCCTACCCACATAATCAGGTGTTTCTGGCTTGATGAAAGCCTTTGCATCAGGCCTTAACGGGACCTGAATGTTTTATAACATCTTCTTAAATATTAACTTGTAAAATTCTGCACATCCAGAACTCTTTCAGTAAAAATTGGTGCATCAGTGCAAACATAGCAGGCAGCTCCTGCAATCCCATCATGGAAACACTGGGAGAATGAGCCACATATTTGGCTCTCACAGAGGCAACACTAGGAAACTATAAACTGGAAAAACAAGCATTTATACCATTATGGAAAGAATTTAGCTTTCCTAATGGCTTGTTTAAAATATACATTTTCTTGTGTATTTGAGAACTTCCTCACAGGCAGGGATGGCAAGGATGTCACTGCAGCCAGGCTCCACACGTTCATGTCTCTTTAAGGAGAGCAATTTCCAATCCACTCCCCTCTTATCTTGGAGACAGCCTGTGCTGCCCACTGCGACCAGAGCTGGGAGGCAGAGGGGGGATGATTGTTCAACATCAAAAGCAGCAGCAGTCAATTTGTAAGCTTCCCAGCTGGAAGTACATGCAAACAAGGAGGGAAGACTGCCACGGTTGGAAAAAGGCAGTTATTCCAAAGTCTTTTCTCTACACAGGGAAGTTTACACACAGTACATGTAGTACTTTGCAGTCACACTGAAGTTATTCCCCACATCTCCCAGTGCAGGAGTGGCTGCTGAAGTGCGAGAGGAGCAGACCCAGCGCCCCAAGGGGCCTCAGTGGTCACCCTGTGCTGCCATGCCCTCTCCAGCACAAGGAGGCTGCACGAACCATGACTTTTCATTTATGGGTGTTCTTCCTCTGCTCCTGTTGGAGCTGATATCGGATAACCACAGGAAATAGTTGCTTTTTTGGAACAACCAAACTCAAGGCAAACTGAAACCCAGTTGTCTATGACCATGCCCACAGTAATGAGCACTCAAAAGCCTCCCTACCCTTATACTGCAGGGATCACCAGTCTCCTTCCATATTATTTTCTGTCTTTTCTTTCAGTACATGTTAGAAACACTAAAGAGTTTCTTTAAAACCATGATATAAATTCAAATGTTTCATACCAAGTACTCAGTTCAGTAGAGGCAGAGGAACCAAAGCAAGCCTGGTTGGTTGAACAGGTTTAGAAGAGTTTCTCACCAACAATGTACCCACTGGCTATTTTGAATTATACTGGGAAAGACAGGAGAGAAGTTACTGATTCTGAAGTTTCATATAATTTAATTTAGTTTTAAAACAGAAGAAATCCAGCCAAGGGCTGTGAGGGTTCTTGGTGCTCACCTATATCTACCCACAGCACTGCTTCTCTCCCTGTTGCACTCTTTCAGGGAGGCCCAGCTGCACTTCAAGACACAATTCTCCAACCCCCAGCTCCCATCCCTGCTCACAGAGGCATTAATTACACTGACATTTCTGCTCAGCCATTCTTTCACAGCTGGTATTTTTATGACGAGATTAACAGAAGCCACAGTGCACTCACAGCACATCAAATTCCTCATTTGAACTAACAAATCCCCCCTTCCTGTTGACTGAAAACAACCACCACTTCTGGAGTTACACAGCCAGATCCTACCTAGAGCAGGGTAGGGCTGTTTCCACCACCCAAATCCCCAGTCAGCAGCACACTGGCACCAGGGAAACCCTGCTGGGAGGGGTTTCCATGCCAGCAGCCTCCTCTGGCCTGATGCTCCTGACTACAGAAGGCCCCTTGCCCGAGCTGCATTAATTTAATCACACACCGTGCTCCAGGCAGCCCTGCTGCCAACAATTCCTTCATTCTCTTTTCAGACTCAGGGAGAGGCAGGCTCCTGCAAGGTACAGCTTAGCATTTCATATCTCCCCCAGTTGTATTTTTGACCACACCCCAAACTCTAAGCCTTGCCTTGCTTTTGTAAAAGTAAAGCCTAAGAATTTTTAGTCTGTCCAGGCTCTTACTTAAAAAGCAACAGCTGACTCACATACACTACATATTGCCTCACTGCCAGTAGGATTTTACCTGGCTTACAACACCTTGGAATGAAGCCAGAGATTGTCTCAGCTTCTATCAGCACACCTAGAAGTGCTACAGAAATTCCCAGCTGCCCTATATAATCCTTTATCTACTTAAGATCCAGCACTTACTTTAAATGGATTACAGTAAGTCAACTGCATCCTGCCTGTGCAAAAGGCTAGAAACAAACAGAAACTACACCACCATAAAAAATATTTATTTCAAGTCAAATACATGATATTAATCAGCTTTTAGCCAGAAAGCAAAATTAAAGCAAAGGCAAAAGGACTGTGTGGGAAGGAAGGGGACAATGACCAAAAAAGCCAGAAGCCACAGGCTGGTCAAGCTCAAGATCTACAAAAAGCTGTTTCTCTCCATGCTCCAATGAGGAAACCCTATGGAACAGCAGGACTGTCTCTGGATGTGGGGCACCTTACACTGCTCTGACAGACTTGGGATAGCAGTACTTTGAGAGGGAAAATGTGGATTTTGGAGGCAACCAGGCCATCAGCTAACAGACACAGAAAGCAAAGCAGGGAACAGCAGCACCTGGCAACCCCCTCTGAAAAGAAATCGGAACAAATCTGTCCTGTAAGAAGCCAGAGCACACGAGCATCGTTATTCTTAACTTTCTCTAAATTTGGAAAAATATTGTAGAGACAATAAAAGACCACTGTAATATTTTTTCAAAAATGAGTCAGACCACTGAGCTCACAAAAACCCTCTGCTCTGATCAAAGAGGCAAGAAAATGCCTCTGAGCACAGGAGGAGCAAGTGGCTCATCAGGGGCTGTCCAAGGTCAGTCCCAGAGGGACGCAGGAATGCTCTGATCCTTCAGTTCACAGCTCAAATCTCTGTGAAGAAACTATTAAGAAAAATCCAGTCTGATGACATCATCATCACACTCATGTTACATTCCAACATTTTTTGCTGAGAGATTCGAGATTCAAGAATGGAACTAAATTTAAACTACTAGGAAGGATGCCAGCTTTCCTTGCCTTCCACCAAAGACTAACTTCCAGCACAGCTCACTTATGTTTCCCCTCTATTCCCCTCTCCTGCCTCCAGCACTCTTTAGTCATTTGAAGTAGTGTGAAAAACATTCCAATTTGGGTCACAAACAAACCATGAGTCAACTTTTTTTGTGAAACACTTCTGAAGAACACACACACACCTGCATCCCCAACAGTCTCCAGGAAGCTGGGAAGTTAAGGCCAACACAAAACAACTTCAAGATTCCACAATGTGATGCTGCTCCCACTTCGGTGTCACTCACACACTGGACACACAATTTATCATTTGATCAGAACCAAAGCAGTTGGGATCAATTTTGTTCACTAAATTGCTCATGGCTGATGTACCAATTCAACACATATACCATTAATCAAATTAAGTCCATCCCAGCAGTCAGCATATTCCATGGACAGTGGATCTGCGGCAGAGGCATCAGCCTATCTGGCAGACACAAGGGACACTTATTTTCAACCCACACTCTGCTCAGCCAAACACCAGTCACCTGCCACTTCAAGCTTTTAAAACTGTTACAGCCTGCCTCTTGCCAGGACAAGATTGAGGCTGATATCTCTACAAAGCAGCCAATGGCAGGCTCCCCACTGGGATCCCCAATGGCACACACACACTCCCAGCCCCTTTGAAGCTGGGTGAGACAGTCAGAGCACGGCAGTTTCCTCACACAGTTCTGCTGCAAATGCCAGCACTGTTTCTAAAGGCTGCAGACAGGCCCTGGAGTTCCTAAAAGCCACGAGACCCTCTAGTGCTGCACCTGCACACCCCATGTGTTTTGGCAATGAGCTCTATTAGAGCTCAAGCACACACCAGCCTCACAGCAAAGCCGGATCCCCAACCCACTCATCCCTCAGCCCCTCCTAACTTTCCTTCTCAGTCTTTGCTACTATGGAGACACCCTGTGAAACAAACCTGCCCTTTGAGCAAATAAAAGGTGTGGCCAGTTTAAATAGCCCAAAATTCCTAAACTCCAAGTGCTGTAGCAATGCAGTCATGCTGGCTTGGTAGGGCAGCACACGCCCAGGCTTTATGATCCACTGCTCCCAAGCTGAAATTTAACTACTTAACCTTGAGTTTTCAAGGCATTGCCACGGAGCAGAGAGGCCTTGGCAAAGCTCAACAGAAATCCTATCAGGGAGAAATAGTGCTGGATGAGTCACTCCAGGAACACAGAACTCATGGAAGGACATTTCTGCCCCGTCTGTCAGGGGGCCAGTGGAACACCTGGGTTTAGCAGGAACTCTCCAGGCAGCACAACTGCACCTGAACTGTGGCTGTGAAAAGGCAGCACCACAAATGGGAGGGCTCAAACATTGGCCCAGCAGGGCACAGCATTCAATGTGCTCTCACAGGAAGCTTGAAAGAGTTGTACCAGAGCCATGGGGAATGTGTAAATAAATAATACTTCCTCTTCTTGCTGGTGTGAGAGGACAAATGCAGCACCAGCATACCTGCGTTTTCCAGTCTGACAGTACCTGAAACAGATGTCAGAGACCAGAGTCCATCCCTACAACTTAAAAATGTGCAGTTGAGTGGGTTCACATGTATTAAATATTCTCCTCATTTTTTTTAAATCATCACAGACTGAGGCCAAAGCAGTCCTGAGGTTTAAATCCAGTATTTTCTAAAACCACTTTATCAACAGATATATGACTTGAAGACCCAGGTGCAAAAAGCAGCATGCAGCACTCTCAGGTGAGATGGAGCTGCTTGGCACACCCAGGTGACCTGATGCCACCCAGCAGCCACTGCCATCCCTGTCCCCTGCCACCAACATGTGGTTCCCATGTGTGCTCACGCCTGATGGGGAGGCCACAAGAGCCAGCTTGTTGCAGCCTCTAACTAAAACCATAGGAGGGGACTGGAATTTCCTCACAACATTCTTGGCCCACTGCCTGAAGCCATAATTACTGTTCCCATGGCAAAGATCCTGGCTTCACCACAAATCACTTCTATGCAGTCAGCTTGTATCACACTCCAGCAAAGCCTGTTTTAAAAATTAACTTCTCAAACGCCACACAACTGCACTTTTGGTTTCTGGAAGGGAAATCTTTCAAGCAGAGCTTGACTTAGCCAAGAAACTATGGGATTATTCAGCACCTAAACTATTCTGAGACTTTGCCAATCACCAAAATGCAATTTCACTTATAGAACAGCGACGTGTCACAGCTCATCCTCTCTCTAGTCCTGCTCAGAGTGTGAAGGAACACTGATAAGAAGGGAAATTAAACAAAGGGCAAAGAGACACAACAGAGTGAGACCTTGATCAGACTACTTGCAAGAGGCAACTGCAGGGTCAAAGAGCACCTCAGAGCTCAAACTCCATGCCTCCATCTTAGGGCCATACTTACTTCCTTTTCAGACAGCAGCGAAATTATGGGAAGAAGTAAGTCTTACATCATGTGTTTCTGATCTGCAGGACATTCCAGAAGGCTGTGCATCAGGAATCCCCACACCAGAATGGCAATGAGCTTCCTAAACAAATTCACACACTTTAAACTGAGGAGCCTAGAATGGCTACTACAATTACACCTGATTAAAAACAAGACCATTGGGCAGTACAGTACTCAGAAGAGTAAGCCACTGGAACACCTGGGGGCTTCTTAAGTTAAAGAAACTAAACTTAATTAAGACCTCAGAAAAAATTAGTAAGAGGGTGTAAATACTCTTGATATGTAAATTAAGGATGTGAGAAAATAAAATATGCCAGCAGTCTGCCTTTTAAAGCAAATGTTGAGCAAACAGAAAAAAAACCTACTTTCATGAAGTTTTCAGCTTTCAAGTTAAGCTCAGCAGTCACAGCAAGACACCAAGAGGCCACTGGGAGTTTGCTGTGACACGTTGCCCAGCAGTGGTTTGAGTCACAGGCACTTTTCCTACTTGTCTGAGCCAGCTTTGGGACATTCCAGTCACAGTATCAGATCATGGACAAGGTCACTGAGCATGGCAAGAGCTGACAGATTTTGGGGACTGTCATCTTTCAACACCCAAATTCCTACCTTCTATGTACACACACATCAGGAAGAGTAAATTTACACCTCAGATTAAAAACCATTTTCCAGCTCAGATCTCCATGGGTGATCTGGTAGTTCAGTCAGGAAGCTCTCATGAGCACAGGTGACAGAATGGACACCTCAGTCTGTGCTGGATGCCAGAGCAGGGGAAGCTGTCTGACATGGCTGACCCAGGCAGATGATGGGAGCACAGGAAAAGCTTCACTTTGCTCTCAGAAATGCAGACTCCAGTTTACCAACAGAATCCCATGACACCCAAGCACTAACGAAGGGAATCCTATTACAAGAGCTACACCTGCATATTCAATGACTTAAACACAATCACATAATGTGGCTACAGCAAAAATCAGTCAAAAGCTTACCTTTACCAAGATGATTCAGCTTTCCTGCTTGCTCCTGCCACTCTTTAAATTTAGATTCAACTTTCTTTAAACCTGCCCCATCTGACTTGACAAGAAACTTCATGTTCCATGCACAATTTAGTCTCACCCCTCCCTACCTGCTGTCCAACCAGCAGAGCCGTGGGTACAATGCTGTCCCATGCCAGAAGTGAAAGCACTCAGAGGGGATTGCTCCCAGACCTCATCTGACTGGAACCAGGGTCTGGAATCGCCCCAGATGGGTGCAATGAGGCAGGCAATCCCACACTCCAAAATTCCAAGCTTCACAGGGATCTACAACTACAGTTTTAGAAGCTTCCTGGTTAAGTTTACTTATGTAAAACCACTTTTAAAAGTTACAAATTACACATTGTTAAAAACCAGGGGACCTTAACCAACATTAACCAGTTTCCCAACAGAGGTATCAAACTGCTCTAGGGATGCCTTGGTCCACCTTTCATAATGGCTAAGAACTATTAACCAACCTTATTGTCCAGGCTCAAGCCTCTCCTCCTTGCATCCGATGGCAAACTGAGCTCCTTGCACCAGTCAGCATTTTTACCCAAACCAGACACTATAATTAATTCAAATTTGAGATTCCTGCAGGAGGAAAAGTAGGAGCAACCTTTCCCCCACAGCTGTTAGAGCCCCTTCAGACCCCTAAAGCACTGCCAGGCTGTCTGTGCTTAACACAGCTCATTCTGTACTTCCAAAACAAAGCTCTGCTGGCCAACAGCACTTTCTGTGTCACGCTCCTACCCCATTCTGTAGGGCTGCTGGTGTTCCCAGTGCACCAGCTCTGCTCCACACCAGTCCCATCCCACGCCATCACTTCCCTGGCCCTTCTGAGTGGTCACTGCCTCCCCATGTGCCATCAGCTGCACTGCCAATACCCAACACACACACACAGGGCTGAGTTCACTGCAGTCCTGACCCCAGAGTTACAACATTGGCCAAACCAAACCCTAACCCTTCAGCCCACTCTGGCCTTGCACATTGCCAGCTCGGTGTTTCACGGCACCGGTGCTGATCCCGTGAAGTGACGCCTGTTGCCACCCGTGGCTGATAAGGAGCCTCCTGTCAGCACTCTGAGTTTAGGGCTAAGGCTGCCCTTTCCAAACCTGAGACTAGAAGGGCAAAGGTCATATTTACTGTACCCACAAGAGATAAAAATCAGCTGCTAAACCCTCCCTTTTGTGGCAGAAGGATTTTTGACATATAACTGAGTAGGAATTCACACAAACAAAGGAAATGGAGTTCTCCAAAGGAAAAGGACCAGTTTCTTCATGGAGAAGCATTGTCTAGCACACAAGTAACAAGCATGGCTTGACATTTTAGCAGGGAAAGGGCTGTTTCTAAGTGCAATAAAGTTGATCATCCATGCCTAAATGACAAGAGCTAAATGCTGAGCCATAGCATAAGTTTTAAATGCACATGAAACTGAATTACCTTCTGGTTAAAACCGATTTATGTGGTACCAGAAATAACCCTTTACAGCTGAAGATCTACATTTGGTGAGGCTAAAACTAGGTCAGATGCTGAGCAGTGTAAAAAGAGAGAAAAAGTGAGAAGTGCCTACCTTTGTACCAACTGTTATATCTTGGACAATGCTGTAGAAAAAAGAAAGAAAAGGATTAAAAAAGTTAGATAGGTTTGCCACAAAAATCCAGCATAGTTTACAGTAGTAAGAAAAAAGCAAGTCAAAGTGCACAGTTGTCTTTGCAGGTGAGCCAAGGACAGTTTATACAAGGAAAAATTATTAGATGGTGATGGTGGAGACCCAAGACCCAGCAGTGCCAGAAAACTGCAGCTTTCCCACTCCCTATGGCAGCACCTGCTCCTCCTGCAAGGGCACGGGGTGGGGTTGAACCCCCCCCGAGCCCAGCAATGTGACCTCAAACTCTGACCACACCGAGAGGAAAAGCATCACGAGTCAGCTCTGTCACCAACATCCCCTTCTGAGGTTCCTGTCCCCAACACCCACAGAGCCCCAGGCAGGCTCTAGCACGGCTGAGAGACCAACATCAGAGCTCTGGTGGTCACACCAAAGCTTTGTGTCCCAGCAAA